>NC_060139.1:312740286-313463411 GCF_021461385.2 Schistocerca piceifrons | reverse complement strand
TCGGTGGTAAATGCGTTCATGATATCCTAAGATTAATTATACTATTGTTGGGAGTTGCTAATGTTAACTGATGTATTGTGATTAGAGACGTGGAGTTACGAAGGAACTAGGTTCGCATCCCACTTTATCTTCTCATTTGTAACAGTGTCTGAGACTTTATTAATGTAAGGAAAGTATATTCTGCAACATTCCACGTTGTTTAATTTTAGTAGAGAACTCTCTCAAGATAGTGAAGTATCAGCAATGATATTTGTATTCTTGCTTGTCACAATTATTTGTTAATTTCCAAACATGGCGAGATGTTCGAGGGTCCACTCACACATGAGGAACTAGTCACTCCCGGCAGTCACTGGGGTGACCGCTATAGAGTTTAGTGGCTGTAGCGTCACGTCATTTTCACGTCACTTCCAGTAAGTGTGGAATAAAACGTAACTTGCGCGGCGGTAAGGCGGCACGCACGGCGGCGGCTGTGACGGCACGCAGTGCGTGTCCGGCCGGCGACCCCGCCCCCAGGCCACGCCGGAAGTGCGTGCGCGTGCCGCAGCGCCGCGCCCCCACCGCCCCCGCCCCACCGCGGTCACGGCGTCGCGCTGCCACTATTACTGTCCACGCTGCCACCTCACACTCCGGGAGCTATTCTTGCCGTAGCCACAAACACCGTCCCTTCCCGATCTCTGCCGAAGATACTGGAAACGCACCGGTCGTTAGCGGACGTGGTTGGTGCAACGGAACTAGGAGTGGAATGAAATAAGTTAACTAGCGTATAGAACAGGTTATTGCTGTTTTTTCCATTATTATAACTGGCTGTCGACATGACGTATTATAATAACTGGGGACAGTGCGCGCTCGTTGTATCTGACAGGATGCCATTCGGTAATTGCGGTTTTCGTACTTCCGTGAAATAATCATTTATTATCGTAGACATAAGCGCAACGGACAAAAAATGTTTCACGCCCTGTAGGCATCTTCCAGCCACCGTGTAAAACTACCTCTAGCCTTGGTGTCAGTTCGCTCGAGGAAGGTAGGTATGCCACAATAACCCTAAACCACTCATTCTAGGTTACATTCCTTATGGCTACTAAACTGGGAAAGTGTTGATTCCTATGTTTCACCCGCTGTTACTCACATTTTTCATGGGATTAACGGTGCCAGTTGACGTGCGATAGGATACATGAGTGTTCGTCCAACTAGGAACGTACAGGGGTGGACAAAATATGGAAAAACCAAAAACAACACATTACCATGTCTAGTACGGCGTAGGAAATCAGTTGGCGTTCAAAACGATTTCCAGTCGTCTCTAAATGAGCAGCTGCATGTCCTGTATGGTATTAAAGAGAAACTTATACCATTCTTCCTGCAAGTTCAGGTAACGCTGGTAGTTTGATAACAATCACGTACCCTTCTCTACAAAGTAAACCGTAGACTTAATAATACTGAAATCTGATGACTGTAGTGGTAGGGGAGATGGGACAATTTATCATCGTGCTCACAAAACCAGTGCCGGACGACGCTAGCTGTGTTACCAGGGGCCCTGTCGTCTTGGAACACGGCATCACCGTCGACGAGTTTACATTGTACCATGGGATGGACCTGATCAGCCAGAATGGTCAAACAGTCCTTTGCAGTAATGTGACCTCGCAGAGTAACCATGAGGCCAATGGAATACCACGATATGGCTGCCCAAATAATCACCGAACTCCCACCATGTTTCACTTTTGGAACGTAAACAAGGCCATAAGTTAAGTTTGAAACAATTCAGCGGACCAAATGAATTCCTTCCATTGCTCTGTAGTCGAAGTTTTATGGCTTCGGCACCTCCCTGTTACGGGCACTTGCATCACTGATGATTGGTTTTGGAATTTCAGCTTGCCCTCTTTATTGCCTGCTAATGGAGCTCCTTTCGTGTTTCTTGCTGACCAGTACGACATTGATTTCTACGGTGACTTTTGTAGCTGTTGTCCTGGAATTTTTCGTCACAATCCTCTTAATGACCGTCTGTCACGATCACTCAACTTACATTTTCGTCCGCATTGTGACTTAACGGATGTTTTTCCGCTTTCCCAGAATGAAGGATAAATTTTCGATACGGTGCCGCTTGAAACACCAGCATTTCTTCTGCCTTGGTTACGGAAGCACCCACCACACGAGCACCAACAATCTCCCCACTTACAAATTCACTTAGCTCCGACACAATGCGCTCACAACTACAAGGAACAGCATTTTGACATTCGGGAGGACGACGGTTCAATCCCGCGTCCGGCCATCCTGATTTAGGTTTTCCGTGATTCCTTAAATCGCTCCAGGCAAATGCCGGGATGGTTCCTTTCAAAGGGCACGGCCGACTTCCTTAATCCGATGAGACCGATGACCTCGCTGTTTGGTCTCTTCCCCCAACCAATCCAATCCAGCATTTTGACCACAGCTGACACGTGCAACATGTGGAGGCCACTGCACAGGTGCCGCTCGGGTTTCAACACAGCAGTGCAACGTGAAAGCTTGGCTACCATCTGCAGTTAAGTTCAAGCACGCATTTCTCGCACTGTTCCCATATTTTTGCCCAACCCCTCTATGCGTGGAGTCCTTCAGACACGGCTGTTATCTTAGAAGACGATTGTGTCCCTAGCAAACGCATCTTGAAGTAGTGAAAGAAAGGGCAACAGTTCGTTACCAGACATGTTCTGGTTCATATTGACGGTAGCCAGAATGAGTGAACTAAAGTCATGGTACCAGAACCACCACCTGAACTATACGCTTCGCCACTGCCTATTAAACACCTCATTCGGTCTTTGGTGCGCTCGACACCTTGCATCGTTTGAAGAGAGGAAAAAAATCGCTGTTCGACGGAGCGCACTACACGCCTGTGTCAGCTATTTTCCAGTTTGTTGTTTATCCCGTTGAAGACGTGCAGCTTCATGTCCCGCTATGAGCAGTGGTGTTTCGAGAGGAACCCAACTTCAAATGTCCTTTGCAAATAGTTGCCTTCATAATGTTCGCTCGGAAACTGGTTGAGATGGACCTGCAGTTACTTAGAGCAGCAATTCATTTCAGAACTGAAACTAAGTACAACTGACAAGGTGTAACCTGTCGGTTAGAATAGTTATACGGCCACTATTCTTAGCTGTATTACAAAGCTGCGAGTGGTATTCATTTAACACACGTTGGAGAGTCTGCGTTGCTACAGCATAAAATCTGCCAAATTCATTACCATTGTAGTCCTGGGCATGTTCAGACACGATAGCTCATTTTAGCCATTCTATCACTTAATAAGAAAACATCTGATACTTGTGAAAGATGAAAAAAATAGTTGAATTTTATTTTAGTTCGCGCGAGTTCTGTATTTCATGTTTTGTATCTTGTAATAGCTTATTAATAATTTTGTGCGCGAATATTCTTTTCTCAGCCTATATAATGAATTCGGTAATTGTCTTATGACGCTGTTCTAAATATTGCCTTTTTCTGCTACGCTTGTTATTTTAGGGCGCATGCATTGAGAGCTGACACGCCATGTCATGGCAAAGATTTTCCGAAGCTTTTGTACATCGTTCTATTACTAATTACCAAATCATGCGGCAGCAGTGGTATGACATTGGACTTGCATTTTCCTTATGTTGTTAACTCTAATAAATTTCCACGTGAATTTTACCCCTTGTTCTGATAAAATATGCATTAGAATCTATAGATGAAGTGCACGGGAAAATTGTCTGACAAGACGAGAAACGAGAGACCATAATGCAGGACGACATGCCCAGCGTCTATTCGTAATCTTCCCCATAGATAAAAGGCAATGTCCTGACTGACTCAATCATCGCTCAGCCCAACCCTCTAAGGATAGAAACTTGAAATTTGGAGAATTTCTGTAGGTGTCGTTTAACAAGGAATTTTCCGAAATTCCAACCCTAAATGGGTGAAAAAGGGATGGAGATTTTTGAGAAAAGTCACTATTTTAAGGAAACTTTGAAGCTGTTGGTTTCTCGGTCAGAAATAACGAAATCATGTTAAAGCTTTTTTAGAAATTTAACAGTATGGGATGAAATAGGTGAAAGCTTTTTGAAAATATCGTTATTAAAGAATTACTGAAGTATTTTTAAAGCTAAATCTATGAACATTGGTATTTGATGTCTCGGTTACAAATAAAAAATACATGAGTCAGTGTTTTTGGAAATCGTAACCCATAAAACTCGATTAAATAAAACAAAAAATTCTGTGCAAGCCATACAGTCTATTATTTTAAGAGGAAAAATACCTCGCGAGTTCGTGTAGATTTTGGATGCACCGACGGCGAGGAACGCCGTTGTTTCGTTGCGTAAATTACAAAAACTACCAAATACGACGAATCAGTTTCAGAACAATGATAGAAAATATAGCGTCTTCCGTTTTGTGTTCTCCATCAGTAGCAGCATTATTAACAGTTGCTAATAACCACCAAAAATTACATACCAAAAAATTACACTGCGGTAACTGATGGCAGTTAAGTCTCATATCCCCATTATGTAATGGAGACCCCCAGCGGAGTCTGGATGTTGGCTCTAAGCTTTGTATAGCGTCAGTGCTATTGTCGCAGTAAACGCTAACAAACTGAGACTTCCGTATGCACAGGAAGTAGGGGACATGCCCACGAGCGCTTGATACATCAGTTTCCTGCTCCGAAAGTTGTTGCAGACGCACGTAAAAACCTGCCTAAATTATCGAACGCGCTTCTCTAACCGCGTACCAAAGCGTAAACTGTACATTTACTCAAGCTGTTGGGAAGCAGTCAGACATATTTACGTGTTTTGCGGAGTGAGCCTTCCATTCTGCAGCAGGTCGTGCGCTATTGTGAAACTTGCTGGTATTAAAGCTGTGTCATACGGTGACTGTTTTGCAGGCAGTGCTCCTACGTCTCAGGCGAGTAGTCAGTGAGGGCATTCTCTGAGAAAAGAAAGGCTTCGGTTTAGAGCCCCGGTCCGAGACATCGTTCTATCTGTTAAGAAGTTTTACTGCCGTACTTACTCAAGCTTGAAACATTGAGCAGCGAATGAATGAAATTTCAGCATAATGTCGCAAGTCACGGGCGTGTCCGTCTATCTTTAGACGGAATTCCTACTGCAGTGTAAAAATTACTCTCTTTTTGGCCCCCGTGAATTTTTTTCTCCTTGTGCATACCTGCCAAAATTTTATCCATACCATTTGGTGATACTCATAGACGATTTATACAACGATGATATTTTAGACATAGTGTCTGTAGCAGTTTCAGTAATTGAAAACTCATGAAATATTTTATTAAAATGCGTTTCAAATCACTGTTTCCATAGACGCCATTTTCAACTAAATTAAGTCAGCTTTAAATGTTTATCAGCGTTTCTCGAATGTAAGGCATTCGTCAAGTTGCCAGTAGTAGTAGTAGTAGTAGTAGTAGTAGTAGCGCACTCAATTAGGTGCAGTGCATTTTCAGGTCATCTTACAGTAGCTGAATAGACTTCGCATATAATAAACTGCATCTTTCATAAAGAAACCATATGAGAATGACTTAATTTAGTTCGGAGGGGGCATTTTACTTGAATCTCTTCTCAGACCGTTGCTGTCTGTGGATCATGGGGTGCCGGGTTCGATTCCCGGCCGGGCTGGGGATTTTCTCTGTCCGGGGACTGGGTGTTTGTGCTGCCATCATCATCATTCGTGTCAGTGGCTAGATTGGATTGTGAAAAAATTGAACTGCGTACAGACTGGGACTTGTACGAACGCCCCCACAAATCAGGCGTCATCGTCTTCTCAGACAACAAAAATGTTGTGCCGTATATTTCTGTGTACCTCGTCTGCCTTGTTTTAAATACGAGAAGAGTTATTATTCAACAAGGGCACTTCATTTCTCCCACGTATGCAGGATGGGTTGTGTTGTTAACATCAGACGCAGATAGTTTCAAGTTGTCTAAGAATAAAATGCACCTTACTTTCTATCTGTCCCATGATGTATTCTGGTTCTTTATCCAGCCCTGTGTCTCATCTGAAAGGAATAAGTAATTCAGCAACGAAAGGCAGAGTTACACCATGAGTATCCGTTGATTTCCATTCCCATGATCGTTTCTGGTGTACTTACGTCATTTTCACTATTAGGATTTGGCCTATTTAGTGATCCGATATTGATTGAACTAGAGCCAACAGTTGCCTATTGGAAAATCGCTACAGAGTTATAAGTTTGCACATAGAACTATGGGTAATGTTCGTCACAGTAAACAGTGGCTACCCCAAGATACACTACATAGCTGTGTTAGCAATAATTACGAGCAACCTTGGGTCTGCGGGTACACATGACACGAAACACGCTCCAATAAAATTAAAATGAAGACACTCGGATCAAAAAGAGATTGTCATCTGGCAAATGAAACATGAAGATAGGGTAGAAGTAATTCAGTTCGTGGTAGTGAGATACACAACCGCACACGCACACAAAAACTGTGTGTGTGTTGATGCCTCCGCTCATTTTTGGCCTCGGGCAGGAGCCGCGTTGAGATACGTCTTCCGCCTATCAATCAGTTAATCGGCTCTCGACAAGCGAAGATGCCCCTCGTTGACATCATCTCTCAAGAATGAGATGATACCATTGGCATCTGTCCAGTCTGCGCGGTAGCAGCATGAAGAATATCTTCCTACAGTACGCGGGACCCTCTGCGTCAAGCTAAGACAGCTAAATTAATACTGTAAGCGGCGGCGGGACTCAGTGACATACTCGTAGAAAACGGCTCGCCCACTGCAGTTGAGGTGATGAATTTTTGGGAACTTGGCACAGGACATATTGAAAATAGAAGATCGAAAACCAGCCGCCCATTAACACCATAGCAACAGTTCTTTATTAATGCGAACTGTCCGTCCTGTGTCGAGATAGAATAACCACAAAATTCCCTCCATGGTAAAACATTTTAATATCGACATATCTATAATGCGACGAAATAAGTCTGTTAACTTCACTATTAAACTGACTGGCATATTGAAGCGTAAAAGGAACCAAAGATAAATTCTGTGCGGTATGATTATCTTGCGTATCGTCTTTCATGGAAACTGTACAGATGGTAAATTGGATATATTAAGAACAATCTGCTTTCTTGGGCTGGTGTATTACTTCTTTGCTGTGGATTTCTTCACAATGAGGGAAACATGTTTTGTTATTAATGTCTCCCAAGATTAGTCGACGAAGTAGGATTGAGAACTTTCCACAAGCTGATTTTGAACAAATGGGCGAGGTAACTTCAGTGATCAAACCAAATTTATGTTTGGCTTGCAATAAGATGTCTGCCAATATTTCGGAAGGTAAACAAGTTTTGTCGGAATTTACGCCTGGATGGTGCTATACTAGCTGACTTTACTTTACCAGGGTACTTCGAAAAGTTACACATGTCGTCCCATGCCAAGGCTGTTTTGCAACAAGACAGGCAGAAGAGAATACCGTAGATGTTCCGGGTATCCTGGAGAGGCAGTTCTGCTGCGGTATGGATTACATGTGGAGTGAAATGGCGCGGCAACTAGAAATGTACTCCGAAATTGAAGTACGCGGGACAGTACGATTCAAGGGCGAAACGGCTGAACTGCACTCATTCATCGTAAATTCTGGCGGTATTTGGGCCAAATTTGTGGCGTCCAGACATAGTGAATTTGAAAAAGGCCACAGACGTGAGTGATGTTGATCGGTAAAAATAGGCCATCGACTTGACCACAGACAACAGTGTCCAGTCTCTCTACCCATCATGAATACGTGACAGTGGCTGGTCGGTTATTTACCAAAGAAAAACCATCAAATAGCTGTATATTTTCAGAAGTTTATATTCTACTTGCACAAAGAGTTTCGGCATCTCATTAATGCCATCTTAAGACACTATGTACTCCATGTATAGTTCATCAGATACATCGATGCATGCATAACCGGAGCTGTCAATACCTGGATTTCGTGAATTTTGTTGTCAGGTCTTCGAAGTACACACTCCACAAAAAAATTCACGGAATCCAGGTATTCATGGCTCCGGTTAAACATGCATCGATGTATCTGACCTCTTATACATAGAGTGCATAGGGGCCTGAAGATGACATGATACACTGAAACTGGTCGTGTAACTGATCTTCTGACAACATATGGCCGTTTGGTGATTTGTCTTAGGTAAATGTTCAATCTTTCGGCAAGATGGAAGAATATCTGGAGGAAAAGAGATTTCCCAATGACGACGACGTTAACACAGTGGTTCTCGAATGACTCCGTGACCAACCAGGATTTCTATGGTCGAAGAATTGAACGGCGGGTAGAACGTTCAGACCGCTATTTAAAGAAACATGCTGTTAGGTTGAAAAATACTGTCGTATATCTGTCATTTTGAGCCGTAGCGCAGCATTCAGCGAAGGTTACTTGGCCTGGCAAAATAAATGTCCAACTTACTGCTTCATGTTCCCTTGTATATCTACTTCTATAATCTGCGAGCTTCCTTACGCTGTGTCTGAGAGTATTTTGGGACCACTGTCATATTCCACTTACTCTGTTGCAGATGCAAATAGTGCGTGGGAAGATCGCCGGTAAACCCTCGTATGAGCTGTAATTCCTCATTTTTCTCATCGTGGCCATTCTACGAGACGTATGTGGGGAAAAAAATTAGAGACAGTTCAGGAGAAAAGAAAAGCAGCTAAATTGATATCAAGAGCTCAGATGGAAAACCAGCACTAAGCAAAGAAGGGAAAGCTGAAAGGTGGAAGGAGTTTATAGAGGGACTATACAAGGGACATGAACTGGAAGGCAATATTATAGAAAGGGAAGAAGATAAAAGAAATGGGAGATACGATACTGCGAGAAGAATTTCTCGGAGCACTGAAAGACATAGATCAAGGCCCCTGGAGTAGATGTCATTCCGTCAGAAATACTAATATCCCTGACCGAATAACCAGGCCAAAACTGTTCAGTCTTGAGTGCACTATATTGTAGGAGACAGGTGAAATACCCTTTGTCTTCAAGAATGTAATAATTAAAAAAAACAGGTGCTGCCAGACACGAATATTTCCTAACCATCAGTTTAATATCTCATGGTTGCAAACACGAATTCTTCCCAGAATAATTGAAAAACTGGTAGAAGCAGACCTTGGGAAAGTTCAGTTTGGATTCCGGAGAAATATAGAAACGCGGGAAGCAATGATGACGTCACGACTTGGGTCCCGGTATTTCATCTGTTACCTTCAGAAATTCAAAGAGAGTATTCCAGTCAACGTTGTCAAAAACATTCTCTCTGAAATTCTGAGGATAAGAGATGAAATACGGGGACCGAAAGGTTATTTACAAATTGTACAGAAACCAGACGGCAGTTAAGAGTCGAGGGGCATTAACAGGAAGCACAGGTTGAGAAGGGAGTGAGACAAGTTTGTAGCCTATATTTGATGTTGTTAAATTTGTGTATTTAGCAGGCAGTAAAGGAATTCAAAAAAAGCTTAGAAAAGGAATTAAAGTACAGGGAGAAGCAATAACTTTGAGGTTCGTCGGTGGCATTGTATTTCTGTCGGAGACAGCAAAACACTTAGAAGTATTGTTGACTGGAATGGACAGTGTCTTGAAAGAAGGCTGTAAGATGATCAGCAACAAAAGAAAGCAAGGGTAATGGAGTCTAATCGAATTAAATCAGACGGTGGTGAGGGAGTTAGGTTACGAAACGAGGTTACGAAACGAGACACTTAAAGTAGTAGATGAGTTTTGCAATTTGGTCAGTAAAATAACCGATGATTACGAAAGTAGAGAGGATACAAAATGTAGACAGGCAATGGTAAGAAAAGCGTTTCCGACGAGTAGAAATTTAACAACTAATTCAGATTTAACTGTTAGGAATTCT
Source organism: Schistocerca piceifrons (assembly GCF_021461385.2). NCBI lineage: Eukaryota > Metazoa > Arthropoda > Insecta > Orthoptera > Acrididae > Schistocerca > Schistocerca piceifrons. The sequence continues at coordinate 313,453,587 of NC_060139.1, read as the reverse complement.
TTCCTAAAGGTATTTGTTGGAGTGCAGCCATGTATGGAAGTGAAACGTGGACTATAAACAGTTCAGACAGATCATGTAACTAATGAAGTGGTACTGAGTAGAACTTGGGAGAAAAGAAATTTGAGGGGATCGGTTGATAGGACAGATGGAGAAACATCACCAATTTAGTTCTGGAGAGAGAGAGAGAGAGAGAGAGAGAGAGAGAGAGAGAGAGAGGTGTGTGTGTGTGTGTGTGTGTGTGTGTGTGTGTGTGTGTGTGTCAGAGAGGGGGAGGGAAATAAAGATTAATAGAGACAAAGAGATGAGTACAGTACCTAGATCCAACAGGATGTAGGTATCAGTAGCTACCGGGAGATGCTGACGCACAGGATATAGAGTAGCACGGAGAGCTGCCTCAAACTGGTCAGCCGACTTAATACCAGCACCCCACCGCATGTGGGAAGAAGTATTAGGTTGCCCGAGTCTACTTGAAACATACGTTCTCAGAATTTCTGTAGTAAACTTCTCTGCGATTTACTACGCCAGTCCTAAGCGGCTGCACTGGAGTTTGTTGAGAATCCCTGTAACGCTTTCCCGCAGAGTAAACGATACTCTGACGGAAGACGCATCTCAATGTTGAATTTCTCTCTTCTGGTAATCCAGCGTGGCAAGGGATCCAGATTGAACAATACTCAAGAATCTGTCTTAAAAGTGTTTTGTAAGCCACTCCTTTCGTGGATGAATTAAGTTTAAGTAAGATGCTCTTAATGAATCTCAGCCTTTCACCTGATTTCCATACAGTTTGTTTTACGTGATCGTTGTGGCGTCTCGTAGTAAAATACAGATCTGCCTCTGTCGCCGTTCGAAGGTGATGTAATACGTATAAAGCTTAGTCTTTGGAAACAAATATTTTACAATAAAATCGTAAGTACCTCAAGCGGATAACTAAGTAACTGCAAATAAAAAGAATATTACCGTGATCAAAATGCTGGATAAATAATCAGTGTAGTTACATCAGTGCAGGCTGCGAGTAAGTTACAGCAAACCGTCGATAACCGTACAGATTTCTTTCTCGCAGCCTCGTAATTCACATAAAACAGGAAGAGGACGCCACGGTATTGTTGAAATTAAAATTTTAGTTAAAGATCACCAGTATTAGTAACGACATGGTGTCTAAAAGATTCCAGTAAAGAAAGCCGGAGATATGCTTTACCTTTTTAATTTCTTTTTGCAAATAATCTTCTCAATATATAATCAGTATTTTACCAGCATCACTACGGCTCCTGAGCGTGTATCGTGTGTTTCCATTACATGCACAATTTTCAAATTACATGAACATTCACACAGCGTAGCGTGAAACGCACATTACTGACATAAAAGGCACAGCTACAAGACGATCGGAAATAAAACTAAAGGTTCGACAATTCCCATAAAGCAGTAGACTAATGAAATTACACCAACAATTCTAGCTCATTGACTTGCACAGTGTATTCTCACTGACTATGTGGGAATGGCAGTGATATTCACATAAAAATTGCGTCTGATATGCTTTTGACGTTACATCATTCCACATTAGATCGCTCTGCAAGGATACTCCTAGGTAATTTACAGTTGTTACTGTCTCCAGTTGTAAGTTGCTTATTAGCAACGAATTTAATACAGGGATCCATAACTTATCTTTGCACATTGAGGCTTGAATACCTTTAAAACTCCACTAGATATTAACAAATGGTTTTTCAACATGTGATAACGCGAAGTTTCGTTTCCTCATTCATACACATGAATGTGTGCAGCCTAATGGCACAGATAACAGGAAGTCGGAATTCCATTTCTCTCCGCGAACTCGTTTTCCACCGTGACATGTTCAGATGCATTGCGAATGTGTGCCTTCACGACCTGTAGGGCTCTAAGCTTGGTTCGGTACAACAGATCCTTTACAAAACCCTACAGGAAGAAGTCTAGTGGTGTGGGGTCAGCGCATCGTGGCGGCCATTGAATTTTACCATCTCGTCCTATGCGCCTATCCGAAAACTTTTCATCTAGAAATTGACGGACATTTAAGGAGCCCCATCCTGCTTGAATATGCCACCAGGTTGCAGGTGTTCCAACTGTGGCATGACAAACTCTTGTAACACATAAACATAACCGTTGACGGCAGACTCGATGAAAAAGAATGGACCAGTGAAGCAACTGTGAATCAGCCAGCACCATTCCTTTTGACTTGGTACCGTCCTTCCATTTCACGTGTAACTTGAGGATGCTCTGAACCCCATATACGAACGTTGCTATGATTCGGTTTGTCGGATACATGAAACGTTGCCTCATCGGAGAAACAAATCTTTTGCAAAAAGTCGTTGTTTGCGTCAGTCTTGCCTAGCTTATACACTGCGAACTGTTGGCGCTGATGTTTGTCCGTAGGCTATAGTGACTGAAGCAGCTGTACCTTCTAGTGATATAGCCATAACCTTTTATGCAAGACATTGTGCACTGTTGATCGTTACATTTCCAATACTCTGGGTCCCGTAACGCAGATTTTGCCGGACTTCTTGCATGCGCCTGCCATACCTTGTCCACGTTGGCATCTGAAACAGAGGTGCGACCCGCCTCCTTTGTATGGAGAACACTATCTGTTTCCATAGATGAGGAATGCTGAGTCCGAGTAGTTGTTCTGGACGGTGGTTTCCTTCCATATCGTGTTTGCAAATTCCGTTGCACCTGGGTATCGGACGTTGTCCTTACGAACCAGGCCACGCAATAAGCTCTCTCCTGTCGTGATGCCCACATTTTATGTGGTTTCGTTGCCTGGAAGGTAGAAAAAGCTTTGAGTTTTCATATATGAAAACCATTTGTATCTAGTACAATTTTTAAGTAATTAAAGTCTTACGTCGTAAACATAATTTATGGACACCCTGTATATCTCTTAGACTGTTTATGCGCAATACGTTACATTTATTTACGTTCCTGGTCAATCGCTACTCTCTGCACCAGTCGTCGAGCATGTGCAGGCCCTCCTGTGTTTCACTAAATTCTTGTAACGTTGGAACCTTTCTGTAGACAGCAGCGTCGTACGCGAATAGCCCCACGGAGCCTCCAAAGTTAGCCACCAGATAATCAAAATAAATTGTGGACAGAAACTACCTTACGACACTCGCGTACTCTTTACATCTGTGGATTTTGTTCCAGTAAGAATGTCATGTTGGATTGTATCAGTTGTGAACTAATGAATCCAGTCAAAAATCGGGTTAGATACTGGGTAAGCTTGCATTTTTTTTTTCAGTAAACGACAGTGTGGAACTGTATAGAATGCCATCCGGAAGTCTCGGAACATCGTGTCAACCTGCGCTGCTTTGTCTCCGACACTCTAGACCAGGGATTCCCAACAAAATTTTCTCGAGGACCCCCTCATAGAGCATGATTGGTACCTTGTCATATCACAGTATCAAGTACCTAAAAAAGCCAAATTAAGAGTATTTTTATACGTTTTCTATTTTTGGTACTTACAAAAAATTGACATTCATTATTGAAAAAATATTGTTAGTTTTGATTATTGCTCAAAATCTCTCTTCGAATCTGGGTGTTTAGTATAACAAACTCCTTAAAAAAATAAAAATTGATTATGAACTGAGAATGACAGGAAAAAAAATTAAAACTGAGTGTATTGGTTTTTGAAGTGTACTACACTTGAGATTGTATTGAGTAGACTCGTGTGAAAAATAAGAAAACACTAATTTCATACAAGGTATTATTTATTTGAAAAAATAGTTACAACAGAGTACTTCATCAGTATAAAGTTTAAATTTCCAGTTCTTAATGACATAGTTCAATCTGACCTTTGAGTCCATTATTTCTGAAATGTTAGGTTCCAAACTTGAAACTTTCACCCTGAAATCCGACCGCATGTCGAGCCGATTCCTGTATTTTTCATGAAACATATGGAAGAAAATGCTTGCTCACACAGATATGTGGCTGCAAATGGAAGAATCTTTTCATTGCCTTGTCTCAGTTTCTTCCAGTCCTTGCGTGCTGATGTCCAGAAGTCTGTAATTTTATCACCGATGAAAACGTTTATCATAGTACCACAGCTGGACAGATCCACAAGTTGATCTTGCTCTTCTTCAGTGAGGCCTTGGATTTTGTCTATTTCTTCACAGCTGAAGGGATTTCGAATCCCTCTGTCGTCAGGTTCAGGGAGATACTCTCTAAAAGTGGTGGCTAGGCTGCGTAGATGCTCGGCTACATTGATCTTGATCTGGTCAGGCAGACTCTCCTCTGATGTCTCGAAGAATTGTTTTATAGTAGAAAAGTTAGTGACTCGTTTTCTATCCTTGACGCTCAAATCTGACACTTTTTGGCGATAGCACTAATCTTGTCCTGAACTTTGAATATGTCTACATTTTTTCCTTGTAAACTTAAGTTTAACACATTCAAGTGTTCAAACACATCAGCTAAGTACGCAACTGAGCAAGCCAAGAGAAGTGAAAAAATTCCTGTACTTTGTGTCAAGAAGGAAGACACGAACCTCGTCTCAAAGTTGAAAAAAATCTTGACAAGATCCTACCTCGAGAAAGCCATCTTCCGTATGAATAAGAAGTTGCTCATGCTCGCTGCCGATCTGTTTACACTCTAGGAAGACGCTAGACGCAGAAGTTAGCGTTCGCTAAAGCCCTGCACATGCACGAAGCGGCCAAATCAAAAAATCTGTTATTATACGAAATATATTTAATATTTTTTTTCTAATAGCATCTTGCGGACCCCTGGGGGTCCGCGGACCACCTGTTGGGAACCACTGCTCTAGATTTTATGGACGGACAGAGTGATCAGCGTTCTATGAGAGCGCTTTCTACGGGATACATGTAATGGGTGAGCATAAAACCATGTTTCATTATTCTGCAGCAAAATGACGTCAGCGATCTAAACTATAATTATTTTGCGTGTCTGGCCGACGATTGTTCTTGAAAAGGAAAACGAGCGCTTTTTGCCACCAATCGCTAGGTAATCTTCTTTGCGTCAGCGTTCCACGACAAACTGCTGCTAGAAAGGAAGCAAATGTATTTCGCATAATCTGTGTAGAAAATCACAGGTATCTAAACCGACCCAGAAGTCTTTCCATTGTTAATATTAGTTGACTTCCTATTCCTCAAGTACATACTATTTTTTATGACGCTGTAAGGAAGAGTGTAGTTTTCCGAATAGACGGCGCTAGTTAAGACAGAAGTTTTGATGCCATCACCATCGCTGTACTACATCAGCGTATGTGCTGGTATAAGCGTGTGGTGCGCATACGCGCGCGCGCATTCGTCACGTGCGTGACGTGCAGGATGGCGACGCGCCCCAGTTCCGGCTGCGCAACGCTTTTTATCTCCCTACAGTATGGTGGCGCTTGTCGCTGGTAATCTCGGCCAGAGGAAAGATAGAGAAGATGTTCCACGCGGCACGAGCGTCAGGAAGAATCCCGGAATGTGTGGGTCCACGCAGCGAGCTACACACCTGTAGGTAAGGTCTTTCTTGACACTAAAAGGGGTTCATTTAGGGTCGTTTAGCAACATGGATCGCTCATTCCTGTACTGAATCTGGGAACCTGGCTGTTTGTTGAATTTTCATTCTGCGAATCTGTGTTCTTCTGCGTACCTGCCACCTTCGCTGTTCGTCTCGATATTGAGTACCTCCGCGTGAGAAATTACTCGTTCTCCCTGGTTGTCTGCTAAGGTGGTTATCTGTTTGTTCGAGCAGATACCGACCCAAGTACCTTCTGTTGAGAATTATAGCCCATTATTTGTTGCATCTGCTTTGGTAAGCTGTAAATTGGCCCTAGCATTAAATGAGGAGCGCCGGAACAAAACCTGATATATCCACTTTTGCTGTATTCGCGTGTTTGAGCTGTTGTGGGGAGATACGGGAGTAATACATGCTGCCACAAAATAATTTTCAGCACAACGCAAGTGTTTCATGGTGTGTTTCATGGTATGCTTCTTCTTTTTATAGCTTGTGGAGCCATTTAGAGATCACTATTTGTTACTTCCTGTATTAACAGCAAATGCGGATTTATCAGTTTTTGTTCCGACGCTCCTCAAATATACCGAACAGAATTGGTAACGCCGTGTGTCTTTACTAACTTCCCATGGACTCGCCATTACAGCTATCCCAAAATTTCTTATATCTTAAACTGAAGGTGTTGCTGTATTCGGCGATAGTACTGGACACATTTACCATTTAATATTAAAGCTAATGTATATTTTTGCTTTCCAAGAAATACATCTAATTGCACGTATCTGCTTTATTCAGTTGTTTCGGATTGATTTCATTATTATAGTTGCGAGTTTTTGTGAAAATCTACCAGGCTTTTTATCCTATATGCGAAGTATATTTTTGTGCTGATTCGTGCCCATGTAGTAGCATTTTTCACAGATAATTTTCTTCAGTATTGGTGTAAGGCGTGTGGTTTGTGTATATATAACACTAGTTACATTTTTCCGTACTATTCTATATATTTCAGGCGGCGCGACATAGCGTTTTCCAGAGATATGTACCAGAAATTATTCTGCGGAGTATAGTTGTGGGAATGCATTTATTTACACGTTCGTCCTTCGGAACGCAACACTTTGTATACTGCGTGTCACTTACCTATATAGAAACGACTAATGCTACAAAAGACATAAGACCACCTTGTAAGTTAATGTTCAGAATTTTGTCGCATCTTTTCTGTGAGGTATTTGAGACAGTAGTCATTAGTTATGTTGATAACCGTTATGTCTTGAGTGTTCCAGTGTTAGTGTAACTCCCTAAAATGGAACAAAGTGATTTGCTACCGTAATACAATGGGTTGCAACCGCTGAGACAGCTAACAGGGCTGGTTTAAGGTCTAAGCGACACAAGCAGGCGCTTGCGGCGGTAAGTAAGATCCAAGACATATCACAACCGCTTGGGGCGCGAAGCCGAGGGGCGGCAGGGTACAAGATTTAGTAAAAGTATACGATAGAAAAGGGGGCGCCAGGTATCACGTCGCTTGTGTCTAAAAATGTTCTCGAACAGGTCTTGGGTGGCACATAGACAGAATCGCTGCTGTCAGTTTTATATAATGAATGCAGTTAGTCAGACTGAAATCTCACTTTAGCATCCAGTTTTTGAAGTACATTAAAAAACGGAAGCCATGCAACTTGAGTCATATTCGGCGGATTAAACTGAACATCGTTAGTCACCCATTAGTCACAAAAGACTGCCTTCTACCAGAAGTATGCTCATCCGGTGAGACGTCGATCGGTCGGAAGATAGTAATAAATATTGTGAGTAGCTCGATTGCAAAAATATTTCCAGGGTGCGATCTCGAATTAAAACAAGAGTACAAATATTTTTCTGCTTATCTCCACCAGAGAGACGACTTGGCCTGTAATCCAGAAACACGCTGTACGCTCCCTCTGCTACTAACGCAAGTGGCTGCCAGAGGTCATTTGAGTGCAGCGCTGCCTCTTGTGCTGCTTTTCTTCCCATACAGCGCGACAGTTTTTCACTATTGTGTGAGATGCTTAGATAGCCGCCCGCAGTGTTGGCGTACTGCCAGTGGTCAGCTGATGCCAAGTGAGAGCTTCTTACTCGCAGAGTTGGTGAGAGCTCGAGAAGCAGCCGCCACACGTACTACCACGTCTCTGTTCACACGGTCGCTTAAAAACTCCATATTTCATTCCTAACGACCCCCAGAAATATATCAAACAGATTCTATGTTTCGTTTAGCTTTTCTCCAGCTCATTCTGGCGGAACGTTTCTGATTAGCTCCGTCAGATATTTCGGTTGTGTTGCTAGAACTTTCCTGGAGCTAAATAAGTAATTAATCTGATAGTCGGCTTAAAACTGGTCTGTTATAATCTTCAAAAAAATCGCATCGCACTGATACTGCATTATGGAACGTAGTTCTCACACACGTGACCAATACGTATTTCTTCCAGTACTTGGGTTCTGTTTGTGTGTTGATAAAGGGTTTGCAAATTTGTCATGAATCTGAAAGTGGTAGAATTATTCACACACTGTTACTTATCCAGTGTGAGCTGCTGCTTAACTGCAGAAAACTACCTGGCGGTGCGAAAGTCCTTCAGCCATAGGCCAGCCTTGAGTTGTTACAGCCGGTGCTATGCGCTTCATGGACTCCTCCATTATTGGCAGAATAATATCCATAATGAGATAGTGTTCTTTTTTAACACGAAGGCGTTCCCCTTCTCGCGACGTATGGGAAATAATTTTGCAACTTTCAGCGCTTCGCTCACCCAAAAAGCTAGTGTAGTCACTTCCTCATATCTGCACTGTCTGATCAAAAGTATCCGTACCACACTATGCAATGCGGAATTGACCACCAGATGTCACGAGAAGCTGACTCGACAGTATTGAAGGAGGCGGGTAGCATAGTGTTTTCAGTAGAGAAATAGTAACCGCAGAATGTCCGGGTCAGGCGAGCTCCAGTGACTTCGAATGTGGACTAGTCATTGGATGTCACCCGAGCAATAAATTCATCAGGGACATTTCAACCGCTACAGCTGCCGAAGTCGAATTTGATGTGACTGTTAAATGGAAAAGCGAAGGAACAACCATAACTAAACCTTGACCAGATAGACTTCATGCATTGACGGTCAGGGACCGCTGATCATTGCGGAGGGTGGTTGCAAAAAAATTGCATGAAATCGTAGGAAGAAATCATACGTAAGCCAAAGTGATACCAACAGATCACGTAGCACAGTGACTGTGACACTTCTGTAGTCAGTGCTAAACTACAGTTAAGGTGGTGTGAAGAGGGACGGCACTGGTCGGTGGATGACTGGAAACGAGTCATACGGAGCATAAGTCCGCCGGAATGGTTTGGATTTGACGAATGCATGCAGAACGTTATCTGCCAGCAGTGAAGTACGGAGAAGATGGTTTTCAGGTATGGGGGCTGTTACTGTGGTATGGTCTTCTTCTGCATTAAGAAAATGCTTAACGCAGTGTTACATGAACGCATTTTTCACCTTTGGGTACGGTAGAGGAACAATTCGGAGAAGACGATTGATTGTATCAGCATGACGATGCACCCTTCCATTAAGCACCATCTGTGAGGTAATGTTTCGTGGACGATAAGATTCCTGATCCCCCTGCAGGCCCAGGGGCTAGAATAAGCCTGAGGTATTCCTGCCTGTCGTAAGAGGCGACTAAATGGAGTCTCTAACCTTTCTGCCTTTATGTGATGGTCCCTTGTAGTGTTTGACCTCCATTCTTCAAAATTTTCCCGAAGAGTGAGCCAATTGGGGAAGGGCGCCTTACGTGGTGCATCATGTCCATCGTGTATTGAGATCTTTAGGGCACTTTCTCGTCGTGGAATTGCAGTCCCGCCGATTCTCCATCTCCTGAGCGAGGAAATCTACCTGGGTGCGTTTTCCTCCACCCACTATGCAGTGTCGTTTCTGCGCCCATGATGATCATGGAATTCTTTGCACCTCATATCCAGTACGGTAGCCACTTCGTTGTGGTGGTGCCGCCATGTACCCTGTTGGTTGTAGCCACTTGACTACACAGGGATTGCTCTGCTGATGGCTGCACCGTTAACTCCCCATGTATGCCAAGGAATAATGCCCATTCCCTGGGGCATCGGGACTCCGTCAATGGCCAGCCTTTGCTGCGACTGACTGGCGCCCATAGGGAGGACCCCTGGTCGGAGTCGGTGGCATCAGGGCGGATGACGCGCCATGAAGTGTACCACGTCATCACTAGCTGGAGATCAAACGCGAGCAGTCTCAGTACAATGCAAGGAAATATGATCCTAAATAGTTCCCCTCCCTGGCCACACCATGGGAGGAACGCGAGGCCGAGGATGGCAGTGAACCTTATTCGCCCCGGTACCTCGTGTGTACGAGAGCTGATAAACTCCTTTCTCTATTTGAAGTCTCTGCTTTTTGTAGAGCAATTTGAGGACAAGTTTGGGGAAGTAGAGGGCTTATCCACAATGGGTTCAGCGTCAGTCTTGATAAAAACGGGATCGCATGCCCAATCACAGGTCATTACTCCCTTGTAATAAGCTGGGGGATGTTCTACATCTACATTTATACTCCGCAAGCCACCCAACGGTGTGTGGCGGAGGGCACTTAACGTGCCACTGTCATTACCTCCCTTTCCTGTTCCAGTCGCGTATGGTTCGCGGGAAGAACGACTGTCTGAAAGCCTCCGTGCGCGCTCTAATCTCCTCGGGAGGTATAAGTAGGGGAAGCAATATATTCGATACCTCATCCAGAAACGCACCCTCTCGAAACCTGGCGAGCAAGCTACACCGCGATGCAGAGCGCCTCTCTTGCAGAGTCTGCCACTTGAGTTTGTTAAACATCTCCGTAACGCTATCACGGTTACCAAATAACCCTGTGACGAAACGCGCCGCTCTTCTTTGGATCTTCTCTATCTCCTCCGTCAACCCGATCTGGTACGGATCCCACACTGATGAGCAATACTCAAGTATAGGTCAAACGAGTGTTTTGTAAGCCACCTCCTTTGTTGATGGACTACATTTTCTAAGGACTCTCCCAATGAATCTCAACCTGGTACCCGCCTTACCAACAATTAATTTTATATGATCATTCCACTTCAAATCGTTCCGCACGCATACTTCCAGATATTTTACAGAAGTAACTGCTACCAGTGTTTGTTCCGCTATCATATAATCATACAATAAAGGATCCTTCTTTCTGAAACCATCACGCCTTGCAAGAGCTTAAATACGGTGCAGGGTATTATATTCCACAGGGACCTTCTGCAGTGTGACGACGAGCTGCGCGCCAACTAAGAGCGACGAGGAGTTCATTTGCTCTGGCGCGTCCATAGGGGTCTGAGGGATAATCAGGTTGCCACTGGTGCCTTCATCTTGGCCTTCGAGAATGACACATTACCCGGGAAGGTCAAGATGATGGTCTACCGCTGTGATGTCAAGCCATATATCCCTCCCCCGTTGCGGAGCTTTAAGTGCTGAAAGTTCGGCCATATGTCTTCCCGCTGTACGTCCAGCATCACATGTCGAGATGGTGGACGTCCATCCCATCTCAATACTCCATGCTCCCTGCCTCCCATCTGTGTCAGCTGTGGAGAGCATCATTCCCCTTGCTCACCAGACTAGGATTTTACAGCGAGAAAGGAAATTCATGGAATAAAAGACCCTGTACCGACTGACCTACACCGAGGCCAAGAGGAAATTTGAGCACCTACATTCTTTAGCTATGACCTACTTTTACGCCGCCATTACGAGAAAAGTTGTAGCCCTATCAGTTCCGCGAGTTCCAGTCGGCTCTGAGCCGGAAGACTACACCTTCCCCCTTGATGGTGGGGGCACTTACCTGCCTGTTGCTCCCGCACCACCTACCTCGGGAACACTGTCCCCCCAAACAACAGGGACACCAGTCTCCACTTATCAGCTGGAGAAGCGTAAGTCCTCTTCAGCTCCTCTTGCTACTCGCCAGGAAAGGGTCCCTTGGGTCACTCCCTACCCAGGTTTCTGCTAGTGTGAAAGATGACACTCGCAAGCGACTGAAGAGCCCAAAAGCAGCTGGTCGTAGGGCTTCATGCTCATCTTCAGTCCCGGAGACTTAATCTGTGAAGCTGCCCCAGTCAGAGAAACCCAAGGATCAGCGAGAAAAAATCCAAAAAGACCTCAAAGACCAAGGGAATTGCGGTGGTACCCACACCACCGCTGCCTACAAGCTTTGCGTCTGAGGATGAGGTGAAAATTGTGGCGTCTGCTGAGGACCTAGATCTCGCCAGACCCTCAGACAATGGATACAGCCTGTTCAGGAAATAAATCGGTGGCAGCAGGTGATCCTGAAGCGTAGACTGCCTAATTGTTTCATACCTTCCCAGTCTCACGATCGCGTCCTCCTCCAGTGGAAGTGCGGCTGTTTTTTTTGTTTTTTTTTTTTACCACCTGGCTGAGCTACAGCAACTGATAAACTTTAATGTGCTTTCTGCATTGCCCTCCAGGAAACCTCCGCAGCTCTAAGGGATACTGCAGGTACCATAGCGACTATAATAGAGTGTTAGGTGCACTTTGCGTCTGTGTCCTAAACTCAACTTGTAGTGAAACTTTGCCACTTCAAAGCTCTCTTGAAGCTGTGGCTGTCAGAATAAGGACGACACAGGAAATATCTGTCTGCGATGTATATCTTCCTCCAGATGGTGCAGTGTCCCTCAATGTATTAACTGCACTGATTGATCAACTCCCTAAACCTTTCCTTCTTTCGGGAGATTTTAACGTCCATAGCCCCCTTGTGGGGTGGCACCGTGCTTACTGGTCGAGGCAGAGATGTTGAAACTTTGCTGTCTTAGTTCGATCTCTGCCTCTTAAATACAGGGGCCGACATATATTTCAGTGTGGCTCATAGTAGTTACTCGGCGATTGATTTATCAATATGCAGCCAAGGACTTGTCCCATCTATCCACTGGAGATCACATGACGATCTGTGTAGTAGTGACCACTTCCCCATCTGCCTGTCACTCCCCCGGCGTCAGGCCCACGGACGCCTGCCCAGATGGGCTTTAAACGAGGCGGACTAGGCAACTTCCACCTCTGCTGTCATCGGTGAATCTCCCCCATGTGATGCCATCTATGTTGTGATTGAGCAGGTCACGACAACGATAATTTCTACGGCGGAAAACGCAATCCCTCGTTTTTTAGGGTGTCCCCGGCGAAAAATGGTCCCTTGGTGATCGCCGGGAGGAACTGAGGCAATTAAAGGGCGTCGACGAACTCTGCAGCGATATTTAGCGGCACCCTTCCCTAGAGCATCTAATAGCATTTAAGTGGCTCCGTGCCCGCGTTCGCCAGCTTATAAAAAGACGGAAACAGGAGTGTTGGGAGAGGTACGTCTCGAGCATTGGGTGCCATACGTCACCTTCCCAAGTCTAGACAAAGATCAGACGTGTTTGTGGGTACCAGACCCCGACAGGTGTCATTGGCATTATCATCAATGACGTGTTATCTACCGACGAAAACGCCATTGCCGAACACTTTGCTGAGCACTAAGCCTGAGCTCTGCGTCAGAACTACCCCCCAGCATTTCGCACCCCCAAACGGTGGATGGAAAGGAAAGTCCTCTCGTTCACTGAACGTCACAGTGAACTTCACAATGCTCCATTTACAGAGTGGGAGCTCCTCAGCGTCCTTGCACTTGCTCCGACACAGCTCCTGGGCCAGATTGGATCCACAGTCAGATGCTTAAACATCTATCGTCAGACTACAAGCGACATCTCCTCATCTCCAACCGCATCTGGTGCGATGGCGACAGAGCACAATCATTCCAGAGCTCAAACCCGGCAAATACCCGCTTGACGTGGATAGCTATCGGCCCATCAGCATCACTAATGTTCTTTGTAATCTGTTACAACGTATGGTAAGCTGGCAGTTGTTTTTTGTCCTGGAGTCACGTGGCCTACTGACTCCATGCCAAGGCGGTTTCCTCCAGGGTCGCTCTACCACTGATGATGTAGTTTCCCTCGAGTCTGCCAGACTTTTCCAGACGCCAGCACCTGGTTGCCGTCTTTTTTTATTTACGAAAGCTTATGACACGACGTGGCGGCATCATATCCTTGCCACATTGTATGAGTGGGTTCTGTGGGGGCCCCGCTCCCGATTTTTATCCAGAAATTTCGTATCGCTCCGTACTTTCCGTGTCCAAGTCGGTGCCTCTCTTAGTTCTCCACATATCCAGGAGAATGGCGACCCACAGGGCTCTGTATTCAGTGTATCTCTATTTTTAGTGGCCATTACGGGTGTAAGAACAGCTGCAGGGCCGTCTGTCTCACCTTCTCTGTATGCAGACGACATCTGCATTTCGTTCTGCTCCTCCAGTACTGGTGTTATTGAGCGGCGCCTACAGGGAGCCACCCACAAGGCGCAGTCGTGGGCTCTAGCCCACTGTTTCCAGTTTTCAGCCGCGAAGTCGTGTATCATGTACTTCTGTCGGCGTCGTACCGTTCATCCGGAACCAGAACTTTACCTTAATGACGACCCTCTCACTGTAGTAGACACACATAGATTCTCAGGACTGGTGTTCGACGCCCGATTGACGTGGCTTCCTCATTTTCGTCAGCTGAAGCGGAAGCGCTGGCAGCATGTAAATGCCCTCGGCTGCATGAGCAACACCAACTGGGGTGTAGATCGCTCTACACTGCTGCACCTGTACAGAGCTCTTATTCCATCGCGCCTTGACCATGGCAGTCTGGTTTATGGTTCGGCGGCGTCCGCAGAGTTGTTTCCTCGACCCAGTGCACCACTGTGGCGTTCGCCTAGCGGCGAGAGCTTTTAGCACGAGTCCGATGATCAGTGTTCTGGTGGAAGCCGGAGTCCCTCCATTGCGGATCCGACGTGCGCAACTGCTCGCCAGTTATGTTGGACACATTCGTAGTTATCCTGAGCATCCGAATTACCGCCTCCTTTTCCCACCCGCGGTAGTTCATCTCCCGCATCGGCGGCCCAGGTCAGGGCTAACGATTGCGGTTCGCGTGCGATCCCTTTTTCCGATCTGGGGTCCTTCCCTTTACCACCTGTACTTAGGGTCCATTCACGTACACTTCCATGGTGTACACCTAGATTTGAACCTTCGTCTAGACCTTTTACATGGCCCTAAGGACTCCGTTAAACCCACCACTCTCCGCTGTCACTTCCTCTCGATTCTTGACTTGTTCCGGAGCTCTGAAGTTGTTTACACCGGTGGCTCGATGGCAGATTGTAACTTTGGCTTCGCCTATGTCCACAGAGCCCATATTGACCAGCATTCGTTGGCTGCTGGCTGCAGTGTATTCGTGGCAGAGCTTGTAGCCATATCTCGTGCACTTCAGTACATCCGTTCCTGTTCTGGTGAGTCCTTTCTTCTGTGCTCTGACTCCCTACACAATGTATCGACCAGTGCTACCCTCGCCATCCTTTGGTAGCGAACATCCAGAAGTCCACCTCTGCCTGAGAATGGTCCAGTCGTTCAGTGGTGTTTGTGTGGACCGCAGGACACGTCGGAATCCCAGGCAATGGACTTGCTGACAGGCTGACCAAACAGGCTACAAGGAAACCGCTCCTGGAGCTGAGCATCCCTGAAACTGACCTACGTTCTGTCATACGCCGCAAGGATTTTTCGGCTTTGGGAGACGGAGTGGCATAACAGTATGCACAACAAAAAGTGTCATTAAGGAGGCTGCGAATGTGTGGGTCTTTCCTGCAGGATTCTCGCAGGGAATCAGTTGTCATTTGGCAGCTCCGCATTGGCCATAGGTGGCTCTCACATGGTTACTTCCTCTGTCACGGGGACCCATCTTGGTGTCGATCGCGGCGACCCATCTTGGTGTCGATCGCGGCGACCCATCTTGGTGTCGATCGCGGCGACCCATCTTGGTGTCGATCGCGGCGACCCATCTTGGTGTCGATCGCGGCGACCCATCTTGGTGTCGATCGCGGCGACCCATCTTGGTGTCGATCGCGGCGACCCATCTTGGTGTCGATCGCGGCGACCCATCTTGGTGTCGATCGCGGCGACCCATCTTGGTGTCGATCGCGGCGACCCATCTTGGTGTCGATCGCGGCGACCCATCTTGGTGTCGATCGCGGCGACCCATCTTGGTGTCGATCGCGGCGACCCATCTTGGTGTCGATCGCGGCGACCCATCTTGGTGTCGATCGCTGCGACCCATCTTGGTGTCGATCGCGGCGACCCATCTTGGTGTCGATCGCGGCGACCCATCTTGGTGTCGATCGCGGCGACCCATCTTGGTGTCGATCGCGGCGACCCATCTTGGTGTCGATCGCGGCGACCCATCTTGGTGTCGATCGCGGCGACCCATCTTGGTGTCGATCGCGGCGACCCATCTTGGTGTCGATCGCGGCGACCCATCTTGGTGTCGATCGCGGCGACCCATCTTGGTGTCGATCGCGGCGACCCATCTTGGTGTCGATCGCGGCGACCCATCTTGGTGTCGATCGCGGCGACCCATCTTGGTGTCGATCGCGGCGACCCATCTTGGTGTCGATCGCGGCGACCCATCTTGGTGTCGATCGCGGCGACCCATCTTGGTGTCACTGTGGCTCACATATGACTGTCGTCCACATCTTGCTGGACTGCCCACTTTTAGCCCCTCTATCTGTGGCGGACTTTTGATCTTCCCAGCACCCTACCTTCGGTGTTGGACGACAATGCCTCAACAGCAGCTTTAGTTTTAAGTTTTATTCGTGAGGGTGGGTTTTATCATTTTATGTGAGTTTAGCGCATGTCGTTCGTCACTCTGTGTCCTACACCCTAGGGCTTTTAGGGTGGAGGTTGTCCACTGTAGTGTTTGTTTTCCTTCTGTCGTTATTCCGGTTCTTCATTCCTCCTGTTATTGTGCCATACGTTTAGTTCTGTTCTTTCCTTTGGGTAATTGTTACACAGGGAACAAGGGACAGATGACTTCGTAGTTTGGTCCTTCCCCCCCCCCCCCCCCTCCCGCTTTTAAACAAAACCAACCAGCCATCCGTTTCTGATATGTACTGACCTGCCGAGATTCCCAATCTGAACCCATTGGAATACCTGTGGGTTGAGTTAGAAGGCAGACTTCGCTCCAAACCCAGCGTCCAACGTAATCACCTCGTCCGGTTTCAGCTATTGAGGAAGAATAGGCTGCCATTCCTCCATAGAGATTGAGGCACCTTACTGAAAGTGCTCCCAGTTGAGTTCAAGCTGGCATAAAGGCGAAGGGTGGACTCACCCCGTTTTAATGTCCACTAATAGATGTCGACATACTTTTGGTCAGATTGTGTGCAGTAACTATTGGCAATTCGAAATTCAAGGGCCGTAAAAAAAAATAAAAATAAAAAAATTGAAATAATCGCGAGTTCGGTTTAGCGCGAATTTCACTAATAATGATACTATACCTCAAGTAACATTTATGTAACAGGGGAACGGCACACAGAATTTCGAGAATACGTAAGAAAACTTAAACGTCAATCATCTCCCAGGCTGAACAAACTGTCATCAATTTTCTCCACATATCTTCTTCAAAACGAAGTCGTGTATTCTGTCCCCAAGTTCGTGCGGCGCATCTCATCTGCGATGAATCGTCAACGTCCAGATCAGCAGCTAATGACTGTATTCCATAAGTATGTAACCTACGGTAGGTACTTTTTGTCCTTTACATTGAATAAGCCACTCTGATGCTTATTCTTCAAGAGGAAGTAACTTGTGGGGGGTCAGTTTCCCCCATCCTTACGGTAAGTTTTCAGCGGTCTTACCTTTCTGCTTCCAGAATTGACGACCGTGTGGATGATGGAATCCTGAAACCTTTCGCTACATCCGATATTTCTCACTGCACATTCTGTAGGCGCAATAATCCATTTGTTTTCTGCGAAAGTTGAAGACATGTACTCCTTCGAAGTAATTTTTGAAGCTGATTTATATACTGTGGTAAGTTGTGCATTGTTGAGAAAAAGGTCACGAAGAGTTGAACAATGAAACGATTATCTGAATAATTAACGAAGTAATTCGAATTACCGAGTGTTAGGTTGCCACGGACTTGGAACTATTTGTGTTTGCACTACAGTCTATTAAGGCAGTTACTTCGATTTATTGAGTATACCAAAACACGGGATTTATTTATAGAGGTTTTTTAAAGGACTTAACATGTTTGATTTATCAAGAAATTCAATTTATCGAGGTTCGAATTAGCAAAGAGTCGACTATATATATCATACTCCTGAGGAGCAATGTTAAAATTCCCGTCTGGTCATCCAGTCTGAGATTTTCGTGGTTCTCACAGACTACGCAAATGCAGTTATTACCCATTCGAAAGAGTGCAGGTAATGTCAAGATGACGTAGTGATAAGTCTCTGGTGACTTTGATGTAGAAGGGACGTTGAAAGCTTCCTTCATTCGCTTCTCGACATGATACACGACTGAAACGTAGTTTGGGAGGTATCTTAACCCTTACAGGTATTAGTCCTTGAGTCAGCTCCGACTTTCCAGGCCATTGATTTTCTCTTACATAAATCATCAGCGTACAGGAACAACGTTAGCGAAGTTGCGCTGGTGGGAATATTCGTGACTCACGTTGGGAGTTCCCGCTCCCCTACTGCAACGTTGATGATCCTCACACAGTACTCTTACCCTCTTATTATGTTAGCTGTTGGGCGGCGGAAAGGAGGGAAGTGGAGAAGAGCAGCCTTCAGTCATGAGAAAAGTTGTGTGTTCTGTCGTGGTAGACACATTGCACACGGGACGGAGTCACTGCTTTAATCATACAACGTAGACTTCCATTACTTTTTATCCGCCGAAGCAGTATGGCGAAGGCCATTTAATTTTTAGTTTTGGACCTCCGTTTCTGTATGGTGTCTCTTTTAGCCCGTTTTCCCTGTGCCTGTTTTTAGCTGTCTCCTATTCTGTCTATTGGGACCGACGTATAGTCGTTTAACTCCTGTTTGTTCGCGTTCTATAGTTTTGACTATAGCACGTATGATCCCAGCTGTTTTCTGCGCCCTAAAGTAAAACAGAACAAAACGTAGACTTCCATGGACAGCTTCTATATCATTGGTGATTTTTGTTGTGCAGTTATTAGGGTGTTGTCTGATGTATGTTGCTGTGCTTGACGTTTCGTCTCCTAATACTGATGACTTCGTCACAGGCTGTAAAGAAATCGTTAGTTGCTTTTCGAACATAAAGCAGCTGACCAAGCCGAACCATTCAGCTTGCTTGAGACTGAGCTCGAAAACGGAGTGGTAGGAGTGTTAGTAACAACAGTGGCAGCTTACAGATGTCACACCTCCGTCTCTGCTAGAACAGAAAAATATCAGCGAAAAGATTGGTCAAAATAAATTTAAAAAAACTGGGCAGAAAAGAGTTGTTGATAATTTCGGATAACTCAATCGAAACAGCATATGGGGTAGACGGGAGTCCGCTCATTCCAGAATACCGTGTAAAGCGTAGTTACCCTATTCACCAACCATGGTAACATATCACGGTTCAGACTTCTAAGGTTTCTTTTTTTCCGGGTCAGTTTTATTTTGGCCATCTCGTAATTTTTGTGGCAGCAAGTCGGCAGGCACTTAACATTTACTTTGGGATGAAGGCCGCTTGTGGACTTTGCCATGCATTACAGGCTTGAGGTATATAAATCAGTTTTGTCCCGGCGTGTTTTATTATGTAGTCTACGCAGTTGTCGTGACGTCGTTGTAACTGTCTTCACTTAGCTGTTGGAAATTAGCAAAGAACTTCGCTACTCCATTTACCACCCATCCGCCTTAAAGTGCGTCCCGCCCACTTCTATTTACTTTTCATTACCCGTTAATACGTTTTCCTGTCTGTTCTCTGATCCATTTGTGTCTTCCTCACTCTCCTAGTAATTCTCAGTAAGCGTATTTGCATTGCTCACTGAGTAACCGTAAGTTTTTCGATAGTTTTCTCATTATAATATGAAGTTTCACAGCTGTAAGTTAAATATGGTAACACACTGATAATAAACGTTCCGTTTGACATACGGGAAACCCTTTTTAATGTATCGAATCGCTCCAGCTCATTTTTACTCATTTATTCTGCTGCTTATTTCTTTTGGTGTCCATCCAAAAATCTTCCTATTTGGCTATAATTACGTTGACTAGACATTTACCGTATCGCTCTGTGAGAAACCAACCTACTCCCATAATGATCCTTCTTGCGAGGAAGCCTTTTGGTAAATTAGGCAGTATTGCGGGCAGAGTAGGCATTTAACCTCCTATCGGAGCATCCAACAAATTACAGAATATCTTGGATGCAGTGGTAGTCAGCGTGTGTTGTTTTTGGGATTTATAACAATCTTTGTGTGTGCTGGAAATGTAGTTGGTCAGTCCATGTGCAAGGTGTCACAGAACGTTGTTCACAACGCCAGTATCATATTAAACAGATTTGGACAATAGGTGATTTTTCTTAACCAATATCTCGCAAAAGAACCGTAGGATTGCGTACGACGAGCCAAAAAAGTTACCCTACGCACAGACTTCCTGAGAGTCTGCAATTAGGGTAGTCCTTGATCAGATTGTGCAAGTCATAAATTCATGTGGGTCAGAGGCTGTAGCCTTTTACAGAATTATATTGAGCTGCTTCAGAGTTGTTTACTTTCCATAGAGTTGAAGTCCTACTAGCGTCTCTCCACCAATTCATCGACATTCAGATAGCAGATGCAAATTCCTTCGCCTTCGAGAGATGTCACTACGACATAGCGTCGGCTAAGACGACCAGTTTCTGACAGTGGCGACGGATATATTCCTCGTCGAAACATTAAGTAATTATTTAACTTTATCGCGACAGATAGAGATTTTAAGCACAGACAGAAGTTATTCGTTTTTACACGATTTCAGTCCTCCGTGGTAAATTAAATGGCTCCTAGCACTATGAGACTTAACATCTGAGGTCATCAGCCCCCTAGAACTTAGAACTACTTAAACCTAACTAATCTAAGGACATCACACACATCCATGCCCTAGGCAGGATTCGAACCTGCGACCATAGCAGTCACAGTAATTGTTCGAAATGACTGATCTATTCTAATCGCACTAAAAAAATACGACGCACCACGAAAAAATTATCCAATGGGGACGGAAATAAATGTGATGTACATGTACCGACAAACAAATGACTAAAATATCAATAAACTTGGATGATTTATTCAAGAACAAGAGCTTCATAAATAAGAGTAAGTCAATAAAGCGTTGGTCCACCTCTGGCCGTTATGCAAGCAGTTATTCAACTTGGCATTGTTTGATAGTAGTTGAATGTCCTCATGATGGATTCGTGTCAATTTTTTTCCAACTGGCGCGTTAACTCTGCAAAATTCCGAGCTGGTTGGTTGGCCCTGCCCGTAATGTTCCAATGTTTCTCCGTTGGGGCACCTTGCTGGCAAATTGGGCCACGAAGACAAGCAGTAGAAACTGTGCGGGCGGGCATTATCTTGCCGAAAAGTAAACCTAGGATGGGTTCCCATAAAGGGCAACAAAACGAGGCGTAGAATGTCGTCGACGTACCGCTGTGCTGCAAGGGTGCTGCGAATGACCATCAAAAGGGGTCCTGCTATGAAAGGAAATAGCACCCCAGACTATCACTCTTGGTTGTCGGCCGTATGACGGGCAACAGTCAGGTTCATATCCCTTCGTTGCCCGATGAGTCTCCAGACACGACGTCGCTGGTCGTCGGGTCTCATGGGACGCATCACTGAAGACAGTTGTACTCCAGTCACAGCCAATGAGATTCCAAAAGTTATTGACTTGCTCAATTCGCGTAGGTCTTTCTCTTGAATAAATCAATTTTTTCAGAAATTGTAATCATTTGTTCGCCTGTTCATGAACATGATGTGTCACATTCCCCGATTTCCGTCCTATTCGGATAGTTCCTTCGTGGTGCGTCCTTTTTTTTCGTCTTAGTGTAAATTAGCTATAAATACTGCTTCATGCCTTTGCATACTGCATGACTAAGGATATTTTTACCAATATTAGCTCCCCCCACCCCTTGTTCCATTCGCGCCTGGAGCTGTGCAAAACTGACCATCTTTATCCCTCTGTACGTACTCTAATCTTTCTTACCTTCATAATGTAACACTTCAGTTTGTATTTGTGAGAAATGCTATGTATGATTATGCCGTGCTGTACACTCCACAATGTTGGTGTAATCTCCAGTCCGAAGACTGGTTTGATTCAACTTTCCACGCTAGTCTATCCTGTGCAGCCCTCATTAGCTCAGCATAGCTACAATAAACGTACATCCACTTGAACCTACGTGATATGGCTAAACCTTGGTCTCCCTCTGAATTTTTACCTTCCACGGTTTCTTCCAAATTGAAAACTTCGTGAACCCTGAGGATGTCTTATGAAACGATCCCTTGTTGTGGTCAAGGTGTGCCATTTTTTTCTGCACATTTTAATTCAGTAACGCATTAGCTGTCTGGTCTACCTATCTAATCTTCATTGTTCTGTAGCATAACGTTTCAAAAGCTTATATTCGCTTCCCGTCGGGATTCCTTATCGTTTCCGTTTCATTACCGTATGGGGTACTCTCCAGACAAATACCTTCACTATTTAGTGGAATAACTGGGAGTCCACAACTTGTGTGGGAGCAGTGTGTAAGGCGAGCCCGTACCCCGACAGCTTCGCAGATGCGCTCAATAGTATTGGCGTCAGGTGACGCCCGAGGGTAGACAAGTATCCTCGTGGCAGTGGAGTGTTCATCGAACCACTGCCTCACTGTTCGGAAGTGACAGGGCGGTTCATTGTCCTCCTGAAGGTGGAGACCTCTACCAGGTTGCTATAGAATAAAAAATGGCTGTACGTGGTACAGTTACAGCGTAATACACTTTCAGATTTTCCGGCTTTCCGTCAGTTGTCGTACATCCAGCCGCGAAAATTACGAATTTTCATTTCTTTACAGCAAAAATTAAGCTCAAAGAGTACTTCGTAAGTAAAGATTTTAAAAAGTTGTAAATTCCGCGTAACTGCAAAAGAAACAAACATTTGCCTAACTGAAGCGTATATATTATAGACCTGTTTACAAAAACACACGTTCGAGTCAATCGGCAGACTATTTTTCGCGTTTTGCGAGCATCAACATACTTTGGGAATTTTACATCTAAATTTTCAGTCCAAGTATACTGCTACCTTAGATGGCTTCTGTAGCCATTGGCGAGGATATGGTTCTCTACATTCTTCACATGCCGTGCTAAGACCTGAACTTGCCGACGATGACCCTAGTCACCGCAGACCCTTGACTAATCGAGTTTGTACGCTGCTGGTGCTAACTGCATCGTTCGTGTGGTTCTAATGATTTAATTGCAATTAGACGCGTCAAAATCGTATCTCAGTCATCGTATCGTGTGCAGTAATTGTCGATTGCGACTCTGTTACACTATGGCTGTCTCTAACGTGATGATTACCGTACGGACCGAATATATATAAGCGCCACTTTT
The DNA here is from genome assembly GCF_021461385.2 of Schistocerca piceifrons. Classification (NCBI taxonomy): domain Eukaryota; kingdom Metazoa; phylum Arthropoda; class Insecta; order Orthoptera; family Acrididae; genus Schistocerca; species Schistocerca piceifrons. The sequence continues at coordinate 313,430,682 of NC_060139.1, read as the reverse complement.
CCCTAAAAATCGGCGCGAAAAATTAGAGCGGTTTATCTATGAGATCCTGGAGAAGCTGACAAGAAGTATGGCTAACTATCTGTTCATAGAGAGAGATGATAATGCTGCTTGCCTGTAAAAGTCATCTCTCACGTCAAGTAAACAAAGTTGCTGTTATGAACACAGCTAGTCGTTACACCTGGAGGTACTAAACGGAATGGGTAGTTATCCAGATTATGCAATAAATTGCATAGAACAGTCAACGTGGCAATATTAATTTTATTACTTGATGGCTAATTTCGAGCCTAAGCTCATTATCAAATCACCCAATAATCTATGCAAAAGCATGTATTACGACAGCCACATGAATGTCATTGTAATTAAAACATATTTAGTATAAAGCAGTACAGGGCTTAACCTGACAAGTGAAGTAAGTTCGGCCCTGTACTGCGCTATAGTAAGGTTGCATTTAACTAAAATGAACATTCATGTGGCCGTCGTGATGTTTTTACTGCATACCTCGAAACTAATCATGAAGTAATGAAGGAAATTAATGTTGCAACGTAGAGGGTTCTCTGCAGTTTATTTCATTATTGATTAAGCATAATGGTCATGCCTTCCAGAATTTTGGAAATTAGGAGTGGATAGGGTCTTGAAAAGAGATTGTAAGAACACCATTAATAAAAGTAAAACAAGAGTGATGGAACTTAGTGGAATTCAGTTACGTGATGATGATGATGAAAGATTAGGAAATGCGACACTAAAATTAGATGAGTTTTGTTATTTGGGCAGCAAAATAACTTATTGCCGAATTACAGAAGATACAAAATGTAGACTGGCTATGGCTCGAAAAGCTGTCTTGAAAAAGAATAATTTGTTAACATGTAAAATAAATGTTAGGAAGTCTCCTGAGGGTTTTGCCTGTTGCTGAATTTGAAAAAAGTTTCAGTGAATTGGATTAGATTCAATTAGTGACGGATCCGCCGTGTCTCATAGGGTAATTAGATGCTTAACTTGTGAAGTGTAAAAAATAATAAAAATAAAAAATTATAATAATAAATGAGACAAAAAGCAATCAAGTAGCGAAACAACAGTGCTCGGTTTTACTCACACTACTAAGCATTTGTATCAACTATGTCCTTATAGTGGAATTCAGGTGATTATCTAGGAATTAAATTTGATTCACTAATCTGTGTGCATTACTCGCAGATGTTAAACCAATATCATAAGAAATGAAAAATACGATGACAGACAGAATGAAGTTTACACGATTCGTAGAAAGATGGCGCTCTCGACTTCCCTCCCTTAGTTTAACTGAGGATTGTGGCGACTGGAAGGCCATCCGGCCACAAAATTTACCGAATCGTGGAAACAGCGAATCACGTACGACGGGGTAATCCCTGGGAGATAGGACGAACGCAAAACTGAGAAGACTGGCTCTACGCTGTATTTCAGTTCCGGCCGTGTGCCCCCGGTTTCTTTCCAACGCCAGTATGCTGTATTTCCGCCGTTATTGTATTCGTCTCTTGGAGTGGAAGACGAAATGCTGTGGTACTACGCTCATGATCCGCGTTATCTGCTTGTGGGCGCGGTCCGTGTATCCAAGGGTCAGTGATACATCCGTATTTACGGGAAGCAGCGGCTTCTTCCGCGCTGTCACTAGGCTCTTCGGCCTCGCTATCTCTCGGCCAGCTAGGGTCTTCTTCTTCTTCTTCTTCTTCTTCTTCTTAGAAATTGTTACACGAGCTATGAGTTGGGTATGAGATACCCGAAACTGAGGACGAATTTGTGATACTATAATCGTGTATTAAGTATTTTTTATTTGGGATATTAATAATGGTGCATATTAAACTACGTTTAAGATATAAAACCTTCTTTCGTGTGAAATAATGAAGTGTCTGTATTTTCTCAAAAAAGTGTCAGAACTTTCGAATTGTTTCATACAAAATTAGAACAAAACTAATTTATTTTATTTATTAATTATATTATCTTCTAATTATAAAACAGATAAAGAAAATAAAAGGTCTTATGTGATCAATTAACTCAGCACCAACATTACACCTACAAATCAGCACATTCTTCGCACATAAAAATCGCGTGCCCCCATACGTATTGGCTTCTAACACTTCGAACAAAGTTTTGTTTTCCTGTCCTCTTTAGTACAGTCACCACATCTGACATATCTGCTTTTTTTTGCGGTGAAGTTTACCCCAGTTGATCAACAATCATCTTTTGAATTTCCCTTGGAAGACGTACGTTTTCTTGTCTAATGCGAAGCCTGTCATCAGATTCAAACCTAAATTACGAATGAAATCTCGGATTGGCAAAGTTTTACAGAAGTTCGAAATATAGCGCGTACTTCAGTGCGAGACGCTTTTAATAATTTCCACGACTAAATTCTGTCTCGAAATCTGGCAGAAAACTCAGAGATTATGGTCATACATAAAGCACACCAGTGGCAAGACGCAATCAGTACCTTAACTGCGCGATAACAACGGTGAAGTCGCTGATGGCAGTGCCACTAAAGCAGCAATTATATACAACCACTTGCTCACAGAAAGATCAGTACCTAAAGACTGGAAAATTGCACAAGCCACACCATTATCCAAAAATGGAAATAGGAGTAATCCGCTGAATTACTGGCCTTTATAACTAACGTCTATTTGCAGTAGGGTTTTGGCACATATACTGTATTCGAACATTATGAAGTAACTCCAAGAAAACGATTTATTGACGCATACTCAGCACAGATTCAGAAAATATCGTTCTTGTGAAACACAACTAGCTCTTCATACTCAAGAAGTAATCAGTGCTATCGACAGGGGATGTGAAATTGAGTCCATATTTTTAGATTTCCAAAAGGCATTCATCTACATCTACATCATCTACATCTATACTCCGCGAGCCACCTTACGGTGTGTGGCGGAGGGTACTTATTGTACCACTATCTGATCCCCCCTTCCCTGTTCCATTCACGAATTGTGCGTGGGAAGAACGACTGCTTGTAAGTCTCCGTATTTGCTCTAATTTCTCGGATCTTTTCGTTGTGATCATTACGCGAGATATATGTGGGCGGTAGTAATATGTTGCCCATCTCTTCCCGGAATGTGCTCTCTCGTAATTTCGATAATAAACCTCTCCGTATTGCGTAACGCCTTTCTTGAAGTGTCCGCCACTGGAGCTTGTTCAGCATCTCCGTAACGCTCTCGCGCTGACTAAATGTCCCCATGACGAATCGCGCTGCTTTTCGCTGGATCATGTCTATCTCTTCTATTAATCCAACCTGGTAAGGGTCCCATACTGATGAGCAATACTCAAGAATCGGACGAACAAGCGTTTTGTAAGCTACTTCTTTCGTCGATGAGTCACATTTTCTTAGAATTCTTCCTATGAATCTCAACCTGGCGCCTGCTTTTCCCACTATTTGTTTTATGTGATCATTCCACTTCAGATCGCTCCGGATAGTAACTCCTAAGTATTTTACGGTCGTTACCGCTTCCAATGATTTACCACCTATGGCATAATCGTACTGGAATGGATTTCTGCCCCTATGTATGCGCATTATATTACATTTATCTACGTTTAGGGAAAGCTGCCAGCTGTCGCACCATGCATTAATCCTCTGCAGGTCCTCCTGGAGTACGTACGAGTCTTCTGATGTTGCTACTTTCTTGTAGACAACCGTGTCATCTGCAAATAGCCTCACGGAGCTACCGATGTTGTCAACTAAGTCATTTATGTATATTGTAAACAATAAAGGTCCTATCACGCTTCCCTGCGGTACTCCCGAAATTACCTCTACATCTGCAGATTTTGAACCGTTAAGAATGACATGTTGTGTTCTTTCTTCTAGGAAATCCTGAATCCAATCACAAACCTGGTCCGATATTCCGTAAGCTCGTATTTTTTTCACTAAACGTAAGTGCGGAACCGTATCAAATGCCTTCCTGAAGTCAAGGAATACAGCATCAATCTGCTCGCCAGTGTCTACGGCACTGTGAATTTCTTGGGCAAATAGGGCGAGCTGAGTTTCACATGATCTCTGTTTGCGGAATCCATGTTGGTTATGATGAAGGAGATTTGTATTATCTAAGAACGTCATAATACGAGAACACAAAACATGTTCCATTATTCTACAACAGATTGACGTAAGCGAAATAGGCCTATAATTATTCGCATCTGATTTATGACCCTTCTTGAAAATGGGAACGACCTGCGCTTTCTTCCAGTCGCTAGGTACTTTACGTTCTTCCAGCGATCTACGATAAATTGCTGATAGAAAGGGGGCAAGTTCTTTAGCATAATCACTGTAGAATCTTAAGGGTATCTCGTCTGGTCCGGATGCTTTTCCGCTACTAAGTGATAGCAGTTGTTTTTCAATTCCGATATCGTTTATTTCAATATTTTCCATTTTGGCGCCCGTGCGACGGCTGAAGTCAGGGACCGTGTTACGATTTTCCGCAGTGAAACAGTTTCGGAACACTGAATTCAGTATTTCTGCCTTTCTTCGGTCGTCCTCTGTTTCGGTGCCATCGTGGTCAACGAGTGACTGAATAGGGGATTTAGATCCGCTTACCGATTTTACATATGACCAAAACTTTTTAGGGTTCTTGTTTAGATTGTTTGCCAATGTTTTATGTTCGAATTCGTTGAATGCTTCTCTCATTGCTCTCTTTACGCTCTTTTTCGCTTCGTTCAGCTTTTCCTTATCAGCTATGATTCGACTACTCTTAAACCTATGATGAAGCTTTCTTTGTTTCCGTAGTACCTTTCGTACATGATTGTTATACCACGGTGGATCTTTCCCCTCGCTTTGGACCTTAGTCGGTACGAACTTATCTAAGGCGTACTGGACGATGTTTCTGAATTTTTTCCATTTTTGTTCCACATCCTCTTCCTCAGAAATGAACGTTTGATGGTGGTCACTCAGATATTCTGCGATTTGTGCCCTATCACTCTTGTTAAGCAAATATATTTTCCTTCCTTTCTTGGCATTTCTTATTACACTTGTAGTCATTGATGCAACCACTGACTTATGATCACTGATACCCTCTTCTACATTCACGGAGTCGAAAAGTTCCGGTCTATTTGTTGCTATGAGGTCTAAAACGTTAGCTTCACGAGTTGGTTCTTTAACTATCTGCTCGAAGTAATTCTCGGACAAGGCAGTCAGGATAATGTCACAAGAGTCTCTGTCCCTGGCTCCAGTTCTGATTGTGTGACTATCCCATTCTATACCTGGTAGATTGAAGTCTCCCCCTATTACAATAGTATGATCACGAAACTTCTTCACGACGTTCTGCAGGTTCTCTCTGAGGCGCTCAACTACTACGGTTGCTGATGCAGGTGGTCTATAGAAGCATCCGACTATCATATCTGACCCACCTTTGATACTTAACTTAACCCAGATTATTTCACATTCGCATTCGCTAATAACTTCACTGGATATTATTGAATTCTTTACTGCTATAAATACTCCTCCACCATTGGCGTTTATCCTATCCTTGCGGTATATATTCCATTCTGTGTCTAGGATTTCGTTACTGTTCACTTCCGGTTTTAACCAACTTTCCGTTCCTAATACTATATGCGCACTATTTCCTTCAATAAGAGATACTAATTCAGGAACCTTGCCCTGGATACTCCTGCAGTTTACCAATATTACGTTGACTTTTCCTGTTTTTGGTCTCTGAGGACGGACGTTCTTTATCAACGATGATAGTGTCCTCTCTGGTAAGCCGTCAGGTATTTTATCGTTTCGCCCAAGGGGGGGTCCCTCTAACCTAAAAAACCCCCGTGTGCACGCCACACGTACTCTGCTACCCTAGTAGCTGCTTCCGGTGTGTAGTGCACGCCTGACCTGTCTAGGGGGGCCCTACAGTTCTCCACCCAATAACGGAGGTCGATGAATTTGCAACCATTATAGTCGCAGAGTCGTCTGAGCCTCTGGTTTAGACCCTCCACACGGCTCCAAACCAGAGGACCGCGATCGACTCTGGGCACTATGCTTGCACTCCGCGTGCGATGCTGGTTGTCTTCACCAAATCAGCCAGCCGCCGGAAGGAACCAAGGATGGCCTCAGAACCCAAGCGGCAGGCGTCATTCGTTCCGACATGTGCTACTATCTGCAGCCGGTCACACCCAGTGCGTTCAATAGCTGCCGGAAGGGCCTCCTCCACATTACGGACGAGACCCCCCGGCAAGCACACCGAGTGCTCACTGGCATTCTTCCCCGACCTACCCGCTATTTTCCTAAGGGGCTCCATAACCCGCCTAACGTTGGAGCTCCCTATAACTAATAGGCCCGCCCTCTGTGACTGTTGGGACCTTGCCGGAGAATCGGCCACTGGCCCAACAGGCGAGGCATCCTGTGGTGGCTCGGAAACGATGTCATCACCACTAGGAAGCACCCGTACCTTCGACACAGTTCCTCACAAGCGTCTTCTAACCAAACTGCGTGCCTACGGAGTATCGCCTCAGCTGTGCGACTGGATTCGTTATTTCCTGTCAGAAAGGCCACAGTTCGTAGTAATAGACGGAAAGCCATCGAGTAAAACAGAAGTAATATCCGGCGTTCCTCGAAGAAGTGCTATAGGCGCTCTGTTGTTCCTGATCTATAGTAACGACACAGGAGGCAATCTGAGTATCCGTCTTAGATTGTTTGCAAATGATCCTGTCATTTACCGTCTTGTAAAGTCATCAGATTATCAAAACGACATGCAAAATGATTTAGATAAGATATCTGTATGGTGCGAAAAGTGGCAGTTGACCCTGAATAAAGAAAAATGTGAAGTTATTCACATGAGTACTAAAAGAAATCAGCTAAATTTCGATTACGCGATAGGTCACACAAATCTGAAGACTGTAAATTCAGCTAAATATGTAGGGATTACAATTACAAATAACCTGAATTGGAATGATCACATAGATAATATTGTGGGTAGAGCAAACCAAAGACTGCGATTCATTGGCAGAACACTTAGAAGGTGCAACAGGTCTACCAAAGAGACTGCTTACACCACGCTTGTGCGCCATATTCTGGAGTATTTGCTGTGTAGAGTGGGATCCGCATCAGGTGGACTGACGGATGACATCGAAAAAGTACAAAGTATTGTCGCGAAATAGGGGAGATAGTGTCAGAGACATGATATGTGAATTGGGAGTGGCAATATTTAAAGCAAAGGCGTTTTTCGTTGCGACGGGATCTCCTCATGAAATTTCAATCACCAGATTTCTCCTCCGATTGCGAAAACATTCTGTTAGCACCCACCTGCTTAAGGAGAAATGATAATCATGATGAAATAAGAGAAATCAGGGCTCGCACAGAAATTTTTAAGTGCTCGTTTTTCCCGCGTGCCGTTAGAGAGTGGAACGATAGACAGCCTGAAGGTGGCTCATTGAAAACTCTGCCAAGCACTTCATTGTGAATAGTAATCACGTAAATGTAGATGTGTTTTGTCACCTTTGTTATTTTCTCTGTAGACTGCTCTGGCATTAATGGCAGCCATATTGAGTATACATAAAAAATTGTCATAGGTCAACGTTTGTTGTTGCGGGCAACATCATAAGTGGCACTCAGTTTATCAGCGACATCGACACCGGCTGTAATTGCAATTCCGGTTTTCCTTTATCACCCGTCGATTGGTCTGTTTTTGTCAGGGTGTAAAGTTGACACAACCAGCACAACTTTATTTTTTTTAGGTGCGTAGGATACCAGTGTAACGTCATTCTGGAACCCAAATCGAGACCTCCATACTTCTGTTCCTTTCTTGAAAATCGCAGGTACACATGCCTTCTTTTTACGGACTGTGCTGACAGAAGTCAATTTTCTTTCAAGAGATGGATCATAAGGTAGTAACTAGTAAACCAATTATCGAACGTCAAATTTCTATTTGTTTTAGTTTTTGGCTCCGCTAAACGGTTTACAATTCAAATACTTTATTACTAAGCTGGAAAGGTCCTTGTGGTTGTTTTCCCGAGTATAATTACAGTTTAAAGATGTAGAATGTCTTCGCTTCTACAAGAGTATATATATTTTTATGCCGTATTTGGTTTGTTTGCCACATACACACGGAAAGGGCATCTCCCTCAGAGAGCTAACACCATCGCATCAATAGTAAGGTTCTCAGACGGCGTATAGTATTGTTAAATATTTTCAACAAAAATCTCTTATAGCAGCAATTTTGGAGAAAGTAAAACCTCTGCAGTAACATTGTAGTCCCAAAGATTGCAACTCCAGTACCATCTGTACGCCTCAAATCGTTCAAGTTTTGTCTATTTGAGCTGATTAGGCCCGCTATATACAAAAGTTCCATAAGTGCTTTTAAATCCTCCAAAGGTGCATCATTCAAGTGGTACTGCTCTTTATTTTATGGGTATTTTCTCCTGGTACTCCTTATTTTATTACCTGTATGTGTAAGTATAGTATTCAACATAGTGTTTGTTATAGAGACTCAACATTCAGTCTCTGTTTTGTAATGTTTTGCAGGACCTTTTACGCCTGGAGAAATGGTAATAATATTCTCTGAACGAATACGATCACTTTGCCTAGAACTAGGACAATCCTTCATCAATTTTGTACCATCTTCGGACGTATAAAAAATCCCACGTATCTCAGGTGACAGACAAGGAGCCGCTTACGCAGGTGTTGGCTCTTCTGACTCATATGAAGTACCCTCTTGCTCCGAATCACTTTCTTCACTTCTTCGAGAAACTTTGTCAATCTCTTCTTCGCTCTCGGAGTCACAGGTACTAGTATTTGAACAGTTTTCTAAAACTTCTTGTAGTCAAAGTTCATTTTCTTCATAAGACAGCTTGAGAAACACAAAATCTAAAAATAAATCAATGCATAAAATAAATAACTTTCTCATAAACTTGCTGCTAGCTCAAAAATGTAACACAGACTAAGAGGTCGGCTGTGACTTACCCTAGCCACCTTTGCACATGTGTATCTCTGACGCTGGCGCAACATTAAACTCAACACTGCATCTTGCCGCTCCCATCCCCCCCCCCCCCCCCCCTCTCTCTCTCTCTCTCTCTCTCTCTCTCTCTCTCTCTCTCTCTCTCGCGTGTGCGCGCCGTGTTTCAAGATAAGAATGTTTCGCCTTCATTTCTTCTGCGCCATTGTTGGTATCATCACATATTATTCTTCTCATCTCGAAGGATGAAACAGGTAAACAATCTCTTCTTGATGTATTTCTCATTTTCTTCGAGGCACTGACGGACTTCGCCCAAGAATATTGCTGGAGCGCCGCTTCCTATCTTTCGGCTGAATGGTAGTGTATATTATTGTACCATTTTTGCTTGTAAATTACGTATGTTAAATTTCAGACCCGTCACAATTATTTTCAGCATCAGTAACAACAGAAACTTCTTCCTGGACATCAATGTGATCACCCTCTGCATCACTTGCATCTCTCTCTGTAATTTCAAATCGTCTAAAAAATTGTTTCTCACAATAACATTAACAGCCTTTAGCAGCTATTTTTATAAAGAGAAAATACAGAAACTGTATATAATGGAAAAATGCACTCTGCTTCCCGTTTAGGAACTAAATGCAGCAGAATCGACAACATAAAATACACGAAGAAATAAAAATATTTCAATTCTTGCAAGGAGTATTTTATGACCAATTTCATTGAATACTATGCGTAAACACAATTCCAATATTTAAAATTTGTTTCACGTACCGAACGTAAAATGTGTCCAGAAGTGCACATCTCTAACATGAAGATTTTATACCAGGGCGTACTGAAAATTAATGCTTCTACATTTTTAATCTGAAAACTCCTTAAGATTTTTAAGTATAACGTCATTAAAATTTTACAACTTTGTTCTTTATGTCTACATATTTGCAGCTCTGTGCCGCGTTGTAGCACGTAACACGGAGGTGTGCAACTTAACTAGGTCGGCGCTTGTTCCCTTCGACTTTAGAATTCGCGGAGTTCGTCCACACACAGAGCGACCTCTGCTTCAGCATGACAATGCCCTACCGTACACGAACACTGCGACATTTGCAATAGTCCGACGCCTCGGATTCACTGTCACTGATCGAACTTGGTCCCATGTGATTTTCAACTGTTTCCGAAAGCTAGAGGATACCTTCGAAGACTTCACTTCGATAGTGATCAAGCGGTGAAAGCAGAGGTGAGGTTGTGGCTCTGTCAACGAAGTCAAACATTCTACAGTGACGATATCAACAGACTGGTATTCCGTTGGGAGAAATGTTTGTCACCATGGTGACTATGTTGACCAGTGAATATGTAGACGTGAAAAATAAAGGTGTAAACATTAATACGTTTGTTTTATTTAAAAAGCTTTCAGAGTTTTCACATAATTACGAAGGCATTGTTTTTCAGCACAACGTCAGAAATAGAATTACGTACGGTGATTAACTTCTCTATTTACACTGGGTCAGAAATCACCCCAAACAGGTTACATGGACAGTGACGAGTACCACACTCAAGAATGAGATTGTCACGTGGATATGATAATCATGGAAGACGCAATCGTACAACTTGCTGAGTTTCTTCATGCCCGTTAATAGAGAGAAGAAAAGTTGCCGATATCGTTAATATAACCTAAGAAAAAGGTGCTAAAGGGTCTCGTATTTGTTCAGGGAGTAGCCTTACATGGAAGTAATGTAGAATCATATTGGAGAGAAAAGAAACGTGTGGCTTCATTTGACTGAAAGGAGGGGTAGAGTGATAACACGCACATGGAGACGTGAAGTAGTAGTCAATTCGCTAATCGAATGAAGTGGGGGTGGGGGCAAAAATTGTGAAGGAATACCACTGCTTGAATACAATAACTAGGGTAGGTGGATGTATGGTACATTAATTAGGCAGACATGGAGACTTGGACAGGACACACTACCATGCAGACTTTAGTCTTCGAACTGAATACTGGAGCAACACATTGATGGTGTGAATATGCGATGGTTACAATTGCTTTGTTCGGAAATAAAATTCTTTAAGCGACAACCCCTCACATTTGGACTCTTGCTGACACCATCAAAAAGTGGAGCGAGACATTAGCATAACGAGCGTGAGCCTTGTTGTCAGCCCGGGTGTGGCCCCTGGGAACAGTTAGCACGCGGCTCAGGGCCCGCACGCTACAGTATACCGTGCCAGCATCGCGGAGGGGCACCGCACGTCACGTCATGCACTTCATTTGTCGCGTAAATTGTCGCCGCAGCGTTGCCAGCAAAGGCACTTTGTCCGGTGGGGAAGTCTGCAGGACCTATTCAACGCGGTTAATTCTGTTTGTCGGTTATGATAATAAAAAGTTAAGCTTGCTGAGAGATTTTGCCATCTATGAAATTATTTCTTTCAATTTAACGACAAAAGGGCTTCTTGCGAAACAGGTCTGATTATCCTTCAGTTTCTAAAGAGTAGACCCTAAAATGAATTCACGGTATGCCAATTGAATTATTTTCACGTTGAGTCGTCCTAATCGAAATAAGGAGCGTTACACGGTGTAGCACCAGTCCGATATTTAAATTTTCCTCCCCTTCGGAACTGATGTTAGTGACGGACATATATATGCGTTCTCTCTCTCTCTCTCTCTCTCTCTCTCTCTCTCTCTCTCTCTCGGAAGCATACAATCCCCGAATTTCTTGCTGAGTGAGGAATTTCTTGTCATTCATGAAACACAAACACGCGCTGGCCGGAGGCTTGTATGAAAGTAGGTTTTCCCTATGCGTCCCAGGTATGCTCTGTGCGTGACAAATCAGGGAACTGGGTCGTCCAGTCAGGGACACATACATTCCTCAAGGCGTTTGTGGTGTGAACTGCATTGTCGGATATGCATTGTCCGGCTGGAATACTTTCGGACCCTTTGGTCTTGAAGGGTACGAAAACATGGTTTACCATTCGTTCCACATACAGGCGGGCATCCACCACCTCCTGAAAAATCCCTGATGAGGCAGGAATTGAGATTAGATTTTTCCTCTGATCTTTCACCATATGATCCAGGAAAACATTGCCATCGATCTCTGACCACGATAAACTGAAGCGTGAGACTAATCGCTGAATACTTCACAATGCCACTTACGCGGGACGTTCCTGAAATTGACTGAAAACGTCGATTTTAAATTTATTTTTTGTTTATGGGACAGTAAGTTCCCAAAGTTTCATTGATGAAATCGCATCCGAAGTGCCTGAAAAATAATTAGATTGTGGTGGGACCTTCCTGCCACTTTTTGAAGTAACATTTCAATATCTACAGGCTCAGAGGGATAAAAATTTGCACATTAACAAGGAGAGGCTTTCAGATTGTATCCTGGATGTTGTCGAGCCCACTTACATTTTTCTGTCCGATCCTGAACTTCTAAAAAAAGTGCGTTCATGGCAAAACACAGACCCCCAAACGAGTGTATAAATTCATTCATATGGAAATGATACCCTAAAACATTTTCATGTGTTACAGTTGCCAGAATTGCAACATAGGCTGCAGTTCTTGTATTTTATGATGGGAATATAGGGAGGATGAAGGTATTAGAGAGAATGGCCTTTAAATATGAAATTTCAGTAAAGCATCTTGAGAAAAATACATTTACAATACTTCTCTGCAGCTGAAGTCAGTCGAACACTTGGTAAAGAAACCAGAAAACAAGAAACCAGAAGAAAAGCTTTGAAGGGAAAGAGGATGCTGAGTGTAAATCTGGAGCATCTTGAAGAGATGACATAAAGAAAAAGTTAACCTGAAGTCTAAATTGCATTTCCCGAAAATAGTTTTTTAAAGTTTATCTGCCTTTTTCTCAGAATCTATGTAGGATAGAATTGGGAAATTTTGTACACTTACGGCTGTTAACTCAATAAATGTTGATTTTTCACAGTTGGTGACATTTGTCATTTTCCCTTCAAATCGTGTGGGTGTTAGTTGTCTGTGTACATGCTTTGAAACTGTGTTTACAGTAATGTTTTATGTTTCTATGGTGTACTTCAGCTTTTTATTTATTCTATCAACTTCCTGCTACATTAACAAGACATTATGTAGAGCGCGCACGCACACACACACACACACACACACACACACACACACACACACACACACACACACACACACATTCTTCACGGCGCAATGAAAGAAAAATTCTCGACCAAAGTTGCACATTTTAGAACGTTTAAAGTGTCACTTTAGAGAACAGTACTGCATGGACTAACTCAAAACGATTCTAAAGACATTATGAACGTTTCCTAGAACAGTGGACTGCCATTGTGAGATCGTGTATTCAGATGGTGAAACAGTTAAATTAGCGTGACTGATACACGACGCTGCACATGTTTAGACCAAGAAAAATTGATAATGCCGACACAGTATGCCACGGGAATATTCTTACGATCCGTGGGTACGTTCTCCGCCGTTTCGCTTTGTTACGTCATGACTAAGTACTTTGGTAATATAAGCGTCACATAATGCCTTCATCTGCAGCTGTCAGAAAAACGGCTGCTCTTTATGGAGGAATGTTCAATAAACAGGTGCCCACAGCCAAGATTGTTTCGAACTCCAAAATATTTGTACTTGGAAGGTTTAAAGGGAAGAGAGGACCTAGAGAAAAACCACGGGAAAGTTTGCAGTTTCCCGAGAATTTATAATCACGTGTTTCGTAAATTAAATGCCAGTTTACAAGAGTCGGCCAGTAACAAGCTCGCGCTAAAACGCCAGGCCACAGTAGCATTTTCTGGGTACACTATTGAAAACTTAAGACGAGTCCTATCCCATTAGATAAATGACACGTAATTTTTCCAATAGGAGGGTTCTTCAAGAACACCAAAGAAAACTTATTTTTCTCTATCAAATTGCGCTGTAGTCCACAAGATTCATAGTGTCCGGAAACATCTCAGAAATTTAGTAATAGTCATGTTGTGTAGGACACAGTTCCATCAAATGCATCTATCATCCGGGGGAACATGCTGTTTTTAATAGCATGTGGCGCGAAGCCTCAGTCGAAGGTCGCAAAGTGTCTCTCTCTCTCGTGCCGTACCATACTGAAGAGAGTATTGACAATTTTTTTAAGTTAGCTAATTTTATAACAAGATAATTGTAAAATAGTACAGAGTGTCATACGTGTAGTAGTGGTTTTCGTGGTGGGTGAATATGTGGACATACACGTATTTTTATCTGCCGCAATTATGAGTACATTGACCACTTTCGTCACTGATTATTTGGTGATAGGGCGCTACTGATAAAAAGATCTTGAGCATTCACTCAAACATTATGGTTCAATCAATTCATATAGACTGCAGCTATATAGTCACACGTCAGGCCTTTTCATTTGACACTACAGTTTGGTGACTTCAAGTATCGATAGGGAAATAGCCAACCGTTTGAAAGGGCCGTAAGCTACTGCGCTGAATACGTAAATCCTTTACCGGAAACTAATTCCGTCCAAAAACTGTAACCTGTGTGTGGAACTTGCATTGTTAATCCAAAATGTGTGGAAGCCTGCTTTCAGGCAACAGCCATTAAGGCGATAGTTTTTCCGCGTAAAGCTGTAGTGGCTGCGATACTAAAACTGCAAAGAGGTTTAGTGTCTCCGTTAAAGAGCTGTAGCACATTTACTCTTCGTGAGATAACGTACGCTTGACTTAACGCTATTCTTTAATGTATTGATGCAATTATTGAATGATTGGAGCTATAGAAAAACATTGTCTTTAGTTGACCTTTACTAGTGATATTTTTTAAATTAAAGTTTTGGATGGTACACTATATTTGTCGACCAGCGATTTCTCAGTGTCCTTCAAGCCGTAGGACATCCTTTGCATTGCATCACTCCGCCAACCCCCCCCCCCCCCCCCTTTCCCCGTTCTTGAAAAACTTCCATTCTGTGTGCATCACATACTGCTTTTAATGTTGTCTGGTACAATGTTAGATGACCCTGCCTTCCTTGGAAGCGCTAGTAATTAATTGGGCTACATGCGAGCTGGTGATATGACATTACGAATTTGCTATAGCTTTCAGAGAAGAAATTAGTCACATTTGTCGCTAAATGAGCCCACCTACTCTTAACTGTAAGTTATCAAAGTAATCTAGGACTCCTGGGTATAACACTGAAAATAAGTTCATGTTAACAAAAGGGTTAGTAATTATTAAATTGATTTTTACCTTAAATTGCTGAAGGATTGATTTTTTCCGTCGTTAACACTTGTGCTGTGCGTATTTGTACATCAAAGTATGAACGATAAGCTGAGGCTTTCGAAATGCATTGTGGACTTAATTGTTAATGAGATCGCATGTGCAAAATCATTATGTAGCACATGAAAGGAAAAATTTATTTCAGAAAATATTACTGACTGATAACTCAAGATTGCTCTAGTGTGCTTGTATTAAGGAACAAAAAGTAATAATTATGGCAGTAATTTAACTGCCTTGCGTACTACATATCAGCATTGCTCAATAACACCTAAATCTTGGTTTACACTGGACCAACCACAAGCGAACGAGAATGCTATGTTGTGTAAACGGTGGCCTGAGCGACGGTGGACACATTTCGGCCATGTTTGTTTCGTATTCGCAGGTGATCGCTCGTATTGCGCGTGTTTTCAATCTTTTAATGAGTCACCAAAGGAAGTTGACGTTTTCCCCGATTTGATGTTAGCCGCACACAGAGTATGCCTCTGCTGTTTTGCGAGTGAACTTCTTTGTTGACAATGTAGACGTGAGTGATCGATGAAGTGGTGTGAAGAGACTTTTTAATAGAACATACAAGTGCAGATCAAAAAAGACCCAGACTGATTTATTCAGAGATGTTTGCTACTCCATTTCATTGTTTACGTGATCCTTTTCAAATTACTCCCATCGTACTTGAATGAACGTTTCTATAGCGTCTCTCCAGGTATTCTTTTCTGGTCCTAAAAGTTCGCCTCGCAGTTCTGAACACTGCTTCAGAGTTCTCAAATCGAATGCCCTGATGCTTTGCCTTTAATGATAAGAATAAGAAAAGATCACGGGGTGTGAGATAGGATCTATAAGGAGAGTTGAACTGAGTTAGAAACTGCATGATTTGATTTGAGACGTTAGGCCACGCATTGTCATGATGTTCTTACCCAGTCCGAGAAAGTCTGGTCGTATACTTGCAGTGTGCCTCCTCAGTTACGTGCAGTATGCTGCTGTAACAGTAGTGTGAGGGGGAAATGTATGCTAATAAATCATTCCATGACAGAAAATGTGATAATCACTTTCCCTGTAGATGGAACACCTTTCGCCTCTTTGGTGTTAGAGAACATGGCTATTTCCCCACTGTACTGGCTCGTTTTCCTTGAGAATCATAATGCAGCCATGACTCATCACTGGCGATGATAATTCCAGAAACGCTCTACTCCATGAGAAAGAGACGCAACGCCTCACGACTTGTCTTCATTCGCACAGCTTTCTGTTCGGGTGTCAACAAATGTGACACTCAACAAGCACAAACACGGTTCATATGGAAGTGATCCTGCATAATCGTAAAGATATATGAAATGCTCAACATGTCACTAAGGTTACGTAATGTTATCCGCCGATCCTCACGAACGATAACAGCAGCTTTGTTGATGTTGACTTCTGTCAGAACAGAAGCTGAAAGATTTAGGTTCACGTCGCTTAACAAGGACAAGTCGACCTTCTTTGAAGTTCCTGAACCACTTTACCACTGTTCTACTAGGTAGTGCATCTTCGCCGTACGCTTGCTGCAGCATTACGAAGTTTCAGTGGCTGTGTGATTTAAACGAACACAGAATTTTATTGCGCCTACTGCTCCTCTCGCGTCACTTCCATTCCTTAGTATGCGAAATGCTGAGAGAGTCTCCAAAATAAAGCGTTAAGTACCAACCTACTGACACAAAAGTGCTGCCGCCTATGGACATTATACATAAAAACCCACTCTTTCCAAATATTTATGGTACAGATAGGAAACTATCACGGAACCTACAGGAAAAAAAATGAATCTGTCTTTATTAGGACTTGTAGCTATCATAAGTACTTGTCAGTTCACAGGTGCCCACAGCGCAAATGCTTCGCAAAAGAAATATAATTGGTAGAAAATTGCCAAAGCACTGAAAAGATCAAACGGGGGACATGAGAAAGATGCTTGCTTCAGGCAAGGCCAAGCTTTGTATTTATGTGTGTGAAAGAGTAACAACACAGTAAATTTCCTTGAAAGTAAAAAGGTATGAACATGTATCTATCATGCTGATTAGTGTTTAAAAAATGTACAGCCTTACAATTCTCGTTGCGTAAGCTACCTACATTGCTGATTTATCATTCTACTTCTGAAGTGTCTGATGTAATAAGTGAATAAATAAAAAAAATTCTCAGCGATCACGCCATCTGTGACCAAAATAAATCTGGACCGATACATATAACACGGGATGAATTACCCTAGTTAGTGAGCATTAGAAGTGCTCCTTACGGAAGTAGTGGAAACGATCGCCGTAGAAGTCGATGCAGCGCACTGCGCAATTTATTCAAAAGAGATACAAGCCCGTAACTCCTCCTGTTTGTGGCCTCTCATAATGTCGAGGTCAGTAAACAAATTCTGTGCCCCCATACTATTACACCAATCCATCTTTATGGGCTGCATCAACAAATAATGATAAATTGAGCAGGCCGCTGTCCATTCCAGAGGTTTGGTCCCATTGTTCACTTGTATAACATTTATTACGTAAACACATTTCAAACAAAGTGAGGATTATCAACAGGCAAAGGCCATGTTTTACAGTGCTACCAACCTGGCGTTCTACGGATCGGATTGTGGAATGTCAGATCCCTTAATAGGGGAGGTAGGTTAGAAAATTTTAAAAGGGAAACGGATAGGTTAAAGTTAGATATAGTGGGAATTGGTGAAGTTCGGTGGCAGGAGGAACAAGACTTTTGGTCAGGTGATTACAGGGTTATAAATACAAAATCAAATAGGGGTAATGCAGGAGTAGGTTTAATAATGAATAAAAAAATAGGAGTGCGGGTAAGCTACTACAAACAGCATATTGAACGCATTATTGTGGCCAAGATAGACACAAAGCCCATGCCTACTACAGTAGTACAAGTTTATATGCCAACTAGCTCTGCAGATGATGAAGAAATTGATGAAATGTATGATGAGATAAAAGAAATTATTCAGGTAGTGAAGGGAGACGAAAATTTAATAGTCATGGGTGACTGGAATTCGAGAGTAGGAAAAGGGAGAGAAGGAAACATAGTAGGTGAATATGGATTGGGGCTAAGAAATGAAAGAGGAAGATGTCTGGTAGAATTTTGCACAGAGCATAACTTAATCATAGCTAACACTTGGTTCAAGAATCATAAAAGAAGGTTGTATACATGGAAGAATCCTGGAGATACTAAAGGTATCAGATTATATAATGGTAAGACAGAGATTTAGGAACCAGGTTTTAAATTGTAAGACATTTTCAGGGGCAGATGTGGACTCTGACAACAATCTGTTGGTTATGAGCTGTAGATTAAAACTGAAGAAACTACAAAAAGGTGGGAATTTAAGGAGATGGGACCTGGATAAACTGACTAAACCAGAGGTTGTAGAGAGTTTCAGGGAGAGCATAAGGGAAGAATTGACAGGAATGGGGGAAAGAAACACAGTAGAAGAAGAATGGGTAACTCTGAGGGATGAAGCAGTGAAGGCAGCAGACGATCAATTAGGTAAAAAGACGAGGGCTAATAGAAATCTTTGGGTAACAGAAGAAATATTGAATTTAATTGATGAAAGGAGAAAATATAAAAATGCAGTAAATGAAGCAGGCAAAAAGGAATACAAACGTCTCAAAAATAAGATCGACAGGAAGTGCAAAATGGCTAAGCAGGGATGGCTAGAGAACAAATTTAAGGATGTAGAGGCTTATCTCACTAGGGGTAAGATAGATACTGCCTACAGGAAAATTAAGAGAGACCTTTGGAGAGAAGAGAACCACTTGTATGAATATCAAGAGCTCAGGTGGAAACCCAGTTCTAAGCAAAGAGGGGAAAGCAGAAAGGTGGAAGGAGTATATAGAGGGTTTATACAAGGGCCATGTACTAAAGGACAATATTATGGAAATGGAAGAGGATGTAGATGAAGACGAAATGGGAGATAAGATACTGCGTGAAGAGTTTGACAGAGCACTGAACGACCTAAGTCGAAACAAGGCCCCCGGAGTAGACAACATTCCATTAGAACTACTGACGGCCTTGGGAGAGCCAGTCATGACAAAACTCTACCATCTGGTGAGCAAGATGTATGAGACAGGCGAAATACCCTCAGACTTCAAGAAGAATATAATAATTCCAATCCCAAAGAAAGCAGGTGTTGACAGATGTGAAAATTACCGAACTATCAGCTTAATAAGTCACAGCTGCAAAATACTAACGCGAATTCTTTACAGACGAATGGAAAAACTGGTAGAAGCGGACATCGGGGAAGATCAGTTTGGATTCCGTAGAAATGTTGGAACACGTGAGGCAATACTGACCTTACGACTTATCTTAGAAGAAAGATTAAGAAAAGGCAAACTTACATTTCTAGCGTTTGTAGACTTAGAGAAAGCTTTTGACAATGTTAACTGGAATACTCTCTTTCAAGTTCTGAAGGTACCAGGGATAAAATACAGAGCGAAAGGCTAGTTACAATTTGTACAGAAACCAGGTGGCAGTAAGAAGAGTCGAGGGACACTAAAGGGAAGCAGTGGTTGGGAAGGGAGTGAGACAGGGTTGTAGCCTCTCCCCGATGTTATTCAATCTGTATATTGAGCAAGCAGTAAAGGAAACAAAAGAAAAATTCGGAGTAGGTATTAAAACTCGTGGAGAAGAAATAAAAAATTTGAGGTTCGCCGATGACATTGTAATTCTGTCAGAGACAGCAAGGGACTTGGAAGAGCTGTTGAACGGAATGGACAGTGTCTTGAAAGGAGGATATAAGATGAACATCAACAAAAGCAAAAGGAGGATAATGGAATGTAGTCAAATTAAATCGGGTGATGCTGAGGGAATTAGATTAGGAAATGAGACACTTAAAGTAGTAAAGGAGTTTTGCTATTTAGGGAGTAAAATAACTAATGATGGTCGAAGTAGAGAGGATATAAAATGTAGACTGGCAATGGCAAGGAAAGCGTTTCTGAAGAAGAGAAATTTGTTAGCGTCGAGTATAGATTTAAGTGTCAGGAAGTCGTTTCTGAAAGTATTTGTATGGAGTGTAGCCATGTATGGAAGTGAAACATGGACAATAAATAGTTTGGACAAGAAGAGAATAGAAGCTTTCGAAATGTGGTGCTATAGAAGAATGCTGATTAGATGGGTAGATCACATAACTAATGAAGAGGTATTGAATAGAATTGCGGAGAAGAGGAGTTTGTGGCACAACTTGACTAGAAGAAGGGACCGGTTGGTAGGACATGTCCTGAGGCATCAGGGGATCACAAATTTAGCATTGGAGGGCAGCGTGGAGGGTAAAAATCGTAGAGGGAGACCAAGAGATGAATACACTAAGCAGATTCAGAAGGATGTAGGTTGCAGTAAGTACTGGGAGATGAAGAAGCTTGCACAGGATAGAGTAGCATGGAGAGCTGCATCAAACCAGTCTCAGGACTGAAGACCACAACAACCACCACCTTCCTAACTTCGATAGACCATCACGAAATAATGTATTTGAGTTCTAACGACGTATTTCAACGTCAAATCACGCAGAACAGCTTATTGTGTCTCTCAAGAGAACTAAATGGACATATAGACATACCTTTGCTCGTTCTCCCCTCCCCCTCCCCCACCCCACCCCCCAGCTTATGGGATGTGAGGTCACAAAAACGAAGTATGAATACATGGTGTTCCAGGAGGAATGGTGAGTATTGAGGAACATTACAAGAGCGATCATTCGAAGCAAATAATGTAGCAAACATTGTCTCTAAAATGCATACCTCAAGATGAACGTGCTCATAGCTGTTAAGGGTTGCATTTTTGCACACTTTTGCTTTGAATGCTCGTTCCCGTCATATCCTGAACATTGACCATTCCTGTTGTATATACTCCGTAGTAAAATTAAGCTGGATGGTGGCCGTTTTTACATGAGTTTGTCCTTTGTATATTAATCGTAATGTATATTAATTTGGTAGTAACAATGATAGGGTCTAGTATTCCTTCCTCACTTTGTATAGCCATCTTAGCAAAACAAAATAATTGTAACTTTTACGAAATTTAAGGAGTCAGTGAAATGTGTAAAATGTCTCGTCTTAAAGTAATTTTTGTGCTGTTTTAAAAACCGATGTTAGATATTAAGAATCTGTAATACACTCCTGGAAATGGAAAAAAGAACACATTGACACCGATGTGTCAGACCCACCATACTTGCTCCGGACACTGCGAGAGGGCTGTACAAGCAATGATCACACGCACGGCACAGCGGACACACCAGGAACCGCAGTGTTGGCTGTCGAATGGCGCTAGCTGCGCAGCATTTGTGCACCGCCGCCGTCAGTGTCAGCCAGTTTGCCGTGGCATACGGAGCTCCATCGCAGTCTTTAACACTGGTAGCATGCCGCGACAGCTTGGACGTGAACCGTATGTGCAGTTGACGGACTTTGAGCGAGGGCGTATAGTGGACATGCGGGAGGCCGGGTGGACGTACCGCCGAATTGCTCAACACGTGGGGGCGTGAGGTCTCCACAGTACATCGATGTTGTCGCCAGTGGTCGGCGGAAGGTGCACGTGCACGACGACCTGGGACCGGACCGCAGCGACGCACGGATGCACGCCAAGACCGTAGGATCCTACGCAGTGCCGTAGGGGACCGCACCGCCACTTCCCAGCAAATTAGGGACACTGTTGCTCCTGGGGTATCGGCGAGGACCATTCGCAACCGTCTCCATGAAGCTGGGCTACGGTCCCGCACACCGTTAGGCCGTCTTCCGCTCACGCCCCAACATCGTGCAGCCCGACTCCAGTGGTGTCGCGACAGGCGTGAATGGAGGGACGAATGGAGACGTGTCGTCTTCAGCGATGAGAGTCGCTTCTGCCTTGGTGCCAATGATGGTCGTATGCGTGTTTGGCGCCGTGCAGGTGAGCGCCACAATCAGGACTGCATACGACCGAGGCACACAGGGCCAACACCCGGCATCATGGTGTGGGGAGCGATTTCCTACACTGGCCGTACACCACTGGTGATCGTCGAGGGGACACTGAATAGTGCACGGTACATCCAAACCGTCATCGAACCCATCGTTCTACCATTCCTAGACCGCCAAGGGAACTTGCTGTTCCAACAGGACAATGCACGTCCGCATGTATCCCGTGCCACCCAACGTACTCTAGAAGGTGTAAGTCAACTACCCTGGCCAGCAAGATCTCCGGATCTGTCCCCCATTGAGCATATTTGGGACTGGATGAAGCGTCGTCTCACGCGGTCTGCGCGTCCAGCACGAACGCTGGTCCAACTGAGGCGCCAGGTGGAAATGGCATGGCAAGCCGTTCCACAGGACTACATCCAGCATCTCTACGATCGTCTCCATGGGAGAATAGCAGCCTGCATTGCTGCGAAAGGTGGATATACACTGTACTAGTGCCGACATTGTGCATGCTCTGTTGCCTGTGTCTATGTGCCTGTGGTTCTGTCAGTGTGATCATGTGATGTATGTGACCCCAGGAATGTGTCAATAAAGTTTCCCCTTCCTGGGACAATGAATTCACGTTGTTCTTATTTCAATTTCCAGGAGTGTATTTCCGAACTTATGGATAACTTAATATTATGTTTTATATTTTTTAATATTAATTCACCTGATGAATTTAGGCTACAGTTGTATATGTAACACTTGATCCTCTGTTCTCTAGCATCAGTTGAACGTTTCTTTTGCAAACAGTCGTTGAATTCAATATTGCACAATAAAATCTCTCCTGATACTTGACACAATTTGAAATTAATCAAATAAACAGGTCCCCATGAAACATATTACCATATT
Organism: Schistocerca piceifrons; assembly: GCF_021461385.2. Lineage (NCBI taxonomy): Eukaryota > Metazoa > Arthropoda > Insecta > Orthoptera > Acrididae > Schistocerca > Schistocerca piceifrons. The sequence goes on along the minus strand of NC_060139.1, from coordinate 313,407,790 downwards.
ATGATCTTCAGTTGTTAGACATTCTGTTCATGGTAGCAAAATATGGGCTACAGTGTTTGACTGCTTTCGGCATTCGAAATATGGACTTCTTACAGGAATCCTAAAATAAAATTTCAGGTAGATTGTATGGTACCTAAGGAATCAGGAAGCAACCACAAATCGGGGTCAGGGATTTTCTCTGCCTCGTGATGACTGGGTGTTGTGTGATGTCCTTAAGTTAGTTAGGTTTAAGTAGTTCTAAGTTCTAGGGGACTGGTGACCATAGATATTAAGTCCCATAGTGCTCAGAGCCATTTTGAGCAACCACAAATGTTGTGATGTTGTTATAAGCATGTCTTATGTATAAAAAATAGTTTAACATCAATTTAGGGTAAAATCTTTTGATGATGTGGTCGTGATATTATTTGCTATAATAATCGGTAGTCGACTGTAAAATTTCACACATTTGCGGGGAAATGGTTGAGGGCGCCTGACAATTCAACTTGCTCCACATATAAAATCGTAGAGACAGAGATAAAGCGACATTGGAAATAAACTATTTCTCCTTTTTCCTTCCTTCATTTACCTCATGAACTCTAGCGTAGCTTACATGCGCGATGTTTGCCAGTGCTCCGTCTGAAAATACTGTTTTCTTTTAGTTGAACTGTCAGTCGCGAAATGCAGAAAACACGTTTGTCTCGCACAGATCAGTAGTTACGATGATGCAATACTACACAGCGTACTGTATTTAGCTGTGTATATGAGACTTTCCTTAAAGCCGTGTGTAGAACTGGAACGCAAAGTAGATAGATCCACATGGCGCATTGGTAAGACGCTAAGATTCGTATTCTAGGTATCAGCTGTTTTCTCTATATCGCTTAGGGCGAATGGTTGGATGGTTCCTTAAGTCGCGACTATTTTCCTCCCCAAATCCCAGTTTGTGTTCCCTGTGCAATGACATCATAGACGACGGGACGTTAAACCTGCATCTTGTTTCCTTCCTTCCTAATTTGTCTTGAACCATTATCGTAATGGCGCTGTACATATGGATACTTCAATTACTGCAGTGACAACTCAATTATTAAACTGATTCGTTAATAATGCAAAAACTGGAGGCAGTCTCAGGATATTCCTCGGATTCTTCTAATGGATGTGTAACTTAACTCTAATCTCTCCTTAAGCTTCATCTGTTCAAAACGTCGCCCATGTATTTGTGTTCCACGTTAAACTATAAAAAACCTTCCTACGGCATAGCACCTCAGCTTTCTCAGTCGTCTGCGATATCCTTTTATTGACCTTTGGTGCCCGTGCATGCAAAGTGTGTCGGAGAGATATCGCTTCTGTTCTGATACTGGTTTTAATCGTGGCATGTAGACTGCCTAGAATGTGAGATCAATAGAAACGGTGCCGCTGAAAGCTGTAAATCCGTAACGTCAGCCCACGAAGCTGCGGCGTCCTTGGCCACAGACCGACTTCCGCGTGCTTCGCGCCGCGTTGCATCACCATGTTATAGCGGACGGCGACTTTCATTACTGTACTGAAACTGAAAACTGTTGCGGAAACCTGCCAGGAGGGAAGAGGCCGCAGATTCCAAGGCTGACGTCAAACGCCGTACTACGGACGCGGTAAGAGGTGTCCGGCCCGCTCTCTGAGGAGTGCGTGCGCAAAAAAAAAATACTCGTTGTTGCCAGTAGTGTAAATGGCCAATGTTGATAGTATGGGCTATAACGTCGAAGATTGATTGTACGGGTTGTAAAGTCGGCAACAGCTACAAGATGCTGCGACTTTCTGCTGGCACTGGTATAGTAAGCACTACAATAAACGCACACGCATGAGCGCTTTCTTCAAGTTAGCAGTCAACATCTTTCCTTTCATGTCTGGGACGAAAAAATACGGGAAAGTCTGTATTCTGTCTCATTTGTTTATATAAACTAGCGATCCGCCCTGGCTTCGCACGGGTGACACTTAAGTATTTACGGCTGGACGACTTCTTTATAATAATATGTAGTGGATATAAACACACCTTCCTCGTGAATCAGTCTATCCATTAGTGAAATTCGCATCGAAGTCTCTACAGTCTTACCTATAATTATCCCCAACATACAAAGAGAAATTGCTGTGGGACACTTCAATTTATAGTATGTACAGGTTGAAGATGGTTTGGTTGCAACACAGTGCCTTGCAACACAGTGCCTTGCTACACGTCCTCCTATTAGAGGTGGTATACCGTTGCATTCCTAGGACACTTGAAGTGACATATCCAGCCAGTAGTTGGGGAGCTGCGGTTTCACGTGATTCCATACCGCAGAGGGACTCTACATTTTTCACAGCAACAAATTTCGCCAACGACGATTGCTTGTAGAAAATAGACAAAAGTTGTAAGACTGACTGGGGACTGTTTAGCTTAGTGGTAAACCGATCGAAATCCATGTTGAATTGTAAGTTGTCCATGTAACTGGCTGGATTCGTCAGTTGAAGCATCTAGGAGTGAAACGACAATCTACGTCGGACAGGGCCATGCCTTGTAAACCATAGTGATGTTCAGACCAGTCTTCGGGCCTTTTACACTGCTCAGAAGAATTAAGCGTCTGCCATACTCCTTTGCTGAATAATTGAGGACCGGGTATATTTATAACTTTATCTTTCACAAATTAAGTACGCTACAAAACTTCATTACACCCTCGATCGCTTACATCAAAAGAACTGAAATGTCCGACAAGTTTCGAAAACAAAGTGGAAGTCATTAATCCCGTCATCCTGGGCGCTTTTCATTGCACTAGGAGATCTTCAGTAACGTGTGTGCCGTCCTTGAGCGCGTATCACTTCTGGATACCTGCATGCTCCCTGTACGTCTACGTAGGCTAGCTAGCCTGTGGTATCCGTTCCCATTCTGCAGTGAAAAAACACAAATCTTGGAGAGTCTGTTGTAGCATAGGACGACCGCGAACAGACTCTAAAGTACGTCCCACATATGCACGAAGAGATTTAGAACGGGACTCATCGCCGGCTACTCTAAATGGCTGCGAAAGACATCCCTGCTGACGCATGGGCCCTCGCATCAAAAAGCATTCAGGACCACCACCGTTTGCAGCAGCCACAACATGGTCTAGCACGAAATGTTCGATGTACTGCCTGGCGGTAAGGCGACCATGTACTACGACAAGATCCATACGGCTGTCAACACTGAAGCCTCCTCCAGCATCACAGAACCTTCCCGAATCTGTCAGATTTATTGGACGAAATTTGGCGGGTGAGCTCACCACGGGTCTTCACACACCAACACGGCCATCACCTTCCGGCGGAGGTTGTCTGGGCTCGTCTGTGAATAACACCTTTCACCACTGACGAATTTGCCAGTTGATATGGGAACGGCAGAAGTGATGGCGAGCTGAAAGATATTGTCAAGCGGGTTACTCGAAAGGACGTCTGGGTCTTGAGGTCCTTCTCGTAACACGTTCGTTACAGTCTGATTTGACACAGCGGCACCACTGGCCTGAGATCGTCCTGCAGTGCGTTTGTGGTAGCCGTACGATGCCGCAACGCAGGTACGGCCAGGTATCGCTATCCACGTGGGGTTGTAATGCGTCGGCGACGTTTTCAAATTCGCCTTGTACACTGACCTGTCTCCCTGTAGCGTGTCCACAACCTGGGGATGACACCAGGAGCGGCATCGGCATCGGCATCGGCATCCGCAGCAGCAGACCGGAAGTCCATTCTGTTCTGATCAAATAGACCGCCCTTGCAACTTGCACTGCATTAAGTCGCATTGGTTGGGGCGGCGTCCGCAGATGACAACTGCAGTCTTTGTGCTTCTCTAGAAAACAATTATCGGTACACACGTCCTTCTGAAGGTCACGTGACACTTTACTGCATAACATAGCCAATAGATAGCGAATGATTTTAACTGTTGCCTAGATTGAAAGTGAAGATCTCGAGCCATGCAGAAAGACCGCAGGTACTGCCTATATCAAAACAGATGTAACATACCGGACATTCATACACTTGTTCCTCCCCCCCCCCCACCATGTCTTTTGGACAGTCTGTTTAATATACTTGACAAATTTCGTATTCCTTTCCCGTACTCTAATTCCCTTTTACATCTACAGCTGCACTCCGCAAGTCACCATACGAGGGGCAATCCAAAATAAAAGCACAGTGTTTTTTTAACACTTGTTTTCCATACCTTCGATATTTTCACACTATGTTCATACATTCTTGAGACACGGAATGTCATTTCCTTCGCTTTCAGCTACCTTACGCAACCGAGGAACTAAGGCCCGTATACACGCGCGGTAGAAGTCAGGGCCAGCACGTTTGAGAAACTGTTCAGCATCCTTCGCAATGGAGTCGTAATCTTCAAATCTCGTTCCGCGAAGGGATTGCTTCAATTTACCGAAGAGGTCATATTCAAATAGCGCAACATCGGGACTGTAGGGTGGGTGTTCCAGTTTTGTCAAGCCATGCTTTGTGATCTCGGTGATGATTTTCTTACTGACGCGTGACCGGGCGCTATCGTGCAACAGCAAAACATCGAGTTTTTGCCGATGTCGTCGAACGCTTCCGTGTGGCATGATGTTCACAGGTAACAGCCTTTCCGAACCAATATCACCTTCGCCATCACTTTCGTTGCTGAAGCCACAGTTTCGATTCGACGTGTTTGCATGATGCCATTCGATCAATCACCTTTTTGCCTACGGTTCAGAGTGATGCAACCAGGTTACATCTTCCGTCACAATCATTGGAAGGAAGTAGTCTCCGCAATTCCCGTGCTGTCCTTCGTGTTTCTTTGTGGGCATGCGTCAACATTCTCGGAGTCAACCTTGCACAAACTTTCTTCAACTTTAGCTGTATCAATATCCTGCACACAATAGCTTCTCCTACTCCAATTCGGACTGACAGTTCTCTGTTACGTACGTTTTTCAGACAAAATCAGATTGTGAATACATCGCACTCTGTCAGGTGTCTGTGCACTGTGCAGTGCTTGGGTCGCATCGCGGGAGCTTCAGAGCATTGGCTTGCTCACTTTCACCAGATAACCAGCTTGTCCAACGACTTACTGTACTGCGATCGACAGAGTTACCCCCATCGTCTGTACAACCCTCAATGTCTAATTTTAGCGTCCTGGTCGTTGCGAGAGTCATCTATTGGAACGTGACCTAGTGGGATTTTGTAGAAGTTGCTACTAGGAGCTCCTTTCTAGCAACGTCTCCCGTCGAAGTTTGTTGAACATCTCACTGACACGCCGACTAAACAAAAAAGACTGATCTTGTAACTATTTTGTGAATATTTTATGTCTTCCGTTAGTCCAATTTGGTAAGGGTCCTGGGCCAACAAACAGTACTAAGCAGTTAGTCCGGTGTGCCTTCCTTCGTACTATCATTGATAATTTTTTACGCTGGTCTAGGTACCGTTACTTCTGTTATGCCTGATTCTCCCACCACTTCCAAATTTCTTACCTCTTCATTTAGCTTCTTCATACGAGGGGCTTTCCGTGAGTAATGTGACACACCTTTTTCGTGAAAGCAGGTTGGTTTTATTAAGGATTTCACTATACCACATTATTCCCCACTTTTTTGGCTGCAAAACTCGATTTTCCATCATCCCCGTTCAATGCGTCAGCCTTATGCCACCTTACTGGGACGACTTGTATGCCCGCATGGTACTACGCTACTGGTCGACGGTTGAGCCAACTTCTTGCTGCATCATATACCTCCCCATCATATTGGCCGAAACAGATGGAAGTAGGGAGGTGCGAGATCCGGGCGGTAGGGTGGATGAGGAAGGACAGACCAATGAATGCGAAAATATTTTGTTGACACCGACCTACATAGGGCGGAACGATCACCACGATAAAATAAAGGAAATCAGAGCTCGTACGGCAAGATATAGGTGTTCATTCTTTCCGCTCGCTGTACGAGATTGGAATAATAGAGAATTGTGAAGATGATTCGATGAACCCTCTGCCATGCACTTAAACGTGATTTGCAGAGTATCGATGTAAATGAATGAAATTTTGTGAGCTGTTCTTGGATGAGCAAATTTGTGTGAGGCGTTGCGTTGTCATGGGGAAGTTCGTTTGCATTTTTTTAGCGACGGACGCGCTGATGTTGTTTCCTCGGTTTTTTGAGGGTAGCACAACATTTCATAGCTTATTATTGCACCGTGAGGGAGAACGTCAAACAGAACGACCCCTTCAGAGTACCAGAACCCCGTCGCCGTACAGATGGTCATGCATTGTTGTTTACGCTCTTCTGTTACGCGACGAGGAACCCTTGAGTTCCCTAACTGGCGGACGACAGTGTCAGTACTAGCGGCAGAGGCGTCTAGTTGTGCAGAGAGTTGTTAACGATCCGTCGATCACCGCGGATGAGTGTGTCCGCACGTTCTAAAATTGCAGGAGTCACAGCCGTGTGCGATCAGTGTGTATGCGGGAGATCGGACAGGTTTCCGCCACCTTGTTGCGATGGTGACAGACGCCTTGCCCAACGACTCACTATACTTTTGTTCACTGTCAGAGGTCTCCGTAGACATTCTGCAAGCGCCTCTGATTATCTACGATGCTCTGGTTTTCCGCCAAAAGAAACTCACTGACAGCTCTCTGCTTGGAACGTACCTCCGCTACAGGCCCATATTGAAGGCTACATACAGCGCCGCCACCGTTCCGTTCGGTCCTTTGTGAAACAATAGAGGGGGTATTCCACTATGTTACCACAACAATTCCGAAGTTTTTCAACCGAAATTGGCCGAGAAAAGAAATGTTGCGTTGCTTATTGAACGCTCCTCGTAACTGCTGTCTGTATATAGCTTCCCACAGTTGCCCCTGAAATAGTATCTTCTTAATATGTGTCACCCTAAAAACATGTTTGTCTCCATTCTCGTTTCAGGAATTGGTAAAGCGTTTGCGCGATTGTAGTGGTTTGCTCTTCAGAATCATAACTGCTACACGTCCATTATCGTACCCTTTGTTGAAGTCATTTACTCGCCTCTCGCACAGATGGCAGCAGACAGTTAACCTCAAGAGCCGGTAGTAGAGACCTGGTTTGCGCCCTAGCGGTAGTGTTAACCGCATTGCTTTATCTTGTGTTCGGTAGCTCGTGTGCTTCCCCGTTGGCGCATGACCGGATGTCAGCGGGAAGCGGCAACCTCAATATCTTGGCCAGTCAGTCTCAGTGCAGACGTTCTCCTCCACTTCCCCACCCCCTGTGATCGGCCATTCATTTGTGCGGGAACACTTGGTCAAGGCCAGGCAACACATAAACAAGTCATACTTTATTGACGAATTCTCTGTGTTTAGGAGGAAACCCAGGCGGGCGGTCCGGAAAAAACCTAAACAATGTAGCTGGTGCCACGTAGCTCGGGGAAACTTTGAGAACGATCCCGAAGCACAAGGTCTGTTTCACACGAGTTCAAACTGAACCATTGAATTTACTGTGTGGGATGTAGCCATAAAGCGTAAAGCTAAACTTCGAACAACAAGCTTACTGTGTCTTTCACCTACAAGTCAGCCATGTCAGAAATAACTATTCTGCAATAAATATTGCTTCCGGATGACACGAGGCTTTTGCCTTCCGGGCTGTTAGGGCATCAGCATGAAGTACAAAGAACAGTAGCGTAGTTTGACGCAGCAGAGTTGAGCTTACAGTATAAAATATTTGATACTGAAAGTCAGAGATTTCACCTAAGCTAACTCTTTTGTTTGTGTATATAGTTCTGCATTCAGCCTGACTGGGTCGCTGTGGTAAAAGTCAGACATCGGGCAAACTTTATTACTCATATGACACGTTTCTGAATTTATTCGTCATTAGGTATCCAGGAGCGATTTCTGCACGTAGATGTGACGTTTTAAAGTTGTATGTGAAACATTCGCACAGTAGTCTGCAGCAATAGCTCCTCGATATCTGATGATGGATAAATACCGATACCCATCATATGAGCAATAGTCATTCCTTGGATGGTGTCTGACTTTCACAACTGCGACGCAGTCGGCCTGAACTCAGAGCAGGTTATTATAACAATGGTCGCCTGCCTCATGCATGTCTGTCACATTTATATTATTTTGTTTGTGTTACAGGTACGAGAAACTGAATCCATGGACTGTGCTACAGGCAGTGGACTTCGACAATGTTCTGGGTTGAGTGTAAGTACCGCACGCTTATCACTGAAAGATGCAGGAAGGGAAACGCAAATGGAAATTCCATTTCGTCTTAAAACACATAGCTGAAGACCTGTTTCAGCTTTAATCTTACAAGAGTAATGAAAGGTACCCGAAAACAGCAGCAATGAGTAACGTAATAAAAAGCAACTGACCCATGCTTGTACCAGTTTAGCAGTGCTATCCGTTTTCTTTCCTTGCTCTGCGGTGATACACAATCTTATCCGTTTCATGTTTGTGGGTGTCTCACCATATAAGGTCACGGAAAAAAATCGCAGCACCAAGAATGAGTTATGTTACACAAACGAAAATTGGTAGGCGTGTTTCTTCGTCCGAAAGATGTCTCTTCAAATTTTGCGCCAGGCGCATAAGAGATCGGACTTCGTGAGTTCATATCAAGAAAGCTTTTAAGGCGGTAAAGATGCCATTATCAACAGCTCACTGAGTTTGAATGAGGTCGTGTAACAGAGCTACGAGAAGCCAGATGTCCCTTCTGCGATATTACAGAAATACTTGGCAGGAATGTAGCCACTGTAGAAGAGTAACGGTAGAGGTGGTCACGAGAATGTACGAGGTGCATTCAAGTTCTAAGGCCTACGATTTTTTTTCTCCGGACTGGAAAGAGGTAGAAACATGCGCATTGTTTTAAAATGAGGCCGCGTTCATTGTCAATACGTCCCAGAGATGGCAGCACCATACGGCAGATGGAATTTTACCGCCAGCGGCGAGAATGAGAACTGTTTTAAATACTTAAAATGGCGACGTTTTCCTTACTTGAACAGCGTGCAATCATTCGTTTTCTGAATTTGCGTGGTGTGAAACCAATTGAAATTCATCGACAGTTGAAGGAGACGTGGTGATGGAGTTATGGATGTGTTGAAAGTGCGTTCGTGGGTGCAACAGTTTAATGAAGGCAGAACATCATGTGACAAACCGAAACAACCTCGGGCTCACACAAGCCGGTCTGACGACATGATCGAGAAAGTGGAGAGAATTTTGGGGGATCGCCGAATGACTTGACTGAACAGATCGCCTCCAGAGTTGGCATTTCTGTGGGTTCTGTGCACACAATCCTGCATGACGACCTGAAAATGCGAAAAGTGTCATCCAGGTGGGTGCCACGAATGCTGACGGACGACCACATGGCTGCCCGTGTGGCATGTTGCCAAGCAATGTTGATGCGCAACGACAGCATGAATGGGACTTTCTTTTCGTCGGTTGTGACAATGGATGAGACGTGGATGCCATTTTTCAATCCAGAAACAAATCACCAGTCAGCTCAATGGAAGCACACAGATTCATCGCCACCAAAAAAATTTCGGGTAACCGCCAGTGCTGAAAAAATGATGGTGTCCATGTTCTGGGACAGCGAGGGCGTAATCCTTACCCATTGCGTTCCAAAGGGCACTACGGTAACAGGTGCATCCTACGAAGATGTTTTGAAGAACAAATTCCTTCCTGCACTGCAACAAAAACGTCCGGGAAGGGCTGCGCGTGTGCTGTTTCACCAAGACAACGCACCCACACATCGAGCTAAAGTTACGCAACAGTTTCTTCGTGATAACAACTTTGAAGTGATTCCTCATGCTCCCTACTCACCTGACCTGGCTCCTAGTGACTTGTGGCCTTTTCCAACAATGAAAGACACTCTCCGTGGCCGCACATTCACCAGCCGTGCTGCTATTGCCTCAGCGATTTTCCAGTGGTCAAAACAGACTCCTAAAGAAGCCTTCGCCGCTGCCATGGAATCATGGCGTCAGCGTTGTGAAAAATGTGTACATCTGCAGGGCGATTACGTCGAGAAGTAAAGCCAGTTTCATCGATTTCGGGTGAGTAGTTAATTACAAAAAAAATCGGAGGCCTTAGAACTCGAATGCACCTCGTACTGTCGCAAGAAGACCGGCCTCCGGCCGGCCACGTGGCGTTACCGAGAGGAAAGACCATGGTGTTCGGCGTATAGCTCTGGTGCATTGCACTACATATACAGGAGCAATGTGAGCAGCAGTTGCCACCGCTGTGACGCAATGAACTGTTACAAATCGGTTTCTTTAAGGACAGCTCCGAGCCAGACGCCCTACAGCGTGCATTCCACTTACCCTAACGACCGCCGTTTGCGACTTCAGTTGTCAAGCGAGCGCTCATTAGATGGCAGGGTGGGGGTCGGTTGTGTTTTCTGATGAAAGCTGGTTCTTTCTTGCTGCCAGAGATGGCCCTGTGTGTTGGTTAGAAGGAAGACAGTTGAGGGACTGCAAATAACCTGTCTACGTGCTAGACGGACTGGACCTACAACTGGAATTATGTCTGGGGTGCAATTTCGCATGATGGCAGAAGCACTCTCGTGGTTATCCCAAGCACCGTGTCCGAAAATTTGTATGTCAGTCTGGTGATTCGACCTGTTGTGCTGCCATTCATGAATAGATTCCACGGGGTGTTTTCCAACGGAATAACACTCGCCCACATACCGCTGTTTTAATGAAGCATGCTCTGCAGAGCATCAACATGTTACCTTGGCCTGCTTGATCACTATATGTCTCCATCGAGCACATCTGGGACATCATCAGACGCCATTAACCATCCTCAAATTGACCGACCAACACACTGACATTCTGCGCCTGTACAACACAATCCATGCACGTTTGCATGCTTGCATTCAACGTTATGGCGTTTGCACAGGTGATTAATGTACTTGCATTTCACATTTCCAATAGTATATCTCGAGGTTACATTAACCTGTGATCTTCCAGTGTCGGTAACTTAAATAGTTTACGTAGACAAATGCATTCCCGAAATTTCATTACTCCACTTATTTTTTGGTGTTGAGATTCTTTTCCACCAGTGCATATAATCGATGGTTTCGCTTAAGGTGGCACGATATGCAAAACTTTCTACATGTATGCAAGATAATTTCAGCAGGCTAACCAATTCTGTGGACTGACCCTACGTCAGGATGATAAGCGTCACAGCAAATTCGCGTTTATTGTGAACCGGCGTTCATTAACCGAACACTTCATTTTATTAGTGGGTTGGGGGAGGGGGGCGTCCTTCTACCAAGAGGAAGGCCTCAGACACGACCAACTGATTCGGCTCATATTTGGCAATTGGTTTGGTGGCACAACACCCCCCACCGCCCCTCCGTTTTTCGGAAAACTACCCCTGAAGTTAATGACGCGCGATCGATTCACCTAAAAATAACGACGGGCAAAAGACTCAGAATTGACGGGGTCGATAGACAATTGAAAACTGAACATTTTTGTCAACTTACATGGCTCTACAATCGTATATTTTCCAACAAATCGACGAAAGAAACCTTTAAACTGCTGTTGTCTCCATACGATATGCGCCGTTAAATGACATGACGCCAAGGCCCCTAAGCCAGCCTTGCTTTCGTTGAACAGATATTACCGTACGGGTACAGAAACGGCAGTTGAAAAAGTTCCTCTCACAGATTTCTAGGAAAATATGCGTTTGCGGACTCCACATATGATGATGAAAAATGCTCAGTGGTCAGTTTTCAGTTATTTATCGATTCCGTCAGTTCTGAGTCTTTTGCCCGTCATTTTTAGGTGTAGTTTTTTAGAAAACGAGGGTTGTTGAGCCAAAATAACTAGGACTTTCATTTTAGGTTGTGCACAGGCGACCTGTCAGATGTGTGCCGAATCTGTTTTGGCCGTACCTGAGAGGTCTTCCCCTTGTAAGTGAACTGAAATTAGTTCACGACGATGATTTGGTACCGTAAGTGCTTTGCCGTTTGCTCTGCTGTTTGCATACATTTTTGTTCGTCCGAATGGTCTATTCAAAACGATGTTGGCTTTAGACGTACGTGACCGGCAGAAGAATAGAATAGACAGGTCGCGATATAGACCTTCAGACAAGCGTATGAATTGGAACACCTGTCAAATAACAATCTGCAGTTAAGTAGCTCTTGGCCTTGACGACTCTGTATCTGACTTGGTATAAGAGTCCTGTCATCCCCCTTCGCTCCGCTAATAACTAAAGCTTCTGTTTCGCAACAGCAATCCCGGTTACAGTGCAAAACTAGAGAACGAAACTCGGGTGAAAGTTACATTGACAACCTTTTAGAGGTAATTTATGAAAGAAACAATTTAAATAGAAATAAATTTCTAGTAAAACTTTTTAAATAAAGTATGAAATTATTTTTCTCTTCCCCACACAGGTTCTTTACCCTACACAGTCAGTCTTGAAAAATTTGTTCGTGTGAACTCTTAATAGCTATGACAATACTTGTAAGATTTAAAACTAAAAACGTGGGGTGCATGCAGTAGATAATAGTTGGGTCAGTTATGTATTGCACGGACCTTATGTTTTTTTGTTGTAAAATTTAAATGTATTGTAATAGCTATTAAAAATTCACAAGCATGAATCTTCAGGATCATCTGTATGAGGCTAGGAGAAATTATTTCAGATTTTGTAGGCCAGTTTAAAAACACATATTAAGAACTTGTTTTTAATTAAATAATTAGACACTAGCTTTTATCCGTGGCTTCGCTCGTATACTTCTATGCTACATACTTTGCACACATCTCCTCCTTCATTTCCTCTTCCCCCCTCGAAACCTGGGTTCACTTCCACCAACCGGAAACGAAGAGGGCGAGCAAGGAATGACGCCATTAATCACTAAGTGATTTCCATATGTTTGGACCACTCAAAGATTCAGTGGGAGGAAAGAAGTTCCGTTCTGATGAAGAGGTACGCCACAGGTGCATGAGTGGTTGCGCGGACTATCAAAAGAATTTTTTTTGTAAAGGAATTTTATGCACCTTGTAAGTGCTGGAGGACTTGCATTGAGCGTGGGGGAGATTATGTTGAAAAGTGACAGTTTTGTACCACTACTGCACAATAAATAATATTAAAAAAAATATTAAATATTTTCATTTGACTTACCCTCGTAAGAAAACTGTGAAACAAGAAAAATATCATCAAGAAAAGAACACAGTTCCGTATGTATGTGCGACGTGGACAACGGAGAACGCAGAAATGAAACTACACTGCCTGCGGAAAAAATGAAGCACTCAGAGAAATAGTCGGATTATCAGTGTAACTAAGTGCACACCATTGGCAAGTATAGATGTTTTCATTACAATTCCTTGTGACAAACAGAACGGCCACCAGAGTTCACAAGTGTTGCATTGAGATCTGGTACGGTCTATAAGCGAGCGTGAACAGCGTCAAATGTTGAGTGCTCACTGTAAAGCATATGGAAAACTGCCTACTCCTGTGAGACAACGTTATCAGCACCTGACACACGTTAAAAGGGGGCCTCATTGTGCGCCATTTGGCTGGCTTGTGTGATTGTGCAATATTCAGATTTGTGGAGCATTCGGATGTAACACTGGCCTGATATTGGAGCGCATAGGAATGCGAGGATGGGCATGCTTTTCACCAGGATTCCGGTCGACCGCATCTGACCACGACAAAGAGAGGATCGCTGTATTGTATACTGAGGACATAAGCCCTTCTCATCTGCACCTTTCATCCGAGAACAAGTAATGGACACTCTGAAACACTGTCATCCTGCACCATTAGTCGGGTACTACCAGCAGCCAGACTAGCGAATTACCGTCCCATGCGTACGCTGCTGTCAACACCGACGGCTGCGTTTGGAGCGATGGCGTGAATGGGAAGCATGAACTGCTGAGGAATGGCATTGCATTGTTTTAAGCGAAGAATTGTGATTCTGTTGTTGCCACCTGAGAGTAAGGCGGCGACATTGGGAGACATCGCATTCTTTGAAGGTTTGGGAGAGGCATGGCGGTTTTACTCAGTCATGGTGTGGGGAGCCATCATGTTTGAGACATGTCAGAGCTGGTTGTGGTTGAGGGAATACTGATGGCACAGCGCTATAACACGAACCTCCTTCATTCTCAGTTGTTACCTCTCATTCGACAGTATCGTTCTACCATTGTTTAAGAGGTTGTGTGTGTGTGTGTGTGTGTGTGTGTGTGTGTGTGTGTGTGTGTGTGTGTGTGTGTGTTTTTGTAGAGGTACTCCCGTGGTCAGCAAGAATGTGTGTGACCGGCTAGGACATAAACTGCTATCCAGAACCAGTATCCAGTGTTAAGAACCAGTTGTAGGTCAGCTTGCCTCAGAAAAGGATACGACGACTCTGACACCCTTTCCAGCCCAGTCAGTGCATGCATCCAGGCCATAGGGGGTGCAACGTCAAACTGAAAAGTGGACTCGTAGTTCAGAGTTCTTCGTAAATTTGACACTCGTTTGTAATCACAAAACCACACACCCTCTCAACCCGTGAAGTTCCATTTCCTCCTTCGCTTCTGGACGCTTCATTTTTTGTCAGGCAATGCAGTAGAAGCGTTTGAAATTTGATTTTACAGTAGCCTTTTGATCAGATGGATTGGACACACAGTGAATGAAGACGTCCGACAACACGTCAGCGAGGGGAAAAATCCAAAATAAACAGCATAATGAATGGGAGATTGATGGGCGCATATTATGAGTCGTTGCTAAAAACTAATTGAATGCTTGATGGAAGGAATAACCGCAGGGAAGGCCGCTAGATATTACTATATAAGACAGACCGTTGACGACGTATGCGGCTGTTATCCCAAAGGGAAGTGAATAACTGACAAGCACCAAGACGGGAGCACATCAGATCAATCTTGGTGTTAATAACTGGAACAGCACTTCCTCCAAACTCGCAGTGGCCGTCAGAACAGATGCCAAGCTAGTTTCGGATGCAGCTGAAAAATTGATAGGTCGGAGGTATGTGATCTGTGTATCCAATGAGTACAGAAAAACAAGTGCTTTAAGACAACGTATATATTACCTGTTGCACAAGCGCACTCCAACGCCTCTCCCCTCTCCCCATTCACTGCACTATTTTCGTATTGAGCACCTCATTTGTATTCTCGCAAGGGAAGTACATGAACTGGAGCGCCCAGAACCGTACGAAAATATGCTTAGTATATAAATCACTCATCCTAAAAACGGTGTTATGAGCCATTCCCAAGCAAAACTGCGCCTCTTACAACGAGAGACATCCCCCCCCCCCCCCCCTGGGGGTCCTCAACTCTTTTGTGGATATGTGCGTAGCGAGCACGGGACCCCGAGCTAATGTGGCCCTCCTTCCTTTCCGGGCTGCATACCTTCCTTTTCCGCATCCTTCCCTATCCCCCATCTTCGCCCTCCCTCCCCTCCCCTCCCCTCACCACTGGCTCTTTCCTTCCCTTTCTCCCCCTCTGGGAGTATGGTTTGAGCCCACGTCCGGAGACGGACGCTAGTAAATGTCACACATTCTTCGCCTTCTCTGCTTGTATGTCTTCATCCTTCCTTTGTCCTTCTCTTTTCCTTACCTCTTCTCTTTTCCTTACCTCTTCTCTTTTCCTTACCTCTTCTCTTTTCCTTACCTCTTCTCTTTTCCTTACCTCTTCTCTTTTCCTTACCTCTTCTCTTTTCCTTACCTCTTCTCTTTCCCTTACCTCTTCTCTTTCCCCTTTTCTCCGCTGCGGCGTTTGAGACCTCTCTTCTTTCCTTTCCCTTTCTTTGTTTTCCCTTTCTCTTTCTTCCTCCCTGTGCGTGTCTGAAGGCCGACCCACGCATTTTTGTGCGTAGCTGGTGATGGGGTAACGCGTAATTCCCCGCCCCGGGTAGACAGGTAGGACACGTACGTACCCCCTGGTAACGGCCAGGCCCAGGGAGGGGTGATTACCCGAGCTGATACCTTCCGAAAGTGCTGATTGGTCCCTTGGTCCGTTTGTCGGGAGGTGTGACCTGAGGTGTGAACAATCACCTAAGGCGGGAGTGCACTCAGAGAGGGCCCCCACAAGGGAGGAGCGCGCCATCGGAGACGCCGGTAATCATGGGGGATTCTTCCGCAATGGTTTCCTCACCTTCCACTATGTCTGCTCACAAGCGTAAGTTCACTGAGTCTCAGCCACAGACAGTTCTTCCATCGTTGCCACAGTTCCTTGTTGTTTCTCGGTCTGACGAGGGTCACGACTTCTCCACGGTCAACCCTTTCATTATTCAGAAAGGTGTCGACGTAATTGCAGGTCCTGTAAAGTCTTGTTCCAGATTACAGAATGGCACCTTGTTGTTAGAAACAGTCAGTGCCCTCCAGGCACAAAAATTGCTGCGTACTTCACTGCTCCACACCTTCCCTGTCCGGGTTGAAGCGCACCGCACTTTAAATTCCTCGCGTGGAGTTGTTTATACACGCTCCCTCGGTGGATTGTCTGACGAAGAAATTCAGCACTACCTGTCTGACCAGGGCGTAACGGCTGTTCATAGTTATGAAAAGGGTTGACACAAACATCATTCCAACCCGCACTGTCTTCTTAACATTTGACAAAGTTCAACTCCCATCGAAAATCGAAACAGGCTATGAGAATTTCCATTCGCCCTTACGTCCCAAACCTTACGCGTTGCTATCGGTGTCAGCGGTTCAATCACACCAGCCAGTCCTGTTCCACTCCGGCCAAATGCGTTACGTGTGGCAAGGATGCCCATGAGGGTGCTTGTCCACCTCCATCCCCTCGCTGCATCAACTGTATGGGTGACCACGCTGCTTCCTCTCGAGATTGCCCTGTTTTTAAAGACGAAAAGCTCATCCAGGAAATCAGAGTGAAAGAAAAGGTGTCGACCTTTGCTGCTCGAAAATTATTCGCCAGTCGACAGCCCACCGTGTCTCAGACAGGAAAATACAGCACTGTCCTTGCTTCTCCTCGGCCAACAAAGGAGGCGGCCACACAGACTTGCAACTTCACCTTTAGTGCCACGGTCGTCAGATCGGCCAGCGCAAAGATCGCCCGTTCAACCTCACCACTTTCGCCTGCCCACTCTATGGCTCACCCTTCATCGGGTTCTGCTAAATCTCGAGTCCCAAAATCAGACACCAATACTTCGAAAAAAGAGCATACTCGTGAAGATTTTTTACGTACCGCAACTTCACAACCATCGGTTCCTCCTCCATCTAAGCATCCTATTTCCAAGAAGGCTACTAAGAAACCCAGTTCATCTCCTTCTCCGCCAAGGCGTGTCCCATCTACAGCACCACCTGGCGGAAATCGCACTCGGCCGTCTTCTGTGTTGCCGAGGCGCACTGCTGGCGGCCGATCAGCCGGCCGATCGCTGGTGGCAAGAGCTGCTCATGAACAACCTATGGATCAGGATCTTCTGCCTTCGGCTGAATGCCATTCCATGCTGTCGGTCGCAACCTCTGAGCAGTTGTTGAGTTGACGGCAACCTTGGTCACATTCCTCCATTTTCTGTTCACCCTATGTCCATTATCCACTGGAATATCCGCGGCATTCGAGCCAATCGGGATGAATTGTCGCTCCTCTTACGATCCTACTCGCCGGTCATCTTCTGTCTTCAGGAAACAAAGCTGCGTCCCCATGACCGCTTTGTTCTCCCCCATTTTCAGTCCGTCCGATTTGATCTCCCCTCTGTTGAAGGCGCTCCAGCCCATGGAGGACACACGATTCTTCTCCATAATACTCTCCATTATCACCCAATCCACTTAAACACTTCCTTCCAAGCTGTCGCTGTCAGTCTTTCCCTTTCTGAATATACCTTTTCTCTTTGTACTGTATACATTCCATCGTCCACACCAATGGCACGAGCTGATCTCCTTCATCTTCTTGGTCAGCTTCCACCCCCCTATTTGCTGGTTGGGGACTTCAATGCCCACCACCCGCTTTGGGGATCTCCACATCCTCGTCCACGTGGCTCACTATTGCTAGACGTCTTCCACCAAGCGGATCTAGTTTGCCTCAACACTGGGGTCCCTACATTTTTCTCTGTCTCCACTACAAATTTCTCTCATTTGGACCTTTCGGTCGGTACTGTTCCGCTAGCTAGGCGCTTCGAATGGTTCACCCTTGATGACACACACTCGAGTGACCATTTTCCATGTGTTCTTAGACTGCAGCCTCAACTGCCATATATGCGCCCGCGACGCTGGAAGTTTGCCCAAAAAGATTGGACACTTTTTTCGTCTTTAGCGACATTCGATGACCGTCGCTTTCCTAGCGTCGACGATGAGGTCACACATATTACCGACGTTATTCTTGCAGCTGCGGAACGTTCAATACCACGCACCTCCGTATTGCCCCGTCGCCCCCCAGTTCCTTGGTGGAACGAGGCGTGCCGTGACGAAATACGTGAGCGGCTACGTGCTCTTCGCGTTTTCCGCCACCATCCTACTCTGGCCAACTGTATCCGCTATAAGCAGTTCCGTGCGCGATGCCGTCGCGTCATCCGCGATAGCAAGAAGGCAAGCTGGAAATTCTTTATTAGCTCATTTAACACCTTCACTCCCTCCTTGGAAGTTTGGAGTCGGCTTCGACGGTTCTCAGGCGCGCCTGGTTTCTCCCCGGTCTCTGGGCTCACTGTCGCGCATGATACGTTAGTGGATCCCGTCGCAATTTCTAAATCATTGGGTCAGCACTTTGCTGAGATTTCGAGCTCTTCAAATTACCCGCCAGCGTTTCTCCCGAAGAAACGTGCAGCGGAAGTGCGACCTCTTGCTTTCTCCTCTCAAAATCGCGAAAGCTACAATACTGTTTTCTCCATGCGGGAACTCCAACATGCACTCTCTTCTTCTCGCTCCTCCGCCCCAGGACCGGATGGTATCCACGTCCAAATGTTGCTGCATTTATCAACCCATAGTCTGCGTTACCTCCTTCGCCTTTATAATCGAATTTGGACCGACAGTACTTTTCCCAGACGATGGCGGGAAGTTATCGTCGTTCCTGTTCCGAAACCTGGAAAGGACAAACATCTCCCCTCTAGCTATCGCCTCATTTCTCTCACGAGTAGTGTATGTAAGGTTTTGGAGCGTATGGTGAATTGCCGTTTAGCTTGGTGGCTGGAGTCCCGCAGTCTTGTAACACCTGCCCAATGCGGATTCCGAAAGCATCGTTCTGCAGTTGACCATCTTGTTGCTCTCTCCACTTATATCATGAACAATTTTCTCCGGAAACGCCAAACAGTAGCAATATTTTTTGATCTGGAGAGAGCATACGATACCTGTTGGAGGACAGGCATCCTCTGCACACTGTTCTCTTGGGGCTTTCGTGGTCGGCTGCCCCTTTTTCTTCGCGAATTTATGGCAGAGCGCACATTTAGGGTGCGGGTGAACACTACTCTCTCCCGTACTTTCTCCCAAGAAAACGGGGTACCCCAGGGCTCCGTGCTGAGTGTTGTACTGTTTACCATTGCCATAAATCCAATTACGGATTGTCTCCTTCCTGATGTCTCGGGCTCCCTCTTTGTGGACGATTTTGCGATCTACTACAGCTCTCAACGGACTAGCCTTCTTGAACGACGTCTTCAAGGATGTCTCGATCGCCTCCACTCTTGGAGCATCGAATCCGGCTTCCGTTTTTCTCCCAGTAAGACCGTTTGTGTTAATTTTTGGCGACGTAAGGAGTTTCTTCCACCCTCCTTATATCTAGGACCTGTCAACCTTTCGTTTTCGGACGTCGCTAAATTCTTGGGTCTTATGTTTGACAGAAAACTGTGCTGGTCCTCCCACGTTTCCTATCTTTCGGCTCGCTGTCTGCGATCCGTCAACACCCTCCGTGCCCTGAATGGTACCTCCTGGGGAGCGGACCGAGTGGTCCGCCTCTATCGCGCCTTAGTGCGCTCGAAATTGGACAATGGAAGCATAGTCTACTCCTCTGCTCGGCCGTCTATTCTTCGGCGTCTCGACTCTATCCACCACCGTGGATTACGTTTAGTGTCTGGAGCTTTTTACACCAGCCCTGTGGAAAGCCTTTATGCTGAGACTGCTGAACCTCCGCTGTCCAATCGGCGAGCAGTCCTTCTGAGTCGTTATGCTAGCCATCTGTCTTCCATGCCTGCTAATCCAGCCCATGACATTTTTTTCGACGCCTCCTTTGATGTAGGGTATGCAGGCCGCCCCTCCTCCCTACTACCACCGGGAGTCTGCTTCCGTCAACTGCTCCATTCTCTTTCCTTCCGCTTTCCTAAAACCTTCTTGACAACTTGGGGTACAGCACCGCCTTGGCTGCGTCCCCGGATCTGCCTGCTCCGTGACCTTTGTCAGTTTCCCAAGGATGGTACCCCTTCACTTGTTTATCGTCGGGCATTTTCTGCTCTATGTGCACAAATGAAGGAAGCCACATTTATTTACACTGATGGCTCAAAAACATCGTTTGGTGTAGGGAGTGCCTAT
This sequence comes from Schistocerca piceifrons, assembly GCF_021461385.2. NCBI lineage: Eukaryota > Metazoa > Arthropoda > Insecta > Orthoptera > Acrididae > Schistocerca > Schistocerca piceifrons. The sequence goes on along the minus strand of NC_060139.1, from coordinate 313,387,478 downwards.
ATTGTTGGCGACACCCCAAATCAATTTCGGCTTCCCGACCAGTGTTCGGTTTATACTGCGGAGCTTTACGCTGTTCTCCAGGCTGTCCACTACATCCGCGGCCATCAGCGGATACAGTATGTTATCTGTTCAGATTCTCTCAACTCTCTCCTCAGTCTCCAAGCTCTTTACCCTGTCCACCCTCTGGTCCACCGGATTCAGGACTGTCTGCGCTTGCTGCACCTGGGGGGCGTTTCGGTGGCGTTCCTCTGGCTCCCGGGACACGTTGGTATCTGTGGAAATGAGGCGGCCGATATAGCGGCCAAGGCTGCAGTCTCTCTTCTTCGGCCAGCTATTCAACCGATTCCCTTCGCCGATCTACGGAGCGTTCTATGTCGTCGTGTTGTTCTTTTATGGCACGCACATTGGTCGACACTTCCCCATAATAAATTGCGGGGCGTGAAAGCTCTTCCTTGTGCTTGGACCTCTTCCTCCTGAACGCGTCGTCGGGAGGAGGTAATTTTAACTAGACTCCGGATAGGGCACTGTCTTTTTAGCCATCGACATCTTTTAAGCGGTGATCCTCCCCCACTCTGTCCCCACTGCTCTCAGCTGTGGACGGTAAGACACCTTTTAATTGAGTGCCCTTATTTTACTCCGTTACGCGCCCTCCCCTGCGGGTCCGGGGTATTCCTGCCTGTCGTAAGAGGCGACTAACAGGAGTTTCAACCGTTTCGGCCTTCCATGTGATGGTTCCCCTTGGGGTTTGACCTCCATTTTTCAAAATTCTACAGAAGTACGAGCCTTTTGGGGAAGGACACCTTACGTGGTGTACCACTGGTCCTAAGTGCACTAAGACCTTGGCACTCAGCATTGTACCGGCGTTGTAACCATACCCACTATTCCTCAAATTGGGCCTAAACGCCTGATGGGTTGTACAAGTTACGCCCATAGTGCGTCCTCATCTGCACCAGCGATCATGATGGACTTTCCATGGCACCAGAAATCCAGCACGGTAGCCAGCCCGTTGTGGTGGGGTCGTCATGTACCCTCTAGGTTGTACCCCCCTGACAACACAGGGATCATACTGCCGATACCTGAGCTGCACCCTCGCCACGTCGGTCAAGGAGTAGATGCCCGTCTCCTTGGGGCATCAGGACTCCCGGCAATGGTCATCCTGCCAGGTGGCCCTTGCTGAGGCTGGGTGGCGCCCGTGGGGAGAGCCCCTGGTCGGAGTGGGTGGTATCGGGGCGGACGTTTCGCAGATGAAACGTCAACAGTATCAGGTCGCTCTGCGGCAGAGTCTTCCAAAAGAAAAGGTACAGTTTCTAGTTCTAGTTCTCCTGCCCTTTCCCCCTTGGCCACTCCCTGGGAGGAGGGACAGGCACGCCGGCTTAGGGCGAAGTACTTCCCCCGCTATTTGGTCTGTTCTCGAGCTGATGGGGGACGTTCGCCACCTCCAAGCCCATGTTCTTTGTTCAGCACATTGAGGACATCTTCGGGGAAATCGAGGCTCTCAGTAAGATGCGTTCAGGGTCCGTTCTTATCAAGACCACCTCCGCCACACAGTTGGCGGCGCTCCAGGCGTGCGACCGCCTAGGGGACATCCCAGTGTCCATTGTCCCGCATCTGGCACTAAATAGGACGCAGGGGGTTATTTTTCATCGTGACCTCCTGCTACAATCTGATGAGGAGCTCAGGGCCAACCTGGAGCGCCGAGGCGTGCATTTCGTCCGGCGAGTCCAGCGCGCCCCAAAGACCGTCGCATCGACACCAGGGCCTTTATCCTCGCCTTCGAGGGGGACATTCTCCCGGAGAAGGTAAAGGTGATGTGCTACTGGTGCGACGTGCGACCTTACGTCCCGCCTCCTATGCGCTGTTTTCGGTGTTTGCGCTTTGGGCACATGTCGTCACGGTGTGAGGCTGAGCCCCTTTGTGGCGATTGTGGACGTCCTCTTCGTGAGGAACATACATGCACCCCACCACCTCGGTGCATTAATTGTCCTGGCATCCACTCGCCTAGATCCTCAGACTGCCCCGCCTATCAGAAGGAGAAGAAGAGACAATAACTCAAAACGTTGGATCGGCTCTCTTATTCTGAGGCCAGGAAGAAGTATGACCGTCTCTATCCCATGCCGTTGACCACTTCGTTTGCCTCAGTTGTGTCCACTCCTTCCGCAGTATCCTCACCCCTATCCTGTCCCCCCTCCGCCTCCTCCACCCATCAGGGGGCTCTGCCTCCGTCTCCCAAATCCCTCCCTTCCAAATCCTCCTCTCCTGTGGCCCCCACCCCTCTGCCCCAGGGGCCACTCTTCCTCCTCCTCCTCCTCCTCCTCCTCCTCCTCCTCCTCCTCCTCCTCTCCCCCCGCCACCTGAGAAGCGATCCTCTTCTCAGGCGTCCATCGGGGAAACGTTCCGGATCCCAGCTTCCGAGGTCCGGCGTTCCAAAACGGACCCCGCGCGTGAGGACCTTCTTCGGGTCCAGCCCACCATCCCTGTGCCTCCTCGGCCTTCCAAGAAGAAGTCTCTCTCTCCCCCTCTCCACCCCGGCGCGTTTCGTCTGACGCTCAATCCGTGAGTCGCTGCTCCCGGCCGTCCTCAGTTTCGCCGGGATGCTCTGCTGCCAGGCGCTCAGCTGGCCTCTCGTCGGCAAATAGTGCTGCCCCTCCTACACAACCAGGGACAGCGGCCGCAGCTGGCGACGACTCGATGGAACTGGATCCGCCTCCCGCCGGTTGTAGCGTTGTTCCCTCGCAACCTGGCCCTCCGCGGCCGTCAAGGTGACCAGCTCTTCCCCCGTCTCGTTCCCCCAACTTTTTGACTAGCGATGGCCTTGTTACATTGGAACATAAGAGGTATTCGATCTAATCGAGAGGAATTACAACTGCTCCTCCGCCTGCACTGTCCGCTCGTCCTTGGTCTCCAGGAAACCAAGTTGCGCCCGACTGACCGTATTGCCTTTACCCACTATACCTCGGAGCGGTATGACCTCACCCCTGTGGACGGTATCCCAGCTCATGGTGGGGTCATGTTGCTCGTTCGGGACGATGTCTATTACCATCCCGTACCATTGACCACCCCACTCCAAGCAATAGCTGTCCGTATTACTCTTTCTGCTTTTACTTTTTCAGTTTGTACCATCTACACTCCACCGTCATCTGCTGTTAGTCGGGCTGACATGATGCACCTGATCGTTCAGCTTCCCCCGCCGTTTTTATTGTTTGGCGACTTCAATGCCCATCATCCCCTTTAGGGCTCTCCTGCATCCTGTCAAAGAGGCTCCCTCTTGGCGGATGTCTTCAACCATCTCAATCTTGTCTGTCTCAATACCGGCGCCCCGACTTTCCTCTCGGACTCTACTCATACCTACTCCCACTTGGACCTCTCGATCTGTTCTACCACTCTTGCCCGTCGGTTCGAGTGGTATGTCCTTTCTGACACCTATTCGAGCGACCACTTCCCATGTGTCGTTCGTCTCCTGCACCACACCCCATCCCCACGTCCTTCGAGCTGGAACATACCGAAAGCTGACTGGGGACTTCACTCCTCCCTGGCGACCTTTCCGGACCACGATTTTCTTAGTTGTGACAGTCAGGTCGAATATCTCACGGCTGTTACCATCAATGCTGCCGAACGTTCCATTCCTCGTACTACCTCTTCTTCACGTCGCGTTTCCGTCCCCTGGTGGAACGAGGCTTGTAGGGACGCTATCCGTGCTCGATGACGTGCTTTACGCACCTTTCGCCGCCATCCTACGTTGGCGAATTGTATTGAATACAAACGACTCCGAGCGCAATGCCGTAGAGTCATCAAAGACAGCAAGAAAGCTTGTTGGGCCTCTTTCACCAGCTCCTTTAACAGTTTTACTCCCTCTTCCGTCGTTTGGGGTGGCCTGCGCCAGCTGTCGGGCATTAAGGCCCACTCCTCGGTACCTGGCCTAACCTCAGGTAATGAGGTCCTTGTTGATCCTGTGGCTGTCTCCAACGCCTTTGGCCGCTTTTTCGCGGAGGTTTCAAGCTCCGCCCATTACCACCCTGCCTTCCTTCCCAGGAAAGAGGCAGAAGATGCTCGGCGACCTTCCTTCCACTCGCTGAATCTGGAAACTTATAATGCCCCCTTTACTATGCGGGAACTCGAACGTGCGCTTGCACTGTCCAGGTCCTCTGCTCCGGGCCCAGATGCCATTCACGTTCAGATGCTGGCAAACTTTTCTCCGGCGGGCAAAAGCTTCCTTCTTCGTACCTACAATCGCGTCTGGACCGAAGGTCAGGTCCCCATGCGTTGGCGTGACGCCGTCGTTGTTCCTATACCCAAACCCGGGAAGGATACACACCTTCCTTCTAGTTACCGCCCCATTTCTCTTACAAGCTGTGTCTGTAAGGTGATGGAGCGCATGGTTAATCCTCGGTTAGTCTGGATTCTTGAATCTCAACGGCTACTTACTAATGTCCAATGCGGCTTTCGTCGCCGCCGCTCCGCTGTTGACCACCTTGTGACCTTGTCGACATTCATCATGAACAACTTTTTGCGAAGGCGCCAAACGGTAGCCGTGTTCTTCGACTTGGAGAAGGCTTATGATACCTGTTGGAGTTGAGGTATCCTCCGCACTATGCACAGGTGGGGCCTACGCGGTCGCCTGCCCCTTTTTATTGATTCCTTTTTAACGGATCGAAAGTTTAGGGTACGTGTGGGTTCCGTATTGTCCGACGTCTTCCTCCAGGAGAACGGAGTGCCTCAGGGCTCCGTCTTGAGCGTAGCCCTTTTTGCCACCGCGATCAATCCAATTATGGCTTGCATTCCACCTAATGTCTCAGGCTCTCTCTTTGTCGATGACTTCGCGATCTACTGCAGTGCCCAGAGAACATGCCTCCTGGAGCGCTGCCTTCAGCGTTGTCTAGACAGCCTCTACTCTTGGAGCGTGGCAAATGGCTTCCGGTTCTCTGAAGAGAAGACGGTTTGTATCAACTTTTGGCGATATAAAGCGTTCCTTCCGCCATCCTTACATCTCGGTCCCGTTGTTCTCCCATTCGTGGACACAACTAAGTTTCTAGGGCTCACGTTGGACAGGAAACTGTGTTGGTCTCCACATGTCTCTTATTTGGCGGCCCGTTGTACACGTTCCCTTAATGTCCTCAGAGTTCTTAGCGGTTCATCTTGGGGAGCGGATCGCACTGTCCTGCTTCGCTTGTATCGGTCCATAGTCCGATCGAAGCTGGATTATGGGAGCTTCGTCTACTCGTCCGCTCGGCCATCCCTCTTACGCCGGCTCAACTCCGTCCACCATCGGGGGATACGTCTTGCGACCGGAGCCTTCTACACTAGTCCTGTCGAGAGTCTTTATGCTAAAGCTGCCGAATTACCATTGACCTACCGGCGCGACGTACTGCTGTGTCGGTATGCCTGCCGGCTGTTGTCTATGCCCAACCACCCCTCTTAGCAGTCCTTCTTCGCCGATTCTCTCTACCGTCAGTACGGGTTGTATGTGTCTGCCCTGCTGCCCCCCGGAGTCTGCTTCCGTCGCCTGCTTCGACATTTGGATTTTGCCCTCCCTACCACCTTCAGAGAGGGTGAGAGCCCGACACCACCTTGGCTCCAGGCTCCGGTTCATATTTATCTCGACCTCAGCTCACTCCCGAAGGATGGTACTCCGGCTGCAGTGTATTGCTCACGGTTTGTCGAACTTCGTGCTCGACTTGCCGGTCACACCTTTATTTACACCGATGGCTCCAAAACTGACGATGGTGTCGGCTGTGCCTTTGTCGTCGGGGCCGCCACCTTTAAATACCGGCTCCTCGACCAATGTTCCAGCTTTACGGCCGAGCTTTTTGCTCTCCATCAGGCCGTTCAGTATGCCCGCTGCAACCGCCATTCATCGTATGTACTCTGCTCTGACTCACTCAGTGCTCTTCAGAGCCTTGGAGCTCCCTATACGGTCCATCCCTTGATTCAACGGATACAGCAGTCCCTCCATTCTTTCGCTGTCAATGGTTCTCCTGTCAGCTTTGTGGGTTCCTGGACATGTCGGAGTGCCTGGGAATGAGGCTGCTGATGCTGCAGCCAAGGCTGCAGTCCTGCCTCGGCCAGCCTCCCATTGTGTCGCGTCATCTGACGTTCGTGGGGATGTATGTAAGAGGCTTGTGTCGTTGTGGTGGGATGCTTGGTCATCCCTCCAAGGAAACAAGCTCCGGGCAGTAAAACCGCTCCCAACTGCTTGGACAACATCCTCCCGACCATCTCGGCGAGAGTAGATCCTTCTGACCAGGTTGCGGATTGGGCATTGCCGGTTTAGCCACCGCTACCTGCTCTCCGGTGACCCAGCCCCGCAGTGCCCTTGTGGTCAGGCGGCATGTTTTATTGTCGTGTCCCCGTTTTAGTCAATTTCGTGTTGTCCTGTCCCTTCCATCTACTTTACCAGATGTTTTAGCTGATGACGCTCGAGCAGCTGCTCGTATTCTGCGTTTTATAACTTTAACTGGCTTGTCCAAAGACATCTAACCTTTTTACTTATTTTATCTGCATCTTTGTCAGGTCCTTCTGGTGTCCCCCCATCCCCTTGAGTTTTACTAGATTGCATGTGCTCTAACAACAGTGACTGAGCGCTAATGACCTCAGTAGTTGAGCGCCCTTAAACCTCACAAAAAAAAAATCCGTTACGCGCCCGTCTACAGCTGTCGCCTGATATATCGTCAATTTTAGCTGATGACACGCGCTCGGCCGATCGCGTTCTCGAGTTTATTAGTGCCAGTGAAATGACGTTAGTCATTTGAAGCTTTTTTTGGGGACAACCAACCCCTTTCTGTAGTGGATTCTTAAGCCTTCCTTCTGCTTTTAGTTTCTCCAATTTTTTGAGTTTCGTTCCCATTGCTGTTGGTTTCCATTTTTGGTTTTTTACTGTTTCCTAAGTCACAGACCGGGCGCTAATGACCATAGCAGTTTTGCGCCCTGAAACCAAGAACAAAAAAACAAAAAGACATATAAATGATCTATTAAAGCTCTAACGGAGAACTATGGTAATGCGAAGAAACAAAGAGTCGATGTAGGAGGACCAAAAACACACATATTTCAATGTTGTGACTTACTGCTCCATTTCCCTCTGCTTACAAAAATTATGCTTTCCGGACAAATACATTTTCTAACGACCTGATCATGGTCGTTAGAATAAGTTTATTGTTCAGATAGTATACTCTTGCGGAGCACCCAACAATGAAGGTAAAATGAAACAGACGTGTTAGCTGCGGCGAAACCTGTACACGAACGTTCTGTATGCATTCGACATTTCATGCAGTATAGGTATGAGAAGGTTGTTTTGAAACCGATTAATGCGACATTTCATGTTCGGCAACATGTCTGCAAGAAACGGTTAAGAGTGCTTACTACCATCGTGGACGACCAGTTGGACGGCTTTACTGTGCCCAAGGTAATGGGTATGTCCACAAGTGTTAACTTGCGATTAAAAAAGACAGCTGGAGGTGGATATGCTATGGGAAAGCATGCCCGCTGTCGTAGACGAACCATCACACCGCAAGAGGATAGACACGTAGCCCTAGTGGCGAAAATGAGTAGGCATCTCACTCCTAGGAAGATCGCTTACAGACATTGCAAGCGTTGTGGTACTCGGGTCTCCCCAGAACTATTTCGCGGCGATTAAATAAGGTTGGTTTGTATTGTGGCGGAACCGGTTTATAGTATTTCGTGGCTTTAATTGCTTATAAATTATATTTCAGGTAGATCAAAAAATATATAAAACCAGTTACCTATTGTCTCCGTAACAATTCGTTTGATCTCAAAAATGATTATCCCGGCTAATATGTCACTCTACTAAAGAAAGCTCCACTTGATGTTGTGTACAAATGTTGTCTTATAAAGTCGTGTGAGTGGCACTAAATTGCATATCATTTATCAGATTTTCCACAACTGTTACTTAAGACGGAAGCACTTTTCAGTAGCAAAGGGAACATTTAGTCACAAACACTTAAAAACATTGATTAGATTGGATTACAATTGAAATAAATACAAATCCACGTCTAGAAAATAGCGACTCTATTTCTCAAATAATAATTAACAATATATAATTACAGGATTTCTTTTTACAGACTTCATACGTCTCACGTCGGAACAGTTCATCGGTAAGCACAGGAAGAACAACTGAACCACAAGTATCACAGATAACAAAAAAATTATAAATGTCGTTGTCCATGAGCTTAGTTCTCTGATAATTTAATTCACACAGAAATTAAATTATTACTGAAATAATTAAATAATTATCGTCATTCTTACACGATACAGCTCTTTCATACTTTGTTGTTGTTGTTGTTGTTGTTGTTGTTGTTGTGGTCTTCAGTCCTGAGACTGGTTTGATGCAGCTCTCCATGCTACTCTATCCTGTGCAAGCTTCATCATCTCCCAGTACTTACTGCAACCTACATCCTTCTGAATCTGCTTCGTGTATTCATCTCTTGGTCTCTCTCTACGATTTTTACCCTCCACGCTGCCCTCCAATGCTAAATTTGTGATCCCCTGATGCCTCAGGACATGTCCTACCAACCGGTCCCTTCTTCTAGTCAAGTTGTGCCACAAACTCCTCTTCTCCCCAATTCTATTCAATACCACCTCATTAGTTATGTGATCTACCCATCTAATCTTCAGCATTCTTCTGTAGCACCACATTCCGAAATCTTCTATTCTCTTCTTGTCCAAACTATTTATCGTCCATGTTTCACTTCCATACATGGCTACACTCCAAACAAATACTTTCAGAAACGACTTCCTGACACTTAAATCTATACTCGATGTTAACAAATTGCTCTTCTTCAGAAACACTTTCCTTGCCATTGCTAGTCTAAATTTTATATCCTCTCTACTTCGACCATCATCAGTTATTTTGCTCCACAAATAGCAAAACTCCTTTACTACTTTAAGTGTGTCATTTCCTAATCTAATGCCCTCAGCATCACCCGATTTAATTTGACTACATTCCATTATCCTCGTTTTACTTTTATGTGCATCTTATATCCTCCTTTCAAGACACTGTCCATTCCGTTCAACTGCTCTTCCAAGTCCTTTGCTGTCTCTGACAGAATTACAATGTCATTGGCGAACCTCAAAGTTTTTATTTCTTCTCCATGGATTTTAATACCTACACCAAATTTTTCTTTTGTTTCATTTACTGCTTGCTCAATATACAGATTGAATAACATTGGGGAGAGGCTACAACCGTGTCTCACTCCCTTCCCAACCACTGCTTCCCTTTCATGTCGCTCGACTCTTATTACTGCCACCTGGTTTCTGTACAAATTGTAAATAGCCTTTCGCTCCCTGTATTTTACCCCTGCCACCTTCAGAATTTGAAAGAGTATTCCAGTCAACATTGTCAAAAGCTTTCTCTAAGTCTACAAATGCTAGGGAAACGTAGGTTTGCCTTTCCTTAATCTTTCTTCTAAGATAAGTCGTAGGGTCAGTATTGCCTCACGTGTTCCAACATTTCTACGGAATCCATTCGTCTGTAAAGAATTCGCGTTAGTATTTTGCAGCTGTGACTTATTAAGCTGATAGTTTGGTAATTTTCACATCTGTCAACACCTGCTTTCCTTGGGATTGGACTTATTATATTCTTCTTGAAGTCTGAGGGTATTTCGCCTGTCTCGTACATCTTGCTCACCAGATGGTAGAGTTTTGTCAGGACTGGCTCTCCTGAGGCCGTCAGTAGTTCTAATGGAATGTTGTCTACTCGCGGGGCATTGTTTCGACTTAGGTCTTTCAGAGCTCTGTCAAACTCATCACGCAGTACCTTTTACACGTAGTATTGATAATATTTGTTGAAGTCTGTTCACTTCGTTCATTTTAACATTTTGTGGCTAGAACATAGTGGCGTGGATATTATAGTATGTTCGGAAGCTTGTTAATTGCATCCCACTTCAACCTCGCCATCGTCGAGAAAGAAGTCATTGGTGTAGGGAGCACCTTGGTTGGTTCAGTGATAGTGGTCCAGCGTGATGTTCCCCTGCGGACTCCCTTATCTGTGGCAAGTTATTCTGCCCTACATTGGGCGTGGAGAGAGAGGAAAAAGTTAAACCCTGCAGAATGTTCATGAACGTCATCGGTATGGCATGAGCGCCCACACGGCAGCCATTATGCTCAGTGGCCAAATACTTCATAGCTTTGCTCGAGGTACCGCTACATCACAGCAGTATTGCAATATTGTGGATGATGTCCGTCTTTTAAGGGGTGCGGTAGGTCCCGACTTTCCCTTTATTCTGTTTATGGATGACAGTGCCGGCCCACACAGGACCGCTGAGGTGTCACACACTGGAAAGTGAAGATATTGAACGTATGGAGTGGGCTGCGTACTACCTTGACATAAGCCCTATGGAGCATGCCGGCGATCGTCTTGGCAAAAGTGTTTCTCAACGAACACCCCCTCCCCGAACCGTGCAAGAGCGGAAAACCACATTGAGAGAGCCGTGGGACAATACCCTCCAAGGACTCTGTCCCATTTCTCGTTATAAACATACCATTTCAATTCTGTTAATCATCTGTCCATCATTGCATATAATTGTTCCTGTCCAACAATGCGTCGGTTCCTGAGCAACTGTCAAGCAGTGTAATATAAGTGGGATTTTATTCACTTAGAACTTTAACTGAATTCTTTTCATTTTATATTGTAGTTCCATTATTTTCACCGGTGTTTAATGTCTACAGTAATATTAACAGTAGTTGCTGTTAATATGATTTATAGCTGTGTATGTAATATAAAACATTGTGTGGTATCATTGATAGTGAATAAGTACGGCCTGTTTAGTGTGTCAAGATAACAGGTCTAAAATTCATGGCAGTTGAATTAAACTATTCAGATAGCTTAATTATTTTAAGACGAGCAAAATATAGGAGTAAGTCAAGACATTGAAATACGTTTTTTGGTCATGTTATGCAGATATTTTGTTTTCTTCGTATCACCCAAGTTGAGGAACTTGAATAGGTGTGGGGTCGTAAGACACAATTTTGTATGTGAATAGCTCGTATAACGGTTTTTCCGATGAGTGATTTATATTGTAAGAAAATTTTCGAGCGGTTCTCAGCGTGCCAGGTAATGCGCTTCCCTTGTCAGAGATGCACGACAGCCGGGCGAGCCACGTGACGTGGAGTCGCTGAGCTGGCGCTGTTTCCGCTGGCTGCGCGGGGCAGACCAGTCCTCTGGCTTCCTCATCTGGCGGCCTTCGCCGCTTCCGCTCCGGGTTCATCGGCGGACGACGATTGTGTTTTTCAACACTCTAGCAGTGAACATATGCGAAAAACTAAAACTGTTTTGTCATACCGGGACTCTAACCCGGACCATTGACTTTCTTTACTTGTATCAAGCATTCGTAATGTTAAAATTTCAGGAGGACAGTAGATTTAATATCAAAGTATTTTTCTGATATTTTGGCTCCTGTCGGGTGTTTTGGCGATGCTTACCCAACAAATTCCATAACGTTAGCATGTACCTAAAATTTGCCATAAAGTAAAATTTGGCTCTGAATAACAGCCACTATGAAATAAGAGCACCCTATATTCCCGAGGCTTTGCTGAATAATGCCTTACTACAGTTTACAATCGTTGAGTTTTCGGCATAGTGCATCTGAAAAATATGTTAGATACACTAAATGCCTTCCATATTTACTTCCAGAAACCCCATCAGTAGCTTGAAATGACATAACAGATTTGATTATTTAAGTAATCTGTTGCACGTGTGTGTTCATTTTTAGGTTAAAAATATTATGTAAGATTTGCTAAATTTACCAGAAAGCGGAATCACATTTAGTTTTTTTTTACTTCAGTACATTTACAGTGGCAGTTTTTTTCTTGGATCGTAGGACTGCTGACGATTTGTGTCACTAGAGTATACGAGACACCACAAATACCAATCTTAGGTGGATGTAGGTAGCTCCCCCACCCTTTCTGCATTTTTAATGGTTTGGGGTTCGATACATGTACACAATATGCACAGAAATACTAGTCGATGATTTGTCTAGTATGTAATACAGCTTTTCTCAATTTATGTCGCAGTTTATATATAAAGAAAAATGCGGTTAATATGCTCCGAATAACGTATTAACAATGGTAGGTTACGCTAACTTGCAACCAGTCACCCTCCGAATTGACTTACACCTTGGTCTGCGCTGCAGATCACTGTTATACAAACAGTGATTTCAGTCTCAGCATTATGCAACGGCGTTTCAACTACAAATGCAATTTTTTTTTATCCGTATTTGTTAGTGCACTGAGAGTTCACATATCCAGACAGGCTGAAACAAGCATCTAATGACGAAATGAATGCAGGGAGGTTCCAGATATCCCAATACTAATTCGGACTGAACACGTAGAAATATGTGTGGCAAGTCTTATATTGAGCAGAACAGAAAAGTGGGAGACCAAAGATGATCATTTTCAATAATATTCAGACACGGCGTCGTGATTTTGTCAGGCTTCCCTGCAGACTAGCTTTCGCTTCACCAGATTTTTTTTTTTTTTCTGGCATTGGGACTGGTTTCACATATATCCTTATGGTTAATCTGCTGTTCATAGGTGCCGGAAACTCTGTCCGAACCAGATTTATTTGATCCATCACGTAATACGCAATTTCATCCCACTGTTTTGGAAATAGAGGGAAACATAACGTTATCATTTTCCAGACGCACAAATGATGAAATCAGTTAACTATTATTAACGTACGGCTAATAACTAAACATGTCGAAAACGCATAAAAATGTTAGACATGTTTTTTCATTAATGGTGGAATGCAAAGACAAAGTCTGACAGTGGCATCAAGCTACGTTCGCTGAGAGTCGGCAAAATAGAAAAAATAGACATGATTTTGTCCATTATTGGATTGGATTTATTCGGTTTCGGGAATCAAACTTATAGGAAACACCACAACTTTTTTAGAAATGATTTTATTATACCGTTACTAGTTTCGGTAACATTGATTTCCTGGGAAGTTTTACATTTGTGTCCTGAAATATAACAAAGTTTTTGTGATTACTTAGTTTACAAAAACTTTGTTATATTTTAGTACACAAATGTAAAATTTGCCAAGAAATCGACACTACCGCCTGACGAATGACTTAGGCCGAAAACATTTACGGTACAATAAAACTGTATAAAAAGACTGTTAGAGGGCGTGCTCAAAAATGATGCATCAGATTATGTGAAAGCTCTTAAGCCTTTTAAATAAAACAAACGTTCAAGCGTGATTAATATTCTACATCTCTTTTCTTCATGTCTACATATTTTCATCCGTCTGCCGCTGGATGGCTCCGAATTGTAGCGTGTAACATGGCGGTAGGTAACGTAACTATTTGGTACGTGAGAAAAGCGTGCTGTAATCGAATTTCGAATTCGAAGAGTTCGTCCACGTATGGAACACCCTCTCCTTCAGCATGACAATTCCAGACCGCACACGAGCGCTGCGACGTGTGCAACAATCGAGCGGCTTGGTTCACTGTCGTCTATCATCCTCCACACGGTCCTGTCTTGACCCTATCCGATTTTCATCTGTTTCCAAAGCTTAAAAAACACCTTCGATGACTTCAGTTAGCTAGTGATGAAGCTGTACAAGCAGAGGCGAGGTTGTGGCTCCGTCAGCAAACATTCTGCAGTGACGGTATCAACAAACTGGTCTGTTGTTCGGAGAATGTTTGTCGTTAGGGTGACTGTGTTGAGAAATAAATATTTGACATGAAGAACGACGATGTAGAATGTCAGTGAGGTTGTTGTATTTAAAAAGCCCTAAGAGTTTTCATATCAAAAGATTCGGAGGCATAACTTTTCAGCACACGCTCGCAGATAGTTTAGGAACATATTAATACGTGGTTTAGATGCTGTCGTGTTCAAACCAGTTGCGGGTCCCAATTACAGAACAAGTTGTTTAGCCCGGAGACTCGTGTACAACACGTCTGTCTAAGACGGGGAAAAGTGAGAATGGAACCTCTGAAGGGGCCGTCTGATGTAAGCCGTACTACTGTCGACAGTCCAATCTCCTCTCGCTGCGCAGTCCTGGCTGCGACTGCCGCCTTCTGCGAAGAGCTGCCGCGCCGCGCCACTCCCACCACCAGCTGAGCGCGCAGCTCTGCGTGACGTCATCGCAGGGCGGCCAGGAGGGGAAAGCTCGCACTGGCTGGGCGCGGTGCACGCTTGCGGAACGACGCGCGCTGCCGGAACTGTGCCGTGACGTCACCATGCGTGGTAGCTAGCGTATGCTCCTCAGTCACTGCGGAGTTATTCTGCGCTTGGGCGACGTGCAAATGAAATTGATGCCACATGAGCCATTCAGCAAATCGTCACATTAGTCTTGTTGCGTAAAACTTAATCTGATGCGCGCTTTTTCAGACTTCTGTTTGGCGGCACGTAATGGACGACATGAGCCGTACCACTGCCAACTTTATCGATACTGCTACGATGAACCCTTCTCGCTTTCTTTCGAAATAATTATTCTGCATTGTAAAGGATACTGCTGTAACGAGATTCCGCGATTTCCTACCGTTCCAGGTGCAGGAGTTGAGATACCCTATTGTTTCTACCCTGTTACTGACGTATTGTCAGTATGAAGCCGGGACACCTCTATAGATTACTCTTACCTCCAGATCATATAGATCGAGCGTTGAAAACAGAAGTATGAAAGGTGGTTTGTTAGACTTGACAATGGGTTTGGACGTACAATGACCCAACTTTGCAGAAGAATCCTGATGAGTTGCTTGATATATTTTTTACCTTTCTTAACCGACTACCGACGGTAAAATAACTTAGAAGTAAAATGCTACAGTCAAATTTTACGGCCGAAGAACTGTCTACAGAAGCACTAGCATTACCTTTTTTATAAATACTGTGCCGTCATCTTCATAGGTATCCATCCCAGGCCCGACTTCTGGGAGCCCAATCTCATATTTTTTACCAATTACTGGAGTAATGGAAGAAGAATCCATTGTGACATTTGAAGAATATCAGTACTTACCCTCTTCAGAAACAAAAACTTACCTCAGTTTACTGCATTTTTACTTCAGCACCAATAAAATCACGTAAAGTAGTTTCTTTGCTTTTGTAAATTAGTTCTGAGATTCAGCATCGCTAATTCAAAAGATGCAGTAGTCTTAGTGTAATAATCAAAGAATTTTTCCGGATATCACGAAGTTTTTTGCGAAACAGGTTCCATCACTTGGATGATTTGAAGTAATTGGACGAATCCACAGTTCTAATTGGCGGGCTTCTGCAGCGACGAACAACGTATAATTCTGTTATAGCTAAATATTTAAATTTCGAACGACAGCTCGTTTGCGGGTGTCTGGTAAGCTGGTTGCAACCCAGTTCAAAAAACCATAGAGTTTTGTCGCAAGTGTAACACTACGTTTTTATTTTGACGCGACCTCATCGGCCTCGTGTCGCGTTTATAATCGATTGAAGTGTGGCTCCGGACGGCGACTATTTAAACAACATATATTATCGAACGCAGAAAATTACCTAGTGTCACACTAGTCCTAACTTCAGATCCTGTCTGAAATATTTGGATAGGACATAGCAGTTCAGTGTTCGGCACCAGTTAGCATCATGGGTGCCCGAGCTAGCGGTGTTACTGACCTCATTACGCTGCCTCGGAGGGAAAGTTTCTTGCGGAAGCGTAGAGTAAGCACAGCGGTAACCGATAAAGATCATTCACGCCGAAATATGGCGTGCGTAAGCAGCCAGAATCATTAATTAAATAAATTCAAACATCGGTAGCAGTATCCTAAGACTTCAGGTAGCGTTTCGAGTGTCTAAGCGCCATATGGCATGCAAACAACGGAGTCTGCTCAACATAGAGCTGTACGTAGAAGTTGAATGATGTTGATCGTACAGCAGAATATGTGCACTCCGAGGTCTAGTG
This sequence comes from Schistocerca piceifrons, assembly GCF_021461385.2. Lineage (NCBI taxonomy): Eukaryota > Metazoa > Arthropoda > Insecta > Orthoptera > Acrididae > Schistocerca > Schistocerca piceifrons. The sequence goes on along the minus strand of NC_060139.1, from coordinate 313,371,607 downwards.
CTTCGCACTGGGGCTTCTGACTCTGAGGTAGCGGGCGAAATTCGCAGTGATCATCTGTAACTTTCCTGTGACAAGAGTAACTTCGTGGGCGTCCACTCAGCTCGAAAAGCCAGATAAGAAGCTACTTGAATGTATCAGTAGCTGAGACATTTGCTAGTAATACATTAGAGGTACTCTTGGCTAAAGACAATTCTCGAATAAAAGCAGATGTCACCTTACCTGAATTGCGCCGTTTCTGATCGTTTCTTATTTAGTTAGCTAACGGTGGATTTAGACCTTCAGCTGCAGTTTTTCTCTATATTCCCACTTCATAAACTTTATAAGACTGAATGTAATACGTAAACTAACTTAAGACCATCCGCTGGCACTGGAGATATGCGATAGCATAGATGAGTAATGTTGTATTATTGTCTTTCCTTGTACGATACACAAGGTGGTTATTGAGATATACGAGCAGCTGGTGGATTTGTGCCAGCGGTCATCACAAAAGGAATATAGAATGTCCGTTAATGGGTAGATATATTTTGAAGTTTGCATTGTTGCAAACAAAAACTTACAAGAAAATTTTGTTCTGCATCATATCCAGACTTCAAAATATATGAAGCAGAACATAATGTTTCTCTCTCTGTAACCATAGACCCTGTGTGGATGTGTTACATCGTCACTGAGTTTTACTTTATTCTAGTTCTCATTGCATTTTGCTGTTCATGTTGCAATCTCTTCCGTAGTAAAGTTGGAAACACAGTTCATTTGCGGTTTTTGTTGATAGTGGTAGTGGTTTTTAAGTTATCTCAACTCTAAACTGTTTGCAACAATCACTGTTTCACTGTTTCTGATAAAATCATCGGTAATGTTAAAGGTGGAATCCTGAAAATGTAGCTGTTGAGCGTTCATCAAAGAATAGCGTTCATCAAAGAATTGAACACGAAGTGAATATACTTCTGAAAGAAATGCGCGAAAACTCTGAAGATTTAAGCTGTGATGGATTCCCGACATTACCTTGTAAACACAGAGAAACACCGAATGTGGCAGCACTACGATGTAGATGATTCTGCTACGCTCTGCTTAGCTTTGCTGGACTCATCTCGTCCTGCTCCAGTGAGTTGTTGTCTCTGTGCTTGGGTAGTGATCACTCCTGGCTGTCAAGTACCAGATACACCACGAGTTCTGAAAAGTGGAATTGTGTGCCATTGCGCCGACAGCTGAAACAACATTCGGCCACTCATGACGCCGGCACGGTATTGCAATCTGAGAGGCGTTTGTTTCCTGGACATACTGACATGCGTGACAGCGAGTCATGACTACAGCTGAATGCGTGGGACCGTTTAGAGAGACGGGACCACACGCGTTCCGGTGCTCCACCAAATTAAACACTATTGGAGCTATACGGTTCGCTGCACACAAACGGACTGTAGTGCGATTAAAATTATTTGATAGTTGACGTTTCACGGCTTGGAGCTGATTTCGTCCAATCAGAGCGCTCAACGTCACGCCCGAGCCGTTCGCCCTTGCCAAACTGCCACAACAGTTGATCATTTCACCTTGTACGGCTTTCTTTCTTGTTGTGTTTGGATCCCGAAACCTGGATCTGGCCATTTAATTTCGTATCTCATCATATTTCACACACACACACACACACACACACACACACACACACACACACACACACACACACAATGCTGACGATGTACACGCGTTTAATACACAGCACTAACCAAACACTACCAGATCCTTCCGCAGAAGACGCGATTAACGTCTCATACAAAGTTATAAAATCACAGAATCGCCATACATAAGAAAAGTTTCGCATGACATTGCAGGTAGCCAAGTGTTTGAAGATTGCAATTCATCATTGCTACTACAATATCAACCATAAATATAAAGGTGTAAAGCGCGGTAAAATTATGGCGTAGTGGTTAGCGCGTGAACTTAGTGTGGAAGGTCATAGGTTCGAAGAGAAGAACAGAGGATTTATTTTCTAAATCTAATCAATAGACTTTAATTATTTTTTAATTTCTAGTGCTGTGTCGCTTCATATTCGTAATCGTATTGACTTTTTTATTTGCCCGTATTTTTCTTCCTATCAATCTTTATTCATTTGGATTCTGCCAGTATCGTCTATAATCTGGAACCAAGTGCTAAACAGGACTGCCCATCGGTTGGTAAAGCTGCAGTTCGCGTAGCCAGTATAAGAGTATTTTCAGCTTTCAGGAAAGAATGATAGCGTGAAACTACAGTTCATTTTTTAGCACTGAAACTGACGTTTTTGTGTCTTGAATTTGCTCGTAGAGGTTAGGTTTAATTGCCGTGTACAAAGCCATCGTTCTATTACTTCTGCCGCAAATGCTGACCGCCGTTTTGTCGGATGCATTACACATCACGAATTTGTGGTTAGGTTAGGACATGAGTTTAAATTTGGGGCTAAAATACAGGTCGTCTGCCGCAGTTAAGGCATTGTTCACTTAAAATTAGCTGTCGACAGAGCATCTCACATTTCCGATATACCTCACGGCGACCATTTCCAGCATTGCTCCGCGTTACACACTAACAACATTTATGAAGTGACACGCCGTGTTTCTGTGTCACCAGTAAGCGAGCGATAGCCGGCAGCCGATATGGCAACGCTGCAGCGGCAAGTGACAGACATAAACTATCAAGTACTTTTAATCACAGTATCGGTAGTGATCATACCTTGTTGTAGTAATATTTGTTGGTGCCGGTATGTACATAGTCTTCCATCGAGAGCGAGCTCGCGTACACACACGCATTCTACCTTGTTCAACGTAACACGACCGTATTGCGTCCTTTGATGTCGACAAGGTATACACACACACACACACACACACACACACACACACACACACACACACTTGCGTCCAAGTTTACATTTTGTCTGGCGACGTTTCACTGACTGAGACTGGTGAAACACTGACCATCCAACTCGCGCAAGAGGGCCAAACAATGTATACATTTAGTTGTCTAGTGTTAATCAAACTTGGCTGGTACAGTGTTCTACGCATCCTCCGCGTTTGTGTTCATTTGGGCCATTCACCTTAAGTTTTGCAGTTCACATTAACGATACTGTAGAGAAGTCAGCGCTCGGTATCTGGTAGGACAGGAAATTGATGTGAAGAGGAGGTGAATTAGAATATTGTTGGAGCGTATGCAACCGATGCCAAACAGCACTAACTTAAGTGATAAACGATCACTAAACAGCCAGTTAACTGTAAAAGACTCACTGAAAGGAGCTAACATACTTGTGTCTTTGTCACCAAACGCCGTTGAATAGAGTGAACTTTCATTCTGCAGCGGAAATTATGGCGGAAGCAATGCTGTGAGTGCAGGTTGTCTGGGTAGCTCGTTGCTAGAGCACCTATCCGCGAAAGGCAAAGATAGGATGTCACTCTTCTGCCTTTTCGGGATGCACGGTTTTAAGTTTCTGTACATTGGAACGAGTTGTTAGTCTTCACACCACTTACAAATTTTATCAAGAGCGGACGGGATATTTGTGCAGATCTTTTTAGATACTACTTCAGTTTAGGTAACTGCATTATTGGCAAAAAAATTAAAATGTTTTATGCTGGGTGGTCCGCAGCATATATATATTTTATAAAGGACCTCCTGTTGTATACCTAGAGCTTCGCTTCTGAAGTACTTGTTTGCCAGGCCTGTATTCGGGTATATAGACCATCCGTGACATCTGACACAGGTGATAAATGTGTGCATGCCGAAGTCGATAACACAAGAAGCTTTGAGTACATTAAAGTAGAAACAAAGTGTTGTGTTATCGATATCTGTATACATACACTTGTTTGTTTATCCTCTGTCCCAGATGTCATTGATAGTCTACATCTCGGAACACCCGTCTAACAAACAAATACTTTAGTGCAGCCCATGGTGTATAACAACATGTTCTTTATCAAATATGCAAAGTGTCTGAGTCCACTATTAATATTGTCTACCGGGTCATTAATATACGAGGGCGTGCTGAAAAGTAACGCCGACGAAATTTTTATTTGCGTTCTCAATATCGATTGAGGTTTTACATGTTATGCATATTTCTCGGTCCACTTTCCCGCTTCACTGGCGCAAGTCGGAACACACTGCCGCTAGATGGCCCCGAATTGTTGCGTGTAACATGACAGTTTGTAACGTAACTATGTCGGTGCGTGAGAAACAGCGTCCTGCAATGGAGATTCTAACCGCAGAAAACGTGCCTCCGATTGAAATTGTATCGACATTAGTGATGTTAGACGGTGGGTTGTTCGTGCTCGTAATGAAGGAAACTATGGCGGTAATGCCAGCGTGCGTGACAAAGCTCGGAGTGGACGACCGCGTAATGCAACTGACGGAACTCCTCTGAATCGGGTTGATGAACTCTTCAGAGAAAATCGTCGGATAACACACACAGCTCTCAGATAAATTGGTATATAACCGGAGCATGTACAGGCCATCATTGCAGAATTGCTGTACAGAAAACTGTGTACGAAGGGTGCCAAGAATGATCACTCCGGACGCAAAAGAGAGGAGATTGAATATCTATCAAGTATTCTTTTTGTGTTTTTGGCGTGAGAGTGATGGATTCCTTAAAAATATTGTGACAAGGTATGAAAGCTGGGTTCACAGTTTTGATCCCAAGAACAAGACCATCAGTGGAGTTCCGCCTCAAAGGACCATCAGCGCCACAAAAGTTACAGACTAAGCAATCAGCTGGCGAAGTCATTCTCACAGTGCTGGGATGTTCAAGTTGTGGTGGCTGTGGAACTCTTGCCTAAATGCCTAAAGGCAAGGCAAAGGCATTGCAAAGCCCCGAGGAAACTGAAAGCACGAATTCGAAGAGTTCGTCCACACGCGGAGCACCGTCTCCCTTAGCATGAATATGCCAGACCACACACGAACGCTGCAACATCTGCGACAATGCGATGCCTTGTGTTCACTGTCATCGATCATCTTTCTTACAGTCCCGACTTGGCCGCATCCGATTTTCATGTGTTTCCGGCACTTAAAGAACACCTTGGAGATCTTAACTTTGATAGTGATAAACCGGTTCAGGCAGAGGCGAGGTTGTGGCTGCGCCAACAGTCAAACATTCTACACGCTTGGTAGTTATTTCACTCAGTTGGCCCCCTACCCAAGATAACATGCTGTGTCCACCCTATCATGAAATCCTCAACCCAGTCACAATTTTGTGATAACCCATATGATCGTAAGGATGTAAGTGTAGCAGTGATGCTGCTCTGGCAGGGAGTAGTGCAGACAGATGGCACTGTGTGTGTGGGGCGGGGGGAGGGGGGGGGGGGTTCGAGAGCGGGGGTAGCCCAGCCGGCCAGCGCCCGCAGACCTCCCGGGGACTCCGCTCTCGCCTGGCCACGGCGCGGCGTTACGTCAGCGCGGCAATCAATAGCGGGTCGACACGGCCCGAGTGGGCCCCAGTCACATGGACCCCCGTTATAACGGCGCCCGCAGCCGCGGCTGTCTCGCTCACCGCGTTCAGTCCCATCCGTAGAACAGTTTCTCATTTTCCCATCGTTGATTCGTGCTCCAAACAATCCCCTCCACGCCCGCAATTTTATGGTGACCATCCCAGTAACAGTCTGCACCGGTGAAATTATGTGCCGTCGAGGAGTCACACAATACGCATTTGCGATGTTACACATACTCCTGGTTTCGACGGCTGATTGAACTGGTAATCTAGCCCCTGCCCAATGGTAGTACACTGAAAGATTTTGCAGGCGAACCGGGTAGGGCAGGGGGAAAGCCTGCCTACTTGGACTTTCGAGAACCAGTATTAAGTGAGGAATGTAAAGTTATTCTTCAGTCCTCTATGTAACGCTCTTCAGGAGACCGCGAGGACAAGATTAATTACAGGTCGGAAAGAGGAATTCGGGCAATACTTTCTCCCGCGCTCCAAACGCGATTGGAACGGAAAGAAACGCTAGCATTTGGTACAGTGGTAAGTATTCCCTGCCATGCGCTTCGTCGTTTGCTGAAAAATGTATGTAGATATAATTGGTGCCTTACTCCGCGCTTCTCAAATATTTAAGCGAAAGACACCACAGTAGGACTAAAAAATGAGGCCATCTGCTTCTACAATCACAAGTGAGCTTGCAATTTCTACAGTGATTCACATTATTACTCGGACACACATTAATAACTAGTCTTCGCGACACAGTGGCCCTGTAGTTAAAGGAAAACAGTGCACAGTGCACACGCAAATTCATTGTTATATCCCTGTTCGAGTGAGTCAACACAACGGTAAAATGTTTAAATTTAGGAAACAGGTGACTTCCAGTGACTGTGGAACCTCCGAACGCCGTTTACGCCCTTCAACGAACTCTTTAGGACATACACAACTGTCCTGCAGAGGTCGTTGTAGGGGAGCCACGGACAGCGTGAACGTAGACATCCAGCGTGGTGGTGTGTTGTGTACAGCTGAAGTAACGACGGGCCGCAGAAGAAGAGAGAACACATTCGAACAGCGGCAGCTAGTAATTATTCACCATGCAAAAGGCAAAAGTTGTGTAATTGCTGATGTGTTACAGTCGGAGTAAAATACGGCTTCCAATATAATCAGAAGATCCAGGGACAAAGACTGTCAGAAACATCGGAAAGGAAGTGCATCGCGAAACAATACGGTGGGTGCTCAGAAGAAGTAACTTTTACGGTCGTGTTGCAACACAGAAGTCCTTCATAAGTAAAATAAATCAAAGAAAGAGGATGCTTTTTGCCAGTGACCTTGTTAGAGATGACAATATGTAGTGGAATGACGCTACATTTGCTGACGAGAGCAAATTTAACATATTTCATAGGGGATTCGCAGCGACATACTGAGCTTGAAGAGAAAAATCTCAAAGCAGCTGTGAAGTATGACAGTGAACATGTAGTGCTGTGGGGATGAGTGTCGGCGAATGAGTTGAACTGCTTTTTATTGAGGGAAAAATGGACCAATTTTAGTACCTCAGAACACCGAGGGACAATTTGCGAAAGAGCGCCGAAAACTCGTGGATTAAGAGATATTTTCAGTTTTATCAAGATAACGAGCCGAAACAAATGGCCCGGAATCTGAGGATGCGGTTATTGTCTGTCAAAAGGTGCTTTATCTGCCCCCTCGATCACCAGACTAGAATGTGATTGAGAATTTTTGGGACAAACGTGACAAAGAAATAAGGCAAACACGAATCACGTCCGGAGAACAGCTGAAAAACAGTCAGCAAAAAAGAGTAGCAGAAAAATCTGCAGAGCATACCCGGAAATTAGTGGAAAGAATTCTATGTCGTCCCAGGGAAGTAATTAAGATGCAAAGAATGTCTGCCTGATACTGAACTGTTGGACTATGAGTAGGAAGGTGTCCAAATGATTTTGTGCAACATCGCTTTTGTTTTTGTTTGTTAACGCTTACTTTTATATTTGTGTTCTTTGTAAGTACGATGGATATTTACTTTTATATTCTGTACAGGAACTTGTATTTACTTTATACCAGCTCCTGGTTGTTACTGAAATCACAAATGTGAAGGGAAATGTAATAAATCATGTCTGTCTGAAAATTACGTGAATCACTGTATTTCAAAGGCCTATTACTTATCGCCTCGACGATTCAACGCATAAAACATCGGAGATTCAAACTCTCATTGTCTGTGTAATATTTTTTCTGAATATGACGTAAATGATGAAAATTTGTGTTAGGCTGTTTTTCGAATCCTGATATCCTACTTTTTGTGAGAAGTCGCGTTAATCATTAGTTTATCAGAGCACGCCTCCAGTTCTTGCTCGAAATATTACGGACAGTCAGTTCACCTTCTGTTATTTGCAGGAAACCCTCGTCTAACTGCTGGACGTAAGAGTTGCAAGTATAACCATCAAATTCATTTCTCCCGTGGCATTATTTCTACATACATCGCTTGAGAATCTCTAGCTGTAGTATCTGGAAGTATCAAGATAACTCAAATGTTAGAATAAAAGTTTAGTCTGGCCATGAGGCGTATTCAGGCTACATTATCGTTAGGGCGACTTTCCGCAAAAAGCACAAGATTTGGTTGCGGGTCGGGCAAAAAAACGTACGCCGTGTCATATTCATTACGTTGGAGACCAGCATTTTCTGATCGTACTTCGTTTTTATTTCACTTGCTGTGACCTTCACCACATCGTATTCTTTGTGTCTGAGGAAAACGATCCACGGATGGTTGGGATTACACTTTAAACTCTATGAGCAGCCTTTTAGGTCGGTTTGGGAACAAGGGAATGCCATATTAACGGTCTTCTGTGTAGGTACACTATGTGATCAAAAGTATCCGGACACCTGGCTGAACAGGACTTAAAAGTTTGTGGCGTCCTCCATCGGTAATGCTGGAATTCAGTATGGTGTTGACCCACGCAAGTATAACCCACGCTTCTCGCAGGCATACGTTCTGTCAGGTGCTGGAAGGTTTCTTGGGAATGGGAGCCCATTCTTCACGGACTGCTACACTGAGGAAAGGTATCCATGTCGGCCAGTGAGGCCTGGTACGAAGTCGGCGTTACAAAACATCCCAAAGTTATTCTATAGGATTCAGGTCAGGGCTCTGTGCAGGACAGTCCATTACAGGGATGTTATTGTTGTGTAACCCCTCCGCCACAGGCCGTGCACTATGAACAGGTGCTCAATCGTGTTGAAAGATGCAATCGCCATCCACGAATTGCTCTTCAACAGTGAAAGGCAAGAAGGTGCTTAATGCTTAAGACATCAATGTAAGCCTATGCTGTGATAGTGCCCCGCGGAACAAAAGGGGTGCAAGGCCTGTCCATCAAAAACATGACCACACCATCACACCACCGCCTCCGAATTTTACTGTTGGCACTACACACGCTGGCAGATGACGTTCACAGGGCATTCGCCATACCCACACCCTGCTATTGGGTCGCCACATTGTGTACCGCGATTCGTCACTCCACACAACGTTTTTCCACTGTTCAATCGTCCAATGTTTACGCTCCTTACACCAAGCGAGGCTTCGTTTGCCATTTACCGGCGTGATTTTTGTCTTATGAGCAGCCGCTCAACCATTACGACCATCTTCAACTGTGCTGTACGTGTCCCTTCACGCTTCCACTTCACTATCACATCGGAAACAGTGGACCTAAGGATGTTTAGGAGTGTGGGAATCTCGCGTACAGTCTTAAGACACTAGTGACACCGAGTCTCCTGACCACGTTCGAAGTCACGGAGTTCCGCGGAGCGCCCCATTCTGCTCTCTCACGATATCGAATGGCTACTGAGGTCGCTGATATGAAGTAGCTGGCAGCACAATGCACCTGATATGAAAAACGTGTTTCTGAGGTGTCCGGATACTTTTGATCACTGTGTGTGGAGGGGGGGGGGTGGTGTATGATTCTTTATGGTCTCCTAAGTGAACGATATGTGAATGTACTATGATTTGACTACAGTATTCATGCTGATTCAGTTCTTTCAGTCTGTTCGTTAACAGGACTGTTCCACACATCTCAACATTTACTCTTTTACATCTCAGTTCTCCACCTAGTGTTACACATTTAAGTGCTGTCGCTAGTTCTTAGTTTCGATTCTATAGTTTCTAGGCAGCGGTATAGAAATTGCGATATTGCGCATAAAAGTTAAACAGTAAGGTCCCCCGATGCTTCCTTAGGGTAATTCGGCCCGAGTACCGTGCAATGACGACGGTTTGGAATGTTCTTCCCGGTTTGAGTTTGACTCCAAGAAACCAGCGTCACTCCGTTCACAAGTTCGGCCGTTTCACCAGATATTTCGTGTACTTGTGAGATTTCCATACCTTCAAGTACCCGGAGGTTGTAATTATAGCTACTCACAGAGTACCGGTGTGGTTGTAGTCATCGTATGGCAGCGAAACTAGGTAGATATTCTAATGGATTAATCCGGAACCGATTTACGCTGGAAAAAAATTAGTTCCGCTTTTGGCCACCAGGTGCAAATATGCCGCTGTGAATGCAGGAAAGACGTTTAGAAATGTTTCCATTTGTAATTGATTAGTAACGGCACGTGGATAGGAAAAGTCAAACAAGTGAGAAAGGCATGATGTTGATTTTATTATTATTATTAACAACCATCGCTAGAACAGTTTGTTCAGTATTAGCATAGGAGACGTCGAAGAGATGCTGCTCTCCAAAACGACATGAAGAGCAGTTTCCCGCAGCAGTTGTGGTAGAATCTGAGCTGTGTTCCTGTATTCTGGCACTCAGGTGAGACAGAACGTGTCCCTGGTAAATGCGTTTTCTCAGACATCCCCAGCGCCGAAAGTCACATCTGGGGAAACCTCTGGACATCAAACGTTCGTGGAAGGTTGTATTAAGCAGATCTTTCACTGCGAGAACGACATGGTATTGTTCCATTTTGCATGAAAACAATGGTTTGGATGCAGTTGCGCTCTTGCAGAGCAGGTATCACATGCTGTACAAGGTCGTGTCGATAACGTTCAGACGTCACGTTATGCCTAACAGGCCCTCTGGGTGTATTCACTTCAAAGAAGAATGAGTCGAGAATAAAGGTGCGTGTGAGTCTATACCGCACGATCACATACCGCAAATGCAGTGGTTCTTCTTGCACAACACGTGGTTTAACAATATCCCAAGTTCGGCAGTTCTGTGTATTCACTGCACCCTATAGTGTAAAATATGCCTCATCGGTCGTTCGAATATTGCCCGACCACATGTCAACTTCGATCCATGCTAAAAATCGAAGAGCAAATTCAGAACGTTGCTGCGGGCTATGAGATTTCAGTTGTCGCATCGTCTAAACCTTACACGGGTATCAATGTACACTCCTGGAAATTGAAATAAGAACACCGTGAATTCATTGTCCCAGGAAGGGGAAACTTTATTGACACATTCCTGGGGTCAGATACATCACATGATCACACTGACAGAACCACAGGCACATAGACACAGGCAACAGAGCATGCACAATTTCGGCACTCGTACAGTGTATATCCACCTTTCGCAGCAATGCAGGCTGCTATTCTCCCATGGAGACGATCGTAGAGATGCTGGATGTAGTCCTGTGGAACGGCTTGCCATGCCATTTCCACCTGGCGCCTCAGTTGGACCAGCGTTCGTGCTGGACGTCCAGACCGCGTGAGACGACGCTTCATCCAGTCCCAAACATGCTCAATGGAGGACAGATCCGGAGATCTTGCTGGCCAGGGTAGTTGACTTACACCTTCTAGAGCACGTTGGGTGGCACGGGATACATGCGGACGTGCATTGTCCTGTTGGAACAGCAAGTTCCCTTGCCGGTCTAGGAATGGTAGAACGATGGGTTCGATGTCGGTTTGGATGTACCGTGCAATATTCAGTGTCCCTTTGACGATCACCAGTGGTGTACGGCCAGTGTAGGAGATCGCTCCCCACACCATGATGCCGGGTGTTGGCCCTGTGTGCCTCGGTCATATGCAGTCCTGATTGTGGCGCTCACCTGCACGGCGCCAAACACGCATACGACCATCATTGGCACCAAGGCAGAAGCGACTCTCATCGCTGAAGACGACACGTCTCCATTCGTCCCTCCATTCACGCCTGTCGCGACACCACTGGAGGCGGGCTGCACGATGTTGGGGCGTGAGCGGAAGACGGCCTAACGGTGTGCGGGACCGTAGCCCAGCTTCATGGAGACGGTTGCGAATGGTCCTGGCCGATACCCCAGGAGCAAGTGTCCCTAATTTGCTGGGAAGTGGCGGTGCGGTCCCCTACGGCACTGCGTAGGATCCTACGGTCTTGGCGTGCATCCGTGCGTCGCTGCGGTCCGGTCCCAGGTCGACGGGCACGTGCACCTTCCGCCGACCACTGGCGACAACATCGATGTACTGTGGAGACCTCACGCCCCACGTGTTGAGCAATTCGGCGGTACGTCCACCCGGCCTCCCGCATGCCCACTATACGCCCTCGCTCAAAGTCCGTCAACTGCACATACGGTTCACGTCCAAGCTGTCGCGGCATGCTACCAGTGTTAAAGACTGCGATGGAGCTCCGTATGCCACGGCAAACTGGCTGACACTGACGGCGGCGGTGCACAAATGCTGCGCAGCTAGCGCCATTCGACGGCCAACACCGCGGTTCCTGGTGTGTCCGCTGTGCCGTGCGTGTGATCATTGCTTGTACAGCCCTCTCGCAGTGTCCGGAGCAAGTATGGGGGGTCTGACACACCGGTGTCAATGTGTTCTTTTTTCCATTTCCAGGAGTGTAAAATGGAACGCGGGCGTTTCTGTATCGAAAATATCTTGCGTAGGAATCAGCATGGATTCTGCAAAGAACGGTCGTGTGACAGCTGTGTTGGTTCACGAGAGCCAGAACGCGGTAGGTGTCGGCGCCCAGGTTTATACTGTGTTCCTTGAGTTTTCAGAAGGCTTTCAGTATGGTTCCGCACTGTCGCCTTACGAACAAGTAACAAGCGTACTGGATATAGGACCAGCTTTGTAATTGGATTGAGGAGATCCTAACAGATAAACAAAGCACGTCACTAGTAAAGGAGGAAAAGCCTAAGACGTAACAGTAGCTTCTGGCGTACATCAAGGAAGCGTCATATGACCATTATTGTTTGCAAAGCTAGTGGTTATAATGAAACTTTCGCTACGTGTGAGGGCATTTTGAAAAAAAAAAGAGATCATAGGACAATGAAACGTTTTGGGAACATTAGTAAGGACGTGTATGAGTAAATGAAAGAAATACATTTTAATTTCCACATGGGTGTATCAATTGTCAATTGCGTAGCACGTTTATGTTCCATGTTAACAAATGTTGCTCAGTGTGAGGACCATCTACAGCCTTGATAGCACGGAACCGCGCTATAGATTGCTCAACTGCTGCCGGAAACAACAGTGGACCATGTAATGTCAGCTGTCGTGACACAGCTCGTGAACTGCCCGAAGATCGCGCATTGCGGCCGGCATTCTGTCACGGCAAAAGTAACTTCAACAATTTGAGGTGTAATTGCCTTTCGGATTCTCCCAGGAGCAGTTCCCAAATCGCCAGACACAGTAATTCGAACTTAGGAATTTTCTTCTTCAAACCTGTTGCGGAAAGAGGATCTCTCCGTATTCCTTTTGTGTGTTGATACTCGCGAAGAGCAACAACACTATTGCTGTTGTTTGGATAAAACAGCATTACGAGTAAAGCTGTGCACCCCTTGTCCAGACCCATGTTGACTGTCTGCAACTGTGATGCACACTGTTGCCTGTGTTTCAACGCTACACTGCAGTACCAGTACAGACGCCCAACGGCAAATTATGACACGAGCACTACTCTCTCTCTCTTTCCAAGCGTTTATCCCGACTGGCGGGGGTCTGCTGTTATGGTTAACCGGATTTGGCATGTTAATTTTAAGGGGTGGCCGGATGCCCTTCCTTTCGTCGTTGACTGACTATAGGAGGATACCAGATGACTTAGGTAGAATTTCTAGTTGGTGTGATGAATGGCAAGTAGCTTTGCATGTAGGAAAATGTTAGTTAATGAGGATGAATAGGAAAAACAATCCCGTCATGCCCGAGTACAGCATTTGTAATGTGCTGCTTGACATACTCAAGTCAATGAAATACTCGTACCGAGGCGTAACGTTGCAAAGCGGTACGAAGGGGAACGGGCATGTAAGGACTGTCATAGGGAAGGTGAATGATCGACTTCGGTTTATCGGAAGAATTTTAGGAAGTGTTTGTCACCTGTGAAAGAGACTGTGTTTAGAAAACTAGTGCGACCCATTCTTGTACTGCTGGAGTGTTTGGGATCCTTGCCATGTCGTGTTAGAGAAAGATATCAAAGCAATTCAGGGGCATACTGTTAGATTTGTTAGCGGCAGGTTCGTACAACACTCAGGTATTACGGAGGTGTTTCGGGAACACTGAAGGGAAGGCAACGTACTTTCCGAGGAACAATATTGAAAAAAAATAGTGAACCGGCATTTGAAGCTGACTGCAGAAAGATTCTACTGCCGCCGGCGTACATTTCGCGCAAAGAGCACGAAGATAAGAAATTAAGGCTCATACGGAGGCAAATGGAAAGTATTTTTCTCCTAGCTCTGTTTGAGAGTGAGGCAGGAAAGGAAACAAGATGGCTTGCGTGGTATAGCTGCAGGTCAGGAACATCGCGTCTTAGGCTGGAGCAGTAACCACAGATACATGAATAGCGATATAAATATTGAAAGAAAAATAATTTAGGCTGAAGAGTGACGCATTACTATCTCATGCTTGATGTATCGTCACGTCGTGAAATTCCGATAGCTCTTAGAAACTTTCGGGACGGTGTTCAAAGTGGTAACCCCGCCAAGCGGACACTCGGCGTAGTGGCTCATGATAGCAACCGTAAAACCATTTCTCATTTATGTACATTGTTCGCTTGAACTGTACGAATAATAATGATGCCTACATTATTTGAAATATACAACTGTACAAATTCCTGCACGCCAAATCTCGTTTTGAGTTATAGGTTCATAATACTCAAAACCTCTATCATTTTGAAAGTGATGTATACTGAGGAGACTGAGCAATAAGATTGTGTAGTTTGCAGTTTCATCGTGGGTTCAGAATCAGTCTTGCGAATGTGATAGTGTTTCCAGATTTCTAACCACTGGAGGGAACGAGATATGATTTCGAGATAATATTTTCATCTGCCACAATTTCTTGACAGCTGTGCTGATGAACTAGAACTTGTGACCAGCTGGTAACGTGGACTTAAGTTTCTAATGTACCTTTCGATAGGAAGAGAGGAATCATAATCCTTTGTTATCGAATTAGTTGTCACTTCAGGCGTGGTGTGGCGTAGTAAACACGAAGGTAGCTTCTATCAGATCGATTGGGGCAACTTTACACTTCACTTAAGAGGCTCTGCCATTTTGTAATAGATTCCTTTGAGTGATACAAGAAGCATTAAAGGTTGCTAAAGAGTGTCACAACATTTGACGGATGCAAACGGTAGATTACACGACTATACGCGGTAAATACAATCCCTCATTTATTTAATAAGTCACTGCTGCAAAATACTAACGCGAATTCTTTACAGACGAATGGAAAAACTGGTAGAAGCCGACCTCAGGGAAGATCAGTTTGGATTCCGCAGAAATGTTGGAACACGTGAGGCAATACTGACCCTACGACGTATCTTAGAAAATAGATTAATGAAAGGCAAACCTACATTTCTAGCATTTGTAGACTTAGAGAAAGCTTTCGACAATGTTGACTGGAATACTCTCTTTCAAATTCTAAAGATGGCATGGGTAAAATACAGGGAGAGAGAGGCTATTTACAATTTGTACAGAAACCAGATGGCAATTATAAGAGTCGAGGGACATGAAAGGGAAGCAGTGGTTAGGGAGTGAGACAGGGTGGTAACCTCTCCCCGATGTTATTCAATCTGTATATTAAGCAAGCAGTGAAGGAAAAAAAACAAAAATTCGGAGTAGGTATTAAAATCCATGGAGAAGAAATAACAACTTTGAGGTTCGCCGATGACATTGTAATTCTGTCAGACAACAAAGGACTTGAAACAGCAGTTGAACGGAATGTATAGTGTCTTGAAAGCAGGATATAAGATGAACATCAACAAAAGCAAAACGAGGATAATGGAATGTAGTCTAATTAAGTCGGGTGATGCTGAGGGAATTAGATTAGGAAATGAGACACTTAAAGTGGTAAAGGAGTTTTGCTATATGGGGAGCAAAATAACATGATGGTTGAAGTAGAGAGGATATAAAATGTAGACTGGCAATGGCAAGGAAAGCGTTTCTGAAGAAGGGAAATTTCTTAACATCGAGTATAGATTTGTCAGGAAGTCGTTTCTGGAAGTATTTGTATGGAGTGTAGACACGTATGGAAGTGAAACATGGATGATAAATAGTTTGGACAAGAAGAGAATAGAAGCTTTTGAAATGTGGTGCTACAGAAGAATGCTGAAGATTAGATGGGTAGATCACAACTGAGGAGGAGGTATTGAATAGAATTGGGGAGAAGAGGAGTTTGTGGCATAACTTGACTAGAAGAAGGGACCGGTTGGTAGGACATGTTCTGAGGCATCAAGGGATCACAAATTTAGCATTGGAGGGCAGCGTGGTGGGTAAAAATCATAGAGGGAGACCAAGAGATGAATACACTAAGCAGATTCAGAAGGATGTAGGTTGCAGTAAGTACTGGGAAATGATGAAGCTTGCACAGGATAGGGTAGCATGGAGAGCAGCATCAAACCAGTCTCAGGACTGAAGACGACGACGACAACAACAACATTTATTTCCATTTTAATTCGGTACCAGACGTAATTAATCGACCGCTCTTATGAGACTCCTCAGTGGGTTAGAATAATGGCTCATAATGACAGTAGATCGCCGTGGGGCCGCTGACATTGTATAGGCTGGAAGCTAACGTGGCCTGACCGTAAAAGAGAGCGAACTGTTAAGTAGGATGGAATCGCCCGGTATCTAACAGCATTAACACGTGAAGTTGCTGGATGTTCAGTAGCTATTCTTTTAAGTAATATGAGCGAATTTTATTTGAAAATCCTATGTCAGTATTTTGCGTCTTGCGGGTTGAACGGCGTTTCCTACGATTTATGTTTCGGTAGTGCTCTTTGTTCGTACGCGCACTTTCAGAATTTCTGAAGGCGATATTAACTTCATGTAAATCAGATTTACAGTTTTTTCTTTCAGACAAACAGTAGTCTCTCTCTGCTTCCATAACCGCTCGAATCTAGAAACACATTCCTAGGACGTATGACACATCACCTATGGGCCATGGAACTAAAATTACAAATTTCCGATTTATACGGAGAAAGGAAGGTGTAGTATACGCGGTATGGTTCAAAAAATTCCTGTTTTTGTCCACATAATTTTTCGACTCTTACCTTTTACTTAGTGTGAATGGTCTCCTTTGAAATAATCTACTCCAGTTGATACACAGCACCCAACGCCATTTCCACTTCCGGAAGCAGTCTTCGTACGCCACCAGCTGCATCGCGCGAAGCGCTGTCTACGAATTTTGTTTTATTTCTTCTGCCGTTGCAAATCTTTGTCCTTTCAACGGAGTTTTTCAACTTTGTAAATACAAAAGTCCGCCGGGGCCAGGTCTCAAGAGTACGGAGGATGAGGCAGCGCAGTGTTTTCGTTTTTTGTGCAATAGTCACACACTTGCAGGGATGATTGTGCGGATGCGTTATCGTGATGCAGAAGCCATGAATTGTCTCTCCCCATGTCAGGCCGTTTCCTTCTCACATTTTCTCGCAGACTTCGCAATACATCCCGGTAGTACCATCGATTAACAGTTATTCCCTGTGGCACGAATTCATGAAGAACTAATCCTCAAAAGTAAAAGAAAACTGTCGGCATGGCTTTGACATTTGACCTGACCTCACGAGCCTTTTTTGGTCTTTGAGAACCCTTTGCCGACCCATTGTGAAGACAGGTCTCCATATCATAACTGCAGATCCACGTCTCATCACCAGGAATATCTCGTTCTCATTTTCGCAATCCAAAAGCTCTTCACCCATTGTGAGGCGCAGGTCTTTCTGGTCTTGACTCATGAGCCGTGGGACGAACTTGGCGGCAACACGATGCATTCCAGGACGCTGTGTCAGGATTTCATGACGTGACCCAACTGAAATGTTACATTCTTCTGCAATCTCTAGGAGAGTCAGTCTTCGATTGTCTCGCACAATTTCGTTAACGTTCCGGACACGAGTTTTGTCGGTAGACGTCGAGGGGAGTCATCAACGAGGGTCATCTTTAACTTCAGTCCGCCATTTTTAAACCGTGTGAACCATTCGTAACACGGAGGACTGCTTAAGCACTCATCATCGTTGGCTTCCTGCATCATTTGGTATGTCTGTAAAGGTTTTCTTGAGTTTCACGCAAAATTTAATGCAGACGCATTGCTCCTCTAACTGTACCATCTCAAAATTCGCCAACTGAGAGACACCACGTTCTACTCAATACGGCACGGAACCATAACTAACAGACAAACGACAGTGAAACTTCGGGCAGTTATAAACACAGGCGTGTGCGTGGACGCCAACTGCATTTCGCACTAACACACCAGTGCGAAATCACAATTATTCCGGAACTTTTTGAACAGACCTCTTACATTGTTGACACTGCCACGTATGGCACGCAGCCTTGCAGGGTAGTTGATATAGGTAGCTTACAGTATTACTTGATAAAGGCGTTTAGCGCATTTTGGATATTGTGTTCATTTTTATTAAGAGGAAATTCGTGATACAAATGTAATATATCGTAAAAGTAGAGTTACGATAACGTAAAAGGACAACAGATAAGAACTAAGTCAGTTATAAACAAACACACTGGTTTGTAAATTAACATTAATAGTAGTATATTAAGCCAGTTGAAGAAAGTGAGAAGTTGACGTAACCGCGCCTCAGACATTTAAAAATAATTATACTGCAAGTAGGCGTCGATTTTGCTACTTTCACTGTAGACCGTATACTGTAAACCTTGTTTCTGTCTGTGGGGACTGACAGAGCACGACAACGGGATACCTGTTTAAAACAGACCTGTAAGAAAGACTGCGGCGTTCTGCCGTTTGCTTTACCAAAGGCGTGTCGCTGATAAACGTGATCTTCTTATCTCAGGGTGACGTCCTCTACGAGGCTTTGGTGTGGCCTGTACTATGTACCTTCCACGCGGTTCTGCTTTCACATCGTCGCGCATTGACACAGCACGAAATTCATTATCAAACAGCCCTTTTCCTACCTGTAACTAGCGCAGAGTGCGCAATGATAACGTGGATTTTATGACCTCATCGACGGAGGCGAAATAAGAGGGGCGTTTGAAAAGTCTGTGCAAAAATAAAAACTACTTACGTGTTTGGGGTAAAACATTTCATTTTTCGACATAGTCACCTTTTAGACTTATACACTCCGTCCAACGCTTTTCTAATTTGTTGATCCCTTTCGAGTAATAGGAATTGTCAAAGTATGCAAAATAGGTATTAGTTGCTGCAATCACCTCGTTTGAATGAAATCTTTCTCCCGCCAGCCATTTCTTCAAATTGGGGAATAAATAGTAGTCCGAGGGAGCCAAGTCTGGAGAATAAGGGGGACGTGAAGAGAGTTGGAATCCTATTTCTAATAATTTGACGACCACAACTGCTGAGGTGTGTGCTGGTGCATTGTCGTGATGGAAAAGGACTTTTTTGCGGTCCACTCGCCGGCGTTTTTCTTGCAGCTTGGTTTTCAAACGGTCCAATAACGATGAATAATATTCAACTATAATAGTTTTACCCTTTCCAGATAGTCCATGAGGATTATCCATTGCGAATCCCAAAAGACAGTCGCCATAACCTTTCTGTTCGAAGAAATGGTCTTCGCCTTTTTTGGTGCAGATTCTCCCTTGGAGAATTGTTTAGATTGCTGTTTGGTCTCAGGAGTATTATAGTAATGTATCCATTGTTTCATCCACAGTGACGAAACGTCGCTTAAAGTCCTGCGGATTCTTCCTGAACAGCTGCAAACCACCCTTGCAGCACTTCACACGATTCCGTTTTTGGTCAAGCGTGAGCAATCGCGGAACCCATCTTGTGGATAGCTTTCTCATGTCCAAATGTTTATGCAAAATATTATGTACCCGTTCATTCGAGATGCCCACAGCACTAGCAATCTCACGCGCCTTAACTCTGTCATCTATCATCATATCATGGATTTTATCAGTGATTTCTGGAGTCGTAACCTCCACAGGGCGTCCAGAACGTTCAGCATCACTTGTGCCCATATGGCCACTCTGAAAATTTTGAAACCACTTATAAACTGTTCTAATCGAAGGTGCAGTCACCGTAATGTTTATCAAGCTTCTCTTTAGTCTCCTGAGGCGTTTTGCCTTTCATAAAGTAATGTTTAATCACCACACGAAATTCTTTTTCGTCCATTTTTTTTTTTGACGATCATGCGACTTCCTTGATTCGCACGAATGCCAAACACAAAGAAATAGACCAATATGGCTGAAACTTGGTGTGCGTTCTTTCCAAAGATGCTAACTAAACATGACCTCTATAAGCGCCGGTGGTGCCATCTCTCGGACCAACCCTCTTTCGCGCATTGAATGCTCTATCACTGTGTTTGCGTTGCAGTCATCCTGCAAACGGCGGATCGTGTTAGTCGCACAATTGGTAAGATCTGTCCAGCCAGCAGCTCATTATTCTCTCATCCGATCAAAAATCCAAAGATAGGCCGTGAATATTCAAATTGTAATGAACTTCATGTATGATGTGAAAGGATTAATTCTGATGAGCATGTGCTGTGGAA
The DNA here is from genome assembly GCF_021461385.2 of Schistocerca piceifrons. NCBI lineage: Eukaryota > Metazoa > Arthropoda > Insecta > Orthoptera > Acrididae > Schistocerca > Schistocerca piceifrons. The sequence continues at coordinate 313,351,357 of NC_060139.1, read as the reverse complement.
ATAAGGCATATCACAAACGCTTTCATATGACGGATGACTAAAGAGATTGTTCAATCGTGCCAAAAAACATCAAAAGGCCAGGCTTTTGTGTATGGTATGCCATTTCTTCGTCGCTGCTGACAAGAAGAATCTGTATTAGACCTTCGTTTTATGGGCAGCGCGATAACATTGCCTTGTTTCAACAGTTAAGATGTCAGTTGCACAATACCTAACATACAGAAAATTGTACAAGCATTCCAAAAACTCTTTAAATCGTTGTTTATTTCAAGAGTTGAATCAAACGTGTAGTTAATAATGAAAAAATTGAGAAGTCCGTGTAGAACTCTCACACTGAGGGTTCCTTACAAACTTAGTTATGTACACTGCTCAACAGAAGTTTGGAATACTAGCCTACGATCCTAGAAATCTCACTGACCTAGACATTTAGTGCCTTCTCCAGTTAGAGCCCTTACACTGCGCGGTGTTTACTACTGGCATCCTTTGTGGCCGTTTACCAGTATTGTAAACCTACCGCTGCCAAGCGGCTGTTGCCAAACGGTTACATGTTACTCAGTGGTGTATCTAAGGTGTTGAGAAAGTAGACAGACGGGAAAAGGAACGATAGACCTCTCGGTGTACGACATCATCAATGCAGGATAATTTCGTCCAACTGTCAGCTCGCAGGCGCCCAACATAAACTGCTAGAAATATTGGAAACGACTTCTCCTGGGCAACAGGGATTTTTATATCGGACCAAATAGCGGGTAGAAGATTTCATCAGGGTCGTCTTCATTCCAGAAGACCCATGAAGTTTTGCTCTGAACCAACGGAATAGACGCGACCGAAGTACCAGGGCTCTTGCACGTAAAACATTGGACCATTGCAGAATGGAGTAGCGTCATGGAGAAGTGCCAGACGGCACCACGAACGCCGATACGTTTAGGAAGTTCATTCGTTTACAGGTGGAAGTGTAATGTTCTGTGCGTCAATGATGGGACAGCGGACCGCTCTAATCTACGGCAATTTGGCTGGTGTCCTATATCTCAAACTAATCCTACAAGCGACTATAAGGCCCTAGAGACGTGAAGTCGGTGACAACTTCATCCTAGTCGATGACAATGCAAGACGGCACCGTATTCTAGCAGTGTTTCGGTGTCTTCAAAGATGCATCAGTCGAATTCATTGGCCAGCACAGACCCCAAACTTGACTGCACTTGAGCATGCATGGAACCTGTTGAAAGTGGCCATTGCACAGCGTCCGAATCCACTTGACAATCTTCAGCATCTCACTGAAGCTGCCATTCAAGATAGGGACCTCATACCCCAAGATAAACATGGCCTCATTCAGTGCTTGCCTCGCAGAATGGAAGAACTCATCCGTGAGTAGGGAGGACACACTACTAAAGACTGATAACTTTCATCATGAGATAAAGATTTTCACAGTTTTGTTTTTCAAGATGTATAGTTAGGAGAGAGCCGGCTTTGTTTTGTAATGATTTTTTTAACTAACGAAAATCTTTGTTTTCGTAGGGAATTATGCGTGTTTTGTTAATAAGGTATTATACAAAGCTCACTGGGTGTACTATAAGAAGTCATTGTAGTAATCTCTTTGATATTCCAAGCTTTTGTTGACACGTGTTTGTAGACAGTTCATCCATTCCGGGAATAGATATCTTGAAGATTTTTGCTGCCTGTTATCGATATTCATATTGGCTAGATAGTGGTCCCAGCGATTCAAAGACATCTGAAATTTTTTTTCAAGTTTGTAGGTGGATGACAAAAATTTTTTTCGTGTGACATAACAAATTAACAATTTTCTTGTTTTTCTTTGCTCGTACCGAGAAACCTTTCTTCTTGCCAAATTTCATGATTCGGCGTCGAAGGGAAACCGTATGTGCTTTGACGAGTGAGTTTTCTGTCAAAATATGTGACATAAATGGCCGTATCTGTTGATAGCAGTTACTTAGAAGCTTCAGTTTTTTACGCCGTCAAGGGGCTGTAGACCTTATTATGTGACATTAATTTGAACCTCATACGCCCACCCGTTCCTGAGAAAAAGATTCATTAAGTTACTCATTCAGGCGGACAACAAAGGTTCCGTTTTTACAGCTTAAAGCACGGAATCGTAATATACGTTATGAAATTGCCAGATTAGACGCATAAAACGTTTAGAGACGTGAAGGAAGGAAAGTCGCCTGGGGATGATTGTGCTTAAATAGAAACTGTTGAAGCTGAACGCAAAGTAATACAATAGGAACTTGAAAAATATGTAGAGAATGTCTATTGAGAAAGACAGTATCACAAAACTGGAAGAATGCAGTAACCATTCTACTTAACAAGAATTTAGTTAGAAGTTAAGAAAATTATACATCACTTTCAGCCTCCTCGCCTAAATAAAGTCGTCGGAAAATATGTACGGCTTTTAGTGAGTCTTCCGTGTGAAATCCAACATGTCGTGTCCTGTATTGCATTATTATTTCGGGAGTTACCAACGTAACACAGTATTACATGTTGTTGGAAACACTCCCAACTGCGTCTAACTCATCCTCAGTTTCTTGTGCCTCGATTAATGCTTAATAAATTAGTAGCAAGATTAAATATCGAGCCACTCCGACAACAGTATTTATCTGCTGATAAAGCACTGCCTTTAAATGTCTAATCACCTCTTACTGAGAAATTACTTATCAGATAACTGGACTTTGTGACATTTGGGACGAGAGTTGTCAAACACGTGTTAGTGATATTTTCGTATTTACCAGTATGAATGACGGCAGTCTTACCGCACCAATTAGATAACGTAAATACGGTTCTACTACTTAAACCAAGCTTACAACAGCTAAACATGATTTCATAGGTGACGCTATAAGAAGTGTTAGTTAATTAACTTGAAGAAACTAAGAGTTAATAAAATTGAAAACATTCTAGGCTGACATAGTCCTTCCACAGAAATCGTTTCAGTAGTGCGGTAAATTCCAATAAGTATTGTAACCTTTTAAAACCGCGTAGGTGTTTGAAAACTCCTGAGATTAGAAGTAACTCACGCACCAGCTCGCGGACCCCGACCATTTCCAGATGCGGGAAATGGTTTTATCGATTAAGTTGCCCATACACAAGTATCACCTTACGACGAGTTGGCCGAAACGTAGCCGGTTAGAACGTTTCCAGTGACAAGCAACGGTCCAGGATTGATTATCGGTTAGGCAGTTCTTTTTAATGTCAGAAAGTTTCATAAGAGCGTTAATTTTTTCGCACAGTCGAAGATCAATTCTTGTCTACAAGTTTATGCGTATAAGATACAAACGTCGTGACATATTTGGGGCATGGATGTTTGTGGTGTCATTATGTTAGTTAGGTTTAAGTAGTTCTAAGTTCTAGGGGACTGATGACCGCAGAAGTCCCATAGTGCTCAGAGCCATTTGAACCTTTTTTTTTCTACATATTTGGGAGTATAGCTCAGTCAATCATTTCGATTCACTCTGGTAGTGCTGACGTCGCATGTATTCAGATTTCTGGAGGATTTCTAGAATTACAGCGCGGCGGAATGTCGCGCCAAGGGGCCCGGGTTCGATTCCATGCTGGGTCGGAGATTTTCTCCGCTCAGGGACAGGGTGTTGTGTTGTCCTCATCATTTCATCATCATCCGTGGAAGGCAACGGGAAACCGCCACTGGAATCACTTCCCGACACGTTCATACGGTGGACCTCTCTGACGAGGCTGCCCCATAACAAGACCTGCCGTAAGGCAGAACAGTCTGTCTGTGTCTGACTGTTAGTAATTCCGTTTCATGCCCAGTGACTTTGACGAAGGCCCCAGTAGCATACTACTATACTGTATAATGTTTATTTTTGTTATTGGGCCGAGGGAGTATTTGTGAAACATACATTGCCTGTTATACAGCGTTCGTTGTTGGTCGTTGATTTACTGAGCATTCAAAAGATCCTTGCGGTACGGAATTTGTCAACATTGGGTGGGTACTGTCAGACGACTAGACTTCACTGTTGCTTTAGGAACTTTTGAATTGAAGCACTGTACACAGAAGGTAAAATACCGCCTTAGCTGCATATCTTTTATTGTACCGCAAGCAAGTTCGTACCCAATGATAAAGGTAGGCTGGAAGCAGCTCACGAACTATGGTCAGCCGCCTGATGTACCTCGTTCAATTAGACGCTACTTGTGCGACATCTGTCGTTACCTCAGTAATCCTACCGGGGGAAGGAGGCCTTACTTTTAAGTTGGAATGCGAACCACACGTCGCTCTGCGCTTATCAGCATTTAGAGGCAAAACCTAGGGTAAAGGCATACCGAAAAATTTCCACCTTTCTGTTCCCGGGCACCGTTTTATCACTAGACCACTTCGGTATTTCAACAGTGAACTATAGGAGATACATTGAAGGGTACTAGCATACGAAAATAATTCCGAATAGAGCACTGTTCTACAGTTTTAGGCGCCAGAACGCACCATTTCGACCTTTTTCCCTCCCCCCCCCCCCCCCCCCCCCCGGCTCCAAAAAGTGTCTAAAAACCACCATAAGTTTAGATTTTTTGAATACTTGAAATAGAACTTAAAATGAGGAATCATTTATTTACAAAATACTGTTCTAAAAGTCAAGGTTTTAAAACATAATTTCTTATATTCTAAACAATGAATAACACAAGATTTAATATAAATAGATGTCACTGTAACAATGTAACTTCGCTCCCTAATCCTGCTCGATAAATAGCGGCACAAGTCTGTAGTCTTCGTGGCCATGACGTCATGTCAACTGCTGCCAGCCGCAACGTTCAAATGGTTGGATTGTGGTTGCTCGGTGAACGTTATTTATTTCTCATTGACACAATCACAGGCCGTCATGCTGATAGATCGCCGAGTTAGCTGGCAGTCGCAAACAAAAGGCTATATGTAACTATCACAACTTCGTAACGAAGCTCAAACTTATCTTGGTTGTACTGCAGGCATCTGAGGTTCCTCACAGTCCACACGAAGGTTACTGATACTTACCGGTCACAACTTCGGAGCGAACCATCACATCACGTTGGTCACCCAATGTCACGTTCACATGTGCCGGAGCAGCGGCAAATTAGTTGCGTTGCGTCTAATACAAGTGTTATTTTAAATCTTTGGTGTCGACTTGTTCCATTGAGTTAAAAAAAAATACCTAGGAGGTGCCGGAACGCCGTTTCGCTACAATCCATGAACACTTGCGGCACGCGACTGCGTTAGTGCTACGTCTGCCCTCCAAGATCGCTGCAGATCGTCATTTAGCGTAGTAAGCTGTTTTGGCCGACCTCTGTTGCTGTTAGCGTGGCCCAGTGGTTAGTTTCTCTGGTTACAGTGATACCCGATATTTCATTTCTGTGCTCTCTCTTGGGACTGGTCTTCATACTGAAGACAGGTTTGAGAGTGATTTTGTGTACTTTCAACTTGTCCTACAGCAAGTATGCTCGCCCAGCGGCTACATTCCGTGTGTAGCAATTTATAAATACTTGACAGGGCTACGTCTGAATGTGTGTGTTTATGTCTGAATATGTGTATCGCCAGATTACCCCGACTTTCACTGTCTGTGGCTTATCACTAGCCCTTTTATAAACAAATTTCTTACTAGGCTACGAAACATGTGCCGGGGAGACGGAGTTCCGACGCCTGGGACAGAAGATCCTCAGGTGAGTGATCTGCTAGGGAACATTGTCAGTCGGAGCATCATTGCTAATCTGCTACAGTTACTTCCACCAAAATCCCAAACGCTACAGATATATTGATGAAAAAATATCGCAGATGCGTATCGTTACCTATATAAATCGATATATTATCAACAGAATCTTAGGAGTCGAATGCAGGCATGTCAGTCGGCCACTTGCTGCTCCCTCTAATGGTACAACCCTGCAAAGTGCAGCTTCCTACCAGAAGATTGCTTGCAACATTGGCTATTCGGGGAAAACCACTAGATGTTGGAAATGGTCTCACAGGTCCAGACCCCCAACTGATTTTAGAAAGATTATGGATACACCACCCCACCTCTCAAGGATGGACAAAAGCCTCCTTCCACCGGATACTGGAAACTTGCTCTGGGATATACAATAGCCAGGGACGCAGCACACCAAAGCGACCAGGACGACACACATACTTGATGATGATGATGATGATGATTTTTAGTATTGAACATTACTCGAATTAGTCACTGTATTTCAGCAAACTGTGCTAACGATATTTCTAGATAATTTGATCTTATAAAGCCGTAATTTCTGTTTCAGTTAGCCTGGTATTTTCTTCAAATACCATTTGAAAGTGGACTGTGGGATCATGCATTTGTTGTGTTTATTTCTTTGGCCTATAAGGGACTATCAAAAGTTTCCGTTAGAGGGCGTTGCTGCAGTGCATATGCAACGTAGCTCGACTCGCATGCGGGTATACAAGTACTAACGCGTAGGCAAGGAATTAGTGTGACACTCGTGGCTTTCCGGGGTGCGTGCGGTAAGTACGGAAACGAGAACTGGGACATTACTACCAAATGCATCCAAACAAGACCAGAGTGCTGTTGTTCTTTTCTAGGTTGCCGAAGGGCAAACACCGGTAGACAACCATCGAAGAATGAGGAATGTGTATAGCGCAACACTTCTGTGGAAACCCTCATTCATTACGGACCAAGTGGGAGACACACGAACACCTGTTCTTAATCCTGATATCTCCCCATGTGATATCATGACTTCCGTTCCGTAAAACCCTTGAAAGGTTGATGATTACTGTCCGACGAGGATGTGCAACAGGCTGTTACGGACTTCCTCACGCAGTAGGACACGCTGCTTTACCAAACTGGTATCTTCAACCTGCTGCGTCTGTGGGATGATTGCATCAATGCTCGCGGCGATTTTCTTTGATTTGCATACAGATTCTTGACTTTAGGACCTTCGAACGAAAGCGTTTTGATCGCCCTTTCTACATTAATGGTATTCAGGCATATTATTACGAGAAAACAACGCAGCAACGAAATCTTTTTTCATCAGTCCTCTTAAGAGTTAGATGAGGCCTCATGTCCTCAGCGTAGAACTCTTCAAAAAAAAAAAAAAAAAAAAAAAAAAAAAAAAAAAAAAAAAAAAAAAAAAAAAGGTTCAAATGGCTCTGAGCACTATGGGACTTAACATCTGTGGTCATCAGCCCCCTAGAACTTAGAACTACTTAAACCTAACTAACCTAAGGACATCACACACATCCATGCCCGAGGCAGGATTCGAACCTGCGACCGTAGCAGTCGCGCGGTTCCGGACTGAGCGCCTAGAACCGCGAGACCACCACGGCCGGCAGAACTCTTTTTACACTTCCTTCTAGTGCCATTTAAGTTAATCTCTGATGCCTTAACGAATGTTCTATCATCCAGCCCTTGGTTTTGGTGTTTTGCATATATTCCTTTCTTCGCCGACTCTGCGGAGAAACCTCATTCCTTATTAGCCGACCTAATTTTCAGCATCCATCCTTAGCACCGCATCTCAGTCGCTTCTATTCTCTTCTCAGCTTCCAACACTCTCCGTGACTCACATACAGTGCTGTGCTCCAGAAATGCATGCTTTTTGAAATTGCCTCCTCAAATTAGGCCAATATTTCGTACTGATACACTTCTTTTGGCCTTTAGTGCCATCTCCTCCTGAGCTAGTCTGCTTTTTTATGTGCCTTTTTTCGTCCGTCATACGTTAGTTTGCTTTCAGGGTAGCAGAACTACTTCGTGGTCCCCAATTTTGAAGTTAGTGATACAATTATCTCATTTGTTCTACACATCTCTCCTTGTCTGTCTTCCGATTACTTCGTCCGTATTCTGTGCTGACAAGGGAGCCGCACATATCATCGATTTCGTCCAAATTTGTGGTATTTGCGGCGCTTGGCCATGAATGAAAGTAAGACAGGGAAGCTCCAGATGACCAAGCGTAAAAAAAAGAAAAGGTTTTACCGGGTGAGCGTGAGCCATTTATACTAGCGTATTTTCCAGACAAAGGTGGACGCACTAGGAAGAATACAGAACGGTTATATCCTAAGTTTGTGAACTTGAATCCCTATGCAGAAACTTTCGTTTTTTTCAGTTTTTGCGTTACGTACATTACAAATAAACCGAAGCACTGCTCAATGTATTGTGTTTATTAATATTTACATAAAGCCATGATAAGGAAAGGAAAAGGAAAGTTTGCGATTGCGAATTCATTTCCAAGAGGGGTTGTGATGTGTACTCGAAAACATACATACTTTTGATACTTTATAAAGTATTTTAGTTCGGTTCACACGTGCTAGGGTGATATTCATCGTGAAAATGGGGAAAATAAATTATCGGCACTTCGCACACGTTTTAAACGCAGCGTTTTTAGGATTACCTGGTAGTTGGAAAATTTGTATAGAAAAAGCTTGAGTTAAATTCATAAAAGGTTCGCTCGCATCGCGTAGTTGGGACAGACCACGCGTAACGCATCATTTTGGCAAATGCTGGCGAGGATAGCTGGTGATAAACAATGGAATGTATTTAGATGCAGTCTTCCTGGGAAGCGATTTCTTTTTCTCTCTGCATGAGATCATAGTTGTTTTGAACTACTTTGATCAAATTTGTACCTGACGATAAAAGTAGAGATGGCAGGGTTGTACAAGCTGAGTGCATTTGGGGGAAAGGGGGAATCGCTTTAATACTGTATGATGCGATTCATTATTGATCTTGAAAAATGACGTCGCACAATTGTGGATTTTCTTCTCCACAAGTCAGTTACCAGAAGAAATTTATGCTCCTAGTGTAGGGCTGAAACACACAAGTCAAAATTTTTTTTTGTATGTGGCTATTGTAAGTTTACCAGATAGTGATGAAGTAATGATGACATTCCTATGTTATACTGCATGCTCATTCACCGATTTTGAATATTTGGTCCAAAAGAGCCAATACTCTCATCCAGATATTCATCAGCTGTTGGCAATAATTTTCCAGAAAGGGCTATATCCTTCCGTTTCATGAGAACAAATTTAGCCCCTCGATGGTCAAGGGATCGGTTAAAAGTAAACTGATACTGGCAAAACGTGAAGAACAATACCTGCCATCATGTGTAGTGCCAACATGGAGGTACAGAGGTTGCGGTGTCACAGTATGAGTCTGTTTCTCATGGTTACAGGTGTGATATCCTTATTGCTCTCAATAGAACGCTAAATCCAGGAGGATATCAACATATTTTACAACATTGGATGCTGCGTACAGTAGAGGATTTTATCGCGATGACAAAGCACCCTGTCATAAAGCAGCATCCAGGAGGCAATGTTTTGCAGACAACGACGTTCCTGATGTGTCTTACCTGCCCAAAGTCCTGACAAGAACCCAGTGTCATACCTTTGGGATGATGAAAATGTGGACTGTGCTCCAGAGCCTAGCGCGCATCATCACTACCTTCTGTGGGGTTTAGGCCTTTCCGGAGACATTGTGTCTTCATTGAGTGTGTCCCCAACAGAGATCAAGGCGAAGGGTGGACTCTCTCTGTATTAATGTCCACTAATATGTATCCGGATACTTCTGGTCAGATAGTGCAGCGATACCTATCGTCCACTTTAAAATTTCTTTTAGTAAAATTTTCTAACCGCTCACCGGCTGCACAACAAGGTGGTTTATAAAGTAGCAAATTAACTTTTTTATAAAATTTATCGGGAAGTCAGCTAGTTAAAACATGTAACACACTGCCGGAAAAAATAATCGTACACATGGAACGACGACGTCGGTTTTGTACATATGGCAGCATGTGCCACCTGGAGGGGTTGGTAGAGGTATTGAAAATGGTTTCGATGTCGTGCCGTAGTGGTGTAGCTACCACAGCGCCATCTGTCTCTACCCTTAATAGGAAATGCTCACTGTGTGAAAGCTCAGTGTGCTGCAGACGTGTCAGGTAAGTGGACAATCATTTCACTGAGAAGCACTAATGCTTCCTACAGCCAACTAAGCGAGTTGGAAAGAGGTCAAATTGAGGCCTTCATAGTGGCAGGTTGGTCCTTTCAGAGAACTGCCAACAAATTAGATGTGCTGCACCATTTGTGCAGCGATGCTGGTATCAGTGGTCACGTGAACATTCTTACATCTTTCGACGAGGTTCTGGACGTCCATGCAGCACAGATGCAGACCAGCGCACTGGACAGACGGCACGGCTGAGCGCCGACCGCGCACTGTGCGGCCGGAGAAAGTGCGCCGCCGTATGGCGGGTGCGTGGCGGTGACGGGGGATTGCCCGTGGTCCGGGCCTGCGCTATTGATCGCGCGTGGGCGGGGCGCGGCGCGGTGCTGACTCAGCGACGAGCTGAACGGCTCACGGCTGGAATACGCAGCCCGTAGTCGATACGCTCGCGCCCGCTGGAGCCACAGCCAGAACTGGCGCCACTACCACTACTAGCACCGGCGGCGCCCGGCACGCGTGCGCTACACGTGGGCCCCGCAGATCCGCTCGATACCGGAGGCTGTGCCACGTGTCTGCTGGTTCGCAGCTGCCAGTGGTCCCGGGGGCGGCGTCGCCATCGTACCGTTGTTTACTTAGTCATGCTGCTGGACTCATAAATAGGGTGCTTCTGTGATGAAATCGGCACACCTCGCTCCAGATGTCCTCCGTGCTTCATTATGATAGTCTAGATGGCGAAAATGTAAATATTTCCGAAACGAGTTAAAGCAGTGGAAGACTCCTCGCCAGTATGCGCCTACAAACTCCCTATATCACACAGAAAAAACTCTTGGCTCGGAAAAACGAAGGGCTAAGGCAGAATTAACCAGGCATGAATCCAGGTTTCGGTTCTAGCGTCACAGCTTAATACTGGCTCTCCCAATCCCTCACCATAAACAGGGTGTTTCATGTTGGATAAAGGAAGCATTGTAAGAAGCGGTAGTCAAGGCTAATTCGAATAAAACATTTCATGTAAAATTTTTCCAATTTTGTTGGTCTGAAAGATAAGTTTTCATTCCGAAGTCGGGAAATTGTGCTCAAATTAACATTATGGAATTTTTCACTGTGATTTTGATTTTTCGACAATTCTACTGTATAATTTAAACATGTTGTGCAAATTCTGACTACGCCGACATGTTACTTGTGTACAGGTTCTGTAACGGAAGCACTGCTGCTTCCGCTTGAGGAGTGTATGGTAAACAGTATCGTAGCCGTACGAAACCTAATTCGAGAAGGTTTACTCGTATTTTCTCTGAACTGCTGGAGACTGGTTTAGTGCTCTGTAGTCATATCTTACCTCAGTGTGGAAATGAACAGTGTGTGAAGTAGAAGACACTAAGATGGTAGAATGTAGATCTTCAACATGTGTGCACACAATTCTCACACCTATCGATATCCTACATACGAAAATGTGGCGGACATTACGTTTGCACAGCCTGTATCCTTAACATTTACAACGGAAGAAGATAAAGGTGGACGAATGGAATTTTGTCGTTGCCAATCAGAGTAATCCCATCAATACTAGGGTGGTTTGATAAGCCTGGTAAAAAAGCAAGAAAAATGTCTCGTAAGCAACTCGCCTTACTTCTCGACGTGTCTGCTTTGAGGGATATACACTGAGTCCATAGAGCCTTCAGCTTTTTTATCCCATCGGAAAAATGGTTCTGCAAAATTCTACAAAAGAATCGTTGACTGCAACTATCATTTCGTCATTTGGTGAAAATTACTTCCCAGCAAGCCAAAGTTTCGAGATAGGAAACAGGAAGAAGTCACTTTGGGTTAAGCCTGACGAATAGGACGGATGAGAAAGTTGTTCAAATCCCAATTCATGCACTTTCGCCATTGCTATCGCTGGTGTGTGGGATGGTGTATTATTCTGGTGAAAGAGCACTTTTTTGCGTACCTATCTTTGTGTTTTTTCAGCCAATATAAGTTTCAGACTATGAAACAATGAAGGGTCCAGTTATGGGTCTGACTCTTTCCAAGTAATGGACGATTATTCCGTGGAACACCCCCTCCCCCCTTTCCCAAAAAAAAGTGGTCTATGACTCCTTCAGTGCGATTTCACCAGCATATGTCCAGTACCTACTGCAACCTACATCCTTCTGAATCTGCTTGGTGTATTCATCTCTTTGTCTCCCTCTACGATTTTTACCCTCCACGCTGCCCTCCAGTACTAAATTGGTGATCCCTTGATGCCTCAGAACACGTCCTACCAACCGATCCCTTCTTCTAGTCAAGTTGTGCCACAAGCTCCTCTTCTCCCCAATTCTATTCAGTACCTCCTCATTAGTTATGTGATCTACCTATCTAATCTTCAGCATTCTTCTGTAGCACCACATTTCAAAAGCTTCTATTCTCTTCCTGTCCAAATTATTTATTGTCCATGTTTCACTTCCATACATGGCTACACTCCATACGAATACTTTCAGAAATGACTTCATGACACTTAAATCAATACTGGATGTTAACAAATTTCTCTACTTCGACCATCATCAGTTATTTTGCTCCCCAAATAGCAAAACTCCTTTACTACTTTAAGTGCCTCATTTCCTAATCTAATTCCCTCAGCATCACCCGACGTAATTCGACTACATTCCATTATCCTCGTTTCGCTTTTGTTGATATTCATCTTATATCCTCCTTTCAAGACACTGTCCATTCCATTCAACTGCTCTTCCAAGTCCTTTGCTGTCTCTGACAGAATTACAATGTCATCGGCAAACCTCAAAGTTTTTATTTCTTCTCCATGGGTTTTAATACCTACTCCGAACTTTTCTTTAGTTTCCTTCACTGCTTGCTCAATATACAGATTGAATAACATTGGGGAGAGGCTACAACCCTGTCTCACTCCCTTCCCAACCACCGCTTCCCTTTCATGTCCCTCGACTCTTATTACTGCCATCTGGTTTCTATACAAATTGTAAATAGCCTTTCACTCCCTGTATTTTACTCCTGCCATTTTTAGAATGTGAAAGAGAGTATTCCAGACAACATTGTGAAAAGCTTTCTGTAAGTCTACAAATGCTAGAAACGTAAGTTTGCCTTTCCTCAATCTAGCTTCTAAGATAAGCCGTAGGGTCAGTATTGCCTCACGTGTTCCAATATTTCTACGGAATCCTTACTGATCTTCCCCGAGGTCGGCTTCTACTAGTTTTTCCATTCGTGTGTAAAGAATTCGCGTTAGTATTTTGCAGCTGTGGCTTATTAAACTGATAGTTCAGTAATTTTCACATCTGTCAACACCTGCTTTCTTTGAGATTGGAATTATTATATTCTTCTTGAAGTCTGCATCAAACCAGTCTCAGGACTGAAGACAGCAACAACAAACGTGTCCATTGTTTTTGCTGTCGTTTTGAGTCATTTTAACTCTGTTGCGCACCAGTCACAAATCGACGCAAAAAATCGTGTGGACTGCGAGTAAACTTCGACAGACAGTGCTGAATGGTGTGCCGGAAGCACTTTTTTATAAACACTTTTTTGACACGAACCTCACACATAGCTTCGTCATAGCCAAATCTCCCTGTAGGATATTATATTATCATGCCTTCTGTGATTTGAGCAACCACGTGAATATTTATTCAGTCGTCTTGCATTACCATATCATGGATTTTGTGAATGATTTTTTGTGGTGAGCTCAATTTGTCTCCTGTACTTGTCCGACACGTTTAAATTCATTACACCAAAAGTAAATGGTCTTCAACTAACATCCAGTTCGGTTTTGATTCTTCAAATGATGATCAATAACAGCATGAAACATGGTTTTGTAAATTTTCAATCGCAGTCGACACACTGACCAATTCAGAAGGTTGTCAACAATGAACTGTTCACTGTATATTGTTGAAATTCTTTATACAATCCTTGGAATAATCAAGCTTACCAACCATTGAGGCGCAACAAAAGGTTCTATTCTTTCATGGAAATTTACGAGACTTGTCAAACTATACTCGTACTGTTTGCTTAGGAAGCCACATCTAATCGTAACGGTATCAATAACAATTAACATCGGTAGTCAGCCGAAAACTCTCATGCCTTTGTGGCGACACATTTTCTAGAACGCTTCTCTGTAAATATGTGGTGTTGTAGGATGGACAATCAATTCATTGGCCTCTGTTGTGCTACCACCTCGTCTCACGACAGAAATGGCTATGTTTCGTGGCCACCAAGGGCTCTAGGTCTTAGCCCCTTCAGATTTTTTTCCTTTGAGGATGTTTGAAAGGCGAAGTCTACAAATAAAAAGTGAGCGAAAGAGTCGAATTTATTCTTCGGAATACAAATAATGCTACCCCCATAAGAGAATGCCAGGACGACCTTTGAACAACTAGAGGTGATATTGTCCAGAGAATTCGATAGTGCATTGCTCTAGGAGGTGGCATTTACCAAAATCAACTTTGAAGTTAGTCGTTTGTCTTCACTTAACACCTGGGAGTTTTTCAGCTCTATCTCTGTGAGAAATAAATATTGGACAGATGGTATGTTATATGGAATGTTTTGTTCAAATTAGTATATACTAAAACTGCAGGATGAACTAAATAAAATTGGCCAAAAAAATACTTGGTGTACATTTTAGGCAGCCACCCAACTTTCAGCATCCGCGCTCGGAGCGGTTAATGTAGATGCGGATAGAGTAAGTTGGGTTGCCTGTCTTAAAAGACGCAAGACGTATTATCCGGGCCCGTTTTATTTTGGCCATCCTGTACGATAGCAGCCAAGTCTCGCAACCAGGACAGTATAATAATTCACGCAACTTAAAATCGTAGTGTGCACTCGCCATTATTTGTATTGCAATAAGCGCTGAGATTGTGAACGCAGGTCTGCGGCCTATTGCAAGCGTGTAAACGCTATTTCTTTCAGTGTTTCTGCCTACGTCCGGAAATGTAAGTTTGTTTTTTTTCTTAATGGAGTGTCTTGGTCTTCCTGCCATGGCGTACCCAACTTCCTGTTGGGCGACGGTTCTTCCAGTGGCCTCTTAAACCGGCCCAAATCTGTTGTTGGGAATGGTTATTACCAGCATGGGAATAGGCGCTTTCTTACAGCTGGAGTATTCCCTGTAGGCGGTCTAGGCGGGAGGCCATCCTGAGGGTAAGCCCTATGGCAAACGACTGAAGAGTATCCTGTATTATTCCCCTCAGATTTTCAGCTTTTCCGCTCTGTACCGAACAACCTTCAAGAAACTTCCTTTCCGGTTGAAAATGCACTCCGGAGATGGGGCGACGAGTTCTTCGCCTCAAAATGTCTTGGTTTCTAGAATCGAAAACTTGCTCCAGCGTTGGCAGACTTCTGTAAACAGCGAAGGAGAACATATTGTTGATGTTATCTGTAGCTGTTGTGTTTATTGAACTTAAAGAAAAACGATACGAAATCGTGCACCAAACTGATACATGTTAAAAACAAAAAAATGAACGCGTTTCAAAGAATGTTCTTTCGAGGGGGATCACGACACAGAGAACGTCCCTCGCGTCTCCCCCGGTCACCCTTAATCCGTGTCTGCGACAAACCATCTGCCTTATAACAACAGGATGCCCTTTATAGACAAAATCTGGCCAGTGAGAAGACCGTTATTGTGACCCAAATTGCAGCCGAATACATAAAATGTCTTGTATGAAGAGTTACACTTAATTTTTACAAAATCTTATGTATATGATTATATGTAATTTGCTATGCCATACACTGTAAAGATAAAATCCATAATATATAGAGATTTCAGTGGTGATAGAGAATGACGAGAGTATCAATTTTAAAAACGAAGGCCTGGTCGGCAAAATACCGATTCGAAAGTTGCGGAACTGAAGGTTGCGGACACAGGCACTGCCGCTTGTTGCTTATTAGTTGCCTTTTGTAATACTAGTTTCCCTCTGCATCTTCATATATTCGATTGACAGTTTTTGGCGGTGGTACTGATCGTAGGGCTGAATATTGAGCTTTTTGGCGTCAGGCGATGAATATCTGAAAATACTCTCGTTGGCAGAGCTAACCTATTAGTAAAAGAAAATATATGCGACCTGTGGCGGTTTGGCTGTATGTTAATACGCGATGCAATAAATTAGTTTATTGTGAACACAATTCGTAATATTGTGGGCTAGGTAAACATAAGTGCCGTGTGGGTTTCAAATATTGGAGTGGGCATGGGAAACGCCCATAGTCCTAATGTAAAGGTGCGCAGTCTTGAATTGACAAGTTACAGTGTACTTTCAACCAGACCCATTGAAAAGATGACAGGTTTGTTTCGCGTCTGAGAGAGACTGGACTCTCACCGTGTTTCCCAGACTTCCAGCGATTAAATGAAACCGACCAAGTGGTACCACAATGTAACGGTTGAGGAGAAAAACTGACTAGACAGGCACCAGACTTGATAGAAGCAGTGCTTGCTCGCGTGAATGAGCCGCCGTCAATGTATCCTCGTTCAGTTGCATATGAAAATGAGTGCCGTGCGCAGCAGTGTGTGAAGTCTAGTATGGGATCAATAAAAACTCGTATCATTTACAGGAAATGCAAGCTCTAACTCGTTACTTCCGATCTCGCGCCGTATGGATCCAGTATGTGCTGCATCGCCGTATGGTCAAGCCTCTCTTTCCTGAGTGTGAATTTTACTATGATGAACCTGTTTCGCAGGAGATGTGATGATCAGGGTGGTTGATGATATGGGAGGCTGAGAATTATATTGCTAGAGCTATGAAGATCCACCGAATCAGGGTTGCGGTGAATTTGTGGGTGACCGTAGGAAATGATTGGTTAACGGGCCCGTATCTACTACCTCCGTAGGAAGGTATCCCAGTTGATTTTCATGCACGGATGTGTTTCTAACATGGTGGAGAAGTTCTGTTTGGAGACTCACACGTGTCTGCGGAAAAATACTTAAGCGTGAACTATGGCGGCGTTATTACTAAATGTGTCAAAACTGGACAAACTTTTTCTCGGCTGCCGAACGTGGTTAGCGCACTGGACGCGCATTTGGGTGGACAGCAGTTCAAATCCGTGTCCAGCCATCCATATTTAGGTTTTCCGTGACTTCCTTAAACCAATCCACGCAAATGCCAGTATGGTTCCTTTGAAAGTGCACGGCGGTTTCCTTCCCATCCTTGAAACAATCAGAGCTTGTGCTACATCTCTCATGACCCCAATGTCGACGGTGCATTAAACCCTAATCTTCCTTCCTTCCTTCCTTCTCCCGGTGATCATCCATCGGAGAATGAAGTATATGTATGGCGCAGCGTATTTGTCGAAAACCGCCATTGTGGAATGGTGCGCTAAGTTCCGTGGTGGTCGCGATTCGACTCAAGACGGCTGTCGATCTAGGAGACAGCTTCATCCATTACGGACCAATTCAAGTGGGAGACACTCGAACACCTGACCCCATGCGATTATGAAGCATTGCGTCCCTGGAAAAAAAAAAAACTTGGAGGGCCGATGATTCCTGTCTGACGAGGGCGTGCAGCAGTCCGTAACGGACATCGCCACGCAGCAGGACACGCTGTTTTACCAAACGGGCGTCTTCAACCTGGTGCGTCGGTGGGATGATTGCCTCGATGCTCACGGCGATTTTGCCTGAGTGGCTTGCCGGTTGTGGATTGTACATCCTTCGAACCGAAACTTTTTGATCGCTCCGTATATTTACTGCGGAAATTTCCTAAAAGATACGTCGCGTACTTACGGATAGGTCGCGTACTGAGGCATCGCGTAGTAGTTATTTTCGTAATGCAGGGAAGAATGGGAGGAACGGGGTTAAAAATTATGAAGACCATTTCTGGAATACAGTAAGCATGTCCAAATAGGTATAACCCTCAGTAGCGACATAGAACTGATGAGACTTGGACAGGATCCTCTAGTACGAAGAGCTGCGTCAAACTGTTCTTAAGACAGAAAGCTACAACATAGAGTACATCACTTAGAAATATCATCTTATGTCAGCTGTAGCTGTAATTTATATTCGTCAGGCTGAATG
Organism: Schistocerca piceifrons; assembly: GCF_021461385.2. NCBI lineage: Eukaryota > Metazoa > Arthropoda > Insecta > Orthoptera > Acrididae > Schistocerca > Schistocerca piceifrons. The sequence goes on along the minus strand of NC_060139.1, from coordinate 313,333,513 downwards.
AAGTACTGAATAACCGTAGTACCTAAATCCAAATTAGAGGTATAAACAGTGAACAATGATTTATTGAAGGCTGCCGTGGCCCAAGGCAGTCCTCATAAATCTTAATCAAGAACTTGGTGAAGCAACAATACTTGCGAGTAGCGTGAATGACCAGTCATGGGAAAAGTATTCCGGAGATCTTGAAACAGCTGTTCTGGGCAGCTTATGACTCAGGCTTAGCTTTGTGATGTTACGTGGTTACATTTTTTTCCCAGAAGAGAATTGTCCTTGTACCGTGGTAGCTTAACCTTTTGCCCAAAGTAGAGTTGCTTTACTGTCATCCATGTTGGCTCACCAACGCACAGAAATACGAGAAGTGAGAGAAAAGTAATGAGACTGACAACATTACGAGCGATCTGGCAACGGTGTTCATCCCTTCTAGATGCTCAGTGTTTTAGCTCCGTACAGCCATCACGTGATGTCTGAGAGCGCCATCAGTGAAGTTGTTTTTGTTGTGTGTTACGAAAATGGAACAGCGAAATTTAGAGCAACGTCATGCCAGATGAACCTCGCTCAGGGAGACACTTCCGCTTCAAAAACCGACGAAAAGGTCGAACGTGTGCCTACTCTTGTGAGATCGGACCGACGTTTAACAATAAGAATGATGGGTGACTTTTTAAACACTTCCACCGAACATCAAATTTTGACCGAAAATTTGCACATGCGAAAGGTTTGTACCAAAATGTTCCTGGAAAACCTCGCACTTGATCAGGAGGACAGTCGGGGAAACGTGCGCGTTGATAATCTTGAGAGGTTTTTCAATGACCACGAATGGTTCGGTAGGGTGATCACAGATGACGAATCCTGGATTTCTGAGTACGATCCTTAGCCAAAGCGGCAAAGTTAGGAATGACACACTGCGACGTCTCCTCGACCGAAAAACGCTCGGATGAGCAAATCAGACATCTAAACAATACTTATTTGCTTTTCTAACTGCAGGGGTATCGTGAACTTGTTCCTCCAGGACCAACTGCCAACCAAGAGTCTTACAAAGATGTCCTTGAAAGCCTCAGGAAAAGGGTGAATCGAGTGAGGCCGGACATTGCAAATGAGTGGCTGCTGCAGCATTCAACGCCCCATGTCACACGGCCACTTTCATAACGGAATTTTTGACCTCAGAAGGAATTTCTGTTGCTCCACAGCCCCCCAAGTCGCCTCTTCTGACTCATTGTGACTCTTTTGTTTTTCCCAAAATTGAGAAAAATATCTGAAAAAGACGTCATTTTGAGACTTTGGAGAACATTTCAAAAGAATGTGATGGACATATTAAAGGTCCTATCAGTTGAAGCCTTTCGGCGCAGCTTCCAAGACTGGATACTACTCCGCCAGTGTGTAGCTGCCGAAGGGAACTACTTTGAAGGGGATAGTATTGTTGTTAAAAAAAGTAAAATCTTTGATAAAGTCTCATTACTTTTCTGACGCACCTCGTATTTTCTTTCAGATTCATTATATTACTATCACTCTATATATTTTGTTTTGTCTTCTTCACCCCACCCTTTCACCTCCTGTCCCAATTCCTTTTCTCTATAGTCTTCGATGGTGAATCGTTTACTCCATGCATCGGTTCATTCAAAGTTGTGAAGCTTATCTGGATGCATGTAACCTAACCTCGCTTTGAAGCCACGGTGTATTGTCAAGCAAAGGGTTGAGGGAAGCTTAGTGTCAGATGTTCAGCATGAAAAAAAAGGCACTTTACAACACGTTACACGACATAAACAGGTTTTCCGTGCGAAGTCAATCTACGCCCTTTGTAGAGTCTGGTGCAAGGTGTTTATAAGTAAATGAATATATACACTGACTTGAAAAATATTGTGCAAGCTGTCAGATTCGTGCATTGAAGCCATCTAACATTCGTTGACTCATCGTGTAATTTTCACGGCCGCTGCATAGCGACGTTTCATCTGCAGTGGTTACGTATCTTGATTCACCGAAACAGCCGGCTGTGCGTAGCCCGCCATTTTCGGCAAGGATTCAGTGCTACGCCCGCCCGTTTAGTCGTGCGGATGACTCATTCCGATTCCGTAGTAAATAAAGAGGCTGTAGAGTCTCTTTCGCAGTCACATGGGGACATATGGTGTTACAGCGCTCTTGAGGTCAAAATGAATTTTAGCAGTAGCCAATGTTTTCAACGATGTGGTTTTCAAAGACTTGGAGGCAAAAGTTTGAGACAAGACTTACGGTGCAAAGTAGGCAAGTTAATAACCGAGAGTTTTTGTCTTCTCACGGCGTATTAATTGATGTTTAAAATTTAGGAAGTTAAGTCGTAACCGTACTTCGTCTACTGCTAATATTTCCGCTGCAAACTGACAAGCCACTTCCGGAGCGACTCGGAGAGCCCGTTATGTAATGGTGTAGACATCACAGTTCACTTAAATGTCCGAAATGATGCGCCATTCACATTGTTTCCACATCTCATCTTTATACAGATGGTTTCATTGACTTATTCACCTTACTCTAGTTCATACAGCAGCAGCGGCGGCGGCTTTGATTTTCGAAGTAATTGTCAAGCGACACATCGAGGCTCACTTTCCCCTCATGCAAATGCTTCCTTCTTTTAACCTTGTTAAGTGTTCGTCTGCGGAAGAGTTGTGTTCAAGAACGGGAAATTCTGGTCTTGGATCTTTACTGCTGAATACCGTCCACACGACTATAAAACTATTAATATCCACATACATGCCTAATTTCACAACTCGCGAGATCTAGACAGTTGTAACGCAGAATAGCATTACTTTTTCAGACTCGCTGAGTGAGGGTGACACACTCTTAAAGACTTCACCACTTTGTCGTCGATCTTTCAATAGTACTTGAAGGATTATAAGGCGCAAGTTGGTTCGGATCTTATGTCTTCATCATTCTTAGGAAGTTCTTTCCTCATTTAATGTTCTTTTTTCGGTTATTGGCTCATATGAAACAGTGAAGGAAACAAAACAGTAGCATTGAAAGATTTCCGATGGTCAGTTCACACACGTCAGAATTCCATGCCGGGACAAAAAATGAGGCGATTGCTTACATCCTTACGAAACTTTTTGTCATATTACTTTAGTGTGCTTTTGATTTTTCGACTCAGAACGGTCCCCCGTCAGTGGACGCGGACGAGATAACTACAGAGGTGTTCTCGCACTCTGCGGTATGGACGAACGCGGGAGTATATGCACAAAAATGGGCCCTTCTGTGAGACGACCACCGTAACATGTTTACTTATTGTTTATTCATAAACTCCAACGTAGATTTGATGCCTATCTCATTTCCTGTAGCTGGACAGCTGTCATCTTCATTTCAGCGCAACTTTTGCATCAGTCATCGTCAACGTGGTGTTTTTACGCTCTCACATCTAGACGTGCTTTTATGATTTCTTTCTCTCTCTCTTATTCCAAAATTATTTTAGTCCACAAAGAGAAGCCAAGTCTACAAAGCATATTTTGAAAACGGGTACATATTTTTTAGAAATCTTGCATCTGAACTCATTAAAAAATCGCCTAGAAGCATTACAACGTAGACAGAAATTTTCTTTCCCCTGGAAAAAAATTCAGGTGTGAAAGGGATATAGATGGCCATTGCTTTCTCCAACAATCGTTTGCGCTTCGCAGTGGAAAGCCGTCAAATGCTGCCTGGTGTGAGGAATTTCCTGAAGTTGACAAGACTGAATGAGAGTCTTAGTAGAAAAGAATAAAGGTATTTAAACTCCATACATGATGCGACGTTTTTGGCGCATCTCGGTGTGTCTGACGTTACAGTTTACTCTTGAACTGTGTGTCGTACAATGATATACAGGGTGATCAAAAAGTCAGTATAAATTTGAAAACTGAATAAATCACGGAATAATGTAGATAGAGGGGTACAAATTGACACACATGCTTGGAATGACATGAGGTTTTATTAGAACCAAAAAATTCAAAAGTTCAAAACATGTCCGACAGATGGCGCTTCATGTGATCAGAATAGCAATAATTAGCATAACAAAGTAAGACAAAGAAAAGATGATGTTCTTTACAGGAAATGCTCAATATGTCCACCATCATTCCTCAACAATAGCTGTAGTCGAGGAATAATGTTGTGAACAGCACTGTAAAGCACGTCCAGAGTTATCGTGAGGCATAGGCGTCGGATGTTGTCTTTCAGCATCCCTAGAGAGGTCGCTCGATCACTATACACTTGCGACTTCAGGTAACCCCAAAGCCAATAGTCGCACGGACTGAGGTCTTGGGACCTGGGAGGCCAAGCATGACGAAAGTGGCGGCTGAGCACACGATCATCACCAAACGACGCGCGCAAGAGATCTTTCACGCGTCTAGCAATGTGGCAATATGGGGCGCTTCTAATAAAACTCCATGTCATTCCAAGCATGTGTGTCAATTTTTACCTCTCTATCGACATTATTCCGTAGTTTATAAAGTTTTCAAATTTATACTGACTTTTTGATCACCCGGTATTTGTGTAGTACGTACATTCAGCTGCGTTTTGGATACTGTCTGCGAAATACAGTGAATAACCTAAATATTCGGACACTAAGAGATTTTTACTTTGCTGCATCATAACTGTATTCTGAATAAAACAAAAATATAATACATCCACTATTATTTGAAGGTAGATGTCTAGTGATTAACAGTATGAATGATGTTTACACAACGTATAGAACTTGTTAAATAATACGATTGAAAGAAAGCACTCTTAGATGGTCGCGTTACTGTAATATCCGGACAGATGGCAGTGCCGCACTTGTTTTCGCCGTTCACACCGGGGTAAATACTTAGAAGGCAAGTATGTGTTTACAAGCGCGGTCGACTATCCAGGCGGTACGATGCCACGCAAAGCTAATACTAATTTTAAGATAGGACAGCTTGTGATTTTTCACAACGCGAAAGGTAAATCATGTAGACAAATTGCTGCCACGCTCAACATAAATGAGAGTACTGTGGCAGATATCAGACGATTCAAAAATGAGGACCGTATCGACTCTACACCACAAAAGGGCCAGTCACCGAAGCTGGATGCACGTGACAAAGAGGCAGCTAATGCGGAAAATAAAGAAGTATCCTAAACTCAGTGCTCCCAGATTAGCACGTGAGCTGCTAAACGAGACTGGCAAGAAGGTACATCCTCAAACGATTCGCAGAGCATTGAACGAACGTGGCTACAATGGAAGAGCGGCCAGGAAGAAACCGTATGTGAATGGACAGAATCGAAAGAAGAGATTGTTTGTTGCCAGGGGATTATTACGAAGGATGAAATATGGTGGAACGACGTCAGTTTTGCCGACGAAAGTAAAGTTAACGTTTTTGGGTCGGATGGACGAAGCATGGTGTGGCGGAAGAAGAACGAAGAATTTACGGTCACAAATATTACACAGACTGTTAAGCACGGAGGTGGCAGCGTTCTAGTCTTGGGCTGTTTGTCGATATTTGGACCGGGCGAATTGGTGTTCATCGACTGCATTATGGACAAATATTATTTGAACATATTAAAGAACAATGTACGGAAAAGTGCTGCAACCATGGGAATATCAAACACGTTCAAGTTTTACCAGGACAATGACCCGTAACATAAGGCTCGTATTGTCCATGAATATTTCTTGTACAATTGAGAATGTGTGGGGAGAACTGGAACGACCTATTAGAAAAACACCATTATCGTCCAAGGAAACTCAGAAGCGTCGATTAAAAGAAGAATGGGACAGTTTACATGTGCACTACTTAAAAAAGAAAAAAATTTGCAGTATGCCGCAGCGTTTGGTTCAAATGGCTCTGAGCACTATGGGACCTAACTAACCTAAGGACAGCACACACATCCATGCCCGAGGCAGGATTCGAACCCGCGACCATAGCAGCAGCGCGGCTTCGGACTGAAGCGCCTAGAACGGCTCGGCCACAACGGCCGGCGCCGCAGCGTTTGAAAGAAGTGATAAAACAATGGTTACCCGACAAGATATTGAAACATTTAATGTTCGACAAAATCTTGTCTTGAAATGATTAGTTCTGCAAAGGGTCCGAATATTAAAGTAACGTGAATATAGGACCGAGTTGTATTTAAACAGTATTATATAAGTATCTTTATAAAGTTTATGCTATTATTTTAGACACATCACGGAATATAATACTTGGTTATATGTTTGTTTTGTTACGAATAAAGTTATGATGCTACAAGGTTAACATACCATAGTGTCCGAATATTAAACTGATTCGCTGTATATTGCGAGTAGAGTTCATAAGAAAGGAGTAATAAATTTAAATGTCATGTGCAATGCAACAGTCTTAAACTCACCTCATTGTTATGGCGTTACATCTCAGAACTATAATAGGTGGGTGGTTCTTATCACGCAGCGATTGTTGCCTGACAGTAAGGGAATTGATTACAAGTTTGGTTGAAACCGTTCTTGTGTTTTAGGTGGAGATATGGAACATACACAAATACATACATCCATTTTATAATAAAATGTCTGTACTTCATCTTTCGTTATTTGACCCCTTATATAGCTTTCAAGGGTGTTTGCCTGAATCAAATCTGAGTACGACGACATGAGTCTAATGGTCGCAGCCTACGCCGCTGCAAAAACAGGAAAAACAGGACAGGGAAATGGGAGATGGGCAGCGTGAGCGGGCGGATAAGGCTGCCAGATAAGCGCGACTGGAAGAGGCGTCCGGTGCCAGCTGACGGTTCTTGGCACAGCTGGTGAACAGCTCGAGCGTCCGCATCCGCACTGCGACCGCCCCTGGAGAACAGAGTCCAACGGGGGCTAGCCAACTGCCGCAGTACAAGCTGCCGGCGCCTGCGGCAACGCCACAAAGCGGTCGTCCCCTGTGAGATTAAGGACGCTGTAACTAGTTCCCAAACATGACGCGCGTAGGACAAAACGCGAAACTCATCATGGCAATTCGTTAGTGACGTGTGAAAATTTGCGCCGTACGAGGACCCCAACCGTAATTTCCTTCTTTACGCTAGCAGTCAGTCGCCTTAACTTAGGCAATCGGAGTACGCTTCACTTCCACCCCAAACCCCCATACGTCAGCGTGTGCACACATCCTGCACTCTTGCACTTGCTGTGATTCCCGAACAGGGAGACAAGTTTATTATTGTCGCGGCATGTATAGGCAGGAGGTGGACAAAGGATGACATATGGGGGTTTGGGTCGGTCAGCGAGGCGTGCTCAGCTAGCCAAAGTTGTTAATGCGACCGCACACGCAAAGCAGGAAATCCGGGTTCGGCACCCGGTGCCACACAAATTTTCATATGTCATCAATAAGTCATGCAACTGAATCATTTCTACCGTTTCATACACTTGAAGATTGTAGCAGTTGTTGCTCCTTTGGACATGCTTGCATCCTTAAAGGACACGGCTGATTTACTTCTACAAACTGAGCTTAAGCCCCGTCTCTAATGACATAGACGTCGGCGGGACATTAAACACTCATCTTCTTTCCTTGCTTGCCGTGTCAGATTGGAGTCAAAACTTTAGCTGTCAGCAATTACTATTCGCCTACTCTTTGAGGACACCTAGCGCGTCGACTGATGAGAGGGCTAGTTCAGTTGATACGAATCGAAAGCGTAGCCTGACAGCGTTAGAAAACAGCAGTGGTGGACTAGGGCTGATACCGTTATGAATTATGTTAGCCCCGTCAGCATCTGCGCCAAGTATGTTATTCGAGTGCGCGAATAATACATCGTCAGAAGGAAGTGATTGTAGACCTTTAATAACCACTAAACGACATAGGACTGGTCGTCCTATATCGTCAAGTTGCCAAATGTCGTGTCGATATCTGCCGTGATAAGCTGCCAGTGACACCACCGTTCTCCTGTACCACAATCAACTCGACGGATTTCTCTGTAGTCTATGTAGATATCCGGCTTCCATACATCAGAAAGGTTATAGCTGGCGTCCCTGGTAAAGCTATTGTTGCATTCTGATCTCTGTGATCTCTTCGATGACAGTTCCAGTAGGTAGATGGATCAGTCAAGATTTTTTTCCTTCAAATATAATTTTGTGGTAATTTGTGTACGATAACTGCAGATTTTCCAAATCTTTTTTAATGTCCCGTTGGTGTTTTGCACAATCTTCTGGACTAGGCGAATTAACTGACCGATGTGGTTGTTTCCACGTTTATAAGGAATGTTATAGACGTAAATACCAAGCACCTTCAGGTCAAGACTGTCCTTAAACGGGCGCAGCGTCTTTTTTATCGTGTTAGGCGGTCTGCTTCGTCTGCCAAGAATCCTGTCATACTAATTTTTGCCTCAGAAAGGGAGGAGCACAATAGACGGATCGTCTTCTGACTGCTGTACATCTGCTTGTATCTGCTTCTCGAAAATTGCTAACTTCGCCTTGATCCCTATTACTAATATTTCGGAACAAGTACGTCCGCTGTTTAATCTCGGAATCAGAATGGTCCTTGAGTAGCTCATATCAAATTAGGGATGTATTAGCTATGTTTGCGTATGGTAAACATACGTTACGAAATTATTTATTGCAGAAACATGGCGCCTGCACCTATGCTGTACCCAGAGTGCGATGCTCTCTTTACAATATGTTGTGAGATGGGGCTGGCTGTTTGTACTACTATCGACACGATCCACGTCATTGCAAGTTTTCACAAATATCCACGGGAGATGCAAGTAATTAAACCAACTCGGACCCCATTTTATGACGTCTCAACTTCTACTGGGAAACATGTAAACTGTCTGCATTGGTTTGGTTTCCATAGGTGTTGGAGGGTGCTTGGCAGATGACGTAGACAACGAACGCTACCATGAAGATTAATAATAATAGCAATAAAAATATCGCCTCGTGTCGCAAACACAACACAACTTATTACAACATTTTCGACCAATACTCCATAACATCGAGTGGCATTCTGTTTTTCCCCAAAAAGTTTCTCTTTAGAACCAGAGTGTCAAAAAGCGGAACACTGGAGCATATTCAGAGTGTCTCAGACGAGTCAAATTGTAACTTGATAGCGGGGTCACAACCGATTATGTTGAGATAGAGAACTAATAATGGTCGTAAAGGCAAGGTAGCTTGTAGTGACTATTTAAAGCGACGACGGGCAGCTTCATTCCATATATTGCAACGTCCCATGTAGTTCTGCCGCACTCTTGCAAAGATCCTGGGTGTCTGTGGGACCCTGGAGAAGGCAGCGGGTGATAAACAGCGTACGCCGGTGACCACCAGACATACGTACTGTATACAACTTAGTTCATAGCACGTATGTCACGTGACGACCGCGTACAACACACCGGCGCATTAACCTGTCCCGCACGCACATCACTGGTGTCAGTTGTCTCTTGCATCAGACAGCTTGTGAAGTTTGTTATTGTGTGCAGTGCATGACGCGTAGTCAGAGATGGAACGTTTCTCGTCAAGTGTGTTAGCAGACGGTGCGGCAGGATGTAGTGCCCGTGAAGCAGCACGAATGTACAGAGAACGCTTTCCCAGCAGGCGCCATTCTAAATGGAAGTAGTTTACTCCTTGGATTGCAATTTGAGAGACGGCGTCATTCACGCCACAGAGAAAAGACGTGTCCGAACACTAGACTTCGAGGAGTTGGTGTTGGATCGTCTGACCGACCATGTAGCAGTAAGCTCCCGTCAACTTGCCCGTGAAAGCAGACTTCGAAGCATACCCTGCGGAGATTACTGGTGGAACGGGCATTACATCACTGTCATTTTCCATGCTCTATTTACGAGTGGAACAGGAGAGGAGATGTTGGTAGTGGCACATGGTGCTCTCCACCACTCACCATACGGTGGCTTGCTGAATATGAATGTAAATGTAGATAATAAATAACGTGTGCTAACACTGAAAACACGCGATTTTTTGCTCCGAGTTCGCTTCTGTCAATGGATCATCCACCGTAGTGATGTAGTGCCGAACTTCGTATAGTTTGTATTGTTCACGGATGGGGCCTCAGTCACACGTGATGGTCTTTCAAAGAGCCGCAGCAGCCATGTTTAGAGTGAGGACAATCCCCACGTCACACACATCAGTGGCCAACAGCAACGATTCTGTCAGCGTGTCGGCGGGCATTGTCCAAGATTGCCTAAAAATGCCGTATTTGCTGTCTTCTCTCCCCCCCCCCCCCCCCCCCTCGCCCCCTCCCATTTGATGGGTCTACGTTACGTGGTGTTCCTGCGAAATGTGCTGCCACAGTTTTTTGCAGACTGTTACTCATTATGTCCGCGGAAGAATGTGGTTTCAGCGCTCTGGTGCACCAGCCCACTTAGATATTAATATCCGCGAACACCTGAACAACACGTGCACTCATCGTTGGGTTGGACACATAGTAACACAGAAAACAATTGTTGACGTTCGAATAGTCTGTGGTTGCCCCAGCCAGTTTGCACAAGGTGTTTCGTGCGGAAACTTCAAATTTTCAATACATGAATTTATACAATACTGCTTGAGAATGAGACCTGCCAAGCAATACTCTCGGATATTCTGCGGTGCCACAGGTTTGTACTGCGGTAAATATTACCTTCAAGTTATAATTAGCGTCTTTATTTTTTTCTCATAGGAAAGGAGCACTTTGTAGAATTGGTTTGCACTAGAACAGCGTTCAAGAGTAGTCGACACATTTATTTTCATTTTGTCCAACTGTGCTGTATGTGGCCAAGACAGAATCGCCAGCATCAAAAAACTTCTTTGCTATTTGCAAATTTTGGCTAGTCATTGATAAATTTAAAAGCATTGCAGTCAGTATAATTTCAATGGCTACTTTTTACTTGGAAATCTACAAAAAAAATTCTTGTCCAGAGCTGAGCAACGATGAGCCTGGCCTTTTTCAATTGTATATTTTTTCTAGTGGTAGTGAACAGTTGACAGTATCACAGGCAGCTGACATGTTTACAAAGACCACATCTGCGACCTAGCTAATAGGAAACGTTTCTGCAAAAAGCATTGGGTTCAGCAGTTTTCCATGGTAGATGTTATCATGGCGAACCCTAGCTTGCTGTATGAAAAGTAATGGATCACAGGTAATTTCTTTCCAGTTGTCTGTAGAGATTACACAGGTGACTGTGGTTGTTTTCAACTAGGACTGAGAGTAGTTTCGCTCTCGCATGTTAATTGGTCTACGCCTACTTCGTTGTAGACACGTTTGGCATTACGTGATACCGACGCCAGTTATTTCGTATTGGAGCCATTAAACCCATTTTATTACATTATATCCAAAAAGGGTGCTTTTTTTCGGATGAGTGAGTACTTTGTGATAGCAGAGAGCGAAGTCTTTGGAAAGTGTCTGACAGCCCCATGTGATTACACAGGCGAAGTAGCTACGCAAATTTAGTGTATTATACGCCGAGGTGACAAGTCATAGGATAGCTTTGCGCACATATACAGCTGGCGGTAGCATCGCGTACACAAGATATAAAAGGGTAGCGCATTGGCGGATCTGTCTTTAGTACTCAGGTGATTGATATGAAAAGGTTTCCGACTTGAATATGACCGCACGACGGGAGTTAACAGACTTTGAATGCGTAAGAGAAGCTGGAGCTAGAAGTGTGGGACATTCCATTTCGGAAAGGTTAGGAAATTCAATATTCAGAGAGCCACAGTGTTAAGAGTGCCCCGAGAATACCAAAGTTCAGGCATTACTTCTCACCCCGGACAACGCAGTAGCCGACGGCCTGTCGCGAGCAGCGCGTGAAGTAAGCGCAGAAGTACGACGAACGTATCCGTAAGGACAGTGCGGCGAAATCTGGCGTTAATGGACTGTGGCAGCAGACCACCGTCGCGAGTGCATTTGCTAACAGCACAGCATTGCCTCTCCTGGGCTCATGACCATATCGGTTGGACCCTAGACTGGAAAACGATGGCATGGTCAGATGAGCCCCGATTTCAGTTGGTAAGAGCTGATGGTGGGATTCGAGAGTGGCGCAGACGCCGCGAAACCATGGACCCAGGTTGTCAGAAAGGCACTTCGCAAGCTGGTGGTGGCTCCATGATAGTGTGGGCTGCTTTTACATGGAATGGGCTGGGTCCTCTGGTCCAACTGACCCTCTTGGACCATTTGCTGCCATTCATGGACGCCTGTTCCCAAAGAAGGATGGAATTTTATGGATAACAGTGGGCCATATTATCCGGCCACAGTTGTTCGCAATTGGTTTGAAGAACGTTCTGGACAAACCGAACGAATGATATGGTCACCCAGATCGCCCAACACGAATCCCATCGAACATTTCTGGGGCATAATCGAAGGGTCAGTTCGTGCACAATCTTGCACCGCCAACACTTCCGCAATTACGGACAACTGTAGAGGCAGCATGTCTCAATATTTCTGCAAGAGGACTTCGACGGCTTGTTGCGTCCATGGCACGTTGAGTTGCAGCACAACGCTGGGCGAAAGGAGATCCGACACGATATTGGGAGGTATCTCATATTTTTTGTCACCACCGTGTAAATACTGCTCGAAAATGATTAGTTCGGTAGAGTTGGCTGATTGTATTAAGTACACGTCGAGAGAAGAGTTAAGTCTTTGTTATGTAGCCATATGCAATGAAAGTAACGGCTAAAGAAAAGCGCACTATATTAGTCGTATGATTGCCCTACTTCCTTTGAACGGATCACCACTAGCTAGGCCATATTTTTTCAAATAGATATGACTGTATAGTAACGAGTAATCCAGCCTCACACATTGTCATACTTGCACCTCAGCTGTTAATGCGAATTCCTGAGAATTCCTTCTACCCATTGAAGGTTACCGAACTTCTGCACTGTTGCATTAAATTTCTGTCATGAGCTTAGGATAATGAATGGCATTCCCTCTCAGAACTGAGCTGCTCATATTTCATAACTTCACTCTTGATACACGTGCACGTAACATTTAATAATTCCTGTAAATATATCGCGTGTAGGTCTGAGACCATATGTGTGATAGATTTACAATTACCACAACACATTTAAAATTTCTAGAATTTCTCTGTTTTGTCAGGTGTCTTCAAAAATTAGTTTTCAGAAGGTTAATATTGATATTGCTGCTTTTACTTAGTCATCTATACGCATGATCGCGAAACAATACTCCTTTCTTAGGCCTGTCGATGAATCTATCAGTGCAGACTTTTCCGACCACAATTACTATTAATCTTGGTTTGTCTGCAGTTTTTGGGGACTTTTCAGATCCATTTATTTTCATTTATCTAATTTTATTCAACTCAACCCCTTTGTCCGTGACACTAGGTAATGAAACAATTATGTATCCAGAACTTACAAAAAGATTAATAAGATTTAATATTATTGTTAAGATTTACTTTAAAAACTGAACTGTGGGAATGGGAAGAAGAATGTGTCGGCCATGGTGTATCAGCAACACCATTCAACCATTAACCTGGATTATTTTGGGAAGAGAATGAAAACCGAAATCATGATGGCTAGATAAGGTAAAAAATTATGAATACTCTTTATAAAAACAATTTTTTCTTCTTTTCAGTTCATACAATTTTGTTTGTTCAAGTAATTAACAAACTCTAGGGGTCACACAGTCCAGGGCTCGAAACCCTTACTGTTTTGTAAGGATGGGGGCCGAGAAACCTGTGTGACGTTGTCAGGCGCAGTAAAAAAATAAATATTTTATTTCCCCGGATACAGATTGTCGCCATGTCTTGCATGGTGGCTGGTAAGCCGGAATGGAATCTGATGAATCTAGATAGCCAGGCAGACTAAGGGCAGACGGAGGTTGCTGCGTCAGCACAGAGTGCAGGCTGGTGACTTGCAGTGTGGCAGGTTGCCCATCCATCGGCTTGCAGACGCCTCCCCTCGATTGGTCTGTCTGCTGCAAGATGCAGTAACCAAGGCACCTATACCTATATGTTTGGTTCTCACGCTATCCTGAGAGTACACAGTTCCTCTCAGCTCCTTATTCGTGTTCACCGCAATGTCGGATGTCGTGTTGAATGCTGATCCTGGCCTGCTGGTTTGATAGGCAGTGTGACCCGAAGAACGTAGAAGTTTCAGAGCAGTTGGTGCTCTGAACCGGAACGGCGTTGACAGACTCGTGGATTACCCATCAGTAGTGGTTTCATTTCTACATGTCAGTTCATAGTCATCCGTGGCTGTAGATCGGCGACCATAACATTGGGCAGTAACAGTATGACCATTACTAACAATCTCGCACAGGACGTTACGATATAATAGAGAATAGAGTGCGAACGACATGATCGTCATCTGTCCTACCTATCGACTGACTCTAAACTAGCGGCATGGAGTATTTATGGCATCGGTAGTGGCTTTGCTGTATGTCTTCATTTGTAATGACTGAATCGGTCTCGACCGTTACGAGTCTCCAGCGATCACCAGTTTTGCTGTACTGGCATAATCAGTTTGTTTCAATGTCATAACTGCTTCGTCAAACCCCTAAGAGGTGCTTCGTAGATAATGGTACTAGAATAACGGAGGCAAGTTTACACTTTTCCGCTGAGCTCGCTCGCACTACACCGAAGTGTTGATGTCCCACTTTTGGTGATCGATTAACAATGTCGAAATATTTACGCTTGGCGGCTGGTTCGTGTTGATATTTCTGTGTGCTAGAGTAATGCGAGGCTGCAAGGATTTAGAAAATTTTTCTCTCTAATTTAGTGCATAACCAAACAAAAACAGCTTGTTAAACTTTCCTCAGTAAACTTGCTCATAAAGAGGGCGAAATGAGTGTAGCATAATAGATGCTTTCAGAATATATCCTGATTTTCATGGTGAAAGTTTTTAGTTTCTAGGGGGGGGGGAACTACTTGTAAACACTGAGTATAATCGTACGATTTCTGCTAGAAGTAGATGTTGTGTGGGACGGTAGTTTTGTGGATGGATCCTGCTTCTGTTATTTTCAGGTGACACTGTATGTGCTATTTTCCAGCCTAGGGGGTCCTACTTAAACGTTCCCGTCGTCTCTCCCTTGGAGCTCCCGCGGCGTGGCACGTATGAATCGCGGCCACGGCCGGAATAACGCACTCCTTACGCTGTGCGGCTTGCAGGACAAATTACGCAAGATATTCCTCCGCATATTTACTCTGAAACGTTTGTGGGCGGACACAGGTTGATAAACATTGCTACTAGTCTAAATAAGAGTCGCCTAGCTCGCCCTGACCCACGAGACCGGTTTAAAAACGTCACTGCTGTACACCATTGCTAAGTGCCCCGTAGTGATCTAACTGCTTTCAGAATCACTCCCAGATCCAATCACTCGATTCACGATGAGAATTAACAGGCATTGAGAATGTTATTTGTAACTAAATGCATGGGACAATCCGTTACGAAGATTGTTAGGGAATTAAGTATTCCGAGAACACAGTGTCAAGTGTGTGCCGAGAATGCCAAATTTCAGGCATTACCTCTCATAAAGGACAACGCAATGGGCGATGGCCTTCACTTAATGACAGAGAGCAGTGGCGTTTGCGTTGAGTTGACAGTGGCAACAGACAAGCAACATTGCGTGAAATAAACGTAGAAATCAGTCTGGGACGTACGACGAACGTATCCGTTAGAACAGTGCAGCGAAATTTGGCGTTAAAGCGCTGTGGCAGCAGACGACCGACGCGAGTGCCTTTGCTGACAAGCACGATATCGCTGCTGCGTGTCTCGTGGGCTCGTGACCATATCGGTTGGACGCTGGACTGGAAAACCACGGCATAGTCGGATTGATAAGAGTTGATGGTAGGGTTAGAGTGTGGCGGAGAAGCCATGAAGCCGTAGACTAAGTTGTGGCCCTGTGCAAGCTGGTGATGGCTCCACAACAGTGTGGACTGTGTTCACATGGAATGGACAGAGTCCCCTGGTCCAACTGAAACGCTCATTGACTGAAAATGGTTATGTTCGGCTACTTGGAGACCATTTGCAGCCGTTCATGGACTTGATGTTCCCAAAGAATGATAGAACTCTCATGGATGGCCATGTGCCATGTCACCAGGCCACAACTGTCCGCGATAGGCTTGAACATTCTTTACAATTCGAGCGAATGATTTGGCCATCCAGATCATACGACATAAATTCCATCGAGCATGTATGGGACTTACTCGAGAGTTCAGTCCTAGCACAAAATCTTGAGCCGGCGACACTTCTGCAATTACGGATGGCTGTAGAGGCAGCCTGGCTCAGTATTTTTGTAGGGGACTTCCAGCGACTTTTTGAGTCCTTGCCACGTCGAGATGCTGCATTACGCCGGACAAAAGGTCAGACGCGATATTAGGAAGTATCCCACGACTTCAGTCACTTCAGTGTACTGATTCCAACTTGTGTCTAGCAACTTACGCCGATAATCATCACAACGACAAAACGGGCAACATTTCATAGTCGTGTCGACAGAAACAAAAGCAATTTATCGGCTGCGATTAACTTTTGCCACGTCCGTCACTTTTATGAAACACAATCTCTTGGTAGTAGCTATCTGCTCGAGGCCCTGCTATGCAGCATCTTCTCACGGAGAAAGTGCACGCTCGTCAAAACTGCAACACTTACCTAGAAAATTGGAAGACTAAGCCTAATTCCATGCCCACGCGCGGGAACGTACTAAAGAGCTTTCCCTATTGGCAGACCTACTTCATTGATCATTGAGGATCATTTATTACTGACTATACACGTTAAACACGCTTAAACACCACCTCCGCATCACAGGGCCTTTACTTGTGAGGGCTGCGATTTTGTGAACTTAGAGCAGGTTCACGAAATTGGTTTTAATATCCAGACCTTTCAACCAATTTGCTTCAGGGTCGTAATTCCATTGGCTATCTACTCCAAGAATTGCTTCCTGCAAGTGTTTTCCAAAATGTGTTTAAATTCTGAACGTAGAAGAAATTCGCAAAGTTACTCCCATTATTTGTCGACTGGGATTGCGCGTTTCACTGCCGTAGTTTGCTCTTGTGTTCTTCCCTGTGTTAACATTAGGTAAACAAGTCTTGTCTGTTGCGGACTTTTTAGAACACAGTAACTGTTGAAGTTATCAGATAAAGAATTGGCTGCAACCAGTTGATTTCAGAGATGTTTATTTTTCCATGCTGGCGTTTGAAGATGCCTACATCTCATTTTCGAAGGTCTGCATTATTTACTTGTCGTGAACATTGTTTCTTTACAAACGGCGTTGCAGGATTTTGCAGCGGAAATTGTTGACAGCTGTTGTAAAACGTCGTAAGTAAAGATACGAGGGGCGATGAACAAGTAGTGCAAACACTTTTTCTGAAAGCATGTTGGTTTTATTGAAGATTCCAATACACTATATTATCCCCTACTATTTTGGCTACGAAACCCTATTTTTCAACGTACTCTCCGTTCAATGCGACAGCCTTCCGCCACATTACTGTGAGGGCCTGTATGCCCGCATGGTACCACTCTAATGGTCAACGTTGGAGCAAACTTCTTGCTGCATCGATAATCTCCCCATCATCCACATACTGCTGCCCACAGAGTGCATCCTTCATTGGGCCAAACGGTTGAAAGTCGGAATGTGAGAGATCCAGGCTGTAGGATGGGGAAGAACAGTCTAATGAAGTTTGGTGAGCTGTTCTCGGATGTGCAAATTTGTGTGAGGTGTTGCGTTGCCATGGAGAAGTTAGTTTGCATTTTTGTGGCGACGAACACTCTGAAGTCGTTTATTCAGTTTCAGGAGGGTAGCACAATACACTTCAGAGTTGAACGTTGCACTATGTGAGAAACCATGGAACATAATAACGCTTTCAGAATCATAGAAAACCGGCGCTTTGTCTTTACAGGTTTTCCTTCGGAGGAGAGCTGCTGTGGCGCCACTCTACGGGTTGCCATTTTGTTTCTGGTTCGAAGTGAAGAATCCTTATTTCATTACCTGTGCCGAAGTTCGACAAAAAATTGTCATCAGCCACGTAATTCCGCCCAAATGGTCCTTCGTTGCTCTTTACGGTCTTCTGCTACGCGGCGAGGAACTCAGGCAGCACGCACACACCTTTGAATACCCCAATTCTTGGAAGAGTGTGTCAGCACTACCAACAGATACGTTCAGTTGATCAGCGAGGTGTCTGTCAGTGAGTGTGTTCTCACGTTCCAACATTGCAGGAGTCACAGCTGGGATGCGGCCGACCCGCACATGGGAGATCGGACATGCTTGCGACTCGCCGTTCTTTCGTTCACTGCCAGCTTAAATAGTATGTAAACTGCCCAGCGAGTCACCAGAGGTTGCCAACGCCTGCTTTAAGCCAACATAGTTCCGGCGACAGCACATTTAGGATGACTGAAATCCTCTTATCCGGATACCGAAAATTGGCTCTGGCGTCCTCAGTAGCTAAGAAGATGAGCTCGCGGCGTCTCGAGGAATCGTACGGTACACTACCTTTTTTTCAAGGTATCTGTGCTAAAATATGGTGGAAAATGGAACTAATTCACTTGCAGATTGTGATTTGATCTTGATAGCGACTCTGTCTAGTTTTAAGACTGCTCTGCAACACCACTGATATTGGCGTAAGTGAAGCTGTGTGGACGGATCTCGAGTCGTGCTCGGGTAGATTAAACAGAAGAAAATAAACGCAAAGATGATTTCTGGGTATATCCCACTACCCAGCATCACAACCTAATGAAAACAAAAAAATATACAGAAAAGTAGGCAGATTGCTTAAAACGTTCGATTATGTAACAAAAATGTAACTCACTGAAATAGACTAGAAAGAAAAGGAAAAATAAAGTAAATAAAGGTTAATTTGGGAAGTTTTAAGAGATGTCCAAAAGTCTGAAAGTTCATCACCAGTGGATATACATAAAAAGTTGATGACCTTTTACACGCCCAAACCTCGATGAAATAAACAAAAAGATATATTCCCACAATTATCCATACTTAAGACTCGAGTGTTATATGTTGCATTGTGCACAACAGTTCATACATCAATCATTTCGTTAAATAAAGTTTCGGGAAAAAAATCTTGATAGAGGTCTTGCCAGCGAAAGGCCGATGTCGTGGCCTCGAATCCCGGTCCGGCACACAGTTTTAATATGCCAGGAAATCTCACCACTAATACCGATTACTATGTGAGGCTCGAACGTAATTACGTTTCAGGCTGATGTAGTGGTATGAAACTGCGTTTGCAGAACTCAACACCAGAGACCGTACCAAACGCGCGCCTATTGAACTGTTAGCCTGTTGCACACGCTACGGTTTCCACCATACCTCAAAGCGCAGGCTTTTCGACAGTCCACGGTATTAAGTGAGGGATTTCACACGGTATGGCAAGTGACCGGAACACACACAGCTGCAGCTATCCGACGACCGTATGCCGCCGTGCCTTGCAGCTGCAAGGGCAGCCAACCTACGGCGGTCTATAGCGTCGCAGACATGTTTGAGGCGGTGGAAGTGTTCACACAACTTGGCGAAAGAGCTAAACTCTGCTACGCACAGCTTTTCATGCCAACTTTTGTAAATGTTTCTTCAATCGACCGTGCATATCGTCGAAATCAATAATAGCCAGCAAATAACTTTAATTGTGGTTGTTACTCCTATCTTGGAACAAGAGCTGAAATTTCGAACGATTCTCATTTTTTCATTAATGGGATGAACCCTGTGGATTCTCTGACACTGTTGTCCATCGACAATGACTGCACGAAGCAAGTAAACGCCTGCGGTCCATCTTCGTTGTGCTCTCGGCTGCGACCGTCACCAACAAACAGAACGGCTGTGGAGAGAGAAGCCAACAGTTATGCCATAGCTGACGTGATAACGCGAATAACTAACGCTTTTGCATCGCATGCCCTTACTCATGTAGACAGGTAAAAGTGTCATTCGAACTTTAAAAACTTTTTTCTGTAATGTGTGGTCTGAAACGCACAGAACGATGAGTTACACACAATCGCACATTTTCAATGGAGCATTTGTGAATAAAGTGCACGTGCCTGACTAATAGTAAAATTTAACATAGTCTGTGATGGCAAAACTAAGACGTTATACTGTCACGTGTAAAAAGGGAAAAAATTGTGTATTTTCACCAAATACACTCCTGGAAATGGAAAAAAGAACACATTGACACCGGTGTGTCAGACCCACCATACTTGCTCCGGACACTGCGAGAGGGCTGTACAAGCAATGATCACACGCACGGCACAGCGGACACACCAGGAACCGCGGTGTTGGCCGTCGAATGGCGCTAGCTGCGCAGCATTTGTGCACCGCCGCCGTCAGTGTCAGCCAGTTTGCCGTGGCATACGGAGCTCCATCGCAGTCTTTAACACTGGTAGCATGCCGCGACAGCGTGGACGTGAACCGTATGTGCAGTTGACGGACTTTGAGCGAGGGCGTATAGTGGGCATGCGGGAGGCCGGGTGGACGTACCGCCGAATTGCTCAACACGTGGGGCGTGAGGTCTCCACAGTACATCGATGTTGTCGCCAGTGGTCGGCGGAAGGTGCACGTGCCCGTCGACCTGGGACCGGACCGCAGCGACGCACGGATGCACGCCAAGACCGTAGGATCCTACGCAGTGCCGTAGGGGACCGCACCGCCACTTCCCAGCAAATTAGGGACACTTGCTCCTGGGGTATCGGCCAGGACCATTCGCAACCGTCTCCATGAAGCTGGGCTACGGTCCCGCACACCGTTAGGCCGTCTTCCGCTCACGCCCCAACATCGTGCAGCCCGCCTCCAGTGGTGTCGCGACAGGCGTGAATGGAGGGACGAATGGAGACGTGTCGTCTTCAGCGATGAGAGTCGCTTCTGCCTTGGTGCCAATGATGGTCGTATGCGTGTTTGGCGCCGTGCAGGTGAGCGCCACAATCAGGACTGCATATGACCGAGGCACACAGGGCCAACACCCGGCATCATGGTGTGGGGAGCGATCTCCTACACTGGCCGTACACCACTGGTGATCGTCAAAGGGACACTGAATATTGCACGGTACATCCAAACCGACATCGAACCCATCGTTCTACCATTCCTAGACCGGCAAGGGAACTTGCTGTTCCAACAGGACAATGCACGTCCGCATGTATCCCGTGCCACCCAACGTGCTCTAGAAGGTGTAAGTCAACTACCCTGGCCAGCAAGATCTCCGGATCTGTCCTCCATTGAGCATGTTTGGGACTGGATGAAGCGTCGTCTCACGCGGTCTGGACGTCCAGCACGAACGCTGGTCCAACTGAGGCGCCAGGTGGAAATGGCATGGCAAGCCGTTCCACAGGACTACATCCAGCATCTCTACGATCGTCTCCATGGGAGAATAGCAGCCTGCATTGCTGCGAAAGGTGGATATACACTGTAGTAGTGCCGACATTGTGCATGCTCTGTTGCCTGTGTCTATGTGCCTGTGGTTCTGTCAGTGTGATCATGTGATGTATCTGACCCCAGGAATGTGTCAATAAAGTTTCCCCTTCCTGGGACAATGAATTCACGGCGTTCTTATTTCAATTTCCAGGAGTGTACTAGTTTCAAAATAGCGAGAGAAAATTTACCGCGGGAAAAATCGTGCGAAAGGAAAAAATAGTTTCCTTGTTCTTGTGATAAGTATGTTTTTACAACAGTCGGTATCTAGCTACTGGATCCGTTACGTAGCCGGAAAGTGTGAAAAGTCAGCAGCAAGAACGGCACAGGGCAGTTCGCCGTAGGGCAGAAATCTTAACGTGTGAAACTGGCCTAAGTGGGTGGCGGAATGCAGAGATGAAAAGCACTTGCGTGGGCTGAGGGGTCGGCCTGTGCCTCTGGGTAGTGCCAGCAAGCAGTGACGATGATGTCACGATGAGCGCTAAGCAGTACAGCCGCTGGAGCTGCGGCGCTGCTGCGTAAAAACACCGGAAATGGAAGCAGAAAAAGCGTCAATGCTCGCTCTGTCTCTGCCCTGTGCGTGCTGCGGCGCATGGCTGATCACTCCTAGTGCACTGGCACCCGTCGTCTGAACGATTTTTAAGACATCAACCCCCCTTCCTCTCCCCCCCCCCCTCTCTCTCTCTCTCTCTCTCTCTCTCTCTCTCTCTCTCTCTCTCTCTCTCTCTCCACCACCCCGCCATATACACAGTTAAATTCCTTAGTACACGAGGAAAAAAGCCCAGCACCAAGAAATAATTAACGTAGAGCATTTGAAGTTCGAGAAGTATATTTGTCGAGGTCACAGCCTTCGATGATTAAAATTGCAAGATTACAGGTTAATGTAAGCGCGAGAAAAGCCATTGTAAAAGTAAAATGCTGGTACACTAATGACCGGTTTAACTGTCAGAATGTTGAATGCAAGCATGCAGACGTGCGTGCATTGTCACACATGTGCCGGGTGTCAGTGGGCTGGAGTTCCACGCCTGTAGCACATGGTCATTAAAGGGATGGCTAATGCTGGTTGTGGATGACGCTGGAGTTGTCATCCGATGACGTCCTATACATGCTTGATTGGAGACATTTCTCGTGATCGAGCAGACCAAGGCACTCCGTAGAGCATATTGGGTTAAAACCGGTATTTGAGCGAGCTTTACCCTGTTAGAAAACATCCTCAGGAGTGCTGTTCATGAATGGCAGCATAACAGGTCGAATCATACTATTGACGTACAAATTTTGAATCAGGATGTGTGAGATAACCACGAGAGTGATTCTGCTGTCAAATGAAATTGCTCCCCAGATCATAACACAAGGTTTAGGTCCTCTGTGTTTAGCACGCAGACAAGTTGGATGCAGGCCCTCAGTTGGCCGCCTACTAACCAATACGTGGCTATCACTGACACCGAGTCAGAACGATCTTACAACAGAAACCACAACAGATCTCCACCCTGCCCTCCAATGAGCTCTCGCTTGACATCACAGACGTCGCAAATGACGGTGATTTGGGATAAGTAGAATGGACGCTACAGGGCGTCTGACTCGGATCTCTCCTTGAAGCAACAGATTTTTAAGCGCCACAGCCTTGCTCTGAATACGACGGTCTTCCTCTCGGTAGTGCCACGTGGCCTTACGGGGCTCGGTCTTCTTGCAACCGGACCTTCCCGTGACCACCGCTGCCACCAATCATGTGCAATGACTACATTCTTGCCAGATTATCGCGGAAGGAACGTTAAATTCTCTTAGCCCTGTTACACGACCTCGTTCAAACTCAGTAAGGTGTTGACAACGGCGTCTTCGTCGTCTTAAAGGCATTCTTGAGTAACATCAACTCACCACGTCCAATCTGGAAGGTAGCTAACGCTTACAACCATTACAGCGTATATTTAAAGCAAACCTGATTTGCTTCTTTATAGTGGCGCTACTAGTGCTACTCTTCTGCGACTGAATCGAAATTTGAATAGACATCATGCTTCAGACGTAGAAATATGCCTACCAACTCTCGTTTATCTGGCACAACTCCTCCTTGATGTTGGAATTTTTTTACGTCATTGTAAAAAATATCTCCCGCATTGAAGCTGTGGTAGCGAAATACTGCCGCCAGGAAATAAAGAACAACAAAACATAGAATCTTTCATATTTTTTTCCTCCGAGAATTTCCTGAAAATAAGTTATTGGATTGCACGCTTAACGAATAGCAATTAAGAAGAATGGGAACAGTGAGACTGCATAAAAAAGATATTTGAACATACCTCAAACACTATCAGGCACTCTCACTCTCATTGGACAATGGAAGAAAGGAATGCAAAAACTTGAGTCAAGTAATTAAGATAGCATGTCCTTAGTCGTATGCGATACTCGAACAGTGAGGTGCATGAATTCGACAGCACCATTAATGACGATAAGAGTGACAACCACAACAGTGCTATGACTACAAACTTCATTGCAACTTTTACGTGTTTAAAAGCGTAAAGCAGCTTGCTATCTGAGCACCATTGTTGTATCCTAGAAATTTTATATAACTCGTGTACTCTCACCTTGGCAACGATCTCGTGAATTAAATAGAAGGCGTGCATTATTCTTTCTGCGCTTTCCGCGCTCTGCTGATGTGCCAGTGAGACAGAATAGCCAGGAGATGACCTTTCTTTGTGTGTGTGTGTGTGTGTGTGTGTGTGTGTGTGTGTGTGTGTGTGTGTGTGTGTGTGTGTTCGTTCACGCTCATTGTGAGTCTCTCCTCGTTAACGGCTTCTGAAAGCCTTCTGAGTAGTGCTTCTGTGCGATCGTCAGAACCTCTTACAAGCGTCTTACTACTCGGTTGCTGCGGAGCATGAAGCGCACGATTAGATTCACACACGCCTAGTATGGAGTTTTGAAAACACTGGTCAGCTGAGCTCTTTAAATAAGAATAGACCTATCCGGCAATGTCGGGAGCCTTACTTCGTTGAATTTACAGAAAACAGAGATGATGCAGAGAAGAGCTGTGTTAATATGTCGCTGAGCGTGTTTGCTCAGCTCGAATGTCACGTAAACTTTACGAATGTTTAGGAAAGCAGTTATGCGTGACAGAGAGAATTCAGACGGCGCGCAGTCCAAGATGACGCAAGAAACTTAGTTCCCTCGGGTAATTCCAATGATTGTGAAGTTAGTGAAACGCGAACTATGCGGAAAGGTACTTCCTGTAATCAGTCTGCGAATGGAGTAGCCAGAGGAGAAAGTAGAGGCCCCCTATGTACATACGGCCACGCAACGTACAGATTTATAAGACAAAGTTATACGGAACGCCTATCATTTATTCTACGCCCCGTATGTGGCTGGACAAAAAAAATGCTACATATTTTCCGTAACTTGTCTACTGAAGACAGAAGCAATATACCATTTTGACATCTTTGGTAAACCTTACATTACGCCTTGTCAGCAAACCTGCAACAAGCGAAATGAACTCCTTTCTTCGTGTTATACGTTAGACCAGCCAATCTTTGGCCATTTGTCGCACAGGAAATGTAATTCGCGGTAAAGCAGACTCTGCTTAGTCATTCGTGAAGCTGTGGAGTGTCTTAACGCTGATCTCTCATCCATCCTTCACCTTTTAGACAGTTTTCTCTCTGCTGGTGATACTTTCAGTGAGATGTCTGTCGAGTAATGGCAGCCGATTCTCCCTCAGGAGGGGAAACCAGAGAAGACAGTGATGTTGGACACTGGGTCTGGAGCGAAGTCGACGCTCTAACTCCTCCCAAAAGCGTTCCATTGGGTTCAGATGGGGCTCTAGGCCGACCATTTAATTTCAGGAATGTTATTATCCACCAACACATCGCCTCACATGTTGTGCTTTACTACAAACGTCGTGCAACACTTGCTACATAAATGTGTGGCTAATGAGGAGCTGCTCGACTATTTTATCCCAATTTTTTAACTCCTTACGCACAGTCATTCTGCTAGCTGGACTGCTGGTGGCACTTTGGATGTCAAGAGTGATTCCTGATTTCATCCGTTTTTTCTTTTTTCCCCCACAAATACCCTCCGCAATGCTTGACGGTCCCTGTCCGTCAGTACATGAGGTCTGCCAGGTCTTGGTTTGGCTGCGGTTGTACCTTCACATTACCACATCACTTCATCACCAGTCAACTTGAGCAGTTTTAGAAAGGTTGAAATGTCCCCCGGACTTCTCACTCACTTGACACCCAGTGAATAGCCCACGTGTTCAAAGTTACTAAGCTCTCCTAATCGACGCATTCTGCTGTTAACTGCCTGTCTATTGACAACACAGTGCTCGCAGCCTCCTTTTAAACTGGTGGGTTCGCATCTTGGGGTATATAGTGGTCAGTTCCACATTACATTAGGGTGTCTGGACACTGTCGATCACAGTTCGTTTGTAGATTAGTCCTGATAGCGTCTCGCTTTAAGGACTCTGGTTTCGGTGGAAAAAACTTTAACACCTTTTAACAGGTACTGTTTCAAACACTCATCCTATCCAGCTCCTGGCAACGCTACTAACATGACGCGTGCTAGTAGTCGATAATAGAGTGCCTATCTAAGGAGTGCTAGGCTTACTCCTATACTATCATGTGGGGATCTGTGCGAGTCTCAAGTCACAGAAGCTCATGAAGCTTAGGATATATCATAGAGTTGACAGTTCAGTGCTACCTGGGCACGCAGGAAAAACCACTTGTGGCCATATATATCACATACTTAATTGTAGGAGCTATTGCAGTTCGCGCCCATTACCTCATCTTACTGCGCTCGTAGCATTAGAGTAGCTTACCTCAGTGAGCACGCAACTGCATCATTAGTAGGCTCGGTGTGTCTGAGAGTCTGACTCACGTCCCTCACATCATTCTGTGAATATTTATATGCTGAAGAGGCTCTGCGTCAACACAGTGAAGTATGGATCCGAGGGTCAAAGATGTACGACGTAGCACGACGGTAATGCAGACTTCGATACGAATGGAAAAATGGACGAAAGTCAGCCGCTGTTATGACATAATTGTTCTAAAATTCCAACGTTTTTCTTTATTTGTCGTGTGCTGATTATTCAAGATGGCGGCACAAGTCGCAGACTCTCCAACATGTGCAATAAAAATTGGAGGACCGTGGAAGTCATAGCCTTAGTCTCCAAATTTCTGTGACGCTATGAAATTGACTATCAGATTGCGGTTTTCAGCAGTACCTCAGCATAATTTCAACAGAGAGCGACGATAGACATCACCGGTTGTTGGCCATATGTCCTTGATTAGTACTGCAGAAATTCCACTGAAAGCCGCCACGTCGCTAAACTGCCATGCAGAAGTAAACAGCACATATTCAATTAATGCAATTTGTCGTAATTCATTGGTCATACAGTGTACACAGTTTCATAATTATTGCAGCCGTCATTATTGCGATGTGGTTGTGAGAGTGGTAGTGTAGAAAAATATTTTAATTTATTGTAAAGGAAAGTGGCGCACAATTTTTATCTAAAACTAAACATTCTACTTTTTATTTACGATTATTTCACACTGAAAAGTTTTCACCTACATCATTCCTACAGTGCACGAATTCTTACATTCCCAGAATACGTAGACAGACCGTTGAAGGAGACTCGGCAACAGCAATTGAGTCCTATGTGGACCAGCGCAGGTGGACTTAAAGATTCGGATGCAAACCTTAGAATGTCGTTAGACAGTCTGTGGTTAGCTTTCGTATAAATAGAACCGTCTGCTTAGTATTCTTCACAATCCAGCTAATTTAGTTCCACGACGTGCTTGATAATATTTCTGTTTTAACAATGGTTAATAGACTAAGACATCTGAATACTCCTCTTTGCACAGTAGCTTATTACTGACGCTTGAACAGATTGAGTTAAATAAGTATTGTTATAACGATACTCTGGGCTACCAAGCTCCTGCGCCTAAATTGGCGAACGTTTTTTCGGTGGACAACTACAGAAACTAAAAAAAAGTCCTGACGAGAGTGTTGGAGTCATTTTAAAGATGGATAAGTACAGAGGTCAAAAGAATGAGATATCGGTGCCAGTTAAGTGATCGTTGATTGGCTGGATTGGTCGGAATGCGTCGCTTCAATTAAGAGTGCGAAACTATGGGAAACGGTGTGTTAGAAGTCCGAATAGAAGCTTAAGCAGTCAGCAGTTTCAATTTCCAGTTTAGTTAAGTAGGGAATACTTTCTAATACGTCACGCACGCAATAGTAGTGATTAAATTGAAACGAAGCTGTAAATCTGTAAAAAGTGTCTACAACTTAAAGTATCGTAAATGTGGCTCACTAGCTAAAGTGGATAAGAAGTGTCGTACTACAAATCCAAAGGCTCGGGGTTGACTCTTAAGTCCGTCTGAGGATTTTTGTCATTAACCACTTCTTTTAATACCTGACAGTGGTTTGTTCATGTGAAGAATACTATGAGGGTTACCCAGAAAGTAAAGAACGTTTTGGCATAACTAAATAAAAACAGAAGATATAACACACAACTTCATTTACAGAGTAACAGTATGTTAGACATTCTTTTAAATTACGCCGCCATAGCCGTCAAGGTACTTACTGTAACGTGGGACCAATTTTTCAGTTCCCGTGTTGTGTTCCTCAACCGCCAAAGATCTGAGCCACTTCTTCCCTGAGAAGTGGCGACTTCCCAGTGTGGATCCGTCTGGACTCGGACGGTGGTTGACAGGAGACCACGGAGATGGAGGATTCAAAGGGCAAACTGGTTGCTGTACAGTCGACAGACTGTCATTCCTTGATGTCTTAGCAGATGCCCTGTCATCACGTCCCTTCTTCTTGTTCGTGTTTTTCGCATATTCCTTTCCTTTCCTCTCCGTTTCTGTGCAGAACCACCTCATTCCTTACCTTATCACTCCACCTAATTTTCAAAATTTTTCTGTAACACCACATCTCAAACGCTTCGATTCTCTCCTGTTTTTCCCACAGTCAATGTTTCACTACCATACCGTGCTGTGCTCCAAACATATATGTTCAGAAATTTCTTCCTCAAATTAAGGCCTATGTTAGATACTAGTAGGCTTCTCTTGGTCTTCCTCGCATATTCAGCCACTGTAGACATACTTTGTACAGTATGACAATTTGTGACAGTAAAATTGAGACATATACATCACCTATGTTTAAATATTTCATATAAATGCGTTCTATTGGTTGTATTTCCCACAGTAGACCAGAAATAGCTTCATTACTCACTTCGCAACAGTAGACGAATTGACAGCACAACACAGTTGCAATTACACTGCTATTGGGCCTACACTGCATTATTATTATTATTATTATTGTTATTATTATTATTATTATTATTATTATTATTGTCGTCGTCGTCGCAACACAAAGCTTGGCAGCCTGAAGTCCACAAACTTCAGACAGAGAAGTAAGCAGTCCTACTATGTAGTGATTTACAAACAGTAGGCCGAAGTACAGTTTTCAGAATTTGTCAGATTGATTTTATAGAGAAGTGCGTGGTTGGTTGAAGCAAGGCGGAGTGGTGACTAAGAAACATGTTTTGTGATAAAAGTCTACCCTCAATGAGGATAGTGAGCTTTTTTTTCTGGGAAGAATTGCGGGTATCACTCGCGATGCTCTGAAAATTGCTTCATCATTCTATAAATGAGATTGTTAGAAATAAGCAGTACCAGTTGTCCCATTCACTCGTAAGTTAATTGTTTAATAACACTAAATGTCGTTTATCTTTAGTCATTTTAAAAATTTAAGTGTTCAGAGAAACTTTTTCATTCTGAAGTTTATTTAGACTCTAATGTTGATGAAGGGTTAGGAGGCGTGTTAGTAGCTAATATCTCATAGAGCTCGGGGGCAATGATCTCAGAAGAGTTGGGAACCACTGATGTTGAGGATATGCACTAGAGTTTCCAGAGCCATTTTTCGTTTACTCTGAAAACTGTTCCATCATTCTCCGCGAAAACTAAAGGAAATTGCCTTCCCACTCCTTCCCTCCCTGCTCAGACCCTCGCACACAGTGGACACGTACTGATGTGCCACGTGCGTCATGTACTTAAGGTCGGGACAAGTCGGGACATACTACAGGATGGTCTGCGTGGAACTACGACGAAAAAAACCTTCAGAGTTCTCTCACCACGATTTACTGCGCACGGTGATGGAGTTTCGTATTCGTAGATTTTGAAGATCCTTCAACTTCTGGTGATGCATGTGTTATGGTGCTCTCGGCGCGATGCGGTGCCATGTGAGGTGGTTTGCCACACTAGTTGTGTAGTGTGTGGTTTTGGAAAGTGTGTGGCGGTAGTGAATGTGGCGGTTTGCGCCCGCAGGTGGCGGCGGCGTGGTGAGGGCGAGGGCGCGGGATGCCGCTGCCGAAGCGCGTGGTGGAGCCGGTGCTGGTGTCGCGCGGCACCATCCCCGAGGACTTCCCGCTGCCCTCGGAGCTCGAGGCGGCCACCAACGGCACGCTCGCCAACCTGGTGCGCCAGCTGTCCAGCCTCAGCCGGCACGCGGAAGACATCTTCGGGGAGCTCGCGCGCGACGCCCACGGCATCGCGGCGCGCTGCGCCAGCCTCCAGGCGCGCATCGACCGCCTCGCCGTCAAGGTCACGCAGCTCGACTCCAACGTCGAGGAGGGTGAGTCGCCGCTGGAGCAGGCGCGTCGTACAGTCTGCCGCCACAGACCCCTTCCCTGTTGGCCGAGAGATTAAACTTTTACCGGATTGGGTCAATATTTGTGCAGTTTACTTTTTCGTACAACTTTTAATATTTTACAGAGAAGCTCTGGACATACAGGTCTATTTTAAATGGTTGATGACGTTTCAGAAAAATTGTAATCCACTGTGCAATTGATGTAGTTAAACAATAGTGTTGAATAATCAGTTTGTGAAAATATAATGTGATTTGATCATTCACTACTGCTTTTGATGCACAGTGGAATGTCAACAGCATCACCCTTTACATAAACAACTTCTACCCATAAAGTCAGCTTACCATGTGCGAGTAGAAGTGTCGGAAGGAGGATCCTTGACATATTGTTCAAAAGTGCTTTTTTATTCCAGTCTCTGATCACAAATGAATTCTTTAGACAATGACCAGTTTCAGTTTGTAATGACCATCTTCAGATCTAAAATATATAAGTATATACATCTAGTGAGCAGTGTGTCTTTTAACATAAAACAGCAATATGTATCACAATATACTGTCATACACCAGGGAAATGTACAGATAAAATATGGTATAACATACCTTTTTTACACCATGTCCTAAAGTGATATGGCCATAATGTAATCAGCATAGCATCGTCACATAGATTTAAAATATGGTGTAGAATAGGTCACATCGTCCACATAGTGATTATTGCCAGCTAGCTACTGAGGTACAGTAGCTTCCAGAAGCCTGTTTGCCTACACCCTCCCTAGATGTCGCTACTGTGGACTTGTTTATATGTAGTCATCATTTACGCAAAAACATAATCTGATAAAAGCATATTAGATAAAATGCATATAGCAGAATTATTAAAATTGATGACTATCATAGAAACCAATGGTGAGTCTCCAACCATCCTGATTTAGGTTTTCCGTGATTTTCCTAAATCGTTTCAGGCAAATGCCGGGATGGTTCCTTTGAAAGGGCACGGCCGATTTCCTTCCCAATCCTTCCCTTACCCGAGCTTACGCTCTGTCTCTAATGACCTTGTTGTCGTCGGGACGTTAAACACTAACCACCTACCTACCTACCAATGGTGATACATTAAAAGATGTATGCAGTTACCCATGTAAGATTATTAAAAGAAAATAAATGAAGAGTATAGGTCCGACACTTATTTTTTATAGTGAATTTATGGTCAACAATTAATATAGCGTAATACATTGCCTGTGGCAACCTATAAATTACTTATGAAAGATAAAATGTGTCTATGACAGCTGGAAAAAAAAGACAGATCAATGAACAGTGCCCTCTGTTCAAAAGTGACACTGGACCATAGTAACAACGAGTTGAGAGCACAAATGCTTTCTTCTGACCAGTGGTTGCCATTTTGTAAATACTGTTGTAATTGCCACCTGATGGTATCTGAGGCAACTACAGTTAATGCAGAGTAAAGCTTAGAAAGTTTATCTATCCATTGCTGCAAAAGTAATAATTGTAGATTTTTCACTGCCTCAAAACAAAAGCACTAAACTCTGACAGTCATTTAGAATAACCCTGTATTTGCTTCATTGACCGAGTTGTGTGCATGTGTAATGTGTGCTAATTACTCCCTTGGTCTTCCCTGCATAAAAAGTGAACTTAACACTAAATCATCCTCAAAATTTTGTCTAGACAGTGCTTTGGAAATATTCAAGAACAGCACTGTCACAGCCATTTTCTTCACTATGATAATTATTTTTCATCTGTACTGATAACTACAAACTCATCAGCTTTATTATAGTACCATTTCCCAAAAAAGAGTATCTTCATAGTATCTACGTAATAATTGAGAAACATAGCAAAAATATGGGACAGATATTGGCAATGAATGTTCTGCTGTGTAACTATCATTTGGAGCCATTAGCTTAGGACTTGCATACATGCTGTTGATATGACCGTGTGTTGTCGGTGTGATATCAAATCACTATTATTGTGATGCTCCATCATAACCTGGGTGTCATGAGGGTATTCTCATAAACACAAGTGGTGGTGTACTGTTCTTATCAACCAAATAATGATCGGCACACATTGAAACTTGTTGTCGTAACAGGTTTTACATATGATGTGGTAGTCTTAAAATGGGTGACTGAAACTCGAGAGTAGGAAAAGGGAGAGAAGGAAACATAGTAGGTGAATATGGGTTGGAGCTAAGAAATGAGAGGAAGCCGCCTGGTAGAATTTTGCGCAGAGCATAACTTAATCATAGCTAATACTTGGTTCAAGAATCATGAAAGAAGGTTGTATACATGGAAGAACCCTGGAGATACTAAAAGGTATCATAGATTATATAATGGTAAGACAGAGATTTAGGAACCAGATTTTAAATTGTAAGACATTTCCAGGAGCAGATGTGGACTCTTGACCACAATCTATTGGTTATGAACTGTAGATTAAAACTGAAGAAACTGCAAAAAGGTGGGAATTTAAGGAGATGGGACCTTGATAAACTGAAAGAACCAGAGGTTGTACAGTGTTTCAGGGAGAGCATAAGGGAAGAATTGACAGGAAGGGGGGAAAGAAATACAGTAGAAGAAGAATGGGTAGCTTTGAGGGATGAAATAGTGAAGGTATCAGAGGATCAAATAGGTAAAAAGACGAGGGCTAGTAGAAACCCTTAGGTAACAGAAGAAATATTGAATTTAATTGATGAAAGGAGAAAATATAAAAATGCAGTAAATGGAGCAGGCTAAAAGGAATACAAACGTCTCAAAAATGAGATCGACAGGAAGTGCAAAATGGCTAAGCAGGGATGGCTAGAGGACAAATGTAAGGATGTAGAGGCTTATCTCACTAGGGGTAAGATAGATACAGCCTACAGGAAAATTAAAGAGACCTTTGGAGAAAAGAGAACCACTTGCATGAATATCAAGTGCTCAGATGGAAAACCAGTTCTAAGCAAAGAAGGGAAAGCAGAAAGGTAGGAGTATATACAGGGTCTATACAAGGGCGATGTACTTGAGGACAACATTATGGTAATGGAAGAGGATGTAGATGAAGATGAAATGGGAGATATGATACTGCGTGAAGAGTTTGACAGAGCACTGAAAGACCTAAGCCGAAACAAGGCCCCCGGAGTAGACAACATTCCATTAGAACTACTGACAGCCTTGGGAGAGCCAGTCCTGACAAAACTCTACCATCTGGTGAGCAAGATGTATGAGACAGGCGAAATACCCTCAGACTTCAAGAAGAATATAATAATTCCAATTCCAAAGAAAGCAGGTGTCAACAGATGTGAAAATTACCGAACAATCAGTTTAATAAATCACAGCTGCAAAATACTAACGCGAATTCTTTTCAGATGAATGGAAAAACTGGTAGAAGCCGACCTCGGGGAAGATCAGTATGGATTCCGTAGAAATGTTGGAAAACGTCAGGCAATACTGACTCTATGACTTATCTTAGAAGAAAGATTAAGGAAAAGCAAACCTACGTTTCTAGCATTTGTAGACTTAGAGAAAGCTTTTGACAATGTTGATTGGAATACTCTCTTTTAAATTCTAAAGGTGGCAGGGGTAAAATACAGGGAGCGAAAGGCTATTTACAATTTGTACGGAAACCAGATGGCAGTTATAAGAGTCGAGGGGCATGAAAGGGAAGCAGTGGTTGGGAAAGGAGTGAGACAGGGTTGTAGCCTTTCCCCGATGTTATTCAATCTGTATATTGAGCAAGCAGTAAAGGAAACAAAAGAAAAATTTGGAGTAGGTATTAAAATTCATGGAGAAGAAGTAAAAACTTTGAGGTTCGCCGATGACATTGTAATTCTGTCAGAGACAGCAAAGGACTTGGAAGAGCAGTTGAACGGAATGGACAGTGTCTTGAAAGGAGGATATAAGATGAACATCAACAAAAGCAAAATGAGGATAATGGAATGTAGTCGAATTAAGTCGGGTGATGCTGAGGGAATTAGATTAGGAAATGAAACACTTAAAGTAGTAAAGGAGTTTTGCTATTTGGGAAGCAGAGAGGAAATAAAATGTAGAGTGGCAATGGCAAGGAAAGCATTTCTGAAGAAGAGAAATTTCTTAACATCGAGTATAGATTTGTCAGGAAGTCGTTTCTGAAAGTATTCGTATGGAGTGTAGCCATGTATGGAAGTGAAACATGGACAATAAATAGTTTGGACAGGAAGAGAATAGAAGCTTTTGAAATGTGGTGCTACAGAAGAATGCTGAAGATTAGATGGGTAGATCACATAACTAATGAGGAGATACTGAATTGAATTGGGGAGAAGAGGAGCTTGTGGCACAACTTGACTAGAAGAAGGGATTGGTAGGTAGGGCATATTCTGAGGCATCAAGGGGATCACCAATTTAGTATTGAAGGGCAGCGTGGAGGGTAAAAATTGTAGAGGGAGACCAAGAGATGAATACACTAAACAGATTCAGAAGGATGTAGGTTGCAGTAGGCACTGGGAGATGAAGTAGCTTGCACTGGACAGAGTAGCATGGGGAGCTGCATCAAACAAGTCTCTGGGCTGAAGACCACAACAACACATCCATTATCTCACATTCACCAATTATACTACAATGACCGAACTAAAGTTATGCATCAGCTAAGACATTTTTAATTACGGTTGCCCCAGATGGCCAGAAAACAAAATTGTGTTTTGCTAAAGACAGACCCCACCCAAAAACATATTATTATTCAACTATGGGCCCAATAGGTACAATCCATTAATGTCGCTTTTGATAGTTGGCGTTCCTTTGTGTTCAAATTTGTTTCATCCTTTCAGAATGATCTCTTTCTTTCATCAGACCATGATGTTCCAGTCCGTTTTCCAAATTCCCTCTGACCAACTTTCCAATCAAATATTTTTGCCTGAATGTTTTTCTGTCTGTAACATCTGCCCGAGTTACACTGGCTACTCTAAGATCCTTCTTAATCGCTGCAATTCATTTCATTGGCTCAGTTTCGGCCTTACGTTTTTTTTAGATTTCTATTATTAGTTATTCTTATGTTATATGTATAACTAAATATCAAAATTTCATGAAAATCTGAGATGAAGGATTACGAGTACTAGAATTATTGGGTGATTTGACATGGAATGACCTGCTTGTTATTTGTTTTGCATTTTGGTATTCCAGTTGATATGGGGTTATTTATTGATTTCATTTTTTTATTTGTAGCTCATTGCTGCTATTAGAGTTCACATATTGTCATTTGGAGATAGTGAGCGGAACTGTGTGGTGTAGTAGTAGTAGTAGTAGTAGTAGTAGTAAATTATGTATGCTGCAGCAGTTTTAGCACATAGACTTATCGTGATTACCAAGATGAAGTATTCATTTGTGTGGGGATTTAAAGCTTTCACAGTGGTTGGTTTATGCTGATTTCAGTTAGGTACTGCAATGTATTCAGGAACGTTCACCAGTTATGCAATGTATTAATTTGATTTATTCTGACTGAGATATTAATATGTCTCTTATGTTAAATTTTTTGTTACAGTTTCGTTGCAAGACACACATTTGAGAAAAGCCTTCAAAAGTTCTGTAGTGTTTGACCAGCAAGTGGTCTCTAGGGATACAATGCCCACTGCAATGATGGAAATGTACCAGCAATGCGACAAGCCGCCACCTTTAGACAAACTGAACCAATACAGGTATGTAGGGAAATATTCAGTTAATTTGATGTAATTAATTAAGCAATGTATTTTCACTGGATGGAGAAAAAAAGGAAGGTTAATTATTCAGCAGTGTGTGCAGTGTTTCTAACCTTCACTGTGTTTTGTTTCAAAATGATTTTTAACATTAATTTCATTAACAGTTTTATGCAAATACTTTCTAATTGATTGCCTTATTCCTACAGGGAGGACGGAAAAGATGGACTGAAATTCTACACAGATGCAAACTACTTCTTTGATTTGTGGCGACAGGAAATGCTGAAAGACACTGAACGTGTTATGCATGACCGTGGAAAAAAGGTGAAACCTTTTATTATTTTAGATTTGAAAGTTGCCCTTAATGAAACAGTATTTGCGTAACTATATTGTAATGAGTAACTGTACGTTTATTGAACTACTTGGTACAGGAAGTTTCAAACTACACAAAAATACAGTTTTTATAACAGTACCAGTGTTTTCAGTATTTATACTTGCATTTTAACTTGATAGGTTTCTCACCATTCTGGCTTAATAGTAAATACATATGATTAATTTTGTGCAATGAGCAGTGCCATGTGTGCACATACCAAATAATAATAATAATAATAATAATAATAATAATAATAATAATAATAATAATAGCAGAAGCGTATCTAATAAACACTAGTGAATAATTTTCTCACTTTTTTTGGCAGTTTGAGCTGTTGCTAGCAAACATGATGTGTGAGGCAAGTGCAATGTGTCTCCCTTTTATACGTGAGTGAGTGCTGCATGCAAAATTGGAGTTTGTGTGCACTTAACATTGTGGTTTTTGTGTGAATAAGTTTATACAGGGTGGTCAGAAACAGTCTTGAGAACTTGTAAGGATGTTGCAGGGTAGGTTGTGCTGAGAAATAATTATTTAGGAAAAAAACTTAATACATTACACCATTTCAGAGTTAATTAACATAGAAGATAGTCAGGCCATTGTATGTTTAAATTTAAGCAGGCTTCTAGGTGCAATTAGTGCAAGCTGCTCTCATAGCATTGATGATAGCGCATGAGGCTGCTCAGCATTTGGCTCAGGTTCGGTCCTTGCTACTGTCCCATGTCCAGGTTTTGTAATTACTCTTTAGTCTCATTTCCTAAAACTAAATGAGTAACATGTTCGGCGGCACTCCCACTTCGGCAGGCCTCTTGAGCTTGTGCACGCAGTGATCTGATTGGCTAACTTCAGTTGAAATTAACTCTGAAACAGTGCTCCATATCAAATGTTTTTCTTAATAATTATTTCTCAGCAGAACCCTGCTTGCAATATCCTTAAAAAAATTTCAGACTGTTTCTGACTGCCCTGTATAAAGTGTATAAAGGCAATTAAAGAGAATGTGTGCTTTAATGTAAAAGTCATATAAATTAAACAGAGTGATTTTATGAGAGTGAAATTAACAGTTTGTGTGGTAATCCAACTGAACTTTAAATTATTACATTTTTGTCTCCCATGCATTATTTATTTATTTGCCAAGTTGGATTTTTCATATAATTTATGTACATTGAAAGAGATATCAGAACAAAAAAATATACAATTTGTTTTAGAGACTTTTTAAGAAATAATACATATACCAGACAGACTAGTTAAGGTTGAAAGATATACCCTCTTCTTCCACATTTCCTTTGACATATGATCCTGCTAAAATAAACAAGCATGGTTTTTTCCCCAACCCAGAGGACAGCAGTTGTGCTGAGAATTAGTCAGACTGCATTTGTTAAGTTTTTAGTTTTCTACATAAGATTTTAATCTGGTATGTTTATCTCTTTGTTATTATTCTTCCATTCCATATTGTTTTATACTCAACAAAACTAGAAGTCAAACATTCGTGTGTTATTTAGCTTGTTGTTTAAACATATGTTGTACATCTGTATCTTAAATGTACATTATTTTCATGACAATTAAGACCTGTGAAACAAAGACTAAACTTAACCCCTATTGCAATTTTTGTGTCTGTGTTAACTAACTGGATGTTTTCTCACCTTTTAGCCTCACAGACCACGTGCAGAAGGTGGGGGTGGCAGACACAAGAAGAGGGTCCGCCAGCCCCACAACACAAGGGAGCGCCAGCTAATGATTGCTGTAGGCCATGGGGAATACATCATGCCGCAGACAATCTACCGGTCACCTCAGGTACTACATCAGTCCTTTCTGTGGGTTTGGTGTTCGTGATAATCCAGTTGGCATATTGTATGGAAAAGAATGGGATCTTTAGTGAAGACTTGGGCACACTGTGAAATAAAAGACTTGATATAGCAATGTGGTAAAGGAAAAAACGATTTTCCTTAGACGTGCATCCATAAAGTAAGTTTTCCACTTGTCCTACAGCTAGCAAACTGTGTTTTGCACAGACAGACAGCTTATAAGTGACACAGTAATAATGCGGCATGGCACATGTGCTTATGGAATATCCCGACACCTCAAGTAGCTTCGTGGCAGTAGTTAAAAATGGAGCTCATGACGTGTGTGGAATGTGATTGGCGATAAAGATTTTGAATGTGCAGAACATAGTGCCAGTGGAAATTAATCGTCAGCTGTACTGGTCTGTGAGCCTAACTTTATGAGCAAGCTGATGGTGTATAAGTGGTACTCACTTCGCAGCAAGTAGCCAAAATGTTCATGATAAGGAGACCAGCGGGAGGCCATCCATCGTTACAGGTGACCTTGTAGAGCTTGTGCAGTAAGGTAGCTGTGAGGTGTTTGATCATCCACCTTAAAGCTCTCAGATTGGATGGATGGAGCCTCTGTCCTTCTGAATACAAAGCCACTCTGTTTAAAACAGTGAAACCTCATTGTTGATCCCTAGTTTACAATATTGTTTTGGAAATACATTTGTCCACAGAGTTTCTTTTCGTGACTAGGTACAAATTTTAAAACATTATTTTTATTTGCAAGCTTTGTTACATTTTGACTTTGCCTATTACGGATGAAAAAGTAGTGTCCAGTAGAGGCATTATGACCTACAGGGTGTTTCAAAAATGACCGGTATATTTGAAAGGGCAATAAAAACTAAACGAGTAGCGATAGAAATACACTGTTTGTTGCAATATGCTTGGGACAACAGTACATTTTCAGGCGGACAAACTTTCGAAATTACAGTAGTTACAAATTTTCAACAACAGATGGCACTGCAAGTGATGTGAAAGATATAGAAGACAACGCAGTCTGTGGGTGTGCCATTCTGTACGTCGTCTTTCTGCTGTAAGCATGTGCTGTTCACAATATGCAAGTGTGCTGTAGACAACATGGTTTATTCCTTAGAACAGAGGATTTTTCTGGTGTTGGAATTCCACCGCCTAGAACACAGTGTTGTTGCAACAAGACGAAGTTTTCAACGGAGGTTTAATGTAACTAAAGGACCGAAAAGCGATACAATAAAGGATCTGTTTGAAAAATTTCAACAGACTGGGAACGTGACGGATGAACGTGCTGGAAAGGTAGGGCGACCGCGTACGGCAACCACAGAGGGCAACGCGCAGCTAGTGCAGCAGGTGATCCAACAGCGGCCTCGGGGTTTCCTTTCGTCGTGTTGCAGCTGCGGTCCAAATGACGCCAACGTCCACGTATCGTCTCATGCGCCAGAGTTTACACCTCTATCCATACAAAATTCAAACGCGGCAACCCCTCAGCGCCGCTACCATTGCTGCACGAGAGACATTCGCTAACGATATAGTGCACAGGATTGATGACGGCGATATGCATGTGGGCAGCATTTGGTTTACTGACGAAGCTTATTTTTACCTGGACGGCTTCGTCAATAAACAGAACTGGCGCATATGGGGAACCGAAAAGCCCCATGTTGCAGTCCCATCGTCCCTGCATCCTCAAAAAGTCCTGGTCTGGGCCACCATTTCTTCCAAAGGAATCATTGGCCCATTTTTCAGATCTGAAACGATTACTGCATCACGCTATCTGGCCATTCTTCGTGAATTTGTGGCAGTACAAACTGCCTCAGACGACACTGCGAACACCTCGTGGTTTATGCAAGATGGTGCCCGGCCACATCGCACGGCCGACGTCTTTAATTTCCTGAATGAATATTTCGATGATTGTGTGATTGCTTTGGGCTATCCGAAACATACAGGAGGTGGCGTGGATTGGCCTCCCTATTCGCCAGACATAAACCCCTGTGACTTCTTTCTGTGGGGACACTTGAAAGACCAGGTGTACCGCCAGAATCCAGAAACAATTGAACAGCTGAAGCAGTACATCTCATCTGCATGTGAAGCCATTCCGCCAGACACATTGTCAAAGGTTTCGGGTAATTTCATTCAGAGACTACGCCATATTATTGCTACGCATGGTGGATATGTGGAAAATATCATAGTATAGTGTTTCCCAGACCGCAACGCCATCTGTTGTTGCAAATTGTAACTACTGTAATTTCGAAAGTTTGTCTGCCTGAAAATGTACGGTTGTCTCAAGCATATAGCAACAAACGGTGTATTTCTATCGCTGCTCGTTTAGTTTTTATTGCCGTTTCAAATATACCGGTCATTTTTGAAACACCCTGTATGACAGTCATAGGGAGTTTAGCAGAGATTCCATAATCACACTAGGCATGTCTCTTTCCTTGTCCTTGTATAAAAGAGTGAGAGATGTTTTGAATTAAAAAGTCTTCCATTCAAAGAATTACAGATATGAAGGAAGAAAGGAAAGAGTGAATTTCAGCTATTTGTCACACAAGGAAAACGTTTGGAACTAATCAGATCATTGGATTGGTATGTTGACTTGGAATCTACAAAATGTATAATCCTTATGTGATATGGGAGAATTGCAACAAGTTGAGGAAAAAGAAAACTAGTTTGTACTGACGAGGCATTGGAAAAGTGAAGGGATAAAGTCCCAATTAAGTGGAGAGGTATATCCCTCAAGTATGACAATCTTTACAAGGCCTCACTTGTGTAGTACCAACTTAACAAAATTCATTATTTCCTTTTGAAATCATCCTACCCCTCCCACTTCCTGTTGTTACTGCCTCTTTTAGTGTATAACATAGTCATCTACAACCCTTTATAATTTTTGTAAAGTGTTCTCATTTCTTTCTTTTTCTTCTTCAAATTTCCCCTCCTCTTTCCTATTCTGACCTCTTAAAGTGATTGTCAAATCCCATGCTTGACTGGCATTTCATTGTTTATTTGAATATTGTCTTATTCTACCTGCACAGTTATTTTACTGCCCAAGCTTTAAAAAAATTACACTTCCTCCATACTCTACTTCTGTTTTTGTCTTCGACGAGCAAAACAAATAATATTAAAGTATTTGTTAACAGGATCAGAAAAATCTGCTGGTATCAGTTTTTAATAAAACAGTTGACCAAAAGTTTTTCTTTCAGAGGCTGTGCAGTCTATAATTCGCACGTCATTCGGGCAAAATCACCATGAGCATTGAAGCAATCATCCCACCGAAACACCAGATTGGTAAAACACTGTGTCATGCTGTATAAGAGGTGCCTGATGCACAGCCTCATTCAACAGGAATTGTCAACCTTTTGAGGCAATTTTAAGGGATCGAAGGTCTAATTATCACATGGGGGAGAGATTAGAACTGTAGGGGCAGGTGGTAGTGTCTCTCCTGCTTGAATTGGTCCGCAATGGGTATGGCTGGCCTCTCAGATGAGCCTGCATCCTGTCAAACCAAGACCAGCACGGAACTCAGGGAGTCATTCCACAGTGCTTGTTTTTGACAGGCATGTTGCCACATTCACGTTTTTCATTCAGTGAATGTCTGCTAGTGTTTGCCCTTCAGCACCCAAGAAAAGAATAACAGCATATTGGTACTGTTTGGACGCTGTTGGTAATAGGCACTAACCCATCACTATGTTGCATACATGCTACAGCTACAGCAACATCCTCAATTGGAAACTTGTTGATAACCCCTTATGCATTAATGGTTCCAGCTACTAATGTAAAAATTACATGATCCAAGAGTTCACCCCCACACAGCCATATGCCATATGTTGAACTCTTCGCTATATTCACTGGAAACAGATAGCAGAAGGCTACATCCAGCAAAGAAATGTATGAAACTGAGATTCAGCAAAACTTAGCCGATTATTTACAATGCTACAGATAGAACCAGTAATTGAAATACAACCGAAAAATCTTCGTTCACGCATTGGGGAAGAATATAAACATGGTCAAAAAAAACATTGACAGATGTTGTTTTCCACTTGCTATGGTGCAGAGTGCAGACATTATGAACTGGCAGTCAGTAGTGAGAGTAAACGAACTAGAACATGACCACCAGAGGGGAAAGGAGTGGTGCAGGGAAAGAAGCCCAGCTGCTGTGTGGCAGGGAATCCTGCCTGCACCCATGTTCTGCATTTGTGTGAAAGCAGAACTGACATATGGTCATAGGGATTGCCGATCCACTTTGATGTTGAGGATCGTAATTGAACACAATGATGATGTACCAGCAGAGTCTCTTTACTCATGTAAAAATAAGAAAATAATGAAAAGTGCACAACTCAAAGCATTTGGTGACGGCTGTAGCACAATTGCTTGCTGAGATTCACAGTGTTATAAATATTGAAATAGTTCAGGCCACACCTCTGCAGGTATTTGACACAACCACAGCTCAAAACACCTGCTACCTAAAACTTCCAAATTAGTGTCCAAATTTTACCAACTTTTGAACTCTTGCTAACAGACATGTTCCCTTGTTCTGAGAAGCTAGGTCCTATGTACTAAGTAGCATTAAGTGGCGTGTATCTTATCCAGACCATTCAACCACCCAATGTTGGTGTGGCACTAGAGCTTGGAACACACTGATACTTCATTGCATTTGGGCACTTATTATTTTGCAAACACCTTCAAATTATTATTTTTCCTAATTAGGCTTCGTCCTAAGATACGCAATATCAGTGACCAAATATTGCATAAGTTTTTGATATTGATATGCAGAAAATGCAACTATTTCAAACTATCTCTAATAAAATAGTTCATCTATGAAGTAGCGTCTGTTAAGCTTTTTCACAATGTTGCCTTTTGAAGCAGACTTTGCATCTTTGATAATATTTACCACAAAATGCAAATTTTTTTCAGGTTGCTAGTAATGACAGGAGCATGCGTAAAATTAAGAACTTTATGCTTCTGTCTATAATTTCATAACTACTGATTCTGCTTTTACAGCCATTGCCACCACAACACCAGCAGCAACAAATGCAGATAGTGGATGAGACTATGCTTGTGTCTGAGCCAAGACCGCCCAGGCCCAACAGCATTGAACTGAGGCGCACATACCCAGATGACGTCAACTCGTCACTTTACAATTCCACTGGTGTCTACAGTCCACGTCATGCACCTCCACCCCCACATAGTCCTACGGATCAATACTATCGGTTTGTTGCAGTCATTCTATCTTTTTTTAACCTTTTTCACAAGAGGTACTTGTATATATTTAGTGCTTTTGAAGTAAAGTGAGGTGTAACTAAAGCTACTGAATAATTTTGATAAGATGAAAATAATTGTTTTGAGTGTTGAAACTACATGTAGTTTTAATTTTGTATCTGAAATATTTTAGTGCCATCTCCTAATAATAAAAACTCTGTAGGGCTGATACATATTCTCTCACAAGACAGATAATGCTTATGAAATACTACCACCGTGCCAACAAATCATCATGTATGTAACATGCTTTGAGAGAACTGCCTACTTAAACTTGAAAACTTTTGAGGTGTTTGTTGAAATTTTGTGTAGTAATACTTGAAATAAGGGAAAGGTAAGCACTCGCCTATTGGGAGCAA
The DNA here is from genome assembly GCF_021461385.2 of Schistocerca piceifrons. Lineage (NCBI taxonomy): Eukaryota > Metazoa > Arthropoda > Insecta > Orthoptera > Acrididae > Schistocerca > Schistocerca piceifrons. The sequence continues at coordinate 313,290,263 of NC_060139.1, read as the reverse complement.
TTCATGGAGCACAGAACACCTAATGGAAATGAAGTTTTGGACTAACTTTTGGGATGAAAGCTAGTATGAATGCTGTTTCCTGTTACATATTTCTCTGCTTCACACATCAATCTGCTATAAATGAGTGGTTGCCTTTTCCCTTATTTTACGTATTACTTCGAGGAATTTCCACTACTGTCTTGCATAGTAGTGATAGATTGGAACTGGCTGATATTTATACAGAGACAAGCCATTGTACAACCATAGTCCTCAGTGCAGTTGACTTACAAGGAACAGTCGTAAGAAAATGATACAGACTGAAAAAGGAAGTAAACTGTTTATTGTTTCAAAAGTAATTGCTATAACTGTTAACACATGTATCCCACTGTGAGAGAAGATGATCGATACCTATATGGAAATAAGTTTGCGGTTGCCTGTGGAATCACATTCGTATCCGAGTGGACACCTCTTTGTCTGAAGCGAATAGACAGGCACAAGTTCATAGGAAACTTCTACGGTGTGTTGAAACAACCTTTGCAACATGTGGGTCCTCCAAGATGTTTTTGACTATGCTGCAGGAAGTTCACAGGGAAGCCCTTTCACATCCTCCATACAGTCTCAATTTCACCCCATGCGATTTCCATGTTTTTAATTTCCATATTTTTAGAGCCCTGAAGAAAGACATTCATTGCCATCCTGTCTCACAGTAGGATAAGTTAATTGACAGTGACAGAGATAACTTTTAAAATAATAAACAGTTTAGTTACTGTTTTCCCCACCTTGTGTTCTTTCTTTCTTTCTCCTCCTCCTCCTCCTCCTCCTCCTCCTCCTCCTCCTCCTCTATATACCCACCCCCCTTAGGCATTGATTTTGTATATCTCACTTTCTGCCATAGGCCATAGGATGGCAGACAGCGACTCCCAATCTAAACTTCATCACAATAGGAAACATTATTTCAGAGCCATGAATGAATGGCTAAGACCCACTGCTACCTGGATTGGAATGTAATAAATTCAAGGTGGTTGTGCTGTATAATGGGGTTCAATTATATCCGTTAGCACCAAAAATATGTAACAGAAAACATTAAACTAACAGTGAGTAAGTTAATTAGTTTTATGTTGCATGCATAATTTGCACAATAAACTGTAATGATTTGGATGAGTAGCTTTACATTCACATTGCAAAGTAATGGCTACATGCTGAACATTTATAAGGGTGGTTAAAAAAAAAAAAAAAATCTGCAGATGTGAGTTAGGAATTCGTATGCACCACATTTTACACATTACAATAATAGAAGAATTTCTATGGAATAGGAGTTGTTCTCCAATTTGAAAACAAATTTTACTTTGCTGTCTGTCAGGCACTTTATATCACTCAATAAGTTACCAGAAATTTTAGTTGCAGCAATGTGCACCCATTTTTATGCTAAAGATAATCTTACTGTGAATGTCATTTTTTCCTTCTGGTATTGTAATTATGTACATCATTGTTCCTTCTGAACTGTAGTGGATTATTACATTTATTTACAATAGACTTCCTGAGGCTATGAATATACTGTGAGGCTGTACTCACAATGGCCAACTCCTTAAAATGATGTCTAAAAGATGATTTTGAGTGAGCACCACACATTCTCCTTACAGCAGGTTTTTTGCAGTAAAGACTTTCTTTGTTTAAGATGAGATATCCCACAACATTATCCCATATAATATTAAATATGCAAAGCTTGTCAACTTACGGATATGTCTTTCCCCAAAATTGGCATTGATTCGGATTTTGAAGTTTCTATCCTGTTTATTATTTCCTTCCAATGTGTTACACTTACCATTGGTTGTAGTGTCTTTACACGTGCAGAACTGGGTAAGTTGTGCCTTTCTACAATTGAGGCTGAAACCATTTGCAAAAAACCAATCAGTTACACTCGTAAGAACATTGTTTACCAACCGTTCTGTTGCTGTATGTATGCTTGGATTGATCACAGTACTAGTGTAATCTGCAAAATGGACAAATTCTGCTTGTTGTATATTAGATTGAAGATAATTGACACATATGAGGATCAAGAGCTGACCTAAGATTGAGTCTTGGAGAGCCTCATAGATGATTCCTCCCCACTCAGAATAATGTTCCCGGACTACACTGGTTCAATTACTAAGTGCAACACAACTTTCTGCGTTCTTTTGGTTAGATATGACAGTACACCATTAATCCCACAAAACTTCAGTTTATCTAGGAAAATATTGTGATCTTTTCAGCCAAATGCCCTAGGTAGGTCATCAAAAATACGCAATACAACTATATAGTTGTTTAATGCTTTAAAGTTTAGGCATTAAGTGGGCATAGTTTGTCTAATCATTGGTGGTGGTGGTGGTGGTGGTGGTGGTGGTGGTGGTGGTGCAATGCATAGTCATAATTTTTAATCACTACTTCAAAAAATTATTACATAATTAACACTTTGTCTACCGGCAACACCGCAGTGGTGTTGTGTGCTTAGTATCGTTCAGTGGCTGGCGACACCACTTCAGTATCTTTTTCATTCTGTTGGTGTTTTGTTTAGGTAACAATAAGTTACACACGTTAACAAGTTTTTTGTTTTTGTAAGTACTTGTGCGCTTTCATCATGGCAGACGAAAGAGACAATAAGATTATTTACGATGAATGCGTGGACATCTTGTCGGACGTTCCGGACGACTTCGCCGATTGCGAAGAAGACATTGGATATCAAAAAAGTGAACGTGAAACAGAATCGCTGGAGGATAGTGAAATACGTCCAAGGAGAATACAGTAAACGCTACGGTTGCCAACTGATTCAGATGAACCAGATGAAAAAGGCAGACTATGACTTACTGAGGCTCAGTAATAAATTTGAAGGATCTCCGGGTCCATGCATATTTCCCAAAGATACACAGAGCATCGTGGATATGGTAGAATTGTATATTGAGAACAATCTATTTGAATATATTAGCAATGAGACCAACAAGTATTACAGTCAAAATTGCAATAGAAGGAAACTGGATTTAAAAATGCCAAATTTGTTGATGTTACGGGACCCGAACTTAGAAAATGGGTTAGGCTTGCTATCCTTATGGGAATTGGAAAAAAAAAAGCAAGGGTTGATGATTACTGGTCAACGAATCCATTGATTGACACACTGATATTTCACAAAATGATATCTCACAACCGATTCAGACAAATATTATCATGTTTACATTTTTCTGACAACAGCAATAAACCGGATAATGCCGACTGGCTTTTCAAAGTGAAATTCGTACTTGATTGTTTTTCCAAAAAATTTAAAGAAACGTTTAATCTAAGTTGAAACATCTCAGTTGATGGAGGAATGATACCATGGCATGGACAGTTAAATTTTAAAGTTTACAATCTGTCAAAAATTATGAAATTTGGCATACTCATTTTGATGCTGTGTGATTAGAGCATGTGATAAATTTCCTCATTAAAGATATATGCCGGCACTGGACAACATCTAGCAGAAACAATGATGGAACTATTGATACCTTCTTATGCAAAGTGGCATCACCTGTACATGGATAATTATAACAACGGTGTAGAACTTGCAGGGAAGTTACTTGAAAAGCAAATTCGAGTTTGTGGAACGATTCTGCGAAATAGAGGATTTCCGGAAAAATTAAAGTGCGCAAAAGTGTGTGTGTTTGAAGCTTGTCATCAACAGAAAGGTGACAAGTGGCCGGCAACAAACCAAGTAATCCGAATTCGTGCTGCTGGTCCCAAGCGAATAAATTTGTACTAGACATGTGGATGGCAAAGTCGGAACTTTTACAGGTACATAGGTGAAGTCTTCGTACATATGTGCAGTCTGTGAGCTGCAATGCCATAGGTTGCCACTAGGAGAGCAAAACAAAATAGTGCTGCCCATTGAAGAAAAATTGTAATGTATCATAATTCACTTTTGGCAGCAGTGGAAATGTTGCAGTTGTCTGGCCAATGCAGACAGTCAAAGAAGTTGTCTGAATTGGCCTGACACAGCTACAACATTTCCACTGCTGCCAAATGTGGGAATTATCGAATGGTACTCCACATTATCGAAGGGCAGTGCCATTTTGTTTTGGCTTCTTTAGTGGTGTGCTATGGCTTTGTGGCTATGGATTTCAGTATGTACCAGGACTGCATTTGTCTAACTACAAATAAAAAAAACTAACTGCGTAACTTTATTTTAAAAGGCGATAGTTAAAATTTTGACTGCCCTGTGTATTTGTTTTAATTATTTTTATTATTATGTAGATTGTTTCAGGAGAGTGTGGTTTTTACAAAATTGAGACTAACCATTCTTGTTGAAGGAAAAACATATTTCTTTTGAGAGTTTTTCTACAAGATTTAAACTGTGGTACTGAATATCTCATTCACACATAAATGTGAGTTAAGCCACAATGATGGCTTCTCAGGCAGTCAGATGTGTTGTTACAGTTAAGAAAAAATTAAAATCACAAGCAGTAATAGTAGTAAAAATTAGCAGTGGTAAAAGTAGTAAAGTTTTTGTCAAAATGAAGACAGTCTCTGAAAAATATCAGAATTAGTTTTTTATCGGTATGACCATCGTCTCTGTCCCATATGTAGCTAACCATTACTCATCAAAGGCACCTTCTCAAATTGGCATCACTGATTTTAATTTTCTGATTAAATTAAATGGAATTTGTGTCATGACAATTATTGAATGCATAAATGTTAATTAGCAATAATGAACCCAGAAAAGACATATCTCCAATCCAAATGTCCATCCCAAGTATAAAAGTAGCTGTTACATGGCAATTTAATCATGGTATGGAATCCCCCTCCCCTTTCTCTTTCTTCTGTTTCACTTCAAACACCAAATACACAGAAACTGAGGGCTTAGATTGTGGGTAGTCCACCTACTCATTTTGAAACTTGGTCATGTCATTAGTAAATGGAGAAAAAGTTAGCATTTAGCATTTTAAATTTCACAAAGAGCTAGTCATTTATTTTTTTGAATTCCTAAAACTTGAAAGGATGGATTTCTATGTGCTTAAATTTTCAGTGAACAAAGTCAAAGTCCTTAAAAATTGCAGCCTTTTTGTTTGACAATGGATAATTGAACAGACTTTCATCTATCATAAAATCAATATTTGCAACCCTGATACTTAGATTCTGTACATTGACTATCATTCATAGTAAATAAGCACTGATGGAACATTTATAATTGGAGATCCCATTCACAGAGAGAGAGAGTTGCGCTGCATCCCTTTTTGTTGTGTCACTTGTTTGCTATAATTGATAATACTGAACTTACATTACTGTATTCCATTTACATAAAGCAGATTCATTTATGTCAGACAGTTACAGAAGTTAATAAATTTTTTTATATGCATAGTGTTATTCTGGCACTGAATATTCCATAGCCCCTTTCATAATGGAAAATAAGATTGTCGTTATCAATGTTTGTGGAATTCTAGTTGTTCCTGTTCATGAAAACTTCACTTCTTACATTGCATTAGTAACCTAACTTTCTTTTACAGACCAAATTATGTTGGAGGATATGATGAAGCAACGTACCAACAGCACTACGCACAAGGGCAGACGTTGTCCAATGAAGGCTATCCAACTCCCAACAATCACACCCCTAGCCGTAGCAATGGCCCTAGAGGGGTGTCTCAGAGGCCATCAGTGCCTCCACCAGCACCACCAAGCAACAATTCTAGCAACAGGTACCATTCAGGATTCACTTACAACGTATAGATGCTGACACTCGCAGTACTCATTTACTCCCTTCACAGTATTCATTTTCCTTGTTAGCTTTTTGCTTTTTAACTTAAAGGTAATATGAGAATCTGATTGTCCAAGTGGTTTCTTCTTCTTCTTTTCCCAGCATTCAGTAAAACACACACACACACACACACACACACACACACACACACACACACACACATTCTCATATCCTTAGCCCCCTAACCCCCCCCCCCCCCCCTCTCTCTCTCTCTGACACACACACACACACACAGTGTGTGTCTGTCTGTCGCAACACACAAACTATTGGGTGAGTTGTCACCTTTATTTTACTCCTAAATGTTGTTGATTTCAAGTAAAGAGCATCTTTCTATTAGAAACTTCAGTGCTTCAATGGATAAGACCACTGTCAGTGGGTGCCCTGAAGAGATATTGTGCCAAGAGTAGCAGCAAAAACATAAGTGGTTGCAAGACAATGAAACATTAAAAAATGACCAGTGGTTCGCGTTCTAAACATCACTGCCAAATCTGTAACCTTACCCAGCTGGTACTCAACTCTTGTCAACCACAATTTTTGCATGCTAGCTTCTTTCCCATTCCATTTCACATGCTCATTTCTTCCTTTGTCCTTCGAATTCAGTTTCTCTTTCTTTCTATTTTGCTTCCCTCATGCATTTGTACCTTCCTTATCTTTCCTTTTATTTTTTAAATTCTTCTTCTTCTTCTTCTTCTTCTTCTCACTATTCATTGGTTCACTCATTTTTACAAAGCATTGACATAATAATAGTTTAAACAGCAAGTTATTTTATTATTCTTTGACATTATCAATGGGAAGATACGTGTTGTGTTGATTTAAATTATGTGGATAAAAATCCTAAATACACATCTATACAGATATTATGCAATCAATCATCCAGTGCGTGGCAGAGGGTACCCCGTACCTGTACAGGTTCCTGTTCCATTCATAAATAAGACAAAAGAAAAATGACCGACTATATGCCTCCTTATGAGCTCTAATTTCTCGCATCTTATCTTTGTGGTCCTTAAGCACAGTGTTTGTTTGGAGGTGGCAGAATCGTTCTGCAGTCAGCTTCAAATGACAGTTCTTAAAATTTTCTCAGTCGTGTTCCTCGCAAAGAATGCCACCTTGGTTCCAGAGATGCCACAACTGTAAGACTACACGACATAGTCACAATTATTAGTAGTCATTAGTAGTATGTACTACAGTTATTAGTGATAACTGACTTGAATGAAAGTTTACGTAGCAGAATGGTGGGGGGAGGAGGGTGTCAAATTATAACTAACTTATATGGAATTTTTTTTTCGAATTAACCCTGCAAAAAACCCTCCTAACTATTGTACAGGTGTTCAGTAAAACTGCCCAATGTTCTTTGCAACAGAGTGAAGGATACAGATTTAGGTCCATAAGTTCTACAGTCTGTTTTGGGATAGAGCTTGTGTCTGATATTAACACACAGATGTCGTTTGTGGATTTATGTTTACATACAACTAGCACACACATCTGCGGTCCCACAGAACTGAAACCACACTGCGAGCAGCATCACCAGTGCATGATGGGAGTGGCGACTGGGTGGGGGCAAGGAGGAGGCTGGGGCGGGGAGGGAAAGGGATAGTATGGTGGGAGTGGCGTACAGTGAAGTGTTGCAGTTTAGATGGAGGGCAGGAGAGAAGGTGCGGAGGGGGGAGGGGCTCAGTAGCGGAAAGGAGAAAAATAAAAATAAATTAAAAGACTGGGTGTGGCAGTGAAATGACGGCTGTGTAGTGCTGGAATGGGAACTGGGAGGGGGCTGGATGGGTGAGGACAGTGACTAATGAAGGTTGAGGCCCTGAGGGCTATGGGAACTTAAGATGTATTGCAGGGAACTTTCCCACTTGCGCAATTCAGAAAAGCTGGTGTTAGTGGGAAGGATCCATATGACACAGGCTGTGAAGCAGTCATTGAGATGATGGGTATCATGTTTGGTACCGTGTTCAGCAACAGGGTGGTCCACTTGTTTTTTGGCCACAGTTTGTCGGTGACCATTCATGCGATCAGACAGCTTGTTGGTTGTCATGCCTACATAGAATGCAGCGCTGTGGTTGCACCTTAGCTTGTAAATCACGTGACTGGTTTCACAGATAGCCCTGCCTTTGATGATGTAGGTGATATTAGTGACCAGACTGGAGTAGGTGGTGGTAGGAGGATGTATGGGACAGGTCTTGCATCTAGGTCTATTACAGGGGTATGAGCCAGGAGGTAAGGGATTGGGAGCAGGGGTTGTGAAAGGATGGACGAGTATATTGTGTAGGTTCGATGGACAGTGGAATACCACGATAGGAGGGGTGGGAAGGATAGTGGGCAGGACATTTCTCATTTCAGGGTATGAAGAGAGGTAATTGAAACCCTGGTGGAGAATGTAATTGCTCCAGTCTCGGACGGTACTGAGTTATGAGGGGAATGCTCCTCTGTGGCCGGACTGTGGGACTTTGGGAGGTGGTGGGAGACTGGAAAGATACGGCATGGGAGATTTGTTTCTGTACAAGGATGGGAGGATAATTATGGTCAGTGAAGGCTTCAGTGAGACCATGGTGTATTTTGAGAGGGACTGCTCGTCACTGCAGATGCGATGACGACGGTTGGCTAGGCTGTACGGAAGGGACTTCTTGGTATGGAATGGGTGGCAGCTGTCGAAGTGGAGGTATTGCTGGTGGTTAGTAGGTTTGATATGGACGGAGGTACTGATGTAGCCATCTCTGAGGTGGTCAACATCTAGGAAGGTGGCTTGTTGGGTTGACTAGGACCAGGTGTAGCCAATGGGGGAGAAGTTGTTGAGGTTCTGGAGGAATGTGAATAAGGTGTCCTCACCTTCAATCCAGATAGCAAAGATGTCATCAGTGAATCTGAACCAGGTGAGGGGTTTAGGATTCTGGGTAAGCTAGATGGCCCATGAATAGGTTAGCGTAGGATGGTGCCGTGCAGGTGCCTATAGCCGTACCGCAGATTTGTTTGTAGGTAATGCCTTCAAAGGAGAAGTAATTGGAGGTGAGGATATAGTTGGCCATGGAGACAAGGAAGGAGGTTGTTGGTTTGGAATCCATAGGGCATCTAGAAAGGTAGTGTTCAATAGTCGTAAGGCCATGGGCATTAGGAATGTTAGTGTACAGGGAGGTGGCATCAGTAGTGACAAGCAGGGCACTGTGTGGTATAGGGACAGGAGCTGTGGAGAGTCGGTCAAAGAAATGGTTGGTATTTTTTATATAGGAGGATAGGTTCCGGGTAATGGGTTGAAGGTGTTGGTCTATGAGAGCAGAGATTCTCTCAGTGGGGACACAGTAACCGGCCACAATGGGGCATCCTGGGTGGTTGGGTTTATGGACTTTCGGAAACATGTAGAAGGTGGGAGAGTGTGGAGTGGTTGTGTGTGTGTGTGTGTGTGTGTGTGTGTGTGTGTGTGTGTGTGTGTGTGTGTGTGCTGACAGAGGCCTTAATGGCCAAAAGCTATAATTGTGTGAATCTTTTTGTTGTGCCTGTCGTTACTCAGCATCTCCGCTATATAGTGAGTACCAACTTTCCTTCTCTGATACTGTTACATTCCATCCTGGGTTTTCCATTGTTTCGTTCTAGTTAGGGTTTTACATCCAGTGGATGGACGGTCACGCACAACAAGCACATTCACATCATAGAGCATTGCAAATCATTTGGTCATAAAAACCATCATATCTCGTAAATGATTCAGAGCATTGATATTTATTTATTTATTTTTTGAGACATGGAAGTAACCATTCAACAGCAGAGAGTGATCAGCAGCTCTGGACGCTCACAGGCGTCCATAGTACTGTAGGAAAACGCACATGGCACTTGTACACATGTCCACAGCACCTGGGAAATGTCATAGCAGGATGTGTGTATTCACCCACAACAAAGAAATGTGGCGCACACACACAGACACACAGACACAGAGAGAGAGAGAGAGAGAGAGAGAGAGAGTTTTGTGTAAAATCGTCAAAGTTTACTTGTCATTCTTTTTATGAAGTTAGAAGAGAGATGGCTCATACTGTGACATAGCCTGATCACTTGAAGAAAATAACGTCAGTGTGGGGAGAGATGGGATGTGAAGAGAATGATATGGTGGTTGGTGGTCGGTTGTACTGGTCCTTGAACTTTAATGCATCCACGGCACCTGCATCTACCAGGAACCACTTTCATTTATATGACTGTTAACTTTCCTCTGGTTGCAGTTCCTTTGAATTCCATTGCAATGAAGGCTTTGCTTTCTTGTATACACAGTCCTTATGCAAGAAACATTTGTCCTGCATTGAATCTGAAAAATTTCATGACATCACACAGTGGCTTCGCTTTCTACATCAAGTGAGTTTTCATGATGATTAAAATTTTTTAGCATCTGTTGTAACAGTTTGTTCCGGAGTATGTGAAACTTTGAGTGGTCTGTTTAATGGTAATATAAAACACAAAAGATGTAGTTAAACACAGAATAGCTTAACCACTGGCTGAAATTTCATATAAATAATGTTTTCAGTTTGTGCATATTAGTCTTGCTCTCCAAAGTTAAATTGTTCTTACATTCATTACTAATCTTCATCTGACTGACTGCTTGTTATGTAAATATTGAGATACTTTGTTTCTATTAAATTTAAGTTACATTTCTTAATCATGCAATATACAGCAGTTAAATAAGCAGCAATTTGTTTTATCAATAAAGCAACTTTTGTTTCTTTTTCAGTACACCAACTGTGTCATCCGCTACAAATACGCCAACACGTGGCCGCAGCACAAGCACAGGGCGTGAGACATTGCCTCCACCTCCACCACCCCCAGTGGATGTCCCATTATCACCACCCCCAAGTGCAGGCCCATTGTCTGGAGGCGAGAGTGTTCCAGACAGTCCTGCATTGCAGCGGGCAGTTTCACCAGAACGACCACCATCCGATTTGCCACCCCCACCACCTTCACCTGATAGACAGTTACAACCAGCCCCTCCTGTCCCGTCTCCCCCACCACCACTACTTCCGATGCGACCGCCTTCACCGTGTGATGTGCCACCACCCCCACCCCCGCCGCCTCCTCCGCCTGTTATTGCTACTTCTAATGGGTTACCAAATGGCCCAATCTCTCCACCACCAGTGACAACTCCTGCCCCTCCACCTCCCAACTCACCACCCCTGCCAAATGGTGACATTGGGAAGTCTCCGAATAAACAACAGGTATGTATCAAAAAGTTGTAACGTGTGAAACTGTGTAAATTGGCTTAGACTCAAATATTTGTAAGAGTTGTCTGTTTATTTATTGATCCTCCCCTGTAATTAATTATTTCTAAATCATAATTCTGTGGTTTGTGAAGTAAATGTTCCTGGAGTTTTGGTTGGTGCTTATAAAAACTATATAGTATCAGTATTGCGAGGGCTTTACTCTCATTGTTAATGTTGGGCTAATTTTTTTACGGTTTATGGTTTCTAGTAGTAATATCATCAGGATAAACTTATGATAAAGAAAAATTTAACTCCCAATTGGGAGATATTCATGTGACTAATTAGCTACTTTTAATTTGGAAATTTAGACATTGTAATCTTCCATTGATAGTCTCAGTCGTTTGTCCATGTTTGGCATTAACGCAAAAGCTACAGATTTTTCTCACCAACAGCTGAGCAAATGTTCATGGTCCATATTTAAATTTACACAATAGAGGGAGATAAAAAAATAAACAAGAGCACAGACACAGTAAAAGCAGGATCCAAATGGGAAATTGTGTGAAGCTGTCCTTGAAGTCAACCATTGTACTATGGAGGATATTCTCCAACTGGGCGAGTGTAGTTTAAGTTAAAGCCATATTTTGGCGGTGGCTATTAACCTGCATGGGTAGTATGTTAATGGTCACTCTTACATAGGATGCGATAAAATTTGTTGCAGTAGAGTTTGTTTATTGCTGTGATGCTTTCCTTTAATGGCGCAAAAATGCCAGTGAAGTGCTGGAATTTGGGATGGTGGATGGAAGAAGAAAAAGAACAACAATGCAAAGCAGCTCACTGAAAAAGTATGAAAAAATGCTGAATACAAACAGGAACACAATATTATTAGTGCCAAACATGGTCCAAGATGTTGATGTGATCAGATCCAGATAGGAAAGGACTACAAAGGGATAAAATCACAATTCTTGTAGTTAGCATTATCTTCAGTCAGAGTGATATCCTAGACATTACGCCCAAAAAATTTAGTGTAGTCAAAAATGGCACCAAAATTCCACATCAAACAGTAGTCTTAAAACTATGCAACAGGTGTTCAACTTTCTGATGTATACCTTTTCAACTATTTGGAGCTGATGCCAGTAAAAATACAGGCACAGTCAGCCTGCCTGAAAGTCTGCCTTCCATAATTTTACATCACACTTCCTAGATGTTCTTTGTAATTCGTATTTGTCTCCTGATGTTTCCTACAGAACTAAGCTTCTTGTTAAAGACTGTAGTTTATTTATCTATTTGTTTATCAAATGGTGACAACAGCAGATATTGAGAAATGCATACAGTTTACAATTATACGTTTAAGGATTTAGGCACAAAGCTAATATGATAAAATTCTTCGAGTTAATAATTGAATAACACTAAAAGATGGACATTTAAACTATAAAATTAGGACTTTTAAGTAAAACAGATACATTTAGCTAGATTTACAGTTGTTGAATGAAGACAGTTGATAGCAGAGGGAGTGGCATTAACAGAATCACTGAATGGTCCGGGGTGCTGCTTTCTCAGAGGACAGTCTCTGACAGTATGCTGGATGGTTTGTTGTTGGGCCCCGCAATCACAGGCTGGAGAATCTTGGTGTCCCCACTTGTGCATTGAAGCATTGCACCTAGTGTGACCAGTTCTTATCAGTTGTGTCCACTCCTTTTCAGATCAAATCCTGATAGACTGGCACAGGGATCTTAAACACGTTGATGTTTTGTTGTTGCAGCAGTCCATCTCCTGCACCACTCTTCTTTCAGTCAAACTTCTTGTTGGTTTTATCCATTATGCCGCAGTGAAGTGCGTGATATCAAGCGCTCTGGAGGGAGTCATTGAAGACTGTATGAATTGGAGGGTCGTGGGGGTAGTCGGGATGATGCAGCTTCCTCCATTCACGATTGATTGCTTCTTGGCTTCACAGTTCAGGTAGTGGAATATTACTGGTGGTGTGCAGCCAAGACATCGGTGTGGATTTTAATTTACCCATAATAATTCTCATGGATTCGTTCAAATGTATGTCTAGTTACCTTGTATGTGTGGGCATACTGGGTCACAGTACTCAGTTACTAGGTATACTACTGTCAGAGCTCCAGTCCATAGATTGAAAGCTTCAGTATCCCTGGTTGCGCCAGCCAGTTTCTTTGTGATTTTATTTTGAGTCTTCAGCTTTTAGCTAGGGTTTTCCAGGAATTTTTATATGTTAACTACTTATCAAGTAGAACACAAAGGTATTCAGGCTGGAAATTGTGTCTAATCCTCTGTTGGCAGAAATTTACATTGGGCTGTTGGTTTGCTATTCTGTTGCTTAAGTGAAATGTGTAGACTTCGGTCTTGGTTGTATGTGGTTGGAATCTCCATGCTTTGTAATATGCGCTGAGATTTTCTTAGTCTGTAGACAATATAGTGTCTTCTCCCTTGAGTGTGCTGGTTTGTATGGCTGTGATAAGGAAACTGGTCCAGCAAAACGTTTTGCTAGTAGTGTTTGGCATGTCCCTGCTACACAGGTTGAAGAGCCAGGGTGCTAGGACAGATCCTTGGGGAAGCCCATAACATGCTGGACAGTCACCACTTTTCTCCAATGCTAACCTTGAAGTAACAGTTGGTTAACCTATTTCCCACAGAGGTTGTCAATTTCTTACTTTGAACATTCTTTTTTTTTTAGCTCCAGCAGTAGTACACGTAGCCACATAGTATCATATGCACCCGAAAAATTAACAAAGGCTACAGATGCCTCTAGTTTCTTCTGGAAACTTCTAAAGAAACAGAGATTACTGTATAATAGGTATAAAACAAGGTGTAGGCCTATAAATACAGAGATGCTGAATGAAACACATTTGGCTGTCAAGAGAGCAATGCACGTTGCCTTCAATGACTACCATAGCAGAATATTGTCAAATGACATTTCACAAAATTCAAAGAAATTCTGGTCATGTTATGGGCTGTTAGTGGCACCAAAGTTAGCATATGGTCCTTAGCAAATGAGACGGGAACTGATATTGAGGGTAGCAAAACAAAAGCAGAAATGCTTAACACCGTTTTCAAATTTTTCTTTACAAAGAAAAACCCAGGAGAATTGCCCCAATTTAACTCTTGTACAACTGAAAAGAAGAGCAAATTTTGTATTGGTGTCAGTGGTTTGGGAAACAGCTGAAATTGTTAAAACTGAACAAAGCTCCAGGGCGTGATTAAATCAGTCGGATTCTATACTGAATTTGCGGCTAAGTTAGCCCCCCCCCCCCCTCTTGTAACTATAATCTATCATACATTGCTTGAACAAAAAACCATGCCCAGTTCCTGGAGAAAGGCACAAGTCACACCCATCTATAAGAAGTGTAGTAGAGGTGATCCACAAAACTATCGTCCAATATCCTTGACATCAATTTATTGCAGAATCTTGGAACATACTCTGAGCTCAAACATCTTGAACAGAATGACCACCTCAGTGCCAACCAGCATGGATTTCAAAAACATCGATCATGTGAAACCCAACTCGCATTTTTCTCACATAACATACTGAAAGCTTTGGATCAAAGCAGCCAAGTAGATGTAGTGTTCCTTGTTTTCTGAAAAGCATTTGACTCAGTACCACACCTATGCTTGTTGTCAAAAGTATGATCATATGGGGTATCAAATGAAATTTGTGTCTGAATTGAGAACTTTTTGGTAGGGAGGACACAGCATGTTCTCTTGGATGGAGAGTCATCTCTAGATGTAAAAGTAACTATGAGTATGTCCCAGGGAAGTCTGTTAGGACCCTTGCTTTTCATATTGTATGTTAATGACCTTGCAGACAATATTAATAGTAAAATCAGGCTTTTTGCAGATGGTGCAGTTATCTATAATGAGGTGCTGCCTGAGAGAAGCTGCAAAAATATTTAGTCGGAGGATTTCAACATGGTGCAGAGATTGGCAGCTTGCTCTAAATGTTCAGAAATGAAAACTTTTGCATCCCACAAAATGAAAAGACATAATATGCTGTGACTGTCAATGAGTCACTGCTGGAATCAGCCTCCTTATATAAGCATCTAAGTGTAACACTTTGTAGGGATATGAAATGGAATGATCACATAGATTTAGTCATGGATAAAGCAGGTAGTAGACTTTAGTTATTGGTAGAATACTGGGGAAGTGCAATCAGTCTACAAAAGAGATTGCTTACAAAGCACTCAGAACCATCTAGAATATTGCTCAGGTGCATAGGACCCTAACAAAATAGGTAAATAGGTTTAACGTGAAAAATTGAATGGATACAGAGGAGGACAGCATGAATGGTAACAGGTTTGTTGAATCCACGGGGGAGTGTCACAGAGATACTGAAGGAAATGAACTGGCGGACTATTGAAGACAGGTGTGAACTATCCTGAGAAAGAATACTAACAAAGTTTCAAGAAACAGCTTTAAATGATTACTCTAGAGATGTGCTATAACCTCCTACGTATCACTCCCAGAGCGATCGTGAGAATGACGTTAGAATAATTACGCATGCATAGAGGCGTTCAAACAATAATTCTTCCTATGCTCCATATGTTAATGGAAGAGAAGAAACCCTAATAACTGGTCCAATGGGGCATACACTATGGCGTGCATCTCACTGTGGTTTGCAGAGTATAGACGTAGATGAATCCATCCTCAATGTAGGATGTCAAGGCTAGAACCTATTCACAGCAGCTGTGCTGGCTTCTGAACCCAGCCTGATATTTTGGAGTCATACAGTGGAACTTCAATCTTGTGCCATTTATAACTCAGTCTCATCTCTTTGCATGTATTTCTAATGTACTATATTCAGCAACAAAATCACTCACCAGCTTTTTAAATTCAGACACTGAGTCTTCAAGAACATGCTTGGTCATAATAGGGGAAGTGTTGCCAGTTTCTGGCTAGTGAGCTCATATTGGCTGGTGACTTGTAAAGTCATGCATTAGCGAATGCAGCCACTACACCACCCTAACAAACATAAAATGAGCTTACCTACCGGATGTGTGAAGAGAGGGAGCGGCCCTTCAGTGCTGGGGGAGCAGGTAAGGTGAAAGCATTTTGTGAAGAGCTGAAAATATACTTACCATGCAGATGATGTTAAGACAGAGATGTCACACAGAAATAGAGCAAGGGTTTCGTGATAGCACATTTTAAAGACTTTGGTGTTCAAATCTGACTTGATACAGTTCCAACAACTACATATTCTACTCATTTGTATAGTTTGCACCACACACTGTAGATCATAAAGAATGACAGCAGTGGTAGAGGGCATGAAGTGAACTTTCATGAACCATAACTTTCTTTGAAATTTTCATTTTACACAATATTCAGAAATTCACTAAGACAACTTCTAATAAGCTTGTAATGTCAGTTGTGGAAATACTCATTTTTTCACATTTTTCTCTCTCGTCAAGCCTAAAATAACACTATAATGGTGGTGAGCATATGAAGTGTGGCTCACAAGACAAGCATTAAACAGTAACAGCAATGGTGTTTCATTAAGCAGATGTCAGAGTTTGTGCTTACAGTTTAACCACTTACCTGCTGTGATGTTTTTGGCTTAAACATATTCATCAGTTTTTACTTTTTTTTGGGTGAGCACAAAGGATGATCGCTCAAATTAGCATGTTAAGAAAACGGCTCAATTACCTTGTACCCAGATACGAATTTAAATTTTTTTATTAGTTTTTACTTGCTGTTGAACCAAATTACTGCAGAAACATTGTATTGTACAATATTTTCCTTCACTTAGATAGATTTTAGACAAAGTATAGGAGAGGATTGTGGTTTTTAATCATAAATGCCAGTTACGTGTGTTTTTGCTCAAATTTTGGGGGGGGGGGGGGGGGGGGGGGTTTAACATTTTCCTGAACTTTGCATTTTTTAAGTCTGTACCACACGAAAATGTAAAATGGGGTTTCATGGTATATAATTCTGTGAAGGACAAGTCATTCCAGTAGTTTGAAGCACACACTGAGCAGTGCAAGTGGCCTGTAACTTGAGGGGTCAACAAATGGCTTTCTGGGCTTCAGAATTGCTAGTGTATGCTATCTTGAATTGTTGAGGCACTTCTTCAGTCTCGAGTATATCATTGTAGAATCTTTTCAGCCAAGTTCTTCCATGTTTCCCAATGTGTTTTATAAATTCAGAGAAGATGCCATCCTGTCCTGCTGCTTTCCTCATTTTCAGTGTTTTGATAACCTTACCTATCTCTTTCATCAAATTGGTCTGATAAGGTGGTGTTATCATGAAGGTAGCTGTTGACTTCATTTAGTTCACCCTTTATCATTTCTTTGGTGGTTGAATCAGCAGAGACCTTCTCAGCTCTTGATTTGACGTGTAATGCTAGTTCTGATAGCATTAACTTCGGTTGGTGATTGCAAACGATGGTTGCAGTGCTATGTTTTCTCAGTAACATCCACCCCTTTCTACTTCAATGAATGAAATTTAAACTGGAAGTAAAGTGCATCCATTTCCACTTTCCTACTTCATTTAGCTGTTCTAGTCTTTCTTTAGGTGTCTCAGCTTTTTCATTCTGTTGGTAATCTGCACACATCTTTTCTGTTGCGTCATCCCAGCAAGGGACGTAATGTTTCCTGAGCACTCTTGATACACAGCATTTGGCTGCCCCATCTCGTATAGTTCTCCACTTTTGGGGCTGTCGAACATAAGTTGCTATTGACCTCCTGAGCATTCTGATCCCAGTTATCTTTCCTGAAGTTCTATCTTGCCTTTTTTAATGGAATTCATGATACGTATCTGAAACTCTCTACTGATTATTGTAGGGTGGTATTCGCTCATTGGAAAGCTTTTTACGACTTTCTTGTATGACTCAAAGGAGATGTGTTTTCATCAGTGGAGAGAAGCACTGATCAGGATAAGAGCTTTTCTCTTTTTGCCCATTCTGCTAGTTTCTCCCCATTATCATCACTGTTTTTATAACCCCAAGTTGTGTGATAGCTGTTGAAATCATCTAAGTATATACATGGCTGAGGTACAGGGGGTAAGACTGGAGTGGGCCACTGGACTTTCAATTGTTCGTACACTGAAACAACAGTTAAGCTGATTAGCTCCAGATTGATTACTTCAATGCCAATGATCTCCTGGAAACTCACTCCCTTAATATGAAAGCTGCTATTTCTTACATATATGATAGAACCATGTACTGATGATGGCAGGTATCCTATCATTTTGTATCCTATGGGATTCTTGGAGAGCTAAGATACTGTTGTTACGAACAATGGCTAGTTTGCTCAGGGACTCACATTTCTCTTTTGATAATCCTTCTATATTTGTCTGTAAAATACGGATACTTGGTCCAAAATTTTTTGTCATATTTGTTAGTAGACTGTGGTTAAACGATTGATTGCTAGATGGTGTGGGCATGGCAAAGAAGCATGTGTATTTCTTTCTTTTGAGGGTCTTGAAGGTGCCTGTGTAACTAGGTCAACAAGACACGGTGCAGTTTTATGGTGAAAATAGTGGCTTTGTGATCTGAGAAAGCGTTAAGAAAAGCTATGACAGGAAGCAGTCTGTGAAATGCCCCTACTCTCTCCATCAAGGCGTTATTGTTAATGTGATAGAGAGGAGCCATTGCCTCTCAGTATCAAGAGCAAGCAAGCAAACTAATTATGTCGAATGTATAACACAAGAATCGGTGAAAATTTTGTAATCATATATACTTTTGTTAGATGTGTAGCCCTTGGCAAATGACAATTGAAACTGAGACAAACCCAAACATTTTAGATTGGAAGCAAAGTGCCAGAATCAAACTAATGAACGAACGTTACTTTGGCAGAAGCAACGTCAAATGTCAGTATCTTTTGAGGCACCTGAAGAATGATCTTGTGTAACTTGTAGGTCATCTACCTGTTCGAGGAAATGAAATGGTGTTCCAGTTTTTAAAAAACAGTAAGCTCCATGGCAACATTTAGGATAAAGCCCAGTGTGTAAGTCAGACAGATGAGAGGCTGCATCAGTGCTAAATCAAACATTTATCATGGATAAGTTGAACAAATTCATCCACATATGTAAAACGTGGAACGTTTCAAGAGTAAATGATATCCTTAAACAAATTTGGACATTTTGGACCTAAAGTGAAACATTTGAGTTTAAATTATTCAGAACCTGTGTGGAAACATGCCAGCTGCCCAGCACTTGGAGGAAGATGAAAATGCTTGCTATTCTGAAACCAAGCAGAGAAGCTAAAGATGATGGAACATTTAGTGATATATTTTTCCGTAGAGATTCTGACATTAGGCTGACTGACAGGTATGATAAACTTCTCCTTGTCCTATAGCTGACTGGTTTCTGCCATGAGAGAAATACATTGTATCATTTCCAAATAAAATGAAAACGGGCAACAGGCATGGCATTTGTAAACTTTTCAACTGTGTATTACTCTTCCCACAATAAACTGATAATTCTGTTATAACAGCTACTTCATTTCTCATGAGAAATGAAATAGCAGTTATAACAAAATTAAAGAAATTACTACAATCAGAGTGTAGCTTCCATACTTTTATTTAATATTTACCTAGTGATAATCAAACAAAGGAACATGTTCAAGTAGGTAACACTTTTCTCAAAACAATTTAAAGCTTTGCTCAATACTACATAGCAAATCAATGGTACCTAAACCTCAGAAAAATGACGGTATCTGCTTTACACATTTACTGCAGGCAAATCTCAAGGAAGTTTACAGTCTCGCAGAAATATCCATTATTGGAGCACGATCCTAGTCCCAACTACAGTATTTGGGACCAGGACTCCAATATACTTTGACAAGTCAGAGGTTAATGGCAGGCACATTGTACTATGATGGTTAACAAACACACCTTGGCCAATTAAAACATCAATTGGGAAATTTACTGCCTTAACAATTTGCTTATGCTGTGGATAAAGCTAGTCAGGTGTATGAATTTGCACTGGCAAGAAAGTAGTCTCAGCCCCTGGTGAAAGCTGGAGACTGGTAACTGTGTGCCTTAGACCAATCACAGCAGGAAGTTTTATTACTTTACTGATAAAATTCTTCATACCATCATTTGATTCCACTATAAGTAGAGCTTGCTGCTAGATACTGAGAGAATTGGGCCCATAAGTTGAGTTCCAACTGATGCTTTTACTATAAATTGAAATTTATACAACTGGTATTTGTTCAGTGTCCTCAGAATGGGTGAGCATAATGAAACACAGCTATTCTCACGTAATCTTTCTTGATGCCGTGGGAAATGCACCAGGGAATATATTATTTTTGCAGCCCAGTGGAGAGGATGGGGGCCCATTTCTAAGGTTTCATCTGTTTAGTGCCTTGGCAATGTGTTACTTTTATTTCGTCTTCAGTGACACATTCATTTTAGATTTGCATGATACATAAAAATGACGAAGACCAGTTGTACCACATGGCTTTGGAACAAGGAACAGGAGAGGAGAAAGAATGGTACAATTTGCTCAAGAACATGAACTGAAAATAACCAACACCTTCTTCAGGAAAAATCAAAACCTAGGATGGACTTGGCACTAGAAATCAAAACTTACGATGGACTTGGCGTCCACCAGATGGCAAGACAAAAAACAAAATAGATTACATTCTAATGTACAAACAAAACATAATAAAGAACATCCACATAATCTCACAATTAAAATGTAGCACAGACCATAGAATGGTGTGGACAAAAATAAAATTTCCAAAGAAACACAGGAAAAGCAAGCAAACCAGAAATAGAAAAACTGAACAGAGACAAATTTAAACAAGAACTACAGAAGCAACTACAACAAGCAAATATCAATACAAAACAGAACACTCAAGAAATGTATAACGCACTAGAAAAATGCGGATACGAAGCCCACTAGGACACTAGTAAAGATGAGCAAATGAAGAAAAGTCAAAGCAAATTAAGTCAGAGTAGCGTACAGCTGATTGACCACAGATCGACAATGTTAATAAGTGATATATTTCAGACGGGAATAAAGAAGAATACCCAAAACTAGACTAAATAACAAAAAGGAAAATATGGAAAGATAGATATCCACAAGCACCGATAGGCAACGACGAGACAAATACTAGAACAAACAAATTCATTAGAAAAGCAAGGATAAGTGCTCAGGGCTGGAAACTATGGATACTAGGAACGGAGAATCAGGCGGGATAACATACAAACACAAGAGAGGATATAATCAAATCAGCAGTGGAATTTGATAAAGCAATATACACAAGTTCTCTACCAAACAAAGCGACAGACCACAACACTGTCGGTCTAGACCCAGACACCACTGAAACCATACCCGCTATAATACACAGTGAGATTAGAATAACCGTCACTGAATTGAAAAATGGAAAGTCACCTGGAGAAAACAACATACACAATGAGCTCTTAAAGAAGCCCAAGATCTCCTAACACCAATCATCACACAAGTATTCAACAAAATCGTACAAACTGAAGACATTTCCGACCAGTGGGAAAAAAGTAAGATTATAGTTTTGCACAAAAAGGTGACATGAACAATTATAGACCCATAAGCCTGATGTCTAACCTTTAACAAAAACACTAGACGAGAGCCAGCCCTCAGAACAAGCAGGATTCCACAAAGGATTTAGCACAGTGGACCATATTCAAACCATTAATCAGATAACGGGAAAATCTGAAGATCGCCATCTCAAAATATACCTTGCTTTTGTTGATTACAGCAAAGCATTTGATACCATCGAACACCCAAACAACTTCAGGCACTAAGAAATCAAGGAGTAGAAGCAAAATTACTAAGAAACATTCAAAACCACAGCTTCACTAGAGTTAAAACCAAAAAGACAGGCCAACCTTTCCACGTGGAAAGAAGAGTTAGACAAGGGGATCCCATCTCCCCAAAACTATTTACCTGCATACTGGAGAATATATTCAGGAAACTAAAATGGGATAAGAAAGACAGAATATGCCACAACGGCAAGAGACTAACAAATTTGAGGTTTGCTGACAACATAGTCCTCTTCCCCAAAACTGCAAGGGAATTACAATCAGTGATCCAGGGGCTTAAAACACAAAGTAAGATTGCAGGACTCACAAGGAACAAATCTAAAATGCAAGTAATGACAAATGAATTAGAAAACCCAATATATCTTGAAGGAACGGAACTAATGTATTCATCACAATACATATACCAAGGCCAAATAATTTCATTTATCAACAAAATGGGAAAAAGAAATAAAATGAATAGTTTCCTTAGCTTGGAAAGCTTTCTGGGCCTTAAAGTTAATATTGCCCTGAATAGAAGGCTCAAGATGTAGGCACTTGAAAGCTGCGTTTTTCCAGTGTTGTTAGATGGATGTCAGACATGAGCTCTCAAAGCCAAAGAGAGAAGCACGGTACAGGTGTGTCAAAGGAAAATGCAGAGGAAGATCCTCGACACCTCTCTGAAGTACAGAATATCAACCACATCGATACACAAGATGTCAGCAACAATAGACATAGCAGAACAGGCTGTGAAGATCAGATGGAAATGGAGTGGCCATGTGGTGAGGTTGCAAGACAACGGATGACATGAGCTACCACATGGGACCCATATCAGCAAGAGACTCCCAGGAAGACAAAGACACAAATGGTCAGACTTACTCAGAAAACAAGCAGGAATACAGTGGACCAGCATGGCAAAAAATAGAAAGGAGTGGAAAGAACTAGAACTAAGTGATAAAGCGTAATTCCATGTGTTTTGTGCATTAAAAGCCATACCCTCTTAAGCGAACTAGCTCACCACGTGCGTCTTTAAAAGCAGCTACCCCTTCTTTTAAGATGCCTTTACCCTCAGTGAGACAACACAGGCTATTTTCATTCATTCATCCATTTGTGATACTCTTGGTATGTGTGATATCACAGTTACCAAAATGAAAAGTTAGCATCATTGTCTGTTACGGTTTCTAAATCTCTGTGGCTTGACTTGTATTGCATAAATATGTTTGAAAAATTATGAATATTTTTACAGGGTGCTTCCCCTTGGTCACATTGTTAACCATAATAATTTTGCATAATTATGATCAGTTTGCTGAATTATACATCTGGCTGCCTGAACCATAAGATTTAATTTTCAGGCTAGTCACCATCTAGTCCCCATTAGTGATCCAGTCTATTTAGGTCTTCAAAAAGAGCTAGATGTTAAAAAAAAAAAAATACTAACATTAAACAAATACATGTTCAAACTGATTTCTCTGAAGTCTAATTAGGAAAAAACTAGAAATCTTTTCTTAACCCTACCACTCCTACAGACGTGCTTTGTGCATTCTATGCAGTGTGTGGCTTTGATGAGGCGGAACTGGTCACCAAATGCTGCTACCTATGCTGAGAGATGGCATTGAGTGGAAATACTGTTCCCCCTACTCCTTAAGTGCGTATTATATTTCATTTTTGTTCACCATTCTACCTCGGAAATGTTTTGAGCTGTGTTGGTGTTGTATCCTGTGTTTATTTTTGAATAATTCTCTTCATAGCTTCAGATAACATATTAGAATGGGATGGATTTTTATAACTTAATTATAATTACAATAGAAGTTAAAACTAACAAATTTTCAGAGATAGGTGCAATTAGAACCACAGTGAACTTTAATTATTTTATTTGTTTCATGATTATTTTGTGAACTCTTCTTTCTATCATTAAATTTAGTCTCTACTTGGAAAGATTACATCTCATTTGTTTCTTTTGCCCACATGAAAAAAAGACATACATATGACGTATTCAACCACAGTTCACACACATTCTGTTGACTGTCATTTTGATGATTGTTATTATTTAATAATGTGTAACTTTGTAGATTATTTCCACATCACCACCCAAGATGTCACCACCTAAAGCTGAAAATCAGATCCGCGCAAAAAATCCAAATGTTGCTCCTGAATGTGACCCAAGAAGTGATCTCCTCAAAGCTATCAGAGATGGTGAGTATAGTTACTGACAGGTATGAGTTTAATTATTGACAGTTTTGTTTGTTTGGTAATGACACACATTTGTTGCTGCACTGGAAAATTTCTTTACTAGTGCTTCAAGAGAACCATCTCGTTCATTCATTATATTTTGTTTTTGGATAGAGTTCATAAAAAGCATATTGTACTGGAAAAAGAAACCCCAAAATAAAACAGTGTAAAATCCAGGGTGGACTGTAACAATATTATGAAAATGATAGTTGCTACTCAGAATATAGTGGAGATTCTGAGTCGTGGATAGGCACAGCAAAGGAGTGCCAGAAAGTGAACTTCCGGCCAACAAGGCCATTGTTGGATGGAGGCACTCTCTCTCTCCCTCTCCCCCCCCCCCCCCCCCCTCTCTCTCTCTCTCTCTCTCTCTCTCTCTCTCTCTCTCTCTCTCTCTCTCTCTCTCTCTCTCTCTCTCTCTCTGACTGGTGAGATATAAGCCAATAACTATATTGTCTTTTATCTCGGCTGCCATAGGTCAGGTGTGTGTGTGTGTGTGTGTGTGTGTGTGTGTGTGTGTGTGTGTGTGTGTGTGTGTGAGAGAGAGAGAGAGAGAGAGAGAGAGAGAGAGAGAGAGAGAGAGAGAGAGAGAGAGAGAGAGAGAGAGAGAGAGATATATATATATTCTTGGTCGGAGTAGCAACTATCCTTTCCATAATATTGAAACCTCCAAATATGTGGGTATTATGCAAAGAAACAAATTTATCCGAGAAAAAATTGTGAAGTTGATAAAAATTGTTGTACCTTCAATTAATGGAAAGCAATTGGAGGGAGGGGATGTTTCGCTTGTGGGTGCATTTATTTAGTTATTTTGAAGGAAATATTCACCCCATCAGAATGCTAACAATAAGACATAAGCACAGTGTATCGAAATTTGAAGTTGTTTTCTGCTGTTACTTTAATTTCCTAATTATGATTCCACATATTTTTTTCTAGAAGAGGATAGTTGCTACTACATTTATAGAAACCATTTTTAACCAGCATCATACATATATAAAAAGATTCACAAAAGAAGAGGAGAATTGTCTTATGCTTAATACTGTGTGGAAAGTACTATACAGAGACAGATTAGCGTATTATGGTAGTTAGAACTATAAAATAATGTTTGTCACTGGAGGAAAAATTCTGCTTACTTTTCTCCATACTATAAAACATGACTCTCTCTCTCTCTCTCTCTCTCTCTCTCTCTCTCTCTCTCTCTCTCTGAAATCGAAAGTGTTTGTATGTATGAGAAAGTTTTCCTGGTGTCACATGATCAACTTCATTTTAAGAGTTGATTTTTTTTACTGATGTTGCCATTGATAGAGGACCAGATAAAATTTAGTCTTATACAAGTAGTATACACTTTGAAGTTATGTATAAGATACTAGATTGAAATTTTCACTCTACAGCGGACTGTGCGCTGATATGAAACTTCCTGGCAGATTAAAACTGTGTGCCAGACCAACACTCGAACTCGGGACCTTTGCCTGTCGCGGGCAAGTGCTCTACCAACTGAGCTATCCAAGCACGACTGGCAGAAGTAAAGCTATGAGGACGGGGCATGAGTCATGCTTGGGTAGCTCAGTTGGTAGATTACTTGCCCGCGAAAGGCAAAGGTCCTGAGTTCGAGTCTCGGTCTGGCACACAGTTTTAATCTGCCAGGAAGTTTCAAGATACTAGATGTTATAAAATTAGGTAATGTCAGGAATGTCTTCATGAGACGAAATTCTGGTACCATCAGTGCACACAGAAAATAATAAAAAACAATCCTAGCTTTCAGACCTATTAGTCTCGTCATTTCTAACCTTATGCAACGTATCCCTTTTCTTCGATAAGAAAGGGACTGATAGTCCTCGGACTGGAAATTTGCTGCCTTATGGCAAATAATCATCATCATGTTTTCTGCTATATTAGCAAGTCCTTTGCCTCTCCATTTTCTGTGATCCATTGCTTCCTTCTTAAGGCTGCTGTATGTTGTACCGTCCATCACGTTATCCAGTATCTGAAATCTCTTCCTTCCCTTCTACATAACCTTCTAAAACCTTTTTTTATCCGTCGTCATTCTTTCTTAATATATGCCCAATCCAATTTCTTTTTCTTTTTTATTACATCTAGTAACTGTCTTTTCTCTCCCACTCTTCTCAGTACCTCTTCATTTTTTACTCTGTCCACCCAACTTATTCTTTCCATCCTCCACCATGTTGACATCTCGAAAGCATCCACTCTTTCTTCCTCAAAATCCATGTTTCAGCACCATATAGAACAACACTCCATACAAGACATTTTATGAGTCTCTTCCTGAGTTCTCTGTCCAGACTGCTGCAGAAAATTCTCCTTTTCTTATAAAATGCATCTTTTGCCATTGCTATCCTTGTTTTAATTTCTGTGGCGCACTTCAAGTTGGTGTCCGTTCTGTTTCCAAGATACTTAAAATTTTGCACCTGTTCTAATATTTCTCCATTCAGCATAATTTTTATTTCATTATTTCCTCCTAGTGCCAATACTTTTGTTTTCTTTGTGTTAATTTTCATTCCATATTTTTTTCTGTTAGCTTCAATGTTGTCCACCAAATCCTGTAATTCTTTTTTCCCTGTGGCTAGAAGGACCATATCATCAGCAAACCTCAAACACCCTACTCTTCTTCCTCCAATTTCTATTCCTTTGTCATCTAATGAGCATTGGTCAATCATTTTTCGCAAGTAGAGGTTGAAAAGGGTAGGTGATAAACAACATCCATGTCTTACTCCTTTTCCTAATCCAATCCAGTTTGTACTTTCTCCTCTCACTTTAACTGAGGCTTTTTGGTTAAGATATAATGAGTTTACAAGTCTTCTGGTTTTCCAGTCCACTCTCTTTTTCCCTCATTATAGCCGCCAGCTGGTCCCAAACCATATTGTCAAAAGCCTTTACTAGATCGATGAAGCACATATATAGGTCTCTTCCTTTTTCAATAAACCTTTCTCCCAAGATTTGTAAGAGCCCTGTTGCATCTCTGATGCCTGTATTCCATCTCAAGCCAAACTGCTCCTCACCAAGATTCTCCTCCATTACTTTTTAAAGTCTCTTACTAATTATTCTTACCATCACTTTGGCTGCATGTGAAATGAAGCTGATTGTCCTGTGCTCACTGCATTTCTTGGTTCCTTGTTTTTTCAGTAATGGAATCATTACTGTTGTCAGAAAGTCCTCAGGCCATTCACCACTGTCATATATATTTTGTTACATAACCTCAATATTTCTCTTATTCCATCTTGATTCAAGCATTTTAATATTTTCCTGGTATCGTATCTGTACCTACTGCTTTGCCATTTTTCATTGCAGTTATGCCAGACTTTACTTCTTCCATTATGATGGTTGTTGCTTTCTCGTCATCACTTACACTGTTGAGTGATTAAAGTTCCACAGTTTCTGGTTTGCAGTCTGTGTCATATAGCTCTTTTAAAGATTCTTCCCATCTCTGGAGGACATCATCACGATCTTTGTACACTACCTCTTCGTCTTTACTCAAAATTTCCATAGTGGCACTTCCTGCTCTATTTTGATCCCATGTCATAGTCTTTACTCTGTTGTATAGTACCTAATATCTTCCCTTCCTGTCCAGTTCTTCAATTGCATCACATTCCTCTTTTAGCCATTTTTTCCTAGTCTGCTCTGTTTCTCTTCGCAGTTCATTATTTAACCTTCGGTACATCTTTCTTGCATCTTCAGTGTTCTTGTGTTTAAATTTTCTTCTCTCCTCCATTTTTGAAATAATTTCTTGTGTGACCCATGGTTTTTTGCTCTTTTCCCTTTCACACGTCCTATATTTTGCTGTCCTGCTTTGCTGATTCCTTTTTTCAGCAGATTCCAGTACTCATTGGCATTATCAGATGGTTTTTTTGTCTCATAATGTGTTTAGAAACTCACGTGACAGCATCTCTGTAATTTGTTCTTTGTTGGGTCTTATCTTCTCTAAATCCCATTTCTTCACCATGGTCGCCTTCTTCAGTTTTTTATGGCAAGTACTGGCCAGCTATTCTCACACCTTGTATTGTTATAGTTTAACTTGTGCTGGATTTTGACCAGCTTCTTAAAATACTTGTCATTGTCTGTATGTGTCTACAATCGTGAAATTGCACTTCACTCTTCAGTTACAGGCTTCCTATCATACTATTCAGAATGAAAATGATCTTTAGTCATGATGAGCAACTGTTCTCAGAGTTGTCCAGAAACATTTTCTCCCCAGCATGTGACACAATACAGTATATCGTGATTCCACAATCTTTTGACCTCTAGACTTTGTACGTTAGTGTACTCACGCACTTGTTCACAAAGGATTAATGTACTAGTGAAAGATATGTCCCATATGAAGAAATATTAAGGAAGAAGTTATTGTATTTTGTATTAGGAGACTGGTATTCAGATATTGGTTACCTGTTGACGTAATTACATATTACATTCTGTGTAAGACGTGATATGTTAGAGTTTGGACTGCCTTAACACTTGTTTGAATTTATGCTAATTTTTTTCAGGGATCAAATTGCGCAAAGTGGAGAAAATTGAACAGAAGGAGGTAGAGCGGGTCAATGCTCTCCATGATGTAGCATCGATCCTTGCACGGCGAGTTGCTGTAGAATTTTCGGACTCTGACTCTGCGTCAGAGAGTGAATATGACAGCGAGGGTTGGGGTGATCAAGAGACGAGTGCGTGACATCGGCGGACTGACAGTGGTCAGTCTTACCGCCAGGAGGATCCACCACAGGTGCCACCTCCTCCTTCACCCGCTGAAACGGCTCCAGCAGTCACCGACAAGTGATATCACCATGTGGTACAGAGGCCAGCACTCTGTGGAGTGTAATAGCTTGGCTGACTGCTCTCTTTTGAAGAATGTACAAGTAAAATTTGCTGAAGATTTCTCAAGAGCCTGTATTAATATTTTGAAGATCATCAATTTTATGAGGAACTGAATATTTTGCAAATTTTCAGATTTATGATAAACTGGCAGATGCACAGTTAAAAATTCAATATAAACTGGTTATTCTTGAAAATACAAAGTTTCTTCATTGGATGTAGAGGATAGGGTCCTCCCTATTAATTTAAAAAATAAAATAACCAAATGAGTCATTGTGTTCACTTTTGTTTGTTAATCAAATAAAGAGAAATAAATAAACGACCCTCATAATTGTGATAACAAATGAAACAGATTGACACGAAATGTTAACGACTGCTTCAGCTCCTTTCTTTATTGAATCCATATCGAGTGCTGGATTAATGCTTGTGTAGTTCCTAACAGTAAGAAAAATATTCAGGAATAAATGAACAGTCAATGTATGATCTATTCATAGTTCAACCCAACACGGTTCATTTGGATAAATAATTTATGCAAGTGCGGGTTTTAGTTCACTCCCCAGAGCTGAATAGTGATATTCACAAACTGGAAAGGCATCCAAGACATTTAGCAAAGAACGGTGACATTTGAAAAATGAAAAACACATTCAGAATGGCAGAAAGCACAATGTTTTCTCTTGTCACAATCCCCAGTGGCTGTACAGCATTGTTCTTGGTCGATGATGCATGGATTGTAGAGCCACTGATTTTTAGCAGTATCATTGCATATATCCATTTGCTCAGAACAGGATCTTTAGTATATTTCCTTAAATATCATAGAAATATACTAATGTGCATTGCTTTCTAACATCTGTGAAGGAAATGTAGTTGAGTATGTACATTATGTGGTGCTAATCACCCAGTAAGCACAATACTTTGCCTTTTTATTTAATGGAAAAATTGTACATGTTGACTCTAAAGGTGCAAAATTGTTTCTAAAACTTAGTGATAAATATCAAAGAAATGGAACCATTCGCTTGTTCAGCTTTCTACATGTGTATGAGAGCAGCCTAGTGCAGCATCAGATGTGATGGGCTGTGCTGAAAGGAACTCCATTTCAACACCCACAGTGGAGTAGTCCTACTACACAAAGTACTACACTGTTGTATCGAAATATGCAATTAAACCATGTGAATAACAAAAAAACATGGATCACTCAGAACAGCTGTAGCAAAGTAAAATGCTGTTTCTGAATACCACATATGTGCTGTGATTTTAGTTTGTATTTGTAGGTTTATTGTGGTTATAGAAACCAACAAAGGTTGGATGTAGGTGTTAATTTTGTTCCTTTCTCATAGACCATCACTGCCAGGCAGTGCTGCATTTTACAGTTGATAAAAGAAAGGTGGGTGTTGTATCCACTATCCTGTATTTACTTCTTTTGTACAGTGTTCAGATTTTGTTTGTAATTTCCAAGGAATTTAATTCATAAGAAGTTAACAGTGCTATTAATACTGTAATATTAAAATAGGTATAGTAATATTTTTCCTGACTTTTGTTAGATTTTATCTGCTACATAAAACAGTTGTAATGAAATATACTATATACTTATATTAATACAAAATGCATGTATGAATAGTTGTGGATTGTGCTTTTCCTGAACTTTGTAATGATTGTAGTAGTAGACACTCTGTACAATGTAAAAAGACATTTTGAAGCATTATGTACATTATTAAGAAATGTAAGATGTGCTGATGGATGTGCTGATGGTGTGTGTGTGTGTGTGTGTGTGTGTGTGTGTGTGTGTGTGTGTGTGTGTGTGTGTTTTGTGAAGTATTCCTGTTCGAGTGAACTGTAAGAATATACCATAAATGCTTTTTCAAAACAAAAAATTACTTTTGACTGGCTGATTCATGTTAGTAAAAGATTTGAACATTTGAGGTTTCTTTTTGGATATTAATTTGGTGTTAACTTACAAATAATGACACTTGTATTCATATAATTCAATATGTGACAAAAATCTCTACTGCTTTCCTCAAAATAATTTATTTAATTGTAGGTAGTAGATATAATTCCAGCTGCACATATTTTGAATTTCTGACCTAACAAGAACTGGCCATACTCACTTCCTGATGCTCAGCTGTGCTCAAGTCTTTCTCATTATATATTGCTATCATCTGCTACAGAGATTGTTTATCTAGGTATTCTCAGGTGCTTAGTTACCATTTTTTAAATACTATCTTGTTTCCCTTATTCGTATTCCTCTTTATCTCTTCCATCCAATGCATATGGATTTGTTGCAGTACCTGGTGAACTTGCCATCTTTATAAAAATGTATCAGCCATGTCACATTGCAATAGTTTGGCAGTAAAATATAAAACTTCCATGTTATTAATTGTGATCTACTTGTTCAAGAGTTATGTCCTGTACTTATATTCAGATTTGAAAAAAAAGTGTAAAAGACACATTCAGAATATTGCATGGTGTAATTGCAGTATTAGTGTGGCCACTGGTGCGTCTGTGCTTGGCAGTTGAATAAAAGTATTGAGATAATGTTTGTAACATACAGTTCTTTAATGGTGATGTTTATACATCTCGAGAATAATAAATATTCTTTACTGATACAGTAGAGGTTTTCATTTGCTTATTTGACGCATTTATTCTATTCTATTTTTTTTTGTTTTTATTACCCACGATTTATGACCACAGTTACAGGTTCAGGGAGTAATTCATTTCTGTAATGCACATTTACCTGTATACGCTGACAACTTTGTAAGGGCCTAATTGCTCTGTTTTAAGTTGTGAGTAGTGTGAAATTCAGAATATTCATGTGCACTGCCAACATAACTTGTGTGTTGTTATTAGGGTGAAAAGTATATTTCATAAAAACATTTTGCATAGAACACAGTTCCAAGATTACAATTCAAATAATTTTTCACTTTCAAATTTGACAAATGCCTCAGAAATTCAGTTACAAAAGGAGATGTATACAAAATCATCATAAAAATTACTTTTTGATGATGGACCCTTGTTGTCTACTTTGACAAAATGATCTATAGATTTGAGAGCTATATTGTAATATCGTATAGTAAATACCACACACTTGTCTCGGATAACAACCCTCATATGGCTGCAGAGCAACATCTATACAAACTCTGTGCATATATGAATATCTTAAAGTAAAGTTTCCTGATTTTGAAATACTTGCTGTGTAAATTATCTTTAAGTTTGTATTGTAGATTTTCCGATAGATACGTCTTTGGTAGTCTGTACAGTAGCAGGAAGTAATTACAGCAGTGAACATTACATATCCTAATGGCACAAATATTGACTAAAAGAAATTACAGCTAGACTGAAATTGAAAGAGCTCAGTTTGTGCTAGAAAATTATGGAAGAGGTATTATTATTTGAATATTTTGCAGAAAAGGTCTTGACAATATTGTAGATATATCAACACAATCATTTCTGCAAATAAATACACCACCAATAACTGTTGATACATTTTAGCAATAACTGAATGGGGAAGTCTGCATTTTATAAAACCAACTGAGGTAAAGGTCTACCCATTCCATATCACAGTGTTCAAAGATATATTACACTTCATGTTAGGATTCTTTCCATTTTTCCCTTTAAGAAACAAAAGAATGTCTTTGAAAAATGCATTTGATGCCCCTACATCCATTTATAATAAACACGAAAGTTTCCTTCACGACAAAACTGCAATACTTTCTCACAGTAGATGTGATATTCTGCTTCAAAATGTAATATGATCATACACAATGACAGTCATGATAAAGTTGAATAAAACTGGGGAACATGGTCAAAGCTATTTGTGCTGTAGAATGGTGTTCAAATTGGTGCTCTAGACTCTGAAGAATGTCCTCAGGTATTGTGTCTGTTGTCAGCGGTACCATTTGCTGTGCGTCCCTTATTACAT
Organism: Schistocerca piceifrons; assembly: GCF_021461385.2. NCBI lineage: Eukaryota > Metazoa > Arthropoda > Insecta > Orthoptera > Acrididae > Schistocerca > Schistocerca piceifrons. The sequence continues at coordinate 313,257,680 of NC_060139.1, read as the reverse complement.
GTACTGACCTGTTATCTCTAACTACATTTCATACTTTTGTCCCTTGGAGAATTGATGTTGTCTCCATTGCATCTTCAGAAGACAGAGTGCTGGGTTCCAAGCAGAGCTCAGCTGAAAATCAGTGTCATGGTTAATAAGATTCTCCGGAACCTTAATCTCAATAGATTCTTGGATGACAGTATCCCAGTATCTTGATGTCTGTGTTAAAATCTTGGCTTCATTATACTTCATAGAATGGTGGAATTCTAAACAATGCTCTCAGTGTGCCTTTGGTACTCTTTGCACCTCATGACAATGGTCCTGGTCCTCTGACTGATGTATGCCATGCCACATTCACATGGTGTGTGGTAGATGCCTGGTTTCTGTAGACATAGGTCGTCCTTCACACTTCCTAGCATCTTGGTGGGTAGATGGAGCATGCTTTTGTTGTGATGTTTGAGGAGAATTCTGCTGATTTTCTGATTTTGGCAGATACCAGACCGACATATGGCAAATATGCAACCTTCTGCATTTCTTCTGGTACGTACCTCTTCATGAACCATATGCAGGGAAAAAGGGTGCAGTGCCTTTTGAATGTCTTGAGAAGAGTATTTATTTTTGCAGTACACAGATTGTAGGAGTTCTATCTCAGTCCAAATTATCAGGATCTGACAGAGTCCGTGCTTGGTAAACCAGAGTTCTGAGTACACCATTTTCCTGTGTCGGGTCATGGCAACCATTAGCTTGCAAGTACAAGTCAGTGTGAGCGGGTTTGCGGTACACGCTGTGACTGACACTACCATCTGCCTTCCTCTTAACTAATACATTGAGGAAAGAAAGTAGTCTTTCCTGCTCCATTTCCATGGTGAATTTAATATTAGGGTGGCATGGGTTTAGGTGATCCAAGAAAAGTCAAGCTTTCGCCTTCCATGAGGCCATATGACAAAGGCATCATCCATATACCTAAAAAAAAAAAAAAATTTCAGTTGATCTGGAAATGATGTAAGTGCCTCCTCTTCGTATCTTTCCATCTTTCCTCCAATCGGCTCAAGTGAATTCTTGATGTGTGGGGACATTTACCTGCGGAATTTAAGACACTCAAGGAGTGGCATCTTGACAAAAATGATGATATGGTCAGCTTTGATGTTACATCCCTCTTCATGAGGGTACCACTTGAGGACTTCTTGAAACTACTGGAGAATCATTTTGACAAAGACACAACGGAACTATTCCAACATGCACTTACGACCATGCATTTCCAGTGTGGGGTAAGTTTTACCAACAGGTGGATGGAGTCAGTATGGGATCCCCATTCTGACACTATGTATTGCCAATCTGTACATACAATACTTCGAGGGCATCACCTTGGAAACAGCATGTGGACGATACTTTCGTGGTCTGGCCGCACAGCAAGGACACACTAATGGAATTTCTCAACCATCTGAACAGCATACATGAGAATATCAAGTTCGTAATAGAGTTAGAAGAAAATAGGTGCCTACTCTTCTTCGATACGCTAATAAAGAAGAAAAGAGATGTCACACTGGGACACTTGGTCTACCGAAAGAAAATACACACAGGCCTGTACCTCAATGCCAACAGCTCACATCACCGGCACAGCAGAAATCCGTGCTCACTACTCTTGTCCATAGAGTTCATGACATAGGCAGTTTATCTAGAGAGATTCAGCACCTAAAGAAAACCTTCCAGAAGAATGGCTACACTGAAATGAAGGTTAGAAGTGCTCTCTCAAGATGAGCAAGGAGGAGGATCACCTTCAGGAAGAAGAGAACAATGAAGGTCTGGCACTCCTCCCATACGCAGGGCTGCCCATGGCAATGATTGCCAGGATACTGGAACAAGATAAAAAGCATCTTCCATCCTCCAGCAAAAATCAGGAATATGCTAGGCTCAGTGAAGGCCAACTTGTGTCTAAGAACACTGGGTGTCTACCACATTTCCTGTGAATGTGGAAAACAATATATCGGGACAGATGCAGCGTTGCATCACACAATGCATCTCTAAACACGTGAGAAGCATTCACCTTGGACAAAAGAAAAAACTCTGCGGTAGCGGAGCACTACCTCAGTGAAGAACACACCTATCAGTTTGAACAAACCAAGAGACTGTGTAGAGCGAAAGGTTTCTGGGACTCTTTATTATTAAAGAGGCAGTAGTGATGACCTTGTCAACCATGACAGCGGCTTCCAACTCAGCACTGTGTGGGACGCAACATTAGCAAGAATAAGACGAGAGCGTACTGATGGAGGCAGGTCGGTGGCAGTGGGATGGCATAAACAGGCTGCACTGAAATTAGACACCAGGACCCTGTGTCCACGGCTCCCCCCCTACCACGCGCCAATTCCATTTGTGCCTGATTGGCCCAACTGGCACCAAGGACACAGAGAAGCCGGTGGCCCAGTGGCTATAAAGATCCAGACGAGGCGTGAACCCGACACTTCACCTGAAGATGCCAAGTTAGAAACTTGCTGCAACATTGCCGGAGAACAACACATTCACTCAGCATGATTAATTTTGTTTGAGAAGAGATCCCACTTGTAAGTTCAGTAAAAAGTAATTCTTTGCTTGTCCAAAAGAATCCTACTGTGGCTTTTACAATCTAATCCATATGTAGAATAATATTGTCACTCAACTCGGAGCCGGAAGACAACCCTGGACAAATGCTACCTTGTTACATTTAAATGACAATAATAATTGTTTATTTACAGGTTTGCCATATCTTCCTGTAGATCCCACAATTTTAATCCCTGAAACGGATAACTCAACAAAGTCTGAACTGTTTTTAATCCTGTCCCTCAGTTTTTCAGAGATCACACAAACAGGACTGCCAGCATCAATTAAACAAGTACCATCCCAGTTATCAGTATGAATAAAAATGTAAGGACTACCTGTTATATCACAATCACTTTTGTTCTCAGCTTCATATAAAATATTTTGCACAATATCTTGAACCCCATATTCTTTACCTCGTCTTTGTTTCTGTGTGCTTTTAATTCTGGTTGCATTACACTTAGGGGCATACCAGAGTTCCTCAATTTAGCTAAATCACTTTTCGTTTCTCCCCAACAGTCTGGATGTATACTTTCCAAGATGGTACTGGTACTCATTGTAATTTAATTTCGTCTTTCCCCAACAGTCTGGATGTGTACTTTCATGTACTCTTTGTATTTTAATTTTGCTATTGCAGTTATCACTACTATAAAGCTCCAAGCTAATCTCAAGATCTCATCATTTATGCATTTTACATGTTCCCCCTCATCCTTTCCAATGTTTGCCGCCTTACTGACATCAGTTGGTAAAATTTGACACTCGTGTGCTTCCCTATAATTTTTCTGGCCAGCCCTGATATGTTCATTACTGCTCCCTTAATTACCTTCCTTTAATGCCTCTGCTTTAACTTCTACATAAATTGTACTCCCTAATTTCTCATAAAAGTCAGTCTCACTTCCTGCCCTTGTTTTCTTGAATCGCTAAAAATTTTGGGAGGAAATCCAATGTTACAGACAGCTACAAAAAATTGGTAATTCAACAAATGATGGAGAAAGTTGTTTTGTACAAGACACTGTGAGGAATGGGATTTCTCTGGAAGGGATCTTAAGTAAAAGAAAGATTCTGAAAATTGATGCTGTTGACCGGCAATAAGGTAAGAAAATTTTATGGTCATTAGGCCATTACAGCAATAGACAAATTTTTTTGTACAGTGTAATAATTACATTAGTAAACAGAACCGTACAGCTTGTCAGTTGTTACCTTACAATTCTGTGTCACAGTAAAAAACACTTTTTAATTCATAAAAGGAGTTGGTAACAAGCCATTTATTTAATGTTTTCCTAAATGCACATTCTGGAAGGTCTTGTACCGTCTGCGGAAGCTAATTAAATAGTTTATGGCTGGTAGCTATTGATTGTCTTTGATAGTCTATTGTACGATGTACGCATAGACTAATTTTTTCCTTGTGTTGTGACAGTGAATGTTATTTCTACATTTTACTTCATGCAGATTCTTTTTTGTATAAATTAACGCATGGTATGTATCCATATTTATGGCAATCATTATTTTACACTCGGAAAACAAGGGCTTACAGTGTGCTTTGTGCTGACGACATGTAATGCCTGACTGCTTTCTTCTGCAGAAGTAGTACATGGCCCAAGTTTTGCCAGAGAATAAGTTCATATGACATAATACTTTGAGAGAGAGAGGAGAAAAAAAAGCAGAATAAGACGTTTCAACATAAGGTGCTGTTACACATTTCGTAAGACCTCTTAATAATTAAATTGCTCTAAACAATTTAACACTAATGTATTTCATGTGTTGCTCTGATGACAACTTGTCATCTAAGCATACCCCCAAGAACTTTACTAAATAACTAGTATCATTAAAACTGCTTTTGTCCGGCTGACTAAATACCTTTTATTGTTCAGGAGAAACCCATTTGACCCAAAGCAATATGATGCTTGGGCAAGAATCCTTTATCTTATTCAGATCATTGTTATAATTTAGGAAGGTAGTGTCATATGCAAATAGCACTGTATTGGAGCTTATAAAGGAGGGTAGGCCATTCATCACTACCAAAAACAAAAATAGTTCCAATACAGATCCCTGCAGAACTCCAACCATAAGTTTGATTCTTGGTAGAATTTTCTGTGCCAAAACATACAACTTGCCTATGGTTTTGGAGATTAGACATGTCCTAAACAGTCAAATGATTTACTCAGGTTACAGAAAGTGCGTCAGGCCGTCTGTATGATAGCGGCTGTGTAGCTGCTCGTTCTCTGTATGTGTTTTGTTGTTCTCTTTGTAGACGTTCTCGCATGCTGTGATCTTTTTGTGGAGTTAGTCGAACAGTGTTCCACATTGTCATGCAAGATCTGCTGTGGTCTCCATGTCTATTGGTGGAGGGGGAGGGTCTGAGGCAGACTGCAACTGCAGACGCCCCTATAGGGTGTAGTCCATCACCTTGTAATAACAGAGCCCTGCTGAGATCCGGGATGAGATGGTAATGATGAAGGAAGTCCACTGGGAGCACTGATTCCACCGTTTTGGCCACAAAGAAAGTCCAGGAATGTGGTAGTCTAGCCAGAGCATCGCCAAGGTTGTCCCCATTACCATTATTATTGAATCATTTGCCGCCTGGAGTTGTATGGTTGAGGGTTTGTAATCTTCTGTAGTGAGATGTGGGAGTAGCATGCTGATGTCCGTGCCCATATTGACCAACAGGTATTAATGTAGCTGACAGACATAAACAAACAGTCACGCACCGTCTGCCTGTATGTGTGTGCATGCGTGCTATGTGCTTTGGTATCTCCAGTAGAAAGGCAGCTTGCTGTAGGGAGTTGGGGTGGTGCGCAGCACCTAGGCTAGTCCACTGGTGTAGTTTGGGTACCTGCATGTTTGTTGGCAGCGGTGTGCGTTGGTGCCAAATCGCACATTAAACCAGCAGTAGCCGCTTGTCATTTTGTTTTGGCTGGGCTGGGCTGGGCTGTTTTGGCGGCCCAGGCATCGACCGTCTCCCTTGTTTGTTTATTTCCTGCAGGAGCTGGGTCCGTGTGCCGTAACTGTTGCAGCACTGTAGCAGTTGCAGCCTGCAAGGCAGTAGGCTCTAGTTGCAGGGGGGGGGGGGGGGGGGGAGGAGGAGGAGGTGGAGGTTGCCTGGGGTCTGCGTGCAGTGTTTTGCACTGTGTCTGCCGCTGCTGCCATCCTTTTCTGTTGTGCACTGTATCCGTCACTAGCATGGCGGTCATAGATAACTGTCCTATTACTGATTAGTGTCCGTTGGCGAGTGGGCGCCAGCACCCTATCGGCCAGTTGTAGGTGCGTTTCCAATAGTGTGTCCGCTTGTACTAGAAATGTTGTCTGTATTTGCTCTAGGAGCTTGAGTAACCATAATGACCATATGTCCCGGTCTGGTAGTAGGTTGTTATCAATTTTCAGGCACTGTTTGCACCATAACGCCGATGGTGTATTGCCGCCAGCATCATCTCGTTTATGGTATGGTGCAGTAGTTGCTCCAGCTTGTGTGATATTTGTTGCAATATTAGTGACTTTGCCATCTCATACTTGTGCGTGTTTGGATTACTCAGCAGCAGATCGCTGACAAGATCCGCTTGTTCACGGAGATGGTTGCAAAGTATACCAGCTTTCTCTGGCTGTCCTGTCTCTCCTGGCCTCATCGTACATTCGCATAAAGCAGACCACACTTCTGGTGAGTCTGTGTGAAAGGGCAGCAGGTGTAGTTTGATGGACAGTGGGTGGTTCCCGTAGTTGTTGTTTTGTGTTGGTCCCACCGAGTTATTGCTGTGCAGTAGTTGCATGGCGTTGCTCAGAGCGACTGTGGTGACCTGATGAGGTATGGCCATTGTTGTACCTGTCGTCATGGTGTGGTGTGACATTCCAGTTGGAGCTGTGGTCCAGTGTGCGGCGCGGCCAGCCAGGTGGTGACGTCACACCCGTGGAGTGGTGAGTGTCACGGTGTGGCTGATTTCTCCATGCTGTCCCTGGTGTCACATATAGAGGTGCATTGGCGGACTGTGGAGAAATATAGTTTTGTTGGACATCACAGTTGTCAGGCGATGTTTGTCCGTGTGTCCACTGTGCACACTGTTGCGTTAGTCGCGTCACAGCCATCGCGGTTGCTGTGGTGGTGTAACGAAATTTAGCACATGGCATGGGTGGTGTTGCAAGTAAGTCCGTGTTAACGGCATCGCCCCCCTTGTAATCATCGTTAGCCCATGTGGTATGGGGTTCACTGTAAGCATGGCGGTGATGTCTGCTCGAACTTGTTGTCAGTGCGGGTGGTGTAGCAGTCAGGCTATAATTCTGATATCCATCTTGTGGCCTTAGTGCTGTTCATACATCTGTTGTGTTATTCTGGTAGCTGTTCATGTGTGGTCGTGGTAAAATGGTCGTGTCATGTGTCCGTATGAGCACGCGGCAGGCATTAGCATATCCCAGAGCGAGCTGGGTTGTGGGGAGTGGTGTGGCTGCTGGCGGGGCTGTGACGTCACTCCCAAGGTGCACCATGGTACACGGCTTGGCTGCCTTGACGTCACTCACATGACATGTGAGAGTGCAAGCAGTTTGTGGAAATACACCATTCTATTCAAAATCACTGTTAACAGGTACTATCTGTCCCTGAGATCACCAAATACACTGACCTGCATGTTCGGCATTTGTTATGTCACTGTGGTTGGCGCCCATAATTAGCCTGTCAAATGCCTGATATCTCAATAATGGCGGAGTCACTCGTTTGATAGGGAGACTTGCGAGTAGCATTAGTACTAGCTGAATATATATCAATTTGAATATTGCACTCGAGAATGGCAGGGGCAGCAGGGTAGCGCCATTGTTCGTTACCACCTATTATTGTCGTCTCTTTGTTATGTAGGCTGATGAGGTTAGTGTCCGCATAAGCACTCGTAGCACTATTTTCAGGGTTTGTTAAAGGCATTGTGGTCTATTGAATTTCAATATCGTAGTTCTTATGTGTGCACTGATGTGACATTATTGTACAGGTATTAAACACAGGAGAATTGCAGTTTTCGTTTTGTAGCAGTGAAAAGTCATTAGATAAACCTTTGTGACACTTGCTACCGTTGACTGTAGCTGGCTGACTGTAGGTGTGTGTAGGATCCAAGTCGGCAGGGTGTTGGATTCTCATGCCAGGTGGAGGTGGAGCAACGTGTCATATGAAAATGTCATGGTGCGGTTCTCCAAAAATCTCGGGGTCACCAATGTAGGATTTGGGTTACAAACATAATGTTCATGGTGTGCAATGGCTGTCAATGTTACCAATTCACATACACAATATTCATTTATACACATTATATGGACAGATACAACTTAAACACCTGGTGTCTCAGAACACACTGCCCAAGGTCCAGAGATGGTGTTTTTTCGGTGATATTCTTGCGGACGGAAGTACATAGAGCTTATGTCTCCACAAGGCAATGGATAAACAACAGAGCTAATGATTTTCTTTAGCAACTTGCAAGTCATGTCATAAATATCACTGCAATTTGATGACTTGAAGTTCGTTATTATTTTAAAAACAATACTAGCCGTAACTTCAGAGAAAGTTAGGATATTATTGTAGGGTGTTCCATAATATTTTTTTTTCTAAGAGTTCTGATGGACTTGCAGTGAGTTTACTGATGCTATTGCTTACTACCTCCACAGATTCAATAAAACAACCAACAAGCTCTTGTGGAGAGATACAGATTTTGACCTTACGTAATTGTTTGGCAACACTGTTTATGAGATTCCAAGCAGCTCTGCATTTACTGTCAGAACTCTAAATGCATTGGGCATTGTGTGACTTTTTTGCTTCAATAACTGTTTTTATAATCATTTCTCCATATTACATACAAAGATTTTGCATTTTCAGACGTAGTATTATTGTATATGTCTAACAGCATCATTACATGATGATCGGACAGTGTTTTAGTTTACCAAGAATTTCACTTTTTTGACACCTTCTTTTTACAACCTCTGTCTGTTACTCTACATCTTCTAATGACAGTACTGTCATTAAATATTTGCAGAAATGAGTTAAGAAACATTCAAAAATTATCTTAGCTGTCTCATTGTTTGATAGACAGTGATTATCTGGCAGAACCAATGTCTATCTGCAAGCGATTTTCTGAACTTATCGATTTTTCTATTGCTCATTGGTCTAAGTGATCATTTTTTAGTTGGTCACAGCACCACTGAGATTGACTGAGCCAATCCTATTAGTAAATATTAAGAACACAGATTTGTGGTCAGAGACGGGAAACATTGTTACATCACATTGATCTTGGGCACATTTAAAATTAACAAATATATTGTCTAAGCATGCTAACTCCCTGGTGGGTTTATAATTAACACACTGTGATTGAACTGTCATAATCGGTTCTTCAAACTACTAACACTGTGCTTATCACTTGACATGTCCAAACCACAATTAAGATCACCATCTAGTATAATGTCATGGTTGGTAAATCTGTTCTCAGTGAGCGCACATAGAAGGATGTCAAATTTCTCTACGAATGCACTAATAATACCACTGGGTAATCTGTACAGTGATACTATTATCAGCTTCATACTGCTAATAACTATACCAGTAGCTTCAAAATTCAGTTCTTTGCACAAATAATCTAGTTCTAAGTTACCATCTGATTGGTCTGCCAACATGGATTGCTACACCAACTCTCTTGTGAACTCTTCTGCAGTAACAGTTTATTAAAACTATTATTTTCTAACTTAAAAACTGGAAGTTCATCGTCAGTGGCCCAATACTCACTGAAACACAATAAGTAACATTTATTCTCTGATAAAAGGCCATTCAATACCAATTCCTTGTCCTTCAATCCTTGGATGTTTAAAAAAAACAAATTTTGGTCTCTGTTTCACTCTTCCTCGTTTTTTGGGTGATACTTATTTTTAGACTTTTTAGCTGGTACATCCAATTTTTCACCCCTATCAAGCCTTTTGGTTTCCCTTGTTTTCTATTATTTTACAAAGATCTGTACACATCCTACTTAATGTTAGTGATGTGGTAACTGCCGTCTGCTACGTAAATTTAAGTATTAACTGTGTTTTTCTTACTTGTCACTTCTTTTTCCGTGTGTTTTTGCTTTTAGGAAGCTTTAATTTTCGAGTACTAGTAATAGTGTTCCATAGATTTGTGTTTGTTTTGAATACAGTCCAGTCACAGGTAGTGCTTATTTTCATTTGTTTCCAACAAGAAGTGTCTAGTAACCACGGTTTTGTCAGCTATCAGTGGCCTTTAGTGAATTAGCAGTCTAGTTAAAAGTTGATTAACACTCTACAGTAAATTGTTGATTTCTTAGGATGGCTAGGATGTGTGACTGCTGTGTACGGACGCAAGAGGAGCTGGCCACTGTTCGTGAACAGCTGAACGTGCTGATGGTTGCAGTCAGCCGTCTTCAGGCTGCTGCCTTGGAGTGTAGCGGCAGTGGGCAGTCTGGTGTGTCGCATGGTACACCCCAGGTGTTACATGCTTCACCCACTGTCCCTGCTGTTGAGACATCTTTGCGGGCACCGGGCACGGTTGGGCAACCCTCTCCCCAAGGGGAGTGGCGGGTTCAGCGGCATTCGCGTTGCATGAGGCGGAGGGTCAATGTGGAGGCTGGCCGTGTGGTGTCGCCTGCTCTGCCTGTGAGTGGACATGTGGCTGCTCCTTCAGCAAGGTCCGAGCAGGCACATGGGGGGAGGGCTCTATTAGTGATTGGGAGCTCCAATGTTAGGCGGGTGATGGAGTCCCTTAGGGAAATAGGTTGGGGAAGAAGGCTTGTGTTCACTCTGTCTACTTGCTGGGGGGTCTCATCCGAGATGTGGAGGAGGTTCTGCTGGCAGCGATAGAGAGCACTGGGTGCACCCGACTGCAAATTGTTATTCTTGCCAGCACCAATGACTCCTGCCGTCTGGGTTCAGGGGTCATCCTCAGTTCATACAGGTGATTGGCGGAGTTGGTGAAGGCGGAAAGCCTCGCTTGCATGGTGGAATCTGAGCTAACTATTTGTAGTATCGTTCCCAGAACTGATTGCGGTCCTCTGGTTTGGAGCCGAGTGAAAGACTTAAACCAGAGGCTCAGACGATTCAGCAGAGATCTGGGGTGCAAATTTCTCGGCCTCCACTATGTAGGGTCCCACTGAACAGGTCAGGCGTGCACTACACGCAGGAAGTGGCTACAAGGGTAATGGATTATGTGTGGAGTACACATGTGGGTTTTTTAGGTTAGAGAATTCCCTCCCTAGGTCCGACAAGACGCCTCCTGAGGTGTGACAAGGTAGTAGTAGGCAAAACGCAGCAGGGAATAACAATATTATTGTGGTAATAGTAAACTGCAGGAGCGTCTATAGAAAGGTCCCAGAACTGCTCTCATTAATAAACAGTCACAATCCCCACATAGTACTAGGGACGGAAAGGTGGCTTAAACCAGATGTAAACAGTAATGAAATTCTAAACTCATATTGGAATGTACACCACAGAGAAAGGCTGGACAGTGAAGGGGGAGGCGTGTTTATAGCGATAAAAAGTGCAATAGTATAGAAGGAAATTGACGGAGATCTGAAATGTATAATAATTTGGGTGAAGGTCACAGTTAAAGCAGGCTCAAATATGGTAATTGGATGTCTCTATAGGCCCCCTGGCTCAGCAGCTGTTGTGGCAGAGCACCTGAAGGAAAATTTGGAAAATATTTCGAGTAGATTTCCCGACCATGTTATAGTTCTGGGTGGAGATTTTAATTTTCCAGATATAGACTGGGAGACTCAAACATTTATAACGGGTGGCAGGGACAAATAAACCAGTGAAATTTTTTTAAGTGCATTATCTGAAAACTACCTTGAGCAGTTAAACAGAGAACCTACTCGTGGCGATAACATATTAGACCTTCTGGTGAGGAACAGACCCGAACTATTTGAAACAGTTAACACAGAACAAGGAATCAGTGATCAAAAAGCAGTTACTGCATCGATGAATAGAAATATTAAAAAAGGTAGGAAGATTTTTCTGTTTAGCAAAAGTGACAAAAAGAGTACTAGACAGCTCAACACAAAAGTTTTGTCTCAAGTACAGATAGTGTTGAGGATCAGTGGACAAAGTTCAAAACCATCGTACAATATGCATTGGATGAGTATGTGCCAAGCAAGATCTTAAGAGATGGAAAAGAGCCACCGTGGTACAACAACCGAGTTAGAAAACTGCTACAGAAGTAAAGGGAACTTCAAAGCAAACATAAACACAGCCAAAGCCTTGCAGACAAACAAAAATTACATGAAGCAAAATGTAGTGTGAGGAGGGCTATGCGAGAGGCGTTCAGTGAATTCGAAAGTAATGTTCTATGTACTGACTGGGCAGAAAATCCTAAGAAATTTTGGTGTTATGTCAAAGCGGTAGGTGGATGAAAACAAAATGTCCAGACACTGTGGCCAAAATGGTACTGAAACAGAGGATACTAAATGTCTTTTTCCAAAGCTGTTTCACATAGGAAGACTGCGCACTGTAGTTTCTTCTCTATATTGTCGCACAGATGACAAAATGGTAGATATAGAAATAGATGACAGAGGGATAGAAAAACAATTAAAATCGCTCAAAAGAGGGAAGGCCACTGGACCTGATGGGATACCAGTTCGATTTTACACAGGGTACGCGAAGGAACTTCCCCCTTCTTGCAGTGGTGTACCGTAGGTCTCTTAGAAGAGCGTAGCGTTCCATAGGATCGGAAAAGGGCACAGGTCATCCCCGTTTTCAAGAAGGGACGTCGAACTATAGACCTATACCTCTAACGTTGATCAGTTGCAGAATTTTGGAACACGTATTATGTTAGAGTATAATGACTTTTCTGGAGATTAGAAATCTACTCTGTAGGAATCAGCATGGGTTTCGAAGAAGATGATTTGAAACCCAGCTCACGCTATTCGTCCACGAGACTCAGAGGGCCATAGACATGGGTTCCCAGGTAGACGCTGTGTTTCTTGACTTCCACAAGGCGTTCAATACAGTTCCCCACAGTCGTTTAATGAACAAAGTAAGAGCATATGGACTATCAGAACAATTGTGTGATTGGATTGAAGAGTTCCTAGATAACAGAATGCAGCATGTCATTCTCAATGGAGAGAAGTCTTCTGAAGTAAGAGTGATTTCAGGTGTGCCGCAGGGAAATGTCGTAGGACTGTTGCTATTCACAATATATATAAATGACCTTGTGTATAACATTGGAAGTTCACTGAGGCTGATGCTGTAGTATATTGAGAGGTTGTAACAATGGAAAATTGTACCGAAATGCAGGAGGATCTGCAACGAATTGACGCACGGTGCAGGGAATGGCAATTGAATCTCAAAGTAGACAAATGTAATGTGCTGCAAATACATAGAAAGAAAGATCCTTTATCATTTAGCTACAATACAGCAGGTCAGCAATTCCATAAATTATTTGGAAGTAGGCATTAGGACTGATTTAAAATGGAATGACCACATAAAATTAATTGTCAATAAAGCAGATGCCAGACTGAGATTCATTGGAAGAATCCTAAGGAAATGCAGTCCGAAAACAAAGGAAGTAGGTTACAGTTCACTTGTTCGCCCACTGCTCACTGGTGTGGATCTGTACCAGATAGGATTGATAGAAGAGATAGAGAAGATCCAATGGAGAGCAGCGCGCTTCATTACAGGATCATTTAGTAATCGCGAAAGCATTACGGAGATGATAGATAAACTCCAGTGGAAGACTCTGCAAGAGAGACGTTCAGTAACTCAGTACGGACTTTTGTTGAAGTCTCGAGAACATACCTTCACCGAGGAGTCAAGCAGTATATTGCGAGGAGTCAAGCAGTATATTGCTCCCTCCTATGTATATCTCGCGAAGAGACCATGAGGATAAAATCAGAGAGATTAGAGCCCACACAGAGGCATACCGACAATCTTTCTTTCCACAAACAATACGAGACTGGAATAGAAGGGAGAACCGATAGAGGTACTCAAGGTACCCTCCACCACACACCATCAGGTGGCTTGCGGAGTATGGATGTAGATGTAGATGTAGACCCAAATCTATTTAGAAGCAGACCACCCTTTCCTAGGCAGTTTTCATTTAGTAATTTATTTGAATCTATGAACACTGCTCCAAGCCCACCACACTGTTCTTTTAACACCCAATTTATTTTGGCAATATATTTATCACTTACAGATCTTCTTTTTATTATTCCACTGATTACGAGCTGGGAACCTGCATAGACAGTTCTAGCTGAGCAAACCAAGTTTCTTGTCTCATTGGTGATTTCTTTTCCACTGCTACTTTTTATCGAATTTGCCCCAACGTGTATTAGCACGCCATAATAGTTGTGCTTAAGTTCATTTGCAGCAGTATTCTCTTTTGAGTTTTCCATATTTTTAAAATGTAAGTTTAGCTGTTGTATTTTAATTCCAGGTAGCACATCAATTTTGCATCCTGGAACAGCGACTTGTTCCGGTAACAAATCGTTTATTAATAGAAATTCATTTTTGTTTCTTTGTACACTTGAGCCACTGCCTTTCCTTTTAGTGTATGCTACTGACCTCCACTTATAAAATGAATTTTGGTGTACTGCAGTTATCAGTAATTTATTGGGCATGTCTGATATATTACAACTAAAGTTTTGAACGATAGTACTGCTAATACATGCATGCGAGTTTTCAGGGTTTCACACACGCTAGACAGTGTTTCTCTTACTAATCTATTGTTTCTTTCTAATCTATTATTTTCTCTATTGACATAACTATAGAAATTAAGAGAACCAAGGCGGAAAGTTCTTTTATATAAATGAAACTGGGGTGACAACATTACTTTCAGAAAATGTTGTCTGGGTCCTGATGTTGATGGCATCATGGACAATGTAAGTGGAAGCAACAAAATTATTGTGGTGAATATTGGATATACTGCTAGCTTTATTTATTAGTCTACATCATTGTTACTCTTTTCGAAACTATTCGCCATTGCATACTATACAGGTACGCATGCGGTTTTTCCAAAACGCAAAACACTTCAGGAACTAATCTTTGGGACAGCTTGTAGTCCTTTCAACAATGCCTTTTTAATTTCATCTACACTTGTAAAAGACTCGCTTCAAAGTTTTCTTTATCTTCGGGAACAAAAACCATGGAGCGAATATGGGGGGTAGGGCATCATTGCAATATTGTTTTTGGGCAAAAATTCACGAACATGGAACGAAATGTGAGCAGAAGCATTATCATGATGGAAAAACCACGAATTCCTCCACCACAAATACAGACTTTTTTTCGAATTGCTTCACTGAGTCTACATCGAACTTGTAAGTAGTACCCCTTATTGTTTGTTTCACCTAGTGGCAAGAACTCATGGTACACTATAATGATCACGTCGAAGAACATGGTCAGCATAGTCTTTAAATTTGACAGCACTTGTGGAATTTTTTTTTTTTTTTGTCCTGGCAATCCACAATTGTGTCACTGGAATGATTGATCCTTAGTTTCAGCATAATATCCGTCAACTCATGCTGCATCACCTATAACAACTCATTTCAGTAGGTCTAAATTGCTGTTGGCTTCATCAATTGACTCCTGAATGACTTGCATTAGCCACTGTTTTTGTTCCAAATTCAACAATTTCGGATCATATTTACCCAAACATCCAAAACAATTTCATGGTATGGGGCAAATGATATGCCAACGTCATTCTTCTTTGACTGCTTTGTCATTCTTCTTTTTTAGCCATTTCTTTCACTTTCTTCCACGACTTCATCAGATGACGTGCTGGGGTGTCTAGGGCATTCTGTAATCTTCAGTGCCACCACAATCATCTTCAAAACCCTTAAACCATTTGTAAACCTTCGTTGTATTCACAGAAGGCTCACCATAAGTTATATTTAACATATCTAAAACTCTTATGCACATTATTCTGTTCTTATAACAAAATATATACAAATTCTCTCAAACATTTTTGTACAAAATAAATAGTCTCTGTCACTACCAAAATGGCCTAAACCTTTTTGACAGCTGATAACAGACTAAACATCCAATATGCTTAACAGTGTACAGAGTATTTTCAGACATGTTTATTAACATAATGACAAAAAAGTGGTGTAAATCAGACTACATAACAAGTGAAATTACAAATTCCTAGTTATTTCTTAAACACTCCTCATGTAGCTAGAATTGTTGCATTTCAATGTAGCACTTCAAAGAAAACATACGTGTCTAAGTAGAAACACAAAGTAAGAATAAGCCTTAAATTCTAAAGAATAATTGCACTGTATGTTGTTCAAAACTGTTTTGTAATATATCCATTGTTTGAATCTATGAACACTGCTCCAAGCCCACCACACTGTTCTTTTAACACCCAATTTATTTTGGCAATATATTTAACATATCTAAAACTCTTATGCACATTATTCTGTTCTTATAACAAAATATATGACCATGCATTCAGATGAACAGGCATATGGTTCTATATTAGTAGAATAATATGAAGCCTGACTTCCGTTCCTGCGTTAGGATAATTTACCCTATAATGTTCTGTTTCGGAAGAAGGCAACTGTCTTTTGTATAACATATCATGTTACTGCATTTATCTAAAAGTAAGTGCTGCCAGGACGTATCTGTACAATGTGTCACAACAGATTTAAAGCACACACTATGGCTCAGCTGGTACAACTTTGTGAAACCACCTGTGGAGGCAGAGTGGGGACTTAGTGACTCTCACATGAGTTAACAGATAGATTATCTCAACTTGAATGTCACCTGCCCCAGCCTGACAACCATGGCTGATGGTCTAGGGTGCCATTTCGTATCATAGCAGGGCACCATTCACAGCATCAAAAATGTGAAATTGCAGACTTTCGAGAGTGTCAGGTGTAGGGAGTTTTATATAACCTCACAAGGTGTGAGGTATGGAAACCTGGGAGGCCATTGGCAATGAAGTTCATCTTCTGCTCCACCTCTTCCAAACCAGCATCATGGAATCATGCCATTCAGGTAACGTCAGACGTGCCTCGAGAAATTCTCTGTGAACATCCAATGTTACCTGAATGACACCATTCCAGGACACTGGATTGGAAGAAGGAGCTGTAGAAGATGGAGCTTCATTGTTGGTGACCTCCCAGGTCTCCGACTCACTCCTTGTAACTTTTGTCTGCATTTTTATCCCCCTTTATTGCTGACACTCTTGAAAATCCATGACATTGCATTATTGATGCTGTGAATTCAATAACAAGAGACCAACTGCTTCATGTGTGACAGGAAATGAACAATTGTTTTGATATTTGTCATGTAACACATGGTGCTTGAATTGAATGCATAAAAATCTGAACTTTTCTCTTTCCAGAAAGGCTGGAATTGTGTTTCTAACTTCTGTAGTTTGAAATCTGTTCCTTCTTTTTGAATAGCTCTGTACAATCCATAACACTTTGAAAAGAACAGTAATGTCTGTACCAACAACACTAGAGGGAAAAAATAACCTTTATTACCCATTATTAAAGGTCTCAGTGGCTCAAAAAGGGGTTAACTGTGCAGTAACAAAAACCTTTGATCATTTGCCCAATAACATAAAATGCCTGGCAGGTAGCCAAGCCAGTTTTAATTCCAGTTTAACATCATTCCTTGTTTTTAACTGTAGTTGCACAATCAGAACTACAGAAATAATGTGTTCATACATGTTTACATTAATCATGTATACATATGCTACAAACTGACTTGTTCAACACCATTTTGATAGAAGAATCATTCAAAAGATCTGTAGAACATGTAACTAATGAACTTACTAACTGAAGATGACCATCTCTGTAATGTGGATTCATGAATCCATGTTACTTCCATGTCAAAATTTATACCATAGCAGCTAATCGGTATGAATGGCAAATGCTCATGACATGGTAGTACTGGAGCACAAATGATAAAACTCCCCTCCCCTTTCCCATCCTTTAAAGCTGCAGTGACCATGCTACCTGCCCTTTGCTCCTGACATAAACAGCTAACTGTACTTATCTCACAGCTTATTTCCCCAATGCCAAGTAAAATTAAATGTATCTTTATATATGTTGTTGTTGTGGTCTTCAGTCCTGAGACTGGTTTGATGCAACTCTCCATGCTACTCTATCCTGTGCAAGCTGCTTCATCTCCCAGTACTTACTGCAACCTACATCCTTCTGAATCTGCTTAGTGTATTCATCTCTTGGTCTCCCTCTACGATTTTTACCCTCCACGCTGCTCTCCAATGCTAAATTTGTGATCCCCTGATGCCTCAGAACATGTCCTACCAGCCGGTCCCTTCTTCTTGTCAAGTTGTGCCATAAACTCCTCTTCTCCCCAATTCTCTTCAATACCTCCTCATTAGTTATGTGACCTACCCATCTAATCTTCAGCATTCTTCTGTAGCACCACATTTCAAAAGCTTCTATTCTCTTCTTGTCCAAACTATTCATCGTCCATGTTTCACTTCCATACATGGCTACACTCCACACAAATACTTTCAGAAACGACTTCCTGACACTTAAATCTATACTCGATGTTAATAAATTTCTCTTCTTCAGAAACGCTTTCCTTGCCATTGCCAGTCTACATTTTATATCCTCTCTACTTCGACCATCATCAGTTATTTTGCTCCCCAAATAGCAAAACTCCGTTACTACTTTAAGCGTCTCAGTTCCTAACCTAATTCCCTCAGCATCACCCGACTTAATTCGACTACATTCCATTATCCTCGTTTTGCTTTTGTTCATGTTCATCTTATATCCTCCTTTCAAGACACTGTCCATTCCGTTCAACTGCTCTTCCAAGTCCTTTGCTGTCTCTGACAGAATTACAATGTCATTGGCGAACCTCAAAGTTTTTATTTCTTCTCCATGGAATTTAATACCTACTCAGAATTTTTCTTTTGTTTCCTTTACTGCTTGCTCAATATACAGATCGAATAACATTGGGGAGAGGCTACAATCCTGTCTCACTCCCTTCCCAACCACTGCTTCCCTTTCATGTCCCTCGACTCTTATAACTGCCATCTGGTTTCTGTACAAATCGTAAATAGCCTTTCGCTCCCTGTATTTTACCCCTGCCACCTTCAGAATTTGAAAGAGGGTATTCCAGTCAACATTGTCAAAAGCGTTCCCTAAGTCTACAAATGCTAGAAACGTAGGTTTGCCTTTCCTTAATCTTTCTTCTAAGATAAGGCGTAAGGTCAGTATTGCCTCACTTGTTCCAATATTTCTACGGAATCCAAACTGATCTTCCCCAAGTTCGGATTCTACTAGTTTTTCAATTCGTCTGTAAAGAATTCGCGTTAGTATTTTGCAGGTGTGGCTTATTAAACTGATAGTTCAGTAATTTTCACATCTGTCAACACCTGCTTTCTTTGGGATTGGAATTATTATATTCTTCTTGTAGTCTGAATTTTGATATCTTTATATCTTGATAGGGCTGCAGTTTGATGACCACTGATCTAGAATATCCTCTCCACTATTCTCATTACAACTACCTGAAATAGTTTCTTACATCTTAGCTACATGACTGTCAGATTCACCCGCCTTAACATGAGAAACAGTAGGTTCACTTTACTTCATCAAGTTATGTATGTTGTATTCATCAAAGGTGTTATCAATCATCTCTTCTCCCACCAAAACTTCATTACTTGATTAATCGTGCAGATTCAATAGTGTTTCTGCGTTTAGTTCTACTTCTTCATTGTGAATAACTTTAATATATATCTCCCCACACACATCAATATTCATTGCCTCACAAAGTCCCTATCAAAATATATTCTGCTCACCTGGTATGCTTTCCTACTTTGTCGTCTGTAGGATGTCGAGTTTCTTCTCTCCTATTATTCTTTCCTGTAATTTTTTATTCCAATTTTGCTTACTGACAGGCTCCCAATGAGATGACCCCAGTTTCTCTGAACATTTTTCCTATTCTCGTGTCTTCTGTTATGAATTGGGCTAGTATTCCCTTTCCATGATCCATTCCTACTATCATGCCCTCTACTCCCATTCCTATCTCTTTCATTCCATTGAAATCCTCTTCTGATTTCTCCTTCCTGATAATCATTTCTAAAATTTTGTACAGCCCTCCTCCCATGATTTCCTCCATTATAATTTTAATTCCAGAAACCCCCCCCAGTGCTGAAAGCCACCCTATTCATTCTGATTAACATTATATCTGTCATACCTCTCAAGTGCTCTGTCCCGTTCATAAACATCTTATAAAAACTGTTCAGTAGAATTGTCACGTCCATAACCAATTCCAAATTTACTTACCCTGGTAATCTTCTTTTTAATGCATCTATTATTTAAAAACTCACTTTCAATCCTAGCTTGTTCAGTCTCTGGACAGAATTTATTCAAAAACTTTTTCAGAATTGTACTAAATCATGTCCATGTTTGTGTATTGATTTGCTCATGAAAGTGCGTCCACATACAAAAACTTTTTTACAAACTTTATCTTAAGCATTGCATTAACACCATCAACAAAATTATTATGTTAGTGCTGTACAAAATCAACTGAATGAAGTGTATTACCTCCAGGAAAACTTTTGACACATACGTTGCCCATAGTCCACTATAATTACTAGTGAAACTTTTCATAGCAAAATTTTCTTCCAATTCAGCCAGTTTTCTGCTAATATTACCTACATTTCTTGCTTCAAGACTTTGTAACTAAGTCTCAGAAGTCAACCTTGCCTAGGATATTGGACGGGTCACAGGTGGCAGATAGCAAACGTTCCATCAGATAAGATGGACAGATGTGAATACAGAATAAGCGGTCCCGGGCCAAGGCAAAATAAAACCAAATCCACTTCGTGTCTGTCTTGTAGCAAAAGGCAAAGTGGTCATTGTCTGCTCACCAGTGGAGTGGCTAAAATGTATATTCTGGAACTAACCTTTCCAGTCTTAACACTCAATGAGTCTAGTCAAGACCACCTGATTACAGGTACAATCATCATGGAGCATTTTGATAGTCACAATATTACCCTGGGTGGTCAATCACTGCCAGTTTTACTGGCACAGTTGGTCTTTCAGATTCTGGGGCAGCCAGGTTAAAATGCAGTGTGATTCAACAGAGGAAGTCAGAGTCCTCTGGCCAACTTAAAGCCAAAACAAATACATTTTTAGCAACACTTAACATGCAAACACTTTTGCCACCACGTAAACTTCATAAACTGGGAGATACTTTAAAAGAACTGAAGTTTCAAATTTTGGCACTTCAAGAAACACGAATGACGGACATTAAACCATGGATTTAGGCAGTTATCATCTTTTTAAAAGTAAAACTGATAAAAGAATACTGAATAATACACCACACCTGGAAGTTGCTTTTGCAGTCTCCAAAAATATTTTAAATTCAATAACGGAGGTAAAACCCATTAATAATAGACTAATGCTAATTTCTCTTAAAAGCACAAATAAAGCATACACTTTAATTAATGCCCATATGTCAGGCAATGAGGATAACTGTAAAAAAACCTGAAGAAGTTAATGAAGCTTGGGTAACGTTAGAAAGCATCATGTCGAAAATTCCCTGAAACCATATTAAAATTTCAATGAGGATCTTAATGCTCAAGTAGGTAAAGAGATTGGGGAATTTCAAATCAATCATGCAGCAATTTCATACCCTGACTACAAAGAAAATTTAAATGTCCAAGTTAGGAAAGGGGCTAATATTGATTCTGACCATTGTGTAATGTGAATTAAAGTAATAACCTCAAAAATGCTTCAAAATAAAAAATGTTTCCCAAAATTTGACACTGTTAAAACAACCACAACTCTAACAAGCGAAATTGAAAAAAAATAATCCAACATTGAATCAGACAGACTAAAAGAAAGTACGAAAATGCCCATCTTTTAGAAATCGAAAAAGACTTCCAAAAGAACAATTCAAGAAACTTTTATAAAACATTCAAAACAAAACTAACCAAGTACCAACCTCAAAGTCTTTGCTTCAAAAATGAAAATGGCAGTTTGGCTCTTAAACAACGAGGAAAATTATAAGGGACTTGCTAATTATTTTTAAAAACTATTGAACTTTCCAGAACCAGCGAATAAATTCCAACCACAGATAACTACTAACACCAACCCCTACTCTAAAAAACCTGAAGAAATCAAAATAATTAAGCAAATTAAGAGATGTAAAAACAGCAAATCATCTGGAAAATATGGTGTAATTGCAGAACTACTAAAATCAACTGGGCCTAACACTATAAAAGAGATCTATCAACTAATAGGATATATCTGGCAAACTTAGAAAATACCTGAGGACTAGAAAACTGCCCTAATTCATCCATTGCATAAAAAATGGGACAGAACCAATGTTAATAATTACCAAGGAATCTCTCTTCTCCTGGTCACATACAAAATTCTCTCGAAAGGTTTACCTGATCGAGCCCGAGGATAGTTAGAACCTAATATTGGTGAATACCAAGCAGGCTTTAGACCAACATCTGAACTCGCTCCATCCCAATATACAGTTCACTATGGAAGTGGAAAAGGATGGCATCTTACCATTCCTGGACACCTTAGTCAGAAGAAGAGCTGATGGTACACTGGAACACAGCATCTATCACAAATCAACTCATACAGAGCTATATTTGCAGGCCACAACGCGGTAGTGTCCTATGCTCTTTGGTGCATAGAGCACATGTAGTTTCAGATGCCGACAGTCTACATGGTGAGCTACAACACTTGAGAATGGTATTTCAACAGAATGGCTATTCCGATAGGCAGATACGCCATGCATTCCATTCCAAGCAAACTCAAAGCAGGGATGTAAATGAAGATACGGAGGCACCCACTGCAACAGCGTTCCTGCCCTATTTTGGCGGCATGTCTTTGAGAATAGAAAGAATCCTCAAAAAGCATGACATCAAGTGTGTTTTTTGGCCACCAGCAAAACTGAGGAATTTATTGTTCTCGGTCAAAGACGACCTTGGCCTCAGGAAATGTGGTGTGGAAAAAATCCCATGCCAATGTGGAAAATCTTATATTGGACAGACATGCCGAACCATGCAAGAATGTTGCATCGAACATCATCATCATACACACCTGGGGCAACCTGATAAATCAGCGGTAGCGGAGCATTGCCTGGACACGGGACATCGTATGCTTTACGAATAAACGGAAATTTTATCCCCAGCGTCATCTTTCTGGGACTGTGTTATTAAGGAGGCCATACATATCCGCAAGGCGGACAATCGTATCAACAGGGATGTAGGTTTTCAACTGAGTGCCGCCTGGAATCCAGCACTGGCAGCCATTAAATCAAAAACAGGAAACACAAGAACTTCTGTTTCCTCAAGTGACGCAACGCGTAGTTGAGATTTAGTTCATACTTTAATCGCATGAGCATCCGGCAGCAGAGTCATTGCCCATAGCGCACGCGTGGATGGCCTTTCTGCAGCTCCCAGTAGGGGGCACCCGGAGCGCCGCTTTCCTCCGACTACAAGCGTCTTCCCGCGCACGCGTATTGCCTGCTCCCATCATGACAAATTCCGACGATGCTGCGCGATTATAATCAGTTGCGCCTTGCAGCAGTGACAGCAGCAGCTACCACCACCTGATGATGTCAAGCAGTTGCATCGAAGAAATATTGTGCGATTTACACAATACGATCCAGCGGCAAACCTGAGAAGCGTATTTGCAAACAGATCCTGTCCAGAACAAATTCTTAATTTAAAATTAATCCTTAGGCATAAAAGGATTTCTGGTAACAATACTGTATGTACATTTGTGGATTTTAAAAAGGCCTATGACTCAGTTGACCGTGAATCTCTTTTCCAAATTTTAAAGGAACATAGGCTAGATAATAAAACTCTAACACTGATTAAGGAAATGTTAACTGACACTAGCTCTAAAGTTAAGTTCATGGGAGAAATTTCTGAACCATCTGATATAAAGACTGGTGTTACACAGGGAGAAGGACTCTCCCCATTATTGCTTAATTGTGTTTTGGAAAAGGTAATTACAGAACGGGGAGAGCAAAAGTCAAGTCAAAATATATATCAATCAATCAAATTAGGTACAAATAATACTAGAGTAGATTCCCTCACCTTTACAGATGATCTGACAGTTTCAACTAGGGATATAACCACAGCTCGAAAACAAACTGAAATTCTTAAAGAAGTTGCGGAAAAAGTAGGACTACAAATATCATTCAAAAAAATGGAATATGTGCCATGCAACAAACAAGCACCAAAGTTTTTGAACTCGAAATATAAAAGGGTTTCGCAGTTTAAATACTTGGGGGAAACCATACAAGAAAAGTCTGGAAAAAGCAGCAAACGAAGATCGCTGTCGAAAAATGGCAACAGCATTCAGGTTAACACAAAATATTTATAATAAAAAATCACTTTCTAAATTCAATAAGCTTAGGCATTACAGCACTGTAGTCAAACCTGAATGTCTTTATGGAGCAGAAACTTTAATTTTAAATAGAAAGAGGGATATTGAAGAAATTCAAAAGACAGAAGGAAAAATTATTACGAAAATCTTAGGCCCCAAAATTAGTGATGGAAAAACTTACAGGCTGAGAAGTAATCAGGAAATAGAAGAATACACAGACATACATGGTGACATGAGAAAACGAAGACTTCAATTTTATGAGCACATTAAAAGAATTGCACCCATTAGGTTGACAAAACAAATAGTAGAATTCTACAAAAACAGAAGTAAGGCCAAAACTGACCCAATTAAATGAATTGCTGTGGTTAAGGAGGATCTTAAAGTAGCCGGTATAACTCAGGCAGACATTACAGATAGAAAACCTTTAAGACAAAAGCTATTTGATTGGAAAGTTGGTCACAGGGAAGTTAGAAAACGGACTGGAACACCGTGGCCAGATGAAAGAAAGAGATTTCATTATGAAAGGATGAAACAAATTTGGACACAAAGGAAGAACAACCATCAAAAACGACACTGATGGAGTGTAGCTCACGTGGTCCTATTGAGCCCATACATGAATAATAATTAGGCCTACCTACATTACTATGGCATGCATCTACATTGCTAGTTACAACTTTTTCCTCCTCAACAACTTTACTGCTAATTACAGAGATCTGATTATCCATTTTGGATTGCAAATTTATAAGTTTTTGTTCAAGATTTTGATTTTTCTGACCTATTTCAGATCTTAAAATGTGACTCCTTTGTTTTATTAAATTGCGTAGAATTTCAAACTTTTTTGAGATTTTTCCAACTGTATTTGTGAAATTCAATTCGACCTCAGTAACTTTGGTTCCCACCGAATTAACCCAAGCATTGATTTGCTTGTGCTTTGACTCAGTGACTAATTTAAATTTGTCAAAATGTTCTTTTATATCTGTGACCTGAACGCTGTTATTTAAAATCTCATTTTTTAACCCTACAAATTTATTGTTTGTCTCTCTCGCTATTCGTTCAGTCGGTTCCGACTCTTCGTGACCCCATGAACCAATTCACGCTGGCACTTTTTCCTGTCTTGCACTTTCTCCCGTAGACCTTCCAGGTTGGAACACATTGCTTCTGTGACGCCATTGATCCATCTCATCCTCTGACGTCCTCTTCTTCTAGTTCCTTCAATCTTCCCCAGCATTAATGTTTTCTCCAGCGAGGCATACCATAGCATTGTGTGTCCAAAGTAGGTCAGCTTTTGTTTCAACATTAGACCTTCCAGGGAGAAATCTGGTTTTATTTGGTCCAATATTGATCTGTTGGTTTTCTTTGCAGCCCATGGAACTCTAAGAAGTTTCCTCCAACACCACAATTCGAAGGAGTCAATTCTTCGCCGTTCAGCCTTTCTAATGGTCCAGGTCTCATCCATACACCACAACTGGAAAGACCATAGCCCTCACAATACGGATCTTTCTTGCTAGTGTTATATCTCTGGACCTTATAACCTTGTCAAGGTTTGACATCACCTGTCTACTGAGCAACAGGCGTCTCTGGATTTCATGGCTGCAGTCACCATCAGCAGAGATCTGGGAACCGAGATAACTGAATGTGGTCACTACCTCCATGGTTTTTCCTGCTATATCCCACAAATTGGTAGGTGTAGTTGCCATAATTTTCGTTTTCTTCACATTCAGCCTAAGACCGGCCTTTTCACTTTCATCTTTCACCTTCAGCAAGAGTGTTCTCAATTCTTCTTCACTTTCTGCCAACAGGATCATATCATCCGCGTACCTGAGGTTGTTTACATTTATTCCAGCTATTGTAATTCCTGTTTCTCCTTCATCTAGCCTTGCATTCCTCAGAACATGTTCTGCATACAGACTGAATAAGTACGGCGACAGTATGCAGCCTTGCGGGACCCCTTTCTGAGTCTTTATCCATTTCGTTGTTCCATACATAGTTCTCACTGTGGCTTCTTGGTCAAGGTATAAACTCCGTATCAGATGAATGAGGTGATCTGGTACACCCATGTTTTTCAGTACGTTCCATAATTTGATGTGATCGACGCAGTCAAAGGCTTTGGCGTAGTCAATAAAGCAGAGGTACACATCTCTCTGGAATTCACTTGCTTTTTCCATAATCCACCGAATGTTAGCAATTTGATCTCTAGTTCCTCTTCCTTTCCTAAATCCAGCTTATCTTCTGGTAGCTCTCGATCTAGATATTGGCAAAGTCTATTTTGTAAGATTTTCAACCTGACTTTGCTATCATGTGAGATAAGTGCGAATGTTCGGCAATCTGAAAATTCTTTAGAACTTCTCTTATTTGGAATGGGGATGAATACTGACCTTTTCCAGTCTTCTGGCCACTGCTGCGTGATCCATATTTTTTGACATATTGAATGCAACGCTTTCACTGCATCTTTTCGAGTGACTTTAAACAATTCTGCTGGTATTTCATCATGTCCACTAGTTTTGTTATCAGCCATATTTTCAAGGGCCCACTGGATTTCACTCTCCAAAATATCTGGCTCTAGTACTAAATTAACATTAACGTCAGCAGTAGGAGCCCTGTCATTATGCAGTTCTTTCTTGTATAGGTCTTCTACATGTTCTGCCCATCTTTCCTTAACATCCTCTGCTTCACTCAGATCTTTCCCGTTTCTATCTTTTATCATTCCAATTTTTGCCTGGAATTTTCCTTTAATTTCTCTAATTTTCTTATAAAGATCTCTTGTCTTCCTCATTCTGTTACTATCTTCGACTTCCTTGCACTGTTCATTAAAGAATATATTTTAATCTCTTCTACCTAATTTCCGAAAATCTTTATTTAATTCGAACATAGCTGAATCTCCCTTGATTTTTGCTTTCCTTCGCTCTTCTGCAACTTGCAGTGCCTCAACTGATAGCCATCTAGCTTTCTTGCTGTTCCTTTTCTTGAGAATGTGTTTCTCCACAGCCTCCTTTACGGTATTAGCTACTTCTGTCCACATCTTTGGTGAGCTTTTTTCCTCCAGCTCTAATACATTAAATCTGTTTTGCACCTCTGCAGTGTAGTCAGAGGGTATAGAGTTAAGGTCGTATCTGCAAGTTGGGATACTTTTTGCTACATTCTGAAGTTTCAGCCGAAATTTTGCAATCAGGACCTCATAATCTGATCTGCAGTCAGCCCCAGGTCTTGTTGTAGCTGACTGAACCATGCTCTTCCACCTCTGATTACAAAATATGTAATCAATTTGGTTCCGGTGTTGGCCATCTGGCATAGGCGTCGTTTTGGTAGTTGAAACAGTGTATTAGTAATTGTCAATGAATTTTCTTGGCAGAATTCTAGGAGTCTCTGTCCTGCTTCATTTGTTGTACCAAGACCATATTTCCCTGTTATACCTTCTACAGCTTGATTTCCCACTTTTGCATTCCAGTCTCCAACTATGAAGACTATATCCTTTTTTGGTGTTGACAGTAGTAATTTTTGTAAATCTCCATAGAACTGCTCAATAATTTCCTTTTCAGCATTGGTTGTTGGTGCATAAACTTGAATTACTGTGGTGTTGAGGGGCTGACCTTGAAGTCTGATGGACATCATTCTATCATTTTTATATTTGCATCCCATTACAGCTTTTCTCACTTTATCACTAATATGAAGGCTACTCCATTACTTCTGTTGTTATCGTGCCCAGAATAATACACCATATGGCCATCCGAAGCAATTTCTCCCATGCCAGTCCACCTCATTTCACTTATTCCCAATATGTCGATGTTAATTTTCTCTATTTCTCTTTTCACTATGTCTAGTTTTCCTTGATACATGGATCTTACATTCCATGTTCCTATGCAGTGCTTCTCTTTGCACCATCTTACTCTTCGTGAAGCCCCTCTCAACCTGGTTCCCCCTGCAGATCCGATCAGGGAACTTGAAACTCCGGAACATTTTGAGCTGAGCGAAGCCATGGGGTTTTCTTGGGATAGTTCAGTGGTGGTTTCCCGTTGCCTTCCACTGTCCTCCAACTCCTATCTGCTCACCGACTCAGTTTCCCGCTGGGGTTGGTTACCCAACCTTCCACTGAGTTGCTCGGCTTAACAGGGGCATTTATTTTATCACCAAATCATTACTCAGTTCAGTTTTTGATTGTTCAAAACTATGATTTAGTTAACTTTTTGCAGCTTCAATTCTACCATCCAAATCATTATTTCATTGTTTGATCTCTCTATTTGTCTCAGCTATCTGACACCCATAGCACCTAAACCACTATTTAGCTTGCTTAAGTCTTTACTCTCTTTGTTAATTTTTCCCTCCAAAAACCTCACGAGTTGTTAAAAAAAACTGTTGTTGAAGCCCAAAAGTTCTCTGTGGCTGAAGCTTTGGAACAGACTACAAACACTATCCTCATCTCCACCTACCGCTGCCTCATCAAAAACTTTGATTAAGTTCCATATTACTGTCCAGAACTATTGTTGCCTTGCTAAGACAGAATTATTTCCAGCCAGTCACTTTGTCCTATTCCTTTTCCATCTGTGTGTCCACATTCTCAGCCGATGATTTTGGTTTTGACATCTACAACCTTCGTAGATTATAAATTTTTGTTTTCTGTTTGTTTGTGTTTTTTTGCTTTATGCAGGTCTGAAACTGAGAAATAATTGATGTTTTCAGCAAGTCCCAGCTCGTCTACCAAACTGAAATTGGCCCTGTATTTCAATACTAAACTGATAATTTGCAGCTTGATGTGTATGTGATGCAACTCGACAAGCTGAAAGCTTTTTGTTAAAACATGTCTACAGTTCAAACTGCATTATCAGTACATCTTTAGGGCATACTAATTACAGACGACATACCGCAATTAGATCCTTTACAATTTATTGTGAGACTGTAGCAAAAATAGTACAGAACTCACATAATGAAAACTGCTCCAACACTCACCACGTGACTTACGAAAATTAAGTACATACATTGTTGTTTGCATACTTTTTATGAATTACTGTTAAAGTTCCACAAATACAAACAGTTTATTAATGAATAAAGCTTGTTTTTGATTCAAATTTCTGTACTGAATAATAATTCTATTGATTTACAAAGATTAATTAATGCAAATATGTAATTCTAAATGAGTAAACAAGCATGTCATGAAAACATAAATTACTTTAGTATTATCCTGATTTAGATATTACTAAAATGTTTCTGTAGCTCTGTCTGTAGCAGTAAATAACATAGAATCAGGCATCTTCCCAGACAGACTGAAAATAGCTCAGGTAACACACCAATCTTTAAAAAAGGAGACAAACTCAAAATGCAAAACTACAGACCAATCTCAATATTTCCTGTCTTTTCCAAAATAGTTGAAAAAGTGATGAACAGCAGAATTATAAACTTTCTCCAGATGCATAATCTAATGTTTGAAAATCAAAATGGTTTTTAAAAAATGTAAATCAACAATCACAGCAGCTCCTCAGTTAATTGAAGAAATAATAAGTGGCATTGAGAACAAGCAACATGCTGGTGGTATATACCTCAACCTTGAGAAAGCTTTTGATTGTGTGAATGTCACAATCCTACTAGAAAAGCTCTGAACATTAGCATCAGAGGCAGTGCTCATTACCTAATAAAATCTTAAACGAGTAACTGAAAACAGTTTGTACTGCTTAAAACTGAAAGTGGTGTCCACAAATCCAAAATCACTAATATAAAATAGAGAGTGCCCCAGGGCTCAGTACTGGGCCCTTTTCTGTTTTTGATTTATATAAATAACATTAGATATTGCACTCAGAGTTCCAAAATAGTCCTTTACGTGGATCATTTAATGACAGCCACTTAAATGTAAGCAGTAGTAAAACGTGTCTCATGGTGTTTACTGTCTGTAGTTTTAATGATGAAGTTAAACTATACATAGAGAATGAATGAGAAAAAACAGAGTTTAGTGTAAAATTGCTCGGTTTAACAATTCAAAGCAATCTAAAATGGGACACACACCTTGACACTCTAGCATGTAAGTTGCCTAATAATATATTTGCAATTAATATGATTGGCAAGCTCTGCAAAGACACTGTTGTTCTGAAGACTGCATACCATGCTCTATTTTCCTCACACCTGAATTACGGAATAGAAATTTGGGGATCAACAACCAAAGCAAATCTAAATAAGCTATTGCTACTTCAAAAAAGGACTATAAGAATCATCTGTGGAGCAAAATATAAGGAATCATGCTGTGGCTTGAATCCAAAATCTGGTGTACTAACTGTAGTAAACATGTACATTCTAAAAGCCATATTACTTGTTAAAAGACTTCAGCCAAACATTTGTTCCGATTTGTGTCAGTACAATACCAGAAATAAAGAAAAATTTTGCAGCAGCCACAGAACAGCACTCTATGAAAAGGATCCGCAGTATGCAGGTTTAAAGTTAGCCAATGCCCTGCCCAGTAAAGTTACGACCCTACCCACAAGGAAGCTTAAATTTCATCTGAAGAAATTCCTATTACAAAATCCATTTTACACATTAGAAGAATACCATACTTACATGCAGAATAAGAAGTGCTTCGAAAAAAATATCTAAATAGTGTTAAGCACCATTTTATTTGTAATTTAATCATTTTGTTAATCAATGACATATTCAGAATAATGTATTACTGTGCTACGTATCAAGAATTGTAATCTGTTTTTATGAATATGCAATGAATCATTCAATGTTGAATAACGTATTATTATTATTGTTGTTGTTGTTGTTGTTGTTACTGCTTCTTTTTTACTTGAAAATTCGATAAGTTACAATGATTGTCTCTTTTTATATTGTCACAATGATTATGGGCTTTAGAATACAGTTTTTATATAAATTCATTGAGATTGCATTGGAAATCATACATACATAATGACTGACAGGGGTATTGTAATCTGGTGTTGACATGGTATGGATATATTCAGAATATGTTGTACCATTCTGCTACATATCACTTTATTGGAAGGTGACATTCTGAGAATTGGCAGTTAGTTGTGGAAACAACCACAACTGTAACATATCAAGGTAAGAGGTACCCCAAAGAGTCTTCTCATGTAAGAAATATGACCCATACAACTTTGTCTGTGACACTGGACAGAAGATATTGACTTTTGGCAAATTTCGTTCACGCACCTTAATTTATTGAGAATTTTCAGTGCCTCATACTCTCATATTGTAGTAACTAACCTTTCCAGGTAAATGGAACATTGTTTCATCACTGAATATCAACTTGGGGGTGAAATGTTCATCCTCAAGTGCTTCCTCCATTGTGATGCCAGTTTTAATTTTTACCTGAGCTGTAGACAGAGAGGTTTGGAATGTAACCACTATTGCAAAATCTTCCATGCAGTCTGCTGCAGTATTTTAAGTCCATGGCTTGCATGGACTTTTCTGTTTACAGAGACAACCAGTGTCCTCAAAATTGTCGATACGAATGCACAATGCTCTGTTTACATGGCAGTTCTTTTCCATAACTCCTTCTGAAAGCACACTGCACTGTTCTAGCGCATAAGTATCTCACATACTCCAACAAACAAAAACATTTTTTCTTGCTTTGTCGCCATTTTGTCAAGGCCCTGCACGTGCAATGCTAACTGGTGGGCGTAGTGCAAACTCTATTTCTACATCAGCCATGTTTGTACATGTATTACTTTGGAAAATATAGAACTTTGAAAACAAATTAATCATTTGTAGTAGCGATGTGTTTTGCATTTTCATCTTTTTTGGGCCCAGAATTACCAATGTTGTTTTGCATTCTCACCATTTCTCCTATTTTGAGTAAAACAATTCATTCTGGTGCAAAGAGTGCTTGATGTCTAATTAGAATGGTATAATGCTTGACTTTTATGTCCATGGAGATGGAATTTTGATAGTAGGTGCCCTTGGTCATTTTGTATGCAGCATCAGTCTTTCAGGCTCATAGGTCATTTACATTTTTATTGAATCAATTCATT
The DNA here is from genome assembly GCF_021461385.2 of Schistocerca piceifrons. Classification (NCBI taxonomy): domain Eukaryota; kingdom Metazoa; phylum Arthropoda; class Insecta; order Orthoptera; family Acrididae; genus Schistocerca; species Schistocerca piceifrons. The sequence goes on along the minus strand of NC_060139.1, from coordinate 313,225,876 downwards.
TACGTAATTATATATAAAAAACAAAGATGCTGTAACTTATCAAACGAGAAAGCACTGGTAGATAGACACAATAAAAAACACACAAACACACACACAAATTTCAAGCTTTCGCAACCCAAGGTTGCATCATCAGGAAAGAGAGAAGGAGAGGGAAAGACAAAAGGATGTGGGTTTTAAGGGTGAGGGTACATCTACATCTACATCTACATCCATACTCCACAAGCCACCTGACGGTGTGTGGTGGAGGGTACCTTGAGTACCTCTATCGGTTCTACCTTCTATTCCAGTCTCGTATTGTTCATGGAAAGAAGGATTGTCGGCATGCTTCTGTGTGGGCTCCAATCTCTCTGATTTTATCCTCATGGTCTCTTCACGATATATACATAGGAGGGAGCAATATACTGCTTGAATCTTCGGTGAAGGTATGTTCTCGAACTTCAACAAAAGCCCGTACCGAGCTACTGAGCGTCTCTCCTGCAGAGTCTTCCACTGGAGTTTATCTATCACCTCCGTAACGCTTTCGTGATTACTAAATGATCCTAAACTAAGTGCGCTGCTCTTCGTTGAATCTTCTCTATCTCTTCTATCAATCCAGCTCGTACTTTCCGTAACTGCTTGATTGCTGAGTGTATATTAGAAAGTGACTGAACGGTGAAATGCGCAAACAGGTCCGGTGTGTGTGTGTGTGTGTGTGTGTGTGTGTGTGTGTGTGTGTGTGTGTGTGTGTGGAGGGGGGAGGGGGGTGTGTCACTGTGACCGACATTAGCAATTTCTTTCATTTTATCAGTCTGGTTGAATCAAATAAATGAACGTTTACACGGTGTGCCTACTTCTACGTTGTCCCCATCTGTCTGGCAGACACAGCACCCTTTACAAAGTTTCGCCAGCTTCCGGCGAGTCAAGAGGAGATGAGATGGGAGGGGCGTTACCACACATTAGACGTAACACGGCGTTCCTTCCAGCATTTCTGTGACGCCGCACCATCAGTGTTGCAGGCTAGCCAAGGCTTACCAAAGGTGTGAGATGCAGGCCACTACGTCTGAAATCGCTGAATTTCCATACATTCCAATGCTGATATACACGAAGAAAACACATGCTGTTGCACCCGAGACGTAGCCCATTCAACTTTCAGTATGTGTACAACCTATACCCCGAAAGCCACCATAAGGTGTGTGGCGCAAGGTACTTCTGGTACCACTATCTATAGTCCCCTTCCAGTTTTCATTCACGGATGGCGCGCGGAAAGAATGACTTTTGCTAAACACCATATTAGCTCTAATTTCTCGATGTTATCGTCGTGACCGTTTCGCGAGACATGTGCGAGTTAGTAATGTGTTTCCCCGACGCTTCCTGGAAAGTTCTCCCTATCTCGGAATTTCAATGGTCATTCCAATGCCGGGAGCAGAAAGACTTACCTTAGGGGGAAAAAAGGACAGGTATACACTCGCACACCCACACATATACAGACACAGGCAGACATATGTAAATGCAAAGAGGTTGGGCAGAGATGTCAGTTGAGGTGGAAGTACAGAGCCAAAGATATTGTTGAATGACAGGTGAGGTACAAGGGGCGGCAACTTGAATTTAGCGGAGGTTGAGGCCTGGCAGGTAACGGGAAGAGAGAATATACTGAAGGGCAAATTCCCATCTCCAGAGTTCTGATAGGTTGGTGTCAATGGGAAGTATCCAGATAACCCGGACGGTGTAACACTGTGCCAAGATGTGCTGGCCATGCACCAAGGCATGTTTAGCCACAGAGTGATCCTCATTACCAACAAACACTGTCTGCCTGTGCCCGTTCATGCGAATGGACAGTTTGTTGCTGGTAATTCCCACACAGAAGGCTTCACAGTGTAGGCATGGCAGTTGGTAAATCATGTGGGTGCTTTCACACGTGGCTCTGCGTTTGATCTTGTACACCTTCCGGGTTACAGGACTGGAGTAGGTGGTGGTGGTGGTGGTGGTGGTGGTGGGAGGGTGCATGGGACAGGTTTTACATCGGGGACGGTTACAAAGGTAGGAGCCAGAGGGTAGGGAAGGTGGTTTGTGGATTTCATAGGGATGAACCAAGAGGTTATGAAGGTTAGGTGGACGGCGGAAAGACACTCTTGGTGGAGTGGGGAGGATTTCGTGAAGGATGGCTCTCATTTCAGGGCAGGATTTGAGGAAGTCGTATCCCTGCTGAAGCAACCTTGGGTTGCGAAAGCTTGAAATTTGTGTGTGTGTTTGTTTGTTTTTTATTGTGTCTATCTACCAGCGCTTTCTCGTTTGGTAAGTTACAGCATCTTTGTTTTTTTATATATATTTTTCCCACGTGGAATGTTTCCCTCTATTATATTCATATCATTTACGTAATTACATTTTTTAACTTCATAAGGATCAACAAAATCTGTTCTTAATGACTCTGGAGTATCCAAGATGTTAATCACACTTTTAGTCTGTGTATGGATATGTGTAGGACTATTTTCTCAGCAAATCGTTGTTATTTTATTGAGTATTCTGTTGCTCTTCATTGTAGTTCCATTTACTGCAGCTGTTGATGGTAATGACAACAGTAATAATGATGATGATAATAATACTAAAATCATAACAAAAATGTTGCAGACTGCTGTTGTTGTTTTCAGTCTGAAGCCACTACACATGACGGTGATGTAGTATGAGGTAATGGCTGGTGGGAAATCTGTACTGGTGCAGTGATGATGAGCATGCCGCCTGCCAGCAGACAACAAGATAAGGCTGGGTAGTCAATGTGTGGCAGTAATCGATAAGTGTGGGTGAGGGGGTAGGTGACAGGAGTGGTGAGCATGTTGGGCGCAAAGCGACATGCTTCTGTGACGAGCTCGTCATCAACAAGTTTGATACTGATATCTTCCAGAGCAAAGTCATGGATGTTGAGGGTGGTGAGTGCTGGATCACTGGGCTGTGTAGTGCCCAATGTCATGCCGATGGGGGAACTGTTGTCTTGTGGACCATCGATATTCATAGAGCATGAGATGCTGGGGCCATGGAGGACCCATACCAGTTTCACTCTGTACAGAGAGGTTGTCGACGTTTTTCCACTGGGCAAGATGTCGAAGATACGTGGACTTCACTAGACAACTGGAAAGGGTAAAGAGGATGTTGGCTGTAGAGCTGCCGGGATGTGACTTGGTCACCATCCAATAGTGTCTTGTGTAGGAAAGTGTCACGGAGTGGTGTGTGCCACAGGCAGTGGCATCTGCAAATCCTGACTGTTGCACTTCACCCGTAGCAGTAACGACTGCACATGTGCTGGGTAGGGGTTGATGTCAGTAGAACAATCTCTCCTGGGAGCGTAAGAACTCACCGTACAGGATTTCTGTTAGGGAAACCCATAGGTCCTCCTTAAATGCCGTATGAATGTCAAGTAACACCCACTGTAAGGCTTCCGTCCATTCTCTGCCATGGCACACGAGTATGGTCCTCAGGGCGCGATGCCAATGCTCCATGAGTCCATTACTCTGTGGGTGGTATGAAGTTGTGCAATTGTAGATAATGACACAGAGGTGGCACAGTGTTTCAAACAGAGAGGATCTGATTAGTCAACCTTAGTGTGTAGTAATTATTTCAGGATAAAGAAAGTGGGATATCCACACATTGATGAAACATTGGTGGATTCAGCTGTGATTTCTTTCCTAGGCATGGTTTCAGCCCAATGTGAGACTCAATTATTGTCAGTAGGTATTTGTAGCTTTCCAATTCTGGGAGGGGGCTGATGAGGTCGAGGTGCATGTGCCAGAATTGAGCATGCAGTATATGGAAGCAGCCAAGAGGAGACTGTGCTAGCGACTGACTTAGCCACATTGGCACACTAAGCAAGCCTGAAACCAGGCGCGGCAATCTCATTTGATGTTCTGGCAAACAAACCATTTGGTTACAAGCCAGACCATTGGTTGGACACCCAGCATAGCCAGGTTGTGGAACTGATTGAAGATTGAGTGATGTGTGGATGAGAGATTATACTCTGTTATGTGAAACATTGCAGAGGATGCTTGCATCAGTGCCGGGAATTTCTTGTTGTTCAATGTGTAAATTAGAAGAATCATTGTTAAGTCTGTGAAGGATGAGTCATAGTCTTATTTGTCCACCAGCTTGGTGTAGTTGAGGGGAAGTGAAATATTACTAATATGCAAAAGGTAGTCTGTGATTTTGTTGTCAGCTCCATGTACGTGAGAGATATCTGTTGTGTGTTGCACGTTGAGCTCAAGGCGGCAAAAGTGGCAAAGGTTGGCACACTTTGATGGGTGATGTATTGTTTAGTGAATGGTTTATAGTCTGTATGGATCATATGTCTGCCTTTTATTTCTTCTCTGAAATACCTACCTGCTTCATGCACAGCTTGTAGCTCACAACTGAACACGAATAATTTTGATTGTGAGACCATGAGTTTCTTAGAGAAGAAGTGGACTGATTATGTTCTGCCTGCCACAATTTGTTGTAGGACCACCCAATGGCTGAATTCCTTTTGTCTCTTGTAACCTTGAGTTGTGTGTCTGTGCTAGGGCAGCATCTTTCACAAGGCTGACTTTGGCGTGGTCGAACGCAGCTTGCATGTTAGGAGTCCACGTGGGTTTCCTCACCTGGTGGGGGTGATTGTGAGTGTAGCCTGAAGTCACTGCCACATGCAGCAGGTGCCATCGATAAAAGTTAAGGACGCCTACAAAACATTTTGCATCATTGTATGTTTATGGTGGTGTGAACAGCAGAATGAGTTCCTTCTGTTCGGACATGGGTTTAATACCTTCGGCATTGAGGATGCGTCTGAGAAAGGGCCCTTTGGTTTTCTACAACTCAGATTTCTCCTCATTAAAGACCATGCCCCCATTTTGGTGGGCAATGAACTAGTTCAAGATTCTGTTTATGATCGTGGAGGTAGACAGAAAAGATTAAGACATCATTAAGGCACGCACAGCAACAGCCCAGTCTGAAGCAAACACCACTGATAAATCGTTGCCAGGTTTGGGCAGCATTTTTCAATCCACAGGGCATGGAAAGGAACTAAAGAGGCTGGGAGTCATGAGAATGTTATGCATCATACCATTTCAGTTGGTTCATACTGAGGACGAGTTGGAACACTCAGGCAATGCAGTAGGTACCAGGGCAGAAGATGCTGTACTAACCTAGGAGATATGCTGTATGGTCAAGGATGCCAGTGACGTAGCTGGCTGGCTAAGGGGGAGGCGATGAGGCATGTTCATCACAAGTGGGAGTGCTGGAGAGGCTCTGAATCAGTTCACGTGCATGTGCAAGAGCAAGTAATACATCATGGATGATTTGTAGCAGGCTTGAATTTTCAGCATGGAGCATGTCTGATGCTTTGTGGGTTTCTAGGTAATGTTAGTGTGTCTTCATGATGGCATCCACAGTTGTAGCACAGCCTCTTATGATGGCAGGGTGCACATCATCATCGTGACTAGGAAGGCTGATGGATTGCAATGTTGTATGAACTGGAGGAGGTGGGGCTGTAGCAAATAGTCCCAGGATGAGATGAGAGGGTTGTGTGGTGTAAAAGTGCCACATGTTCCAGGTCTGGGGAGAACTGAGAATTCAGAAGACATCAGTCTCCACCATCAGTTTGCTGACATTGGTGGTGAAGATGGTCCACAGGTACTGGAGATTTGTGCTGAGTTATAAAACATGATGTGCTGTTCCATGCACAGAGATTAGAGGATTGCTGGCAGTGCAGAGCTGTAACCCAGTTGTGTCAGTGAGAAGTGCGAATATGTCCTTTGGTACTGTGCTAACATGTGATCCTGTATCTACTAGGAAATATGTGTGTGTTGAAGTCAAAAACATACAGTCATCCATCTGTCACATTGGCTGGCAGGTGTGAAGAATGTGCGTCCCACATGGCACAGGTGAATGTGACTTGTCTCAGTGCTAGCTTATCTGCCTACAGCTGCCTGCATTTTAACTTTGGGAACCCACAGAGAGACTAGCATTGCACATGGCATCACCAAACTGCGAGTAGTACCAGCTGAGCTGTGACCTTGAGACAACAGCGGGAGGGGCGTCGTGTGCAGCTTGCATGTCGGTGGCCAGGATGGAGCTGCCAACACCACCATCAGTTGTCGTCAACTCCGATTGGACCAGTATTGTGTGTGAAGTGGACAGTCAAGATCTAACAGTTAGCAGGAGTGGGGTGTATCATCACAAGTTGCAGCTCTGGAGGAGGCAGTTTAACAATCCAGAGCTTCTAGAATATGATATCCGGTATCAGAGTCATGTCAATGCTTGTAGCTGGCGCCACAACTGAGATGGGGTTTTAAGTGCTAGTTGTTCATCGTATATTGCACGGCACAACTGTTGTTCTAGTGTGTGAGGTTGGTACTGAAGCAAGGCGGATCTGCCTGTTACATATTTGCGTGATGATGTTGGTGTGCATGGCCAGGTGGCAGATCAGTGTGACAGACTTGGAGTTATTGTCCAAAACTCCTAGCAATGCAAACCACAGAGCTGATTGTTCTGGACAAAATGGTGGTAGTTTAGTTTGGGAGACAAGTCCCCGATGTTATATACAGGCCAAATGTGATGATTGCAGTGACAGTATGGGAATCATGCAGAACGGTAGGATGGACGTGGTGCCCTGAACCACTCATGGCATGCTTGTAGGTCCTGTAATGCCAACCATGTAGTGCATAGCCTGGTGCCTTGTGTCATGCAAGATGGTCATGATCTTGAGTGGCAGTCATGACGCAGCTGGTGTGAATGTTGTTGTAGTCACAGGATCGGTCATAATTAATGTGAGCCAAGTAATGGAATTCAGAAGTGCTGTAGATGGGTCTGAATCTTGCACCACTATTATTGTGTGTCCAGAAATGTGATGATCTGCAAGGAAGCGTGTATAATAAAACATGGTTCATATTTCAGCACTTCTTGTCAGTTAAGGTGGTGGTAACACTGGTAATGCACATCACTCGATGGAATCCATGAGGTGCAGTCATGTGAAGCAGTTGCTGTAATACGTGAACAGTAAAATGGCTCCTTTGTTAGTGCATAGTGACTCAGAATGGAACAAGATGTCCTGTTGGCGTGGTTGTCGCAGGTCACCCATGTGGCAGAGTTCCATAATCAGTACAAGGAGAACTTTCATAACAGTAAGCATCACAATATAGAATACCACTTCTTTATTAGCACATAAGCACCATAAAATACAGCTGTATTACATCAGTTTCTAGACCAAACTGCCTTCTCAAGCCACTCACAGATACTCCACTCTGCCGTGGAAACTCTTTGGTCAGCACTGTTGCTAGCCTCGATGTCCCCCGCACACTAAAATTTATGCTACATGTTAACACATATCTCTCTTTCAGAAAAGATTTTATGGCTATTGCAAGTCTGCATTTTATATTACATTAGTTACTTTGCACCCCTCAAATAGCCAAACTTGTATTGCGTCTCATTTACTAAGCTAACTCCCTCTTCATTGCCTGACAAAATTCCATTATAATTGTTTTTCTTTGTCGACGGTGAGCAATTTATAACTTCTCTCCAAGACACCTAGCCATTCCAAACCCTTTATTGACTCTGACAGAATTATAATGTCATCGACAGTCCTCAAAGTTTTTATTTTTTCTCCCTGAACTTCATTCCTTCCACAAATTTTTCTTTGATTTCCTCTACTGTTTCTCAGTGCACAGACAATAACATTGGGGATAGGCTGCAACCCTCACTCACACCCTTCTAAATTACTGCTTCCCTTTCATGCCTTTCGACTCTTGCAATTGCAATCTGGTTTCTGTAAAAGCTGTATATACCATTTCGCTCTCTAAATTTTATCCCTGCTGTCTTCAGAATTTCAAAGAATGTATTCCAGTCAAGGCTGTTAAAAGCTTTTCCTTAATCTACAAATGATATGAATATGGTATTAATTTACAGCGCCTTATCTTCTAAGGTAACTCATACGGGGAGCATTGCTTTGCTCATTCTTTCAGTTCTTCAGAATCCAAACTCCCTTGATGTGAGCTTTTACCAGATTCTTTTACATATTAATTTAATTTATACTGTATATTATCTGGCAATTGGGTCATATACAGCACAGTGTATTTTGATATCAGACATCTTAAATTTAAGGTTGTACTTCATTCATTTAGATTGGGCATCCTATTTCATAAATTTAAAGAAATTAATGTACACAGTTATATAACATGGTCAAGTTTCACATTTACCATTATTACTATTATCGATACATATTAACAGAATTCTTACTGAATAGATGGAATTTAGTAGCCAACATTGATTTGGATTCCCCACCCAGTCTAAGTATCAGCATGAAGAAAAGGGCAGAGAAACTTGAGCTACGTATTCTAGTGGCAGTTTTTGCGAGGTGCAGCACAGCCACTGCAAGCATGTCACATGGAGCTGTCCACTGACGCAAGTCTGCCTCTAAACATCATGGCCCGACACTTGCCAGTCAGTCCTGCTAGTTCACTGATTCACTGAAGCATTAAGTATGCACAATTGATCAGTAGAGTTTGACTTTGTGTGTACTACATTTTTTATTCAGACTACTCCCTTACCCACTCACTTTGTGAACACTGCTGTCATCAACCTCATGAATTCTTTGTTTCTTCCACTGGTCTCTGCATTACTGCCATTGTGAGTGTTCTACCGATGCAGCGAAGGATAGATAACAGTGGTTCAGTGGGCATGTTCTTATTTCTATCTCAATCCTTTCTGCATCAGTAACAGACTTTATAGAGTTAGGTGGTTTGTTGTTCAGTTTTATCATCATGTGATAAACTCCATTCCTGCTCTTCCCAGTAATGACTCTCATAGCACCCTCCTGTATTTTGAAGGTGACTCTGTGCTGCAGAACTGACTCAGAATATGAGCCCTTATTTTAGATGTAAATGAGAATACAAATCATATGCATTCACAGTTGCCCGCTAATTTGTGCAGCTTTTCAGGGTCCTTAGGGCATAACAGTCCAGTTGCATACTTTTTTGTTCAAACCCCACTCAAATACCAAGATAGCAAAATATTAATTTGAAACTGCTGCTGATTGGTGGGAAAAGGACCCCATGTCGGGAAGAACTATTTTATTAATGATTTCTGGAAAAATTTGTTTCGTGTGAATGGGCAAAGAATGTCTGAGTCTCCACCCAGCTTAGAGTTCCTGGGATTGCAGTACTAGCAAGACTCATGTACATGTGATGTAGGCATGGAATAATGTACCAAATTGCTCAGTGGTTGAACATTCGTCCTCACACTGAGATGGCAAGGCTGCATAGAGTTGGCTGCACAGTTATCTTGGTGTACAATTGGTCAGAGTAGATGTACAAGAGTCCAGGTTTGTCAGTTGAAATTCTACCAGGCTTTTTCCACTTATATGCATTTGAATTTGGAAAGCAGGCTCAGTGGATCTGTCTCCCGATGAATGGTTGGTCGAATATATTCAGATATATGAGGCATTCAGATCTGACAGTAGCCCAGTGTTGGACTGCTTGGGAACATGAGGACAGGCATACTTGCTGTCAAGTGTCTGATCAACCACATCTGAGCCCCAAAAGGGAGGATCACCGTACCTGGCACGAAGCACATTGTAACCCCTTTACATCTGCCCCTGCCATCCGAGAACAAGTAATGGACACTCTGCAACATTCTGCTATCCTGCACCACTGGTTGGAGATTAGCTGCAGCCCCATTAGAGAATTACCATCTGTGCTCAGGCGGTCATAAACATAGCATCACAAATGACTGATCTGGAGTAGTGCCCTGACAAGGTAGCATGGACTGCTGATTAACAGTGTCACATTATGTTCAGGCGATGTTAAAAACCATGTGCAACAACTGTGTGACATCTTGTCTCAGGAAAGGATACAATGATTTTATGACATCCTTCCTCACCGAATCAGTGCATGCATCCAGGTCAGAGGGTGTGCAAAGTCAAACTGATAAAAGAGCTCATACTGCCATGTTCTTGGACACAATATTGTAATCATTGAAATAACATCACAAACTTTCTCAATTTGTGAAATTTCATTTCGTTTCCTTGTCCCCCTCTGGGTGCTTCTCCTTTTCCTCAGGCAATAAATATTACAATGCAGAAAATGATCAATGTCAAGGAGCCATATTTTCAGGCTATGATGACACAGACAGCATTGTCATTGTACAGAATGTACTGCTGCAACCTTTTCAAACTACAGTCTACTACTTGTGACACTTTGAATAACTGATAAATAGCCACTATTGTCTATTACTGGATTCTTTAGTTGTAAGGAGTCTTATGGACAGTGATGTCCATTACAGAAGAGTCCGCATAGAACTGTTGACAATCCGTATTTGCGCAAGTGAAATTTCATACTTGGCTTAACCTACCTCACTGATATAAACTGAGTTCTTAAGAAGCAGGTGGAATTCAAGTTTAGGCATGACTGACAATGCTACAATTACAATACTACAAACTGAATAACAATGATATTTTATTGGGACAAAACTGCTTGGTTTATTAGTACAGCTGTCTTCTTTAGAACTCATATATTTGCAAGTCTATACAAGGCAATAAGATTTCTGTAACCTAAATCACACACTCAATTATAGCTGCACTTCCCACACAAGTGCAGCTATAATTGCTGTGTTAAGCCCAGGCTTCACATGGCTCTCAAAATAGAGGAAATGTGGTGGACAGAGGTATGTTACATCTGTGTGCCTCATACTTGGAACTGCTGTTGCTGAATACATTGTACTGCTTTAGACTTCATTACAATGTACTGAGTGTGTGTTGGGATTGTCACTCTGAGGAACAATCCAAAGCTAGACTTCAGTCACTCTATGTGCCCTTGATAGGTATGATATGACACAAAATCAGTATTTAAATTGCCACATACAGTGATTTCCCAGGTATTTCTACTAATTTATTGATTCTGGAAGGCACAAAATACAAATTATATTGAGTATAATGTCTGCTATGCTGTGTTGTGGAGTACACACATAAAACAATGAATTTTCTGTTGGGTGAAAAGTTCAAGAGTCCTACAGAGTAATCCAGAAGAAGTCCTTGACAGTTCTGTTCTAAAACTGCAGCTTGTTTCACCACATTGTCTACTTGATGGAGTAGTATTAAGACAATAACAAGAAGAAAGATTTCGTCATAATATTTCTGAACATACTATCACATGATTTATTAATTAAAACATACAATGAATGAAACATTGATCCAGAGGCTACACAGTAATGGGATCACTCTTAGTGTCGAATTAGTGGACCAAGCTGTATTTCTATTTCTGGGAAATATACAGTACAGTTATCATAAAAATATGAGTCAAGGTATTTTTCTCATTGTCTACATAATAAATACCTCATACAGTTTACACTTTTAGTTATAATGTGTATTCTGTTCATGGTGACAAATTATTATACACCAATTTGATTAAAACTTTATTTAAAAAAATGGCTAAACTCACATCTTCAGTATGTTTTGTGGCACTTTATACATTGCTTCAATTGGCTGCAGACTAATGATGAAATTTTACTTCCCAATCAGTTACTTTAAGATTAACATAAAATAGTACCTTCTTTATTTTTTGTTAGTATAGTTGATCCGCAGGTGGGCACGCCAATTTCATAACGTGAGTGGCCATGTGGCATCCTTTTTACAAATGTAAAGAATAGCTATCTTTATGTTACCAAGGTAAATGCTTACAAGCAAAATCATAGCTTAATCTTACTTAAATCAAACAACAATAAAATAAACTTACATAATATGTGCTAAAGCACTGTTTAATTAAACAATAATGAAATAAACTTTCATTATATCACCCTTTTGCTATGTAATGACCCACTCAAAGCATTAAAAAGTGCATGCTAACTGCTTGTTTGATTCTCATGACCATGTAGACAACTGCCTCACTGTGGGATTGTGCTGCTAGCTTATAAAGTGGGTCATTTTCCTGCAAGGATTGTAAATTTGGTTTTTGACCTAGCTCGCTACTTATTTCCTATTACTGCTGATCTCGTGGACATATGAGTATGGTGCAAAACAAGTCTAGCATTGTTAACATTTCATAAGGCTGCTCAGTGAGAACTGTCACGTTTCTTTTTTTAAAAAATAAATAGTATCATGAAACTGCCATTACATGGCAAAAGGCATCATGTGTTTACTGGACCAAACTATGTGGAAACAATTCAGTACTGGAGACCTGTTGCATGCTGCATGTTAAGAATCAAATCTAGACACCTGCCTCTCATAGTCAGTGCTCCCTATTTAAACCTTTGGGAATTATACAGGGACATCTGACAATGTCAATCAGCTGTTACCAGTTAGAGTCTAGAATGACTCTACTGAGGCATATCCACTCATCTGTAGTCAGTTTGGTGCTTAGTGTTAACCTATTTTCAATCTTCAAGGCAGAAGAATACTCTGTAAAGTTTGGAAGGTAGGAGACGAGGTACTGGCAGAAGTACAGCTGTCAGGATGGGGTGTAAGTCGTGCTTGGGTAGCTCAGTTGGTAGAGCACTTGTCCGCGAAAGGCAAAGGTCCCGAATTCGAATCTCGGTCCGGCACACAGTTTTAATCTGCCAGGAAGTTTCATATCAGCGCACACTCCGCTGCAAAGTGAAAATCTCATCCGGGAATCTTAGTTATGTTGTAGAGGGACATGTTCCAAGTATCTGGCTTGTGGCTTTTCATGTGAGAGCCCCTAATTTCAAACCAATGTTGAAATTTTATATATTCCTGCTTTCTGTCTACGTATTTTTTCCCCAATTTCAGCATACAGAACATTATTAAATACACTGTGCAACACAATTAAAGGGCCACTTTTTCAGAACCCCTTAATTATCTACCATTGTAATAGAGTAATTTGAAATTTGGCTCAAAGGTGTCTATAACCTTCCCCTCAACAGTGCAAAAGCAGCATTGCCCTTGGGCTTGGCAGTGCAAAGGTGTCGACGCATGTAAAGAAAATGCCAGAGCTCAGAAGTTCATGTGAGGTATAACATGGGTTAATGCCCAATGCCACCATGTACATGTAACATGATAAGAAAGTGACACCCCATCTTACCCACATTTCAGCCCTTCTTTTGATGCCTCTGGGGTGGAGATATGTACCGCAACACCCAGTTTTGAAATCATTGCAGTTTTCTTAAGGGTGGCTTAGGAAAACATTTCTCTCTCTCTCTCTCTCTCTCTCTCTCTCTCTCTCTCTCTCACACACACACACACACACACACACACACACACACACACAAAATCAGTATCAACAGGAAAAGGCCTCAAGAGGTGGCATAAATGGTCTCATATTTTGCATTGGAAAACAACAGTTTGCAAAGCAATGCAACTGGTGTGACGTCACGTGCGCTGCACTGCTGTTGAAATAGCTCGTTAATATTTTATAAATTTTAGACTTCATTTACTTATTTTAAAGTTCATTTGTTTTAATGTTTGCCGTAAACGTAACTTATTAGTGGATTTTCATTAATCTCAGTCTTTCTTCCTGTGTTATTCACTCGAGTGGTCTGTTATTTGAGTCTGCCTTCGTCGTTCGTCTAAGCCTCGCGCCTCAGTAGTGTGTTTACATTTTGTGGCGTGCACTGCAGCTGTAGCGGTGATAAGCTAAGTACTGACAAACTTATTTGTGCTCTGTAATACAGTTATTAAATTTAATAGATTTCAGTGGTGTTGCAAGCCGTTTGTGGCAAAATAACGACTTAATAAACTTTTGTAATCGTTCGCTCGCTGTGTTTTAGAGAGTTTTCAGTGTGTTGAAGTCGTTAGTAATTTTCGTGCTTTAGTTTTCAACTGACGTTTATTATTCTTTCTAGTGAAATATTTCAGTAAAATTTTCATATAGTGTTTTAACTTCGCTTAGTGTTACAGTGGTAGTTTTAATTTATTGGTTGTAGCTAATAATTTTGTGAAGTTTTGCTGGTATTGGTATTGCTGTGTTGTAGTAATACAAGTAGCTGCTTTCTTAGTAGGCAGAGAATTTCGAGACCATTATTGTTAGTTCTTAAATAGTTTACTGGTGTAACTGAACTTTGGTAACGTAGACATATAGTTTTTTTTCAGTAACTGTAAAATTTACCATGAGTGAAAAGTGTGGGCTCTGTCGTAGGTTTGTGAGTAGTGGATTACGGTGTGGGATTTGTTCAAAGTATTTTCATTGGGGGGGGAATGCAGTGTTAGGCGCGTTAATGTGGGGCTGGGGAGGGCACTGATGGCGGAGGGCATGGATCACATCTCAGTGGTGCCAGTTGGGTCTATCAGTAGATGGGGTTTCACTAGGCATGGCCTGCACCTCAATAGGTATGGGAAGGGGAGGCTGGCTAAGCTTATGGGTGACAGTGTAGTGGGTGGTGGTGGTGGTGGTGGTGGTGGTGGTAGTGGTATCACTCATGGAAAAATTCCTACAGTAGTTGGTGTTAGAGCTGCACCTTTTTTAGACTGAAGTCAGCTGATAGGTATACCTGCTTAAAGGAAGTGCCTCTAACTAAGGGCTCACCTGAGAAAATAGGTACATCTTTAGACAAGAGAAATAAGGTGGCAGGAATTTCTGCCACCTCACAAAGACGGTTGATTCTGTAAACCGTGCATTTATTGTTTACAAACTTGAAAAGTATGTCATTAGCAGCAGTGCCCTACAATGGCTTAAATCCTACTTATCAAACAGAAAACAAAGAGTTAGCATCTCTTCAAATGGCGCATATTGTTTTTCTGACTGGGAAAAAATATCTGAGGGTGATCCACAAGGCTCCGTATAGCGCCCAGTCCTACTTCTCTTCTATGTTAATGACTTACCATTAAATATCAGCTCCTAATCAGTTCTATTTGCAGATGATACTTCTGTCTTAGTTGAACATCAGGATTCAGAATAAATTCCCAAATCTGTGATCAGTACCCTCATAACCTTAAAAACTTGGTTTCAGCTAAATGGGTTGAATCTAAACATATCTAAGACTCACATGATGCAGTAAAATGCAGTTGAAATGTGAGCAGATTAAGATTGTACCCAACAACCAAGATATAGAAGAAGCTGACTCAGTCAAATTCTTAGGTTTAAATGTAGATAAAAATTTGAGCTGGCAGACACACATTGAATACCTAGCAAACAAACTGGGTAGCTTTGCATTTTCAATGCAAATATTATCAACTGCAAATGATATTATCGACTGCAAATGACACGGACACACGAAAAGTAGCATATACAAGCTACTTGGAATCCATTATTAGGTATGGTATTGTTTTTTGGGGTAACTCAACAAACATAGTACGGATACTAAAAATACAGAAAAAAATCATTCGAAATATGCGCACTGCAAATCACAAAGAACCATGTCAACCATTTTGGATTACAAGAGGGTGGTGATAGTCAGAAGTGGAATCTCTCTATTGAAACACGAAACAACTCTCTAATGATGGAAAGAGGGTGTTAAATGAGGAGGAACCTGTATGGATAAATGGAAAACTATTGATCGTGACACATACAAAAACAATCAGCGAAAGAAAAAAAAGGAGAGAAGTACATGGGCAGAAATTAAACCCGTACCATCAGCATGGTAGCCTTGGACCTAAACTGCTGCGCAATGCTCACTTGGTCAAAACATGACTAATATTGCAGATATAGATGGTATGTACAAAACGTCAACATTGTTTTTCCAGAAACTAGGGCTGTCGTATGAAAAGCCACTAGCCAGGTATTCAGGACAGGACCCTCTACAGCATACCTAAGACTGATCAAAATCCTTGATTAATAGGTCTAACAGTCCTCTTGCAAGCTTAATGAAAGTCCATTTGCAGAAAATCAGTAATTAATTTTCAAGGAAAATTATCTAAGTATTCCACATGAAAGCACACTAGATGTAGGTAGAGTGACAGACCTAAAATTCACATCTGTAGGTGAATTCACAATAAAATTATTTCCGACAGATATGTCTAAATTTTAAAATGACACAATAGCATAATTTATAAGGCTGAGACCCCAAAGTTTATCACTAAGATACAGACTGAGTTAGTTCTTACAAAGCCTATTACGGTGTGCACATTCAATAGTTATGATCACACAGACTTTTAAGTGAGTTAAATGAACAAATCTCTCGAGTTTTCATTAGAGTGAAATTGTCAAAAACTGCTCTGTGCTTCTAACTCAAAATGTAACAAGATATCTGGAACCTCTTTATATAGGTATCACGGCAGTGAGTACTGTCCCTCTCCTATTGCCAGGCCTTGCAAGTGCAGCAATAGCAGTAGTAGTGGTAGTGGTAGCAATAGTAGTAGTTGTGGCTGTGGTGGTGGTAATGGTGTGAATATTGTCCCTCTCCTGCCACCAGGGCTTGCGCTTAGTGGATCAATGCGAGGATCAGAGAAACACATAACAGAAAACAACATTCACACAAGAGAATAGATTGAGGCCTTGGGGGTTGAGAGAGTGCTGGATATCTACATTTATACTCTGCAAATCGTTGTGAAATCTATGCCAGAGGATACGTCCCACTATGCAAGTTATTAGGGTTTTCTCCCCATTCCATTCATATAATATTATCTTCATGATCCCTGTGGGAATAATATGTAGAGTCACCATTTAAAGCCACTTCTTGAAACTTTGTAAGTTCACTTTCTCGGGGTAGTTCACATCTATCTTCTAGAGTCTGCCAGCTCAAATCTTTCGACATTTCTGTGACATACTCCTGCTGGTCATAAAAACCTGTGACCATCCGTGATGGCCTTCTCTGTATAGTTCAGTATCCGCATTAGCACTATTTGGTAGTGACCCACACATTGCCTAAAATTCTAGGGTAGGTCACTTGATTGAGTTATCCATGACTGAGCCTATGTGAATATTCTATTTCATTTCCCTACAGAGTGTTACACCCAGGTATTTGAACAAGCTGTCGGATTCCAACTGTGACTTGTTGATATTATAGTCATAGGATACTAGGGTTTTTTAAGTTAATTTTAATTTTAATAACCAACAGTCTCAGTTGCACTGTTTGCCTAGAATTTACCTAGGTTTCACTCGGGATAAACCAACCTTCTTCGGAATAAAAGTAACTACCATTTGTCCATAGTGGACATCGTCAAGCTAAAACTACAAATCCATAAATTATCGTCAGACTGTAAAAACTTATCTGAAACTGCCTCGGCCCCACTTTGTGACCGTGATGCGTATTGGAACTGACCGTAGCATCATGAGGCCCGCCTAGGCGGACACAATACCTTGCACCTGCACATAAACTGTGTGATAGTTACTTGTTGGGAAAGACGCAAATTTGACTCCTGACCTTGAATTTACTAGTAAAGTGAAATAAAAGGTATAGCTGAGGAAAAGGGCATATATGTTATCTTGTGCAGAACGTACTTAGAGCGACTGTCTTAACATTTATGAAGTATTCATTGGTCATGTTATGAGGAAGACATCATGTGCTTACAAGGTATGGCCTGTCTAGGAAAATTTTGTGCTTGGGCATGAAGTTTAGTCACCTAAAAAGAACTTAGGAGTGGGAAGGATAATATAAATATATGTTGAAAATATTTTTTTAAGTGAACAATTTTACATTTCTGAACGATTTAAAGCATATGTGACTTCAAGCTTTCCCAGCAGATGTGTTTAAAGCAGGTTGTCAATCTTTGCATCATTCTGAAATCTTATCAAGATACAACTGAATATTTCTGTAGCTTCTTTCAGATTGTACTTCATTATACACTGAAGAGCCCAAGAAACTGGTTCACATGCCTAATATGGTGTAGGGCCCCTGTGAGTATGCAGAAGTGCCACAACATGACAGGACGTGGACTCGACTAATGTCTGAAGTAGTGCTGGAGGGCACTGACACCACGAATCCTGCACGGCTGACCATAAATCCATAAGAGTACGAGGGGATGAAGGTCTCTTCCGAACAGCATGTTGCAAGGCTCAATCATGTTCATTTTTGGGGAGTTTGTAGGCCAGAGGAAGTGTTTAAACTCAGAAGAATGTTCCTGGAGCCAGTCTGTAGCAATTCTGGACATGTGGGTGTTGCATTGTCCTCGTCAAATTGCCCAAGTCCATTGGAATGCACAATGGACATGAATGGATGCAAGTGATCAGTCAGGATGCTCACATACATGTCACCTGTCAGAGTCATATCTAGACATATCAGGGGTCCCATACCACTAATTACACACTCCCCACACCATTCACCATTAAAGAGCCTCCACCAGCTTGAACAGTCCCCTGCTGACACGCAGGGTCCACGGATTCATGAGGTTGTCTCCATACCCGTACACGTCAATCCACTCGATGCAATTTGAAATGAGACTCGTCTGACCAGGCGACATGTTTATAGTCATCAGCAGTCCAATGTCAGTGTTGATGGGCCCAGGCAAGGCATAAAGCTATGTGAAACTTCCTGGCAGATTAAAACTGTGTGTCCGACCGAGACTCGAACTCGGGACCTTTGCCTTTCGCTGGCAAGTGCTCTACCAACTGAGCTACCGAAGCATGACTCACGCCCGGTACTCACAGCTTTACTTCTGCCAGTACCTCGTCTCCTACCTTCCAAACTTTACAGAAGCTCTCCTGCGAACCTTGCAGAACTAGCACTCCTGAAAGAAAGGATATTGCGGAGACATGGCTTAGCCACAGCCTGGGGGATGTTTCCAGAATTCTGCATAAAGCTATGTGTTGTGCAGTTATCACAAGCAGTGTGAGCACTGGTAATCATGCTGCTGAAATCACAGCACTAGGTTGTGTCTGCAAGTCATGTGTTCCACGCATGTATCCTTCCACCTGCCTATTTAAGATGTCCCTCAACAACTAGCAGGTAGCATTCACTCAATGCATGCTCTGGGCTTCATGCAGCTGCACCCAGCTGCTCATCCTCAGCTTCTCTGAGCATTTGCTCAGCACAAGCTCCAGCTTCTACACTGGCTGCAGCGCATCCATCAGTGCTTGCACCGGTCTCCAAGCTAGGCTCACACTACCGGAGTTTCTTGGAGCCATCAGCGGCCTTCATCCCCAGCTTTCATCCTTTGCTACGCTGAGACTCGGCCTCCCGACACTTGGCCATTCTGAACCTCGCCATCTCGGCTCCATACTGTGATTGTGTTCATGCAGAATATTTGCATTCCTGTTAATTAGTACTCCAGGATGGGGGAAAAGTTAACCTTTGCTGTTACTAATAACCATACTGCTTTTAGTTTACCTGGGTATAAGGTTTCCGCCCTGAGCCCCATTCAGGAAACATCAACAGTCGATGAGGACAAACGTCTCTTGTGTTACATTAGAGTGTCTCTAATGTTACATTTCAGTCATTAGCAACGAGGTTGTTCAGACAATTTAGACATCATTTTTATACTGCTCCCCAGGTAGACAGTGCATATTCTCTCCCAGCTCCCTTTGCCAATACTAGGTGTCCTCACAGGTGTTTCTTGTTGCAATGTGTTTGCCAATCTCACCCTGACACAGTGCTTCCAGTTATGTCTGTGTTACACACCATGTAGCACACATCAGACCAGATACTGGTTGACATGACCACAGTTCCAGAGGTACCTTGCCACCTCCCCCAAAGCACCTCTGGTGCCAACTGACTCCAGGCAGCTCCACTGCAGCTTTCCACTTCTGGCACAGCACCAGAACTTTGGAACCACTACTTTCCATTCTTAACTACTATTCCTCATAGTTGGACCTTCAGGCGATACCCACCAACAGGTATCCTCCTCTCATTTTACCAGACTGACCCTCCTTGCCAACATCGATGAGTGACCTCAGTGGTTGACCCTCGTCTCTTACCCGAGGCCCAAACCTATGTCTCTGTGGTTTCATGGAGCTCTTTTATGTGCTCCTACACACTATACCCAATAGGAGGCATCAACACTGACGTGCTAGGACTCCCTTCCAGTCCACTTTTCATTCCCATATGCTTTGCCCCCCCCCCCCCCCACCCTAGACATGCCACATCTAATTTCCATTCACTCCTGTATGCCATCAAGGCCCAACCTTTTCCAAATCTCCCCTTCCACAGTGCTGTCACACTGTTCATTACAAGGTGCTCTCGCATTATGCATTGCACAGTTCTTTCACATATCTTGATGCCCTCTGGGCACAAAACATTTAGTTAATTCCTTTCACAAGTGCTCTTGCACTCCTACCCACGCTCCAGCCAGGTGCACCATCTCTTCGCATGTTGATTTCAAAATGTACTTGCACTACTGACCGTTCTTCAGGCATGGAAAAGTCAAGGTATAGTCACACTCCTCTACACACACACACACACACACACACACACACACATTCAACTTTTCATTACCCAGTACTCTACCCTCACCTATCTGCCAGATGGATTATTGCCTGCCTACTCATCTAGTGTGGTTCGCTACAGTCTCTGGGAGGTGCAGTATGTCCTCATGTGGCACTCAACCTACAATGTTCTAAAAAAAGCACTTGCCCGCGAAAGGCAAAGGTCCCGAGTTCGAGTCTCGGTCGGGCACACAGTTTTAATCTGCCAGGAAGTTTCATACCAGCGCACACTCCGCTGCAGAGTGAAAATCTCATTCTGGAAACATCCCCCAGGCTGTGGCTAAGCCATGTCTCCGCTATATCCTTTCTTTCAGGAGTGCTAGTTCTGCAAGGTTCGCAGGAGAGCTTCTGTAAAGTTTGGAAGGTAGGAGACGAGATACTGGCAGAAGTAAAGCTGTGAGTACCGGGCGTCAGTCGTGCTTCGGTAGCTCAGATGGTAGAGCACTTGTCCGCGAAAGGCAAAGGTCCCGAGTTCGAGTCTCGGTCGGGCACACAGTTTTAATCTGCCAGGAAGTTTCATATCAGCGCACACTCCGCTGCAGAGTGAAAATCTCATTCTGGTACAATGTTCTAGTCTGTTACCCTCTCTGAGACTCTACCAATGGATGACTGCTTGTGTGACCATGAGTATCATGCAGGGATGGCCTTCTCAAACCACATACTGGATTATGCTGTTCCTTCTCTGGGGAAAACAATGCGTCAAAAGCTGGTCCTATTCAGCTTATGATTTTAGTTCCACTGGGTTTCATTCTTCCCATGTTGAATATACTACTGCTTCAACTTCAGTGTTCGCAGCTACACCCAAATCACCCACACCAGGCTTCAGGACAGGTCCAGGATCCTGCGCACAAGGACAAAGCCACTGGCCAATGTCTCAAACGGCCTGAGCCACTTCCACTGGGTGGCGATGATGCTCCTTGCCCCCGCCCTCCATCATCAAAATGGAACTATCATCTTTCAGTTGTCTGGGGAAGAGGAAAGAGTAGAATCATCACTCTTCACTAAGATGGTTCACCATCTCTTTCCTGAGAGGAAGGGATGCTATGTGCCCACTACAACCCTATCAATAAAACTACCACACACATACCTGTGCCTGATGGGTTACCGTGCTCCAGTGATCTGCTGGAACCAGCCTATGCACTGGGAAGCCAGTACTGGGCAGCATATGTGCCTCATCTACATACAGTGTCTCGACAGTGACCAAAACATGCTGGCTTCTTGTTCACAGAATCTCCAGCAGCTGCCACAAGAGATGTCAAACCCTGCTTCAATCACGGCACTATGTTGCATCCACACATCACTTGCTCCACGCAGATATCCTTCTGCCTACCTATTGAAGATGTTACACAATGATTAGCAGACAGCATCTGCTCAGTGCACACTCTCTTCAGGCTTTACATTGGCTGCACCCAGCCTCTCAGCCATTTGAGCTCACACTCAACCTCCAAGCACTTGCTCAGTGCACGTTCTGCACTTTTACACCAGCTGCTCCCAGTGGCTGAGTTGCCAAATCTTGAACCAGTCTCCAAGCTACATTAACACTACTGGAGATCTTGGAAATGCCACCAGTCTTTGTATTTCCTACACTGGGACTTGGCCTCCAGAGGTTGACCATCGTAGACTTTGGCATCTCGGCTTGATACAGTGACTGTGTTCAGAGACTGTCATCTACGCCTGTGGTCCAAACTATTTTTATTCCTTTTAATTAATGTGCCAGGATGGGTAAGAATAAATTTATGTTGTTATACAGACACCATACTGCTTGATGTCTACCTGTGTGTTAGTTATTGCAACTTAGCCCCACGCAGGAGCCAAGTTTTAATTCTGTATCTGCTCAAATTCCTGTAGAGCTTAGTGGTAGGTAGGTGAATCTTACTTTCTTTTTCAGTGTCTTTGGTACTATGTGTTTCCATACAGCGTAATAGCATCTCTCTCACTGTAGTTGCTCTTATAAGAAATCTCTTTCAAGTACTGTAATTATAATTATAGAATTTCCCTATTTATGTGGACCTGATGTTTCAAATGGTGTTCTCCTGACTTCATTGATCACAGTTGAAGGCTCATATATTTAAGCCCCTATTGATCATGTTCCTGCACACAGTGTACCTTCGGATTTTCTTATCCAGATGTCTAGGAATGGCCGTCAGTCCTCTCAATTCACCACATGTAAATTTAATGTTCTTGTGAAGGTAGTAATATGCTGTAGAACATGTTCCTTTACCTCCCTGCCAAGCAGTCGTACTATAGAGATGTTGGCATGGAGTTTTAAAGGCTCCACAGAAGGCAGCCAATTTCTAGTGACAACAGAGAATCTATAGTGACTCCGACGACTTATTCATAGCATCACCTCACTGAAAATGAGTTATGAGAATGTTATAGGAAAATATCATCATTCCTGTCTCAAAAGAAACAAGAAATGGCTGAGATATGTCAATCAGATGCAGCACTTTGTCCTGCATAACTGTTTGGAACAGATGACGTGCATTCATGTTGGGAAGAAAAACATCCATAATTGAACACAGACTACATGTCATGCATTCATTTTGCATTATCTGAGATGAAGAATTTGAGCACAGGTCAGCACAGGACCTAATACTGGCAGTGATATAACAGACTGCACCTCACTGTGAGATGTCTACTAAGGTTTTGGATCAGAATCAGACTAATGACATCAGGATGCTAGTGCAAGCTTACCATCATCCATATTACTGTAAGAATCAGCCCAAGTGGCTGCAGAGAGAATGAACCTTCTGTGCTGACAGCTTCATACGGAGAACAAACAACAACTAGCGTATAAAAATTTGTGTGTGTCACAGGAAAACCATGAGCTTAATAAATGCCGTGTTAGTTCCATCTACAATCAAAAACAGTGTTTACATATTCATCTGACAGAAATAATATTTATTGTTCTCAAAGTATAAGTTTTACAATAATTAATCATTGTATTTATACTTTTCATTTTTTTTCTTACAAAAATTAAACAACTGTTAGAGATAAACAAATATGATATAGTGTTTTGCTAAGTTATCTATGCTATGAAGGGATCATTACTGTCGGTAATTTTTTATTCAAAAAGCAAAATGTCATTAGGTATTTAATCTGTTCATGAGTGAATGCACCATCCACATTTTAGAAGGTGCTACAAACATACATGAGATCTGTTGTGCCTTTGGGATTTCAATATGATAATGGCAAACTGAAGGTATATTGCAATGGAAAAATAATGTTTATTCTTATACAACACACATCTGTATTAATTTTTCCATTATCATGGATATTAAATACATTTTCAATCAATACAAATAGTTATTTGCATTCTGCTGAACACGATAGATAATCATAGATTACTATATGCTAACAATTTCAGTTTTTCTATCCAGATGATTTTGAAACATTACTGGTACAACTGCTCAATACACTACTTCTTTATGAAGGTGAAAATGGACACTATAAATGTAACTTACTGAGATAAGAATTTTGAGAAGTACTAATTTAGAGTTAGTACCATAGTCATCTGGTTAGCCATTTATTGAAGATTTCCATGGAGAATACAATAACTACTCTCACACAATCTTAGCTATCACTTTCATAACCAAAATAAAAAAGACAATTAGTTATTAAAGCATGAGAAATGTCCTTTTACTTCTGTTGCTGGGAATTAGACTGACTTGAGCCTTAGCTCAATCATCATTTAGATCATCCCTATAGACACAATGGCTTTACAACAGATTCATACTGGGAAGTTTGAAATATACTAGCGGAAAAAAACTAGCTAAAAATATATTATATAAAATCAACATGTTTTCATGGGCACTGTCTGAGGGCAGTAAAGATAATGATTGAAAACACTATGCTATGAACAAAGTAAGAACCACATAAAGAGAAGAGTATTCTAAGATAGGCGAAACAAGTGCTGTATCATTATAAGGGGTACATAGGCAAGCAAATGTCTAGGACTTACCCTAGTTGACTACTACCAACACCACATTATCATAATCATAAAATAATATACAAAGGACTGCACCATAATTTAAGAGTAAAATTAAAGTAACTTTTCGATTGTAAAATCTCAGAACTATCAAATGAATATGTTAGGCAAAATATATGATCTTAAGAAGAAAATAAGTGGCAATAATAAAACTAGAAAGCTAAAAATTGGTCAAAATATGCAAATGTAGGTCACAATTAAAAGTTACAAGTCTCAACTTGATCAGGGCAATATTTTGGTTAAAATCGGTATTTTTACAAAAAATTGACGCCACTAAATATTAAACTCAGAAAGCAGAAAATTCATATGTAGTCTCAGTTTCATATAAAAACATTAAATATGTAATACCAATAAGCTACCTCTATTAGTTCTCAAGTTATTTAGTAAAAACCAAATCTGGAATGAAAATGTCCTTATTCATGGTAGATTAACCATCATTTGTATTTGTAACAGAAAGTTCTCATTAAAGCAATCGATCACATTCATGAAATAATAGCTGTACCAAATTTCAAGACTGTATTGTAAACAAAAATGGTTATTAGAAGTCTTAGACAGTTCAGAAGTTGTGATTTATTGTCAGTTCCGTTCTAAAAATTGTAGCCAGCAAAATTTAAATGCAATCGAACTAAAACTTTTTTAGTAACTAAAGCAAACTTAACTCTTTTCATATAAAATTAAGAAGATTGTAAATTGTTATACAACACAGCTATTAATTAATACATGTCTGAGAAAGGGGCCACTTCAGATACTGCTACCTGTGCCTAGGGCGTTTGACAGGAGATGTTCTGTTTGGTGGTCCACTGCACCCCTATCTAAATACAACCAGAGAGGCAGTGATAGGGCACACTTCAGACCGACATATCAAACTGTCTGCATCAGTCAAACACCAGCATGCGTTGTGCCTTAGGTGACATCAAAAATGGGCAGACTTGAATGCATTTTCGGTGAAAGCAGGAAGTGAATTTGCGAGGATTGTACTCCATCCTGGACTGCTTAGATTGCACAGGAGAAACTGTTTGTATGGCACCTGTACTGTTGTCAAAACTGTGTGGCAAGTGGCAAGATTATTTTCCACTTTGAAAGCAAGAAATTAACTTCGGTGACTAGAAGTCAGGGTGATAGATCATTTTACTTCGAACTTCCTGTACAGTTCACCTCTTAACTGTTAATAGTGCTGTTTCTAATAGGGATTTAGTTACAATACTGACTTATATCTTGTACGTGTGAACTTTTACAGAACACATCAATCAGTTAAAACTCAAAACTTTCATTTATAGCTGTAGTTACTGATCCTCCTGAGTAAACAGCAAGCAGGAACATTTTCTTTCAGTGACCACAAAGAGCAATATTGACTTGCAGACAGGAAATTATGGTCAGTATGTTCTCCATTGCTTTCTGACTGACCACAAAAACCAATTTTACACTCTTGTAGAAGGCAAAAATAGTTGGAAAGCAAGCGCAGACAATTTAAAGAGTCTTTTTGTAATTACATAATAAAGTAATGACCATCTGATTGTTACCTGCCACCCCACAATGGTGCATCGGCTGGGAAACTGAGCTGTGAATGTGACTGGTACAAAACAGGGAACTCAATAGGCACTAACAGGATACCAAAGTGAGATATGCTGAACACAGTGTGGGAACAGTGTTAAGATTTGTTTGAAAGTGTGGAAACTAAATTGTGGATGTTAGCTGCAGTAACCTTGAACATGATGGAAGGAGGTAAGGAGATGACACTACATTGTGGCTACCAACGGCACTGAAGTTAGAAGAAGATGGTGAATCATCACGGAGCTGCACTAACCTGCAAGTTACTTGCAAGCTAATGCACGTGTTCAGTGGTGCCCAGGCCCCCCTTGGAGCTACTGCAGTAGCCGAGACCCATCACCATAGCTGCTGCTGCCTGCATTACGTTATTATGCGACGCATCATGTTTGCTGGTACACAGCGCTGGTATCGCTCGTCGAGGTCAAGCAACTAAGTCAAGTCAAGAATGTTTAAAGTATTTGTAAATTCCTTCTAACAGGCTATAAAAATGGAATCTACTGATAAGAATGATGTGAAAGTTAAGATGGAACTAGTCTCTGATGATGAATCCTCAGAATTAGAAGTTGAAATTAATGAGGATGGTTCTGTCAAAGTAATAAATCCAAAATCTGAAATTGATTTGTCAAAAGTAGAACCAGAGGTAAATTTCAATGCTACGACAATTTTAGAACCAATAGCTGATGATGATGTAATTAAAGTTGAAGTCAAAAAAGTAAAATTAATACAATTATCAGATAATGAAACTGAGTTCAATATTTCTGAAATTCAGTTGAGTAAGGGAATGCTACAAACTACTTTAAAGCTGGTTGAAATGCTAAGTGGCAAGGTAAAGGCACCAAATCAGATGCAATTATTGTTTTCTAAATTTGAATCATATCATAAAGAACTGAACAAGAAGATGGAATCTGGCAGTAAACAGTTAAGCAGTAAGATTAAATCTAGTAATAAAGAACTAAAGGATGAAATGAACTCAAAACTGAATAGCTTAAATAATAAAAATGATTCTAACCATCATGATCTGCTAGTCCAAATAGGGCAACAGTTAACTAAATTACATGGTATTTTCAAAACTGAAAATGGTGAAGTTTGTAAGGTTTCTAAGACGCAGATGATCTTACGGAATGGAGGTTATCAGAAAGAACAGGCAATGAATCCAAACGTTGCTGCAGTCAGTTTGAGGAAAAATTATATAAAATAAATCCCTGTCAGAAGGATATTAAGAAAATAAAATTTGTCTGTGTGAAATTATGTGAGGATGCTGATAAAAACTTTTCTGACAGAGTGGAGGCAGTAGAACTACAGCTTTCACTGGATGTCATCAATTTTTACATTTTGATGCAGACAACAAATTCACCCATTAGAGTTCTGGAATGATTTTGAGGATGTTTTACAAAATGCAGGTCAGAACGTGAAAAAATTTCTTTTTTAATAAGTAATTTGTCAAGAGATGATTCCCGATACTTACTGAAATGATTAGATGTAAAATTACTCCCAAATTTAAAACTGCATTTCATTGTGGGTACTGGTCACACAACAAACAAAATGAGTGGTAAACAGCTTAATTCAGGTTGTGAACCAGTTAAAGACGTCTCTAGAAACTGGGTTTCATGGCTGTCACATGTGGCAGAAAATATGAAACCGGAAATGATGATCATGGGACTAGAAGGTAAGCTGCCTTGGTACAGGCAGAAAAGAATCATTTCTGCACCTAGGGGATAATGGGGAGAGATGTTCACTGAGTATCACTAGTAAGTGGGAAGAATGGCTGTTTTCGAGAACGGGTACAGAATAATAATAGGTCCTCTGACAGTCACATAAACAGACAAAATAATAACCATGGGAACGTGAATGTTAGAAGTATGGAAGATCAGAATACACGATCTGATTATTGTGGTGAAGGTCATGGTAGACGAAGAGGAGGTAGGCAGCCACTGCACTTTTGTAGTGATATTACTGCGAAGCTAAACGAACGAATAATCAGTCTGCAGAAAACTGTGGAAGTCCTACATAAAGAAATCGTATACCTGAAGAAAGAAAATCAGCAGCTAAGACTCACTCAGAGAGCATGTGGGACCTTCAGAAGCAGTAAATAACGAATCGCAGATATCAAAGGTAACCTGTACTGTAAAGGAACTTCCGCTCTGCAAAACAGTTTGCCATAATAATAAACCACCAAGAAGAGTAAGGTTCGCAGACGTAAACAAATATTCTCAGCTCTGCCCGGTAGAAGACAGTGTAAAAACCTGTATAGTGAACGTAAGTAAGTTTTGTGAACGAAGTGATGAACAAGAAACATTCGCAGCAGGTTTAGCGAACTGGGTAACACAAGAAGAGATAAATATAGCACTAAAGAAAATGTCACCTGGTAAAGCAGCTGGCTGTGACGGCCTTCTTCCAGAATTCTTGAAGAACCTCGGGCCAAAGGGAAGAGTATGGCTGTCTTCTCTTTTCTCTAATATCATAGATACCAGCCGGTTACCAAAGCAATGGAAAAACGCACAAGTCATAGCCATCCAGAAACCAGGGAAAACAGGAGAGAATGCTAAAGATTATAGACCGATATCTTTATTGTGCACCACTTACAAGCTGTTTGAACGAGTCATCCTAGGCAGAATAGAAAGTAAAATAGAAGCTGCTCTTCCCCCAGAGCAAGGCGGTTTTCGAAAAGGAAGAGACTGTTGCGACCAAGTTCTCGCCCTAACCACTTTCATTGAAAGAGGTTACCAAAACAAAAAGAAAACGGGCATGGTATTATTAGATCTCACCTCAGCATACGACACCGTATGGACAAAAGGGATACTGTATAAACTGTCAAAAGTCGTGAAATGCAAGAAGATCATAGATCTAGTCAGAAATATGTTGATAAACAGGAGATTCAAGGTATCTCTGAATGGGAAAACAAGCAGCTACAGGACACTACAAAATGGTCTCCCCCAAGGGTCTGTGCTGGCTCCATGCCTTTTCAATTTATACATAGCGGACATCCCAAACCTGGAATCTCGTTCTTTTATGTATGCAGATGACATCGCTATCGCGGCTCACGCCAACACTTTCGAAGAACTGGAAGAAATTTTAAACAGGGATCTGGAACGACTACAACAATATTATGACAACTGGAACCTCAAAGTAAATCCGACTAAATCCGTGGCATCAATAATGCACTTGTGTAACAAAGATGCAAATCGTGAGCTAAAAGTGCAAATAAAAGGTAAATTGTTGAAAAACGATAGAACGCCAAAATATCTGGGTGTTAAGCTAGATCGCACTCTCACATATAAGAGCCACCTGTACGAAGTCGCCCAAAAAATGAAAACAAGAAACAACATCATAATGAAACTGGCAGGAACAACCTGGGGATGTTCCACTGAAACTCTACGCACATCAGCACTGGCACTTCTGTATAGTGTAGCGGAATATTGCGCACCCGTCTGGGCCCGCAGTAGGCATGTCAGATATATTGATGTGCAACTTAACGAGACAATGAGGCTCATAACAGGAACAGTAAGACCCACCCCGAAACCTTGGCTGCCCGTCCTTGCCAATATCGAACCACCCTCGATTAGACGTGAAAGAGCAATCCAGAGGTACAAAGAAAAGTTCAGGGACCTACCTCCTCCCCCTGACAGATTGATGTCAAGAAATCCCTTCTGGAAAGAACTCAAACAACAGATTGATATCGATAACCTGTGGAAACAGCAATGGCAGGAAAGCAAAGTGAATAACAGTTTCCTTATTGAGGACCCATCTCAACGAGTTCCAGGCTTCCAACTCCAACGTAGAGTGTGGGTAACCCTAAATCGTCTGCGGAAAGGTGTTGGTCGGTGCGGATATTTGTTGAAAAAGTGGGGTTTCTCCCAGGACCCCAATTGTGAGTGCGGAGAGAGTCAAACCATGCAGCATATAGTTGAGTGCGACGTACACGGACTTAAGGGAGGAAATCTGATGGACATACATGTGATAAGTGACCAAGCACTTCTGTGGCTGGAAACCCTGAAAATTTTATTGTAAATCATTGTTAATGTTAATTTAAATTTTTATGTTGATGTTTGTAAGTGTATCATGCTTTGCCTGTAGCTGAACGAGAAATAATAAATTCGCAGCAAAACAGCATAAGTAGCTGCAGTGTGAATATTAGCAAGTTTCATGAACAAAGTAGCGAACAGGTAACATATGCAGTGAAACATAATAGTGCTAATAAATATCAAAAAGAAATTCAAACAGGAGTGAAACACTGTGATGGTCAAAATATAGTACGTAAAACCTGTAAAATTACCTTATTGAGTGATAGCCAAGGTCGTAATGTTTCAAGTTACCTTAATGAAAACGTAAATCTCGAGTGTCTGGGGTATGTGTATCCTTCAGCAGAAGTCAATGATGTCTTGCAAAACACTAACAAAAAGGCTTCTGAAGCTGATGTCGTCGTAATTATGACTGGAACAAATGACATGGCGAAAAACAACAGCATGAACTTAATAAAAGGTTTAAGAAGCACATTACCAAGTACACATCAACAAAAGTGTTTGTTGTCAATGTTCCATTTAGATATGATCTTGCGAAACAATCCTGCATAAATCGCGAGGTATTGGAAGTAAACAAATGGCTATATCACCTGTGTTCGAAATTCAAAAATAGCACAATCATTAAAGCCAGTGAGTTTTACAGGGAGTGCTATACACGACAAGGATTCAACCTCAACAACCAAGGAAGAAGATTAATCTCGAAACTGATTACCAAAACTGTGAGTAAAGAAATGGCCACCTTTACCGTAATACCGCTGGATCACGGAAACCTGTAAAGCCTGCTGGTCTGTCTGGCAAAATATTAACAGATATGTTCCAGCAGGCTCAAAATAATCTTCAAACCATTCACTCTGAGCCCAGAAAACTAGATGTATCCGAACGTTGTCAAAATGGGGCCTGGCTACCAGCAGTAGACTTACAAGACACCACGCATCTTCCCTCTTGCTGTGAAAAATCAATATTATTCATGCACATAAATATTATATCTCTGAAATATAAAGCTGATCACCTTGGTGTTGTATTGAATGGAAACAATAGAATAGTATTATGTATTAATGAACACTGGTTAAGAGAAGAAGAGATAAAACTGTATGTAACACCATGTTATAATTTAATTACAAGTTAGTGCAGACCCAATGAAGGTTATGGGGGTTCCTCAATATATATAAGTGACAACATAGAGTTAAGATATACTGTGCTTGATGTTAGGGAGATACGTGTTAAAGGCATTCTTGAAGTGGCTGTCATGCTACTGCCAACATAAAAACTCACAGTTATTTCAATATACCATTCTCCTGATAGTGATGCTGATCAATTTGTAGAGTGTTTAGATAAACTTATTCACCGTACAGAAAAATATACCAAACACAAGACAGTAATTTTAGGAGATTTAAATTTTGATGTAAGGAAAAAACCACACAAAAATACTAATTTGCTTAACATGCTAAGATCCCATAATCTCTTCTGTGCAAATTATAGTCCCACAAGACAACCTTCTTGTCTCGACAATTTTATCACAAATATACATAAAAATGATTTTGAATTGGGACTCCTTAATGTCGACCATCTGACAGATCACAAAGGTAATGGGTAAAACTAACAATTAATGAAACAATGGGGGATTGTGAACCAACCCGGTATGTCAGGTTATTAAATGATAAAAGCATAAATAGCTTCAGGGATAAGCTGAAGGCACTAAACTGGAATAATATAATATATGCTTCCAACAATGTTGAGGAGGCTTGTAGCAGGTTTGTTAGTACTCTATCTGAAATTTTCAATACCTCTTGTCCAATGGTTACCAAACGAAACAAAACTATGGCAAGAAAGCATGGTCGAACTACTCCACATAGGTGGTTCAAACCATATTTACAGAAGCTAAGATTAATGGTTTTGATATGCTATGATAAGGTAAAAAATGGTAGTGTTGACAATGCAATGCATGTTAGCATCAAGAGACACTATAGATCACAAATCAGATTAGCAAAATGTAGAGCAAATGATAACTTCATCAAAAATTCCAATAATAAGTGTAAGCCTGCATGGAGGGTCATTAAAGCAGAATTAGGTACAGGTAGTCGTAGTGTAAAAGTTACAACTGATGTTAGTATCACCCCAGATGAATTTAACCTCTTTTTTATCAATGCAGCAAACCCTAATCCCTCATCTCCTCATAAGAAGAGTCATAGTGTAAAAGTTACAACTGATGTTAGTATCACCCCAGATGAATTTAACCTCTTTTTTATCAATGCAGCAAACCCTAATCCCTCATCTCCTCATAAGAAGAGTTCAAAAACAAATTCACAATCTACTAATATAAACCAGTTTTTACAAAACTTTGCTGATATCGTACCAACCTGTAATTGGGGACATGTGGAAATAAGTGATGTAATTAAATCAGTGGCAAATTTAAGTGACTGCAGATCAAAAGATATTTATGGCCTCTCAAATTCTGTGATTAAAAAAATAATCGACTTGATATCATTCCCTCCCTGCACATTCATAAACAGGATATTTGACAGTGGTATTTTTCCAGAATGTCTAAAGAGGACAGTAGTAATTCCATTGCACAAAAAGGGCGATAAATCCTGCACTAATAATTATCTCCCAATTTCTCTGATACCTATTTTTTCAAAAATAATCGAATATTGTATACAAAAGCAAATTAACATGCATTTATCAAAAAACAATATACTGACTAAGTCTCAATATGGTTTTAGGGCCCAGTTATCAACAATTAATGCTGTTGAAAATGTTGTTTCTATTGTGCAATCTTCTTTTGAATCCAAATTATCTGCTGAAGCCACACTAGTGGACTTAAGCAAAGCATTTGATTCTGTAAACCACACAATACTGCTGGAAAAACTATGGTGTTATGGCATTAGGGATCTGGAACGCTCCCTCATTAAATCATATCTCAGTAACAGAAAGCAAACTGTAAGCTACAACGGTCAAAAGTCACAGTTACTGAATGTCACTAGCAGTGTTCCCCAAGGATCAGTGCTTGGGCCATTACTGTTTATAATATTTATAAATGACTTGCCCAGCAATATGCCATGCAAATCTGTGCTTTACGCAGTTGATACAACTTTCATCAATTCAGGGAAGGACATAAATAAACTGAAGGAGCAACATAAAGATTTTCTCATATTATCCAATATGTGGTTCGAAGCCAAAGAGTTAGCTAGTAACTATGAAAAGACTGTAAATATATCCTTCAGCTTATCCAATGCTGATATTGAGTACACTTCTACCAAACTTCTTAGCATATACTTAGATATGAAATTAACCTGGCAGAGTCACATAGACAATATATCTCGAAAGCTTTCGCAGGTTATCTATCTACTGAAAAAACTATGCACCTGTGTTTCTGAAAGCCTGCTGATTAATTACTATTATGCACTCTTTCATTGCCATATTACCTATGGTATTCTTCTATGGGGTAATTCTCCATGGTCCAGGAAAATTTTTATTTGGCAGAAGAAAGCCATCAGGAGCACCTCTGGGATTACCAAAACCAACATATCATATAGGTCATACTTCAAAGAACTACAGATAATGACAGTACCTTCTCTTTTTGTATACAGCTGCCTTTTGTACATAAAAGAAAACTTTAACAGTTACAACCTTACGCAGTCCATTCATAATCATAACACTCGTCAAACATTTAAGAGAGACATACCAACATCTCGACTCAAGAAAACACAAGACAGTTATGAAGACATGGCTTTTCAACACATTACCTGTGCAGGCACATCGTGTCTCTCTTAATATATTTAAAAGTAAGACTAAAAAATGGCTGAAAGACAAAGCTTTTTACAGTGTTAAAGAATTTGAAAACTCTTCAAAAATAGACTTGACTTACGAAACAACTTGCAACTCTGTTTGTACCTCTTCCTACGCTTTTTTTTTTGGTCCTTAGTTTCATGTTTAACTGTTAAACATGTGGAGAAATCCTTATGTATGAAATGTATTCTTTTCTTACACACATTCTTTAAAATGCACACTTTAGTTACGTGGGGTATCTTTATGTATCACATGTATTCCTTTATTATGTATGCTCTTTTAAAATGTATACTTTAGCTTTGTGTGATACCTCACAATAGTTATATTTCTTAATATGTAAATTGTACATTACTCATGACGACATCGATTGCATGTAAATGCTTAAAGATGGATGGATGGATAAATAAATAAATAAATATGACTAAGGCAGAAATATAAATAATGTACCACTGAAACAAGGTGGGGAGCAGAATGCTAACTGATCTGATTTTGAATCGAATAAACACAACTGACCGTGTCTGGAGAACTATGAGGAAACTGGCACTCACTAGGTGGAAACACATCTCATTATCTAGCTGACAGCATTTTGGACACACCAGATTAAGGGGGAGGCGGGGCACTAAAGATAATAGGGAAGCACAAATTAACTCATTTGACTCAGATGATGAAGAAGAAGAAGAAGAAGAAGAAGAAGAAGAAGAAGAAGAAGAAGAAGAACTAAAGGCTTACATTTTCAACGATGATGGCAATCTGCAGGCTAATGTTTTGATGGAGGAAGTAGCGTCAGTTGTTGTTGTCTTCAGTCCTGAGACTGGTTTGATGCAGCTCTCCATGCTACTCTATCCTGTGAAAGCTTCTTTATCTCCCAGTACTTACTGCAACCTACATCCTTCTGAATCTGCTTAGTGTATTCATCTCTTGGTCTCCCTCTACGATTTTTACCCTCCACACTGCCGTCCAATGCTAAATTTGTGATCCCTTGATGCCTCAGAACGTGCCCTACCAACCGGTCCCTTCTTCTTTCAAATTGTGCCACAAACTCCTCTTCTCCCCAATTCTATTCAGTACCTCCTCATTAGTTACGTGATCTACCCATCTAATCAGCGTCAGTTATGCATGGTTTTTAGGAGGAGTTGTTAGACGAAGGGGGTAGCAATAATAATGAGGTCAGGGAACCTATCAGCTGCACTGACTTGCCACAAACTGTAAAAGCAGATGACAGTATTATAGATAGCAATGTTGCTCAGGGATGCAGCTGCTCAGAGGTAGAGAATAGTTTAACTGATGTTCCATCATCTTTCGGGCGTGCACTCGGGACAGCGAAAGGGAAGTGAAATCTACAGCCTTTCTCCCATACGTGGGTAATGTTTCTTCTAAAATCGCTAGAATCTTGAAGAAACATAAAGTGGATGTGATATGTGATATTCCGCCCACCAGCTAAGACTGCAGCCTTGTTGGGATCCGTTAAGGATGATCTGCTCTTGCGAAAGGTGGGAGTTTATGAAATCCCTTGTGAGTGTGGCAAACGTTACATAGGGCAAACCACGCGCACTGTACAGGAACGATGTGTCGAACACCAGCAGTACACACGTCTTCTTCAGTCAAACAAATCAGCAGTTGCCGAACATTGCCTTTCTACTGGCCATGCCATGGATTATAAAGATGTTGAGATTTTAACTACTGCTTCATCTTTCTAGGACTCAGTTGTTAAGGAAGCTGTAGAAATACAACTAGCCGACAACCTGCTAAACCGTGACGAAGGATTTCATCTTGACAATGCTTGGAAACCGCTTATTTCACCCCTTCGTCGGAAAGAATTTCTGCATCTTCACTTCCGACAGATGTTATCAATTTTAAAGATTAATTATTTATTTACAAGCACGGTGGATTCGCAGCAGCACTATTTTGTTTGCACTCTGTGCTTATATGTTTATCTTTGCTATATACATCTTATCTATGACTAGCGCAGTAGTGGCGACTTTGATATCTTTGACGCATGCGCTTTCAATCCTCAGCAGCTTTGTATCACATGACTCTCCGTATAAATAGGCATGCGCAAACGCTATGAACTCAGTCTCTGACTCGCCTTGAAGATGGCTGGGAGGTTTCCAGCCGAAATATCGCAAGAAGAATTGTCGCTGCCCCGAGTGCACGCCTGAAAGATGATGGAACATTATGTCCGCCGGGAAAACTTCAAGAATCACAGTTTAACTGATGTACAGCAAAAGAAAGCAGAGGACATCGTCGAGTTCTTTGATTTAAAATTGATGGGCAGGTTGGAAAAGGCAGCTGTGGCTGGAGAGGTTGATGACCCCTGAATCAATGTGTAAATGAAATTGCAACTGAACAAAATTACTTTAGCTGGAGACAGACTGGAAAAAGGCTTATTAGAAGACTGTAATGAGGAACTTATTCAAACTAGAATAACTCAAACTATTTTAAAAGCTAACATCTCAGGAATGACAGTACATTGTCTCCTTGATAGTGGCAGTGAAGCAAGTGCCTTGTCCCATTGTCCCATGTATTATTTGAGTCTATTCGTAATAAGAATGAGTTAACTGTCATGAAAGTAAGAGATAAGAATAATAGGTGCTACTGGAAAAGTTTCTAGAGCAATGGATACAAAGCTTTGATAGGAACCAGTTTAGATAACATAATAATAGATCATCCTCGTTTAACCATTTTTGGGTTAAATGTCAGAATGTTGTTTAGTACAGACCTTTTAACTACATGTCAAGGAAGGATTGATTTTGGTCAGAACCACTTAATGTTGACTTTACCAGATTCTAGAGTGATTATGGACCTTTTCGTTGGAAATTATGTGGGCAGTAATAATGAGGCATGGGAACTGCCTACTAGAGTAATGAGGAATAAGGGATACTTACAGGAAGACACTGAATTTGGCAATAATGTGCAAGATACTAACGTGGATGAGTACTACATCCTAGAAGAAACAGAGGCTAAGGTAAAGTCAATAGGTCAAACTCCTGATAAACAAAGGGCCAAAACACGTAAAAAAGGTTTGGACAGGGAATAAAAAAGGCACGACACAAAATCTGCTCCCACCAGTTTTAACATTGGTGACATATTGCTAGTCAAAACAAAAGAAAAATGTAACAAAATTTCAGCTGAAGCAAATATACATTCACATTCTGGGAGGCAAATAAGCTGATCGGTTAAAATGATTGTGGTTAGAATATTGTATTTTCTCATAGAATATAAATGTATAGCATTTAATTAATATTGTGACATATGTACTCAAAAAGCTGCATGTGTAGTGTTGTACTCATGAACGTTATAAATGGCAGATTTAGTTTCATAGCTGTGTTGTATGCAACTTAGTACTGTTGTAGTGGCTGTTGGAAGGCTTCTTCAAAGGTAACTCTCATTTAAACATGTTGAGTTGTTAAGTAATGGAGTTGTTGAACTTTATTTTTAGTCACTGATGTATACAGTGATGAAACTCGCTAAAAACAGGAAGAGAAATGCAGCAAAACTGAAGATACTGTGGGAAATTTCCATTTGCAAAACAAGATGCTGAAATAGCAGGTAAGGATTCATATGAATGTCTCGCCTGACATTCAGAAAATTCGTAAATCAAATCAGTGTCTAGTAAATTCACTCTTTGTTATTAATCACAAGTATCATTAGGGAGATTTAGGATGTAAGTATTAGGATTTCAGTGTTAGAATGGACAATTTTTAGAGCTTAGACAGAAAATGC
The DNA here is from genome assembly GCF_021461385.2 of Schistocerca piceifrons. Classification (NCBI taxonomy): domain Eukaryota; kingdom Metazoa; phylum Arthropoda; class Insecta; order Orthoptera; family Acrididae; genus Schistocerca; species Schistocerca piceifrons. Next base: position 313,188,578 of record NC_060139.1, on the reverse strand, counting down.
TGTAGGACAGATTGAATAAAAGTATGCTGTCAGTCCTGTTTCTGGGTGAGTAAAGTGAGAAAGATCTAAATGCAAAGCAGGCAGTACTGGCCTTTTCGGGTTGTGCCAAAAAGATGCAAACTCTGAACAAATGTTCCAACAGTAATTAAGTTTCATTCTTGATGAATTAGTCTTGTTTTCTTGCCAATTGGCAGTCATTGCCTCATCACTATTTCCTACCTGAGGCTAATGTTAGGTTATTCGCACAAGGTCAGGTGCTTTCACCAGTGATGTCATGGCAAGCATTGATGTTTTTGAGCTTTTGTGTTTGTAGATTGTGTATTGATGTATTTGGTGGCACTCTCTTTTGCTGGATGTTCGTTAGTGAATTGTTTGACACGAAATGACTGTTTCAGGTTGCTATTGAAAGGATTTGTGCTGGCTTTCTGATGAGTTACTCTACTTCGAATTTGCATATTTTGGCTGATGGATTCATTTTTATGTTTGGAAACATTAGTGCCATGTGTTTCTCGTGGTTGGAGATTTAATATTTATCTCTTTTCTTCAGCTGTGAAGAAGATACAGATATTTATGAGTAGCTCATTGCTTGTTGCAATGGGCGAAGTTGTTTGTGTATATTGAAATTGGTGATGGTGAAAGCTCTCATGAATTTTCGGGATTTCCTTGTAAGTATTTGGTAATTATTGGACTGTTATTCGTAGGTATCATGGGTATTGATGTACCATCATTGGTTAGGATATATTTCTGATATTAGTCATGTGAGAATGGTTTGGTTTGTTGTACTGAGAACTTTGGTTTAGATATAGTAAGTGGAAGTGTGGTATCTAGGGCTTTGCTTGAGCTATGTGGGTGAAGTGAAATTTACAACACCATGCTTTTAGAGTGGTTGGTTCCTGGTATCGAGGGCTTTGTTGGAGCTATGTAGGTCAAGCGAAAATTGTGTTGAGTTTTTGAGTTCTGTATGGGTTACTGGTTTTGGGGTCTTCATTTGAGATGTATAGGTCACGTGAAATTTACAACAGCAATAGTTTTCATTTTTGTAATTTTTTTGTTAAATTTTGAGGATTCTGTGTGCTTGATTTTTGGGTGAATATTTGTTTTGCAGTGATGTCATTATTGTCAGTGAGTGGAAGAAATCACTATTCTTTTGAAATTTGTGATTGTTTGTTTATATCAAACCACATTCGTAAATGAATATATTGTGAAGGTGTTGTGAGAATGCTTAATGCCTTGATGATGCACCTACAAAATTACTGTTGCTAAATACTAGCGTCACTATTTCCAACTTCTCACTTACAATTTGATGCAATATGTGATCAGATTAGCTGGATATGCACTTCAGTATTTGGCAACTTAATATCTGTTCAAATGCAGGAGTTTTTACTCATAGGTACTTCATTTGAGGTTGATTTGTATCTCATTGGCGATGGAATGGTGTACTCTAAATACAATATTCATGTTACTAATCAGTACGTACTAAATTCTTTCGTAATTTGACATGCAGTGATGATATTCTACTTATCTTAATTTTATACATTGTTTTTCAGTGTTTCCGTGAAACAAGAAAACAATTATATTTAGAAGTAGAACAACTGTATGAAGGAGAATCTTTGGCATGTTTACGTTCTGCTACTACAATGTGCGAAAAAGTGTGTGACTATGTATATATCCCAGCATGTACTGCAAAATTAAAGATGTGTATTGTGTATACCAACAGCACAACAGAAGCAGACATCATACAATGTTAAACTGTAAGTTAGTTTCATATTATTAATGCTGTTAAACTTATATCTACAATATACCATGTTGTAACACAAAAATGTAATATCAACAGGCAAACAACTAAAAAACCTGATGTAAATCACTAAAAAGCACCTGAAGATGAGCCTCCAGGACTCGAAATGCATAGTGCAGTAAATAAACGCAACTTGTGACTGAAGGCGGTTTGTTCTTCATTATTCTACTTATGTTAGTTCTGTTCATTAGTGCCATGTTCTATCAAAAACTATTCACAAATTCATTCAGTATACCTTTGATTTATTTTCAGAAACACATTGCAAATCCAGTACCACACCAGAACTACAGGACTGTACAACCAAAAGTTCTCTGCTACCACCATACATTTTCTGGGATGGTTACTAAGAATAGGCCATGGCGAATACCCAAGATCATTATTTTATATTTTACCATCTGTGCTAAATTAATGTGTCTGGTAGTATATCAATGTTATGGCACTGTCAATAGTAGTATCATAGGTACACTTTAAGAAAATGAAATGGTTTACATTCCACTGTAAAACCCACTGTCATAAAATGTTTATTGAAGTGTTGCAAAGAATGAGATTTTTTTAGTGTAACATGTTAAAAACAACTGCAGTAAAATAAATTTGTATATTTCAAAAGGAGTTATGTCTCTTACATATGTTATATCATCTCATTTTATGCGTGTGTTGTTCACAATCCTTGCTCCCATTCCCACCTTGTGAAAGTAATTACAGAATCATCATTGCATAATGTTACATCGTGTGTGTGTGTGTGTGTGTGTGTGTGTGTGTGTGTGTGTGTGTGTGTGTGTTGGGAGGGGGAGGGGGGGGGAGGAGAGTCCATGCACTTCTGGGAAGAGTTTATTGGTCCATCCACTAATGATTATATGTCCAAGGATAATATTATTTGACTGAGATGCTTACATTTCTTCAAAAGTAAAGCTATGAAAAGTATGAAGTTAAAATACTTTGTCATTGGCTCTGCATGGGATGTTGAATGTTTTGTTATAATATATTCAATTACTCAAAATTTATTCACTTACTGTGAACTGTTAGACATCAGCAGTATTAGGTATAAATGTAATAACTTTTAGTGATATATGAAAATTTCTGCCGGACTGCAACTTGAACCTACATTTCTCTCTTGTTGCAAGGAAATATTCCATGAAGTTCTGGGTTTGCAGTCAGATGTTATTGAACCAGTGAGTGGGGTAAAGCATATGAAAGGAGGGAAAGAGAGAGAGAGAGAGAGAGAGAGAGAGAGAGAGAGAGAGAGAGAGTCATTTTATCCACAATGAAAATCAAAAATGGATTGACAACCCACAGAGAGACACAAGCAGAATACCTGCTCAGCAAACTCCTCCTGTACCATGATCAAGAGGATAAGCAACCTAACAGGCAACTATGATATGACCTAAACAATAAGTACAACAATTCTTTAACAACTATACTGTTCACTGAAGAAGAAGAAAATTGAAAAATGGGATAGCTCCAGGATCAGATGATAGCCCTGCTGAAGTTCTCAAACAAATTGTTTCATTCCTAACCAGACTACTAAATGACTCCTTAACAGTGGGTAGAGTGCCTGCTAGCTGAGAGTTAGCAAAAGCTGGCGTAATAAAAAAGTCCAAGGATTTAAAAAAAATCACCTTGTTTTTAAGCGAAGTAGCACAAGTAGGAATAAAATAATAATTTGTTCATTAATGTTAACACTAGCCATGTATACATATCCTGTAAACTGACTCATTCCACACCATTTCGATAAAAGAATCGTTCAAATTGTCAACGGGAAACGTAACTAACTAAACCAACCTGTTTAACAGACTAGCAAAGGTCCAGGAAAGGCTCCTGTGTAACAGTTACACTGGCACAGAGAGCTTCACAGACTTAACCAGTGCCAGTATAGTTTTAGAAAACGGAAATTTATTGAAGGTGCATTGAACAAGGCGATTAAAACAGTAGCACATGTAGCAAAAAATATGCCATAGTAATATTAACTGATATTGCAGGAGCATTTGATAAGTTATGATGGCCTGCTTTGCCAAAATGCATGATCTAAACGTCCTCCAGTGTCTATATTACAGCTTCATAAGGGTAGAGTCATGAAACGGTTGGACAGCACACAAAAAGTAGTAAAAAGAACTACCAAAGCATGCTGACAAGGGTCAATTATTGTGCCAATATTTTGGATCTGGCAACTGGCCCCCTCTTTAGCCAACTGGAAGAAGGTGACCAAGTTGATGGGGTGGCGGTGTATGCCGATATCTTCGCTCTGGGTCCGTGAAACTCAAGAGCTCAGCTGGCGGAGGTGGAAAATGGAGTCCTCTCCTGGATGCAGTGATGGCATGTAAACAACAAACTAACTGTAACCACCCTTAGAAAAATCGCATACATTCTCTTTAAAGGTCAACTTCCATTACGCAGTAATCACAGAGTTAATTACACAGTGTTTCTCTCACCACACAAATGGTTACACAACACATGGAATCCAACTGGAAGAAAAGTGTACTTCCCACAGAACATTCAGATAATAGTAAACACAGCAAGTAACGTTATGCCTCAACAGCATGCTACATGCTACCGCTGCATGCAGTGTGAACCTATCATGATGCAATTTGCATGTCCATCACAGGCTGTGCAACAAGTGTCCAGGTGCACAGACTGTAGCATGCACAGAACAGGTACATCCTGCAACATGCACAGAGGAGTGTTCTCCTCAGACTCACTGGGGCCTTTGGCACTATGCCAATCGATGCTTTATTGGTGATCCTCGGAATCTACCCAGTAGATATTATGGTAAGATGCTGTGCGGCCTCCGACTGGTAATGTACAGGGAATTTGATGAAGACCAAGAAACCTTACACCAAAGAGTAACAACTGAGGCCTAACTCCTGAACTGGGAAATGACATGGCAGAATGACTGGGGCAGCAGTGAACCAGGTCCGTGAGTTTACCAACTACTTCCATGCATTCGAAAATGCCTACTGCCATTAGTAAGGTACCATACCTCAGTCGGAACGTGGTACATTACCTAATGGGACATAGTACATATCTAATTAACCTGTACAGGTTTAACAGGAAAGACAATGAAATGTCAGTGTGGTCATACGTGAACACCAGACCGCATTTTTTTCAACAGTGACTTCTATAATGGAATTAGGAAACCAAAAGAGACCTACGAACCACTATACAAACTTATAATAAATAACGAATGGTGGACAATAATAGACAATGTTGTTAACACCATTTCCCAGCATGGAAAACAAATTTTCCAGCATACAGCAACTACAAAACCTCTTCCATTCTGCACAGCATCACCACAGGAGTGTCAATATGAATAATGAAGTGCCAGCAAGTGCACCTTGTGTTGCAGAAGATGTGAATGTGAGTGCTGCGTTACAGAATGTCCATCCAACCAAGACTGCAATGACACAAAAAGCAGAAACCACAATACTGTAACAGCCCCACATCAGCACAGCTTCCAGTTTCACCTTGGCCATGGAAACAAGGAAATGCACATTGAAGGGAGGTGCATAATACATTAATTGTAACACGGTGCCTTAAACAGCCCCAATGTTTATCTGAGACTGTTTTCAAACACAAAAACTGATTACTATACAGAGAGAGAACAGTAATGTGCTCTGATACTATTCCAGAGCATATTCACATTTGCATATAAATGCATTAATATATTTGTAATAAGATAACATTTGTTCTGTCTCTCCCTCTCTGCACATAACCTTGTCTTTAGAACCTAGTTTGATATGACTCCTACTATTGAATATCGTCTGTCCAGCATTAATTCTTCTTGGTCTAGAGGAAGCACCTGGCGATCTCCTAAGCACATAATGTTTGCAGGTACACCATTTGATAAGATTCCCCGACTCCGGTTGTCTTTGATGTATTGAAACTCATTATCTGAAGAGAGAAAAACAACTCTACCTTGCAGGAAAAAGTTTTCAGCTGGATTGTGACAGGCAAGATATCATCTCACTCAATCAATTTCAATGTGTGACATGCAACCACAACCTTAACATTCAAATTGAAGTGTTCTGGCAGCAAGAGGATGTGAACTCTTGTTTCCATGCACACAGAGGAAGATCTACAGCTGTGAGGAACACTGTGAAAATGGTGGATTCAAAGTGAAAATGGTAGATTCATGATGAAACTATCAGTGAAAAACAAAATGTAGGATTGGTAGATTCCATAAATAACACTACAAGATGCTTGCAGTGCTTAGAGAGAAGGCTCGTGTCAGCCAGACATAAAGACACATTACATATGTCAGTTATATCAGAGAATAGAAAGATTTGAATCACATGAAACTGATAACCACAGAAATGCAAATTTGAATCTATTACATGCCACACCTCACAGTGCTTAAACAACTATGAAGTACTACAAGGCTTTGAGTAGTGTTTAATGTGTCAGCAAAGACATCATCATACTATCATCCTAAAGTTTCACAAACACAGATATAATTTCACTGCTGGCTTTAGAAAAAATGTATACTCATCTATATAAGGTCCGAGCTGGTGCAGTTCTCAGTTAGTTCTCGGTCAGGTTCTCATGGAGCTAAAGTGCGGCAAGTCGGTTAATTTTTCCGGTCAGTACCAAAAAAGTGTAATTGAGGACATTGTTAAAGACTGGAAGTTTTTGACCTACCTAATGTGATGATTAAGTGTAAGAGGCCTGGTCACAAGAATATTGTGTGTGTGAGTGATAATAAATAAATCGCACTGTGGTTGTCATAAATGTTCAACAATGAATACGGTCTTGACTGTTGATTTTGGAAAACTTAATCTAGGATCCTGGCTTCTTAATTTCAGTGTGATGTAGGTGAGATGGACGCAGCTACCGGGAAGACAATATTGAATAAGCAAAGCAAGGTAGGTCAGGAACACTGCGCACTATCTACTGGGTGAGAAAATTTTTCAATACATCCGGTTGTGACGTGAACTTTAAGTGGCACTAATACAAGGATACAGCCCGGCACGTTACATGGGGTGCCCCTTTGGCTGAGGAAATCGAACTTACGAACCTTAAGATTGATTATATTTGGAAGACCGACTTCGAATGAGAGTGAAATCAGTGGCAACAATGGCAGAAGTGAGAACTGTGCACGTATAACTACACCCAACACAGTTTAAAGATAGCCGCAACAGTAGCAGCCAACCAACGCGACGAGTTTGCAGCAGTGGCGGCCATGATGGAAGCAGCAGCCAATCCACGCAAGCCGGACATAGCTGTCCAGGGTCAGTGACAGCAGGTGCCAAATACGAATGAGAGCAGCTTGGCAGCTCGTGAGTTTGCAACAACAGCAGCAATAGCAGACCACAGACATCATAAACAAGAGACCGGCTGATGACCGACGGAGAAGACACCCGGAACTTTAAGGTATCATATATATTAACTTTCGTCAAAATGGAAAGTGAGGAAAACAAAGCAGTAGAGACTGAGCGAGTGGAAAACATTAGTGACATTGCAAGTGGAATGAAAGGGAGTGACACTTTAGGGGGTAGAAAAGTTGAAGTATTAGAATTCACAGACGACAGTGGGTATAGGTCAGAATAAAATTCGACCATAACTGACAGTGAAGTAAGTGGTATTCAGGACGAGGAAATTAAGGCTTTGTCCACTGCAATTAGAAACAAAGTGGGGAGAGAGGGGAGTACTGTTGATGGACAGGCCTTCAATGAGGAAAAGAACACTGATAGTGGCGCTCAAAGGGTACAGGCTTCGTCAAATGAGAATAATTTATAAGATATACTCATGCTAATCATGGGGGCTATGAATAATATGGGTAACGATATAAGTAGTGGTAATGCAAAACTTAGTAATGAACTTAGTAAGGTGAGGAGTGATATGATTAGCATGGGTACTAAATTAAGTAATATGGGTACCAGAATGACCATACCAGCTATCTTGTTGTTGTTGTTGTTGTTGTTGTTGTGGTCTTCAGTCCTGAGACTGGTTTGATGCAGCTCTCCATGCTAATCTATCCTGTGCAAGCTCCTTCATCTCCCAGTACCTACTGCGACCTACATCCTTCTGAATCTGCTTAGTGTATTCATCTCTTGGTCACCCTCTACGATTTTTACCCTCCACACTGCCCTCCAATGCTAAATTTGTGATCCCTTGATGACTCAGGACATGTCCTACCAGCCGACCCCTTCTTCTAGTCAAGTTGTGCCACAAACTTCTCTTCTCCCCAATCCTATTCAATACCTCCTCATTAGTTACGTGATCTACCCACCTAATCTTCAACATTCTTCTGTAGCACCACATTTCGAAAGCTTCTATTCTCTTCTTGTCCAAACTATTTATTGTCCATGTTTCACTTCAATACATGGGTACACTCCATACAAATACTTTCAGAAACGACTTCCTGATACTTAAACCTATATTCGATGTTAACAAATTTTTCTTCTTCAGAAACGCTTTCCTTGCCATTGCCAGTCTACATTTTATATCGTCTCTACTTCAACCATCATGTTATTTTGCTCCCCAAATAGCAAAACTCCTTTACCACTTTAAGTGTCTCATTTCCTAATCTAATTCCCTCAGCATCACCCGACTTAATTCGACTACATTCCATTATCCTTGTTTTGTTTTTGTTGATGTTCATCTTATATCCTCCTTTCAAGACACTGTCCATTCCATTCAACTGCTCTTCCAAGTCCTTTGCTGTCTCTGACAGAATTACAATGTCATCGGCAAACCTCAAAGTTTTTATTTCTTCTCCATGGATTTTAATACCTACTCCAAATTTTTCTTTTGTTTCCTTTACTGCTTGCTCAATATACACATTGAATAACATCAGGGAGAGGCTACAACTCTGTCTCACTCCCTTCCCAACCACTGCTTCCCTTTCATGCCCCTCGACTCTTATAACTGCCATCTGGTTTCTGTACAAATTGTAAATAGCCTTTCGCTCCCTGTATTTTACCCCTGCCACCTTTAGAATTTGAAAGAGTGTATTCCAGTCATCATTGTCAAAAGCTTTCTCTAAATCTACAAATGCTAGAAACGTAGGTTTGCCTTTCCTTAATCTTTCTTCTAAGATAAGTCGTAAGGTCAGTATTGCCTCACGTGTTCCAACATTTCTACGGAATCCAAACTGATCTTCCCCGAGGTCGGCTTCTATCAGTTTTTCCATTCGTCTGTAATTAATTCATGTTAGTATTTTGCAGCTGTGACTTATTAAACTGATCGTTCGGTAATTTTCACATCTGTCAACACCCGCTTTCTTTGGGATTGGAATTATTATATTCTTCTTGAAGTCTGAGGGTATTTCGCCTGTCTCGTACATCTTGCTCACCAGATGGAAGAGTTTTGTCAGGACTAGCTCTCCCAAGGCCGTCAGTAGTTCTAATGGAATGTTGTCCACTCCCGGGGCCTTGTTTCGACTCTGGTCTTTCAGTGCTCTGTCAAACTCTTCACGCAGTATCGTATCTCCCATTTCATCTTCATCTACATCCTCTTCCATTTCCATAACATTGTCCTCAAGTACATCACCCTTGTATAGACCCCCTATATACTCCTTCCATCTTTCTGCTTTCCCTTCTTTGCTTAGAACTGGGTTTCCATCTGAGATCTTGATATTCATACAAGTGGCTCTCTTTTCTCCAAAGGTCTCTTTAATTTTCCTGTAGGCTGTATCTATCTTACCCCTAGTGAGATAAGCCTCCGCATCCTTACATTTGTCCTCTAGCCATGCCTGCTTAGCCATTTTGCACTTCCTGTCGATCTCATTTTTGAGACGTTTGTATTCCTTTTTGCCTGCTTCATTTACTGCATTTTTATATTTTCTCCTTCCATCAATTAAATTCAATATTTCTTCTGTTTCCCAAGGATTTCTACTAGCCCTCGTCTTTTTACCTACTTGATCCTGTGCTGCCTTCACTACTTTATCCCTCAGAGCTACCCATTCATCTTCTACTGTATTTCTTTCCCCCATTCCTGTCAATTGTTCCCTTATGCTCTCCCTGAAACTCTGTACAACCTCTGGTTTGGTCAGTTTATCCAGGTCTCATCTCCTTAAATTCTCACCTTTTTGCAATTTCTTCAGTTTTAATCTACAGTTCATAACCAATAGATTGTGGTCAGAGTCCACATCTGCCCCTGGAAATGTCCTACAATTTAAAACCTGGTTCCTAAATCTCTGTCTTACCATTATATAATCTATCTGATACCTTTTAGTATCTCCAGGATTCTTCCATGTATACAACCTTCTTTTATGATTCTTGAACCAAGTGTTAGCTATGATTAAGTTATGCTCTGTGCAAAATTCTACCAGACGGCTTCCTCTTTCATTTCTTAGCCCCAATCCATATTCACCTACTATGTTTCCTTCTCTCCCTTTTCCTACTGTCGAATTCCAGTCACCCGTGACTATTAAATTTTCGTCTCCCTTCACTACCTGAATAATTTCTTTTATATCATCATACATTTCTTCAATTTCTTCGTCATCTGCAGAGCTAGTTGTCATATAAACTTGTACTACTATACTAGGCATGGGCTTCGTGTCTATCTTGGCCACTATAATACGTTCACTATGCTGTTTGCAGTAGCTTACCCGCACTCCTATTTTTTTATTCATTATTAAACCTACTCCTGCATTACCCATATTTGATTTTGTATTTATAACCCTGTATTCACCTAACCAAAAGTCTTGTTCCTCCTGCCACCAGACTTCACTAATTTCCACTATATCTAACTTTAACCTATCCATTTCCCTTTTTAAATTTTCTAACCTACCTGGCCGATTAAGGGATCTGAAATTCCATGCTCCGATCCGTAGAATGCCAGTTTTCTTTCTCCTGATAACGACGTCCTCCTGAGTAGTCCTCGCCCGGAGATCCAAATGGGGGACTATTTTACCTCCGGAATATCTTACCCAAGAGGACGCCATCATCATTTAACCATACGGTAAAGCTGCATGCCATCGGGAAAAATTATGGCTGTAGTTTCCCCTTGCTTTCAGCCGTTCGCAGTACCACAACAGCAAGGCCGTTTTGGTTAATGTTACAAGGCCAGATCAGTCAATCATCCAGAGTGTTGCCCCTGCAACTACTGAAAAGGCTGCTGCCCCTCTTCAGGAACCACACGTTCGTCTGGCCTCTCAACAGATACCCCTCCGTTGTGGGGAGGCATACTAGCTAATGACATTAAAAAGGAAATTAGTCTCATTCAGGAAAAAGTGTCTGGATTAGAACAACACGTGAATGAAGTACAAAAGAGCTGTGATAGTAATATGATAAAAGTAAGGGAAGAGACTGATAACAAACTTAAAAAAGTGAGTACTAATTGCATTGAGGGGAGAAGGAAGTTATGTGAGGACTTTGTGAATACAGTACAGGCTGTTGAGAAAAAGGGTAAGGCTGAAGTACAAGCAACTAGGAAATTTTGTGCTGAGAATAGATCTAAAATTGAAAGCAAAATCGGGGATGTAAAGAGTGAACTAGATGTTAAGCTACTGACTGTAAACACTAGTGTAGAGTCTAAATTAGCTGAAATGGAAATTCAGTAACTTTGACCCATGTGGGGGAGTGCATTCATTAGATTTTGTTAGAGAATTCAATGACTTACCTGATACCTGAAGTGATAAAGAGAAAACGTCTTTTGCTAGAGGTTTTATGATGGGAGATATGCTTATGGTTGGGCAGCACAAGCAGCTGATGCTTGTAACTCATGGGGTGACTTCAAAACTGCATTTTTGAAGGAATATTGGTCTAAGGAGAAACAGCAAAAGATTCTGAGTGAGTTTTGGGGAGGAGAGAGATATGAATCTAGAAAGGGTACTGTCAAAGGCTTTTGTCAGTACTGGATTAACAAACTGAAATATTTAGATACGGAATTGGCTAGTGAAGTGATTATTATGGGATTGGAGACAAAGTTACCACAAAAGGTTAGAGAATTGCTGGTACCTGCTCCAAGGAGTAGCATTAATGAATTTTTAAGTTATGTGGACAAAGTGGAGAGAGTAAAACCTATCGTTGATAACAGTAGGAGAAGTTCTGATGACAGTATTAATCAAGGGAGAAATTTCCATGTTAATAATATGAGTGGATCTAACTCTAGAAATTATGATAATGCCAATAGAAGTAATTGGAGGGAAAATAACCAGAATGGAGACAGAAGTGAAGGGAGAATGTCCGGAGATAGGAACAGAGGGAGGAATGGAAATTTTCAGTCAGGACATTTAAACTAAGACAGGCTCCTGTGAAGGCTCGCACTTGGGCAAGGTACTATGTAGAGCCACACACAAATGACTATACAGTAACTATTGAGAAGTTAAAATGGAAATCTTGCCAGCAATACCCCGAGAGTAAGTGCTGAAATGGTTGTTCCTTCAGATAATGCTGATGAATTGAGTAGAAGTACTTCTACTCAGGAAGTAGCCAGGGATAGCAGAGTGTGCCATATTGATGCTAACAGTGTTCCGAGGCCAAGTTATTAGAGAGAATTCAGGTGTTTAGCCTTATGGTCATCTAAGGAGGGTAAGGAACAATTAATATATCAATTATTGATAGAAAGTGAAAGTGACAGTAGCTCAGAGTCTGAGAATAGCGTAAATAGTGGTGAGGATAGTGATGATTCTAGTACTGATAATGATGATGATGATGAAGTGTTTGAATTTGTATTGGATAATGAGAATAATTTAATAAGTAAAAGGAATATTAAATGTAAGTCTGATCAGGTAATGAAAAAATGGTAGAAAAGATGAAGAAATGGTAAGTGAAGAGGAACAAGCTATCTGTCACTTAGCTGTGGTTAATGAAGGTTTTGGGGAAGCAGGTGACCATTTTAGCAGGGAGAAAAATCATTGAAGATCTTTTGTATGAGGAGAACACAGAGGCTAGAGTTAGCGAGATATGACATCCTGTGATTACTGCTAAGATACAGGGTGTACCTGTGAAATGTTTACTGGACAGTGGTAGTGATTTAAACTGTATTTCACAAGCTTTCTTTGAATCTATAAAAGATACTGAAGGAATAGTTGTTGTGCTTGTATCTGGTATAAAAATTATTGGTGCTATTGGTAAACTATCTAAAAGCATAAAACATGAAGTACTCTTAAAAGTGGAATTGGCAGACCAACTATTAGAATGCAACTTCCTAATGGCTCCCTGTCTCAGTGTTGGAGTTATTTCTGGGATTGAATTTTTGAGTAAATGGCATGTAAACATTGATTTTGCAAATGGTAAATTTAGTTTTAAGAGCCAAGAGAATATGTACGAAATGGCATTTTCAGAAAAGGTCAATAGTGCTAATGAAAGTGTTTTAGATTTACCTTTAAGACATATGTCTGTGGAAACAAACTTTGAGTATGGTGAGGAAGAAAAGATTAAGAATGAAATAGTAAAGAAGGTAGAAGCTATTGAGGGTATCACAGTCAAACAACAGGAGGAATTGAAGGGGATCTTGTTACAAAATAGTAAATCTTTTTCTGATAAACCTGGTTTAGTAAGGGACTTTGAATGTGAACTGAGGTTAACAGAGCATGAACCATTCTTTAAAAAGCCATATGCTATACCATTTTCTAGAAAGGAAGCTGTAAGGAAAGAAATACAAAGGATGTTGTCCTGGAATATAATTGAAAGATCAAACAGCAGGTACTCAAACCCCTTAGTTGTAGTAAAAAAGAAGGATGGAGGTGTTAGGCTGGTCCTTGATGCTAGGAAATTGAATGAAATAATAATAAAAGAGAGTGACAGACCAGCTAACATTGATGAGATTTTACAAAAGTTTTATGGGTGTAAATTTCTGACTTCTTTTGATGTGACTTGTGGATACCGGAATATTAGTCTGGCAAGGAGATCTAGGTCCTGTACAGCATTTTTACATGAAGGTTTAGTAAACAGTAAGCTATTGTACCATCCTGACTTTTCACAACCTTTTTGTATGAGTACTCATGCCAGTATTTGTGGGCTGGGAGTTGAAATCTTTCAGTTGATTATGACTGAAGCTGATGTTGAACACAGAACTATAGCCTTTGCCAGCCGTACATTACATGATCATGAGAAAAATTATTATATTTCAGAATTAGAAGCCTTAGCTATCATCTTTGGGTGTCAAAAGTTTGAGTACTATTTGTTGGGTCATAAAGTAATAGTATATACAGATCATAAAGCTTTGAGCTACCTACAAAGATGTAAATTGAAACATGGCAGGTTAACTAGGTGGGCTATGTATTTGCAGCAATTTGATTTGGAAGTGAGAGATGTAAATGGGAAAAGTAATAAAGTGGCCGATGCTTTATCTAGAATGCCATTGGGTAGAAATGACCAGGAAAATGAAGATGGGCAGGAAGACCATATTAAACGGTTCTATATGCAGGGGGTGAAGGATGAGAGAGCTGTCAGAAAAATTTGTAAACAAATGAAGAAAGAACAGAATGATGACCCTATTTAAAATTGGTTATACAATACTATAAATCCAATGATTATCCCAAGGTAAAACAATATTATACTATGTATAAAGAGGTTCTATTTAGAAGAAAATCCTTAAATGATCAGGACCGGAAATTGTGTTTTCCTGAACAACATGTTAACAAACTGATAGATTGTTTGCATGAAAGCTATGGGCACTATGGGGTTAGAAATATTGTTGCTAAGATTCAAGAAACAGTAACTTTCAATAATCTATGGAGAAAGGTAAAACAGAGATTAGAAAAGTGTGACTTGTGACAGAGAGTAAAAACAGCTAATAATACATCTAGGCGTTTAATGCATCCTGTCCTCCCTTCTGAACCTAAGGAACTTTTAGCGATTGACTTACTAGGACCCCTTCCTGCTTCTACAGGAGGTTGTAAATATATATTTGTTGTTTTGGACACCTTCACCAAATTCGTTAAGTTGTATCTCATTAAGAGGGCCAATACTAAAACAATACTTAAAAAATTAGAGACTGATTATTTTCCTAATGTAGGAGTACCAAATTCTTTACTGTCTGACAATGGGCCCCAATTTTTATCAGAAGGATTTGTGCACTGCATGGGCATATACAAAATAAAACATATTAAGATATCAACCTACTTTCCCCAAGGAAATATGAGTGAAAGAGTAATGAAAGAAATAAATAGACAGTGTCGAACTTACTGTAGCAAAAAGCACACTGCATGGGCAAGCCATATTAAATCCTTTGAAGATATCATTAATCATATGTGGAATGAATCAACAGGATTTGCTCCAGTTGAATTAATGTTTGGAGAGAGACCATCAAATGTTATAAGTGAGGAGGTAGATTTTCCAGTGATTAGTGATATAGCTCATGACGAAAAAATTAGACTTGCAAAAGAGATGATGAAAAAGAAAGCCATGGGTAGGAAGAAAAGGCATGACAAGAATCTAAAACCTGTTACTTTTAAAGTAAATGATTTGGTGTTAGTAAAAACCAAGGAAAAGTCAAGTAACGTAAATGAAGAAATTAAGAAATTCTTACACATTTTCCATGGACCTTTTAAAATAGTAAGGATAGCACATGATAACGCATATGAATTGGCTTATGTTAAATCAGGTAAAATTTATGGCCTTACAAACATTATTGATCTAAAACCATATGTTCTGCCAGTCAGACATTTAAAGATTGATCCACAGCAAGTGGAGCTGTTTAAAAAACTGGGAGAGGTACAATTTGCAAATAGATTTGAGGGCATGGTAAGTAGGACATAAAAATACGCCACCTACTAAGATAGGGGGTCTATATTTATTTTAATGGACACACCAAGTTGGCGTTTGGTGCCTACCCAGCTGTGTTTGCATTCTTCCAGGCAAGTTTTTTCTCTTTCTGCTATCCTGTGTTAAGTGTATAAGTGAAACCAATTATCTTTAACTATCCCTTTGTCTATAAGATTGATCAATGTTGCTGTGGTATATGAATAATTATTATTTGAAGGTGTTGTCATAGTATTTGGAGAAATAATTAGATAGAAAGCTGCAGAGGAGGAAATATGATTAATGATAAACTTTATTGATGTTACCCATTTTTCTACTTTGCAAGTGCCCATTGAGAATATCTTAGCTGGTCGGTGTTCTTATCGTATAAGTTAGGCCATGCAAATTTAATTTTCAGTTTACTATTTATGTATGTATTAGTAATGATATTTGGTAACTGGTGGAATAGGAAGCTACAAAGGGTGGAAAGTGATTTGAAATAAGTTTTAAAAATATAACATGTATTGGAATTTGAATAGAAATGCTACGGATTACTTGGACAGCAAAATGGGAAAATGCAAATTAAAGTAAGAAAACACTTGCCTGAACGTACAGTAATAGCGTATCAGTGAACAGCAGCAATAATATTGTAAGGTTATAAAATAATATGAGAAATATAATGCCCTTTTTTTTTTTTTTTTTGCAAATATAATTAGAAGGAATTCCGCCACTGCCGGTCCCAAGCCCGGGGCCTCATCTCGCAAGTGATGAGGAAGGAGGAGGGGGAGAAGTAACACCTCGTAAAAAAAAAAAAACCTGGGTCCATCTGGCTCCAGATGGTAGCACCCTGTGAGGGCCCCTGCATAGGGTTACATGCAAAGCCCCAAAATCCAGACACACCTGCGTGGCAGCCACCGGTACTCTGGTCAGCGTCTGTTGGCTCTGTGAGCTCGGCTGTAAGTTAATCTTCTGGAACTCAAAACTTCAGTCGAAATTATGTGAGATCCTTCGTGATTTCACCACCAATACCTCAACACAAACCAATAATCATGACAGAACAACGGGAAAGAATCCACTACCCTGGGCCCCAGTCAGTAAGACTGGGTAATAGACCTGATCATCAGATTCCAGGGGATCAGGCATGTCATAAAGAGAAGAATCGGAGCCTCTTAATAACCCTGAAGATAAAGAAAGTATTTTACATGGGAACACTCAACACCAACACACTACTGAAGCCAAGTAAACTGAAACAATTAACAAACGCCATGGATAAATACAACATCAAAGTTATGGCAATACAGGAAACACGATTTGCAGATGAGAACCACTTTGATTCTGAAAATTACAGAATATATAAGGGGAAACCCGCCATAACCATCCCAGGAAGAAATCTCAAACTCTTCGGAACTGGTTTTGTAGTACTTAAATCGATGCTGGACTCCGTAATAGATTTCACCTCAAAATCAGAAAAAATGTCGACACTCACAATAAGATCTGGAAACAAAGCCTATACATTAATCAATGGACATGCCCCCGCAAACAATTACAACAAGAAGAGCCCAGAGATGATAGAGGAATTCTGGGAAGATCTGGAAGAAACTACCAGCAAAATCCCCAAGAATCACATAAAAGTGTTACTAGGAGACTTCAATGCCCAGTTAGCCAAGGAAAGAAAATTCCGAGACACGACAGGGAAACACACGGCCCACATGAGAACAAACAAAAATGGAGAGAACTTGATAAACTTCTGCAGAAATTTTGATCTGAAAATCATGTCAACGCAATTCCAGAAACCACACAGAAAACTTGTAACTTGAAAATCCCCCAACCATGCTCTAGGAGAATTTCAGACAGACCACGCAGCAATACCCACAAAAAACACCAGAGAAATAATGAACGTAAGAATCTGATCATCACCTTCTCCAAATTAAAGTAAAGTTTATACCCAATAGACAAATTAAGAGAACCAACAGACCTTTCAGAACAGATCCAGAGTACCTACAAATAAACAAGAAAGAAATAATAGGAGAAATTACGAAAATCAATAGCAACAATTGGACAGAACTGTCAGAAAAAATAAAAGAACTGATAAAATTGGGGCAGCCACCGAGAAAAAGGAAACACCGATGGTGGAACATGACCTGCGACAGGGCCATAGAAGACAGAATACAAGCCTGGAAAAAATTTAACAGCCATAAAACACAAGAAAAATGGGAGGACTTCAACAGGATACAGAAAAACACTTCAAAAATAATCCGAAGAGAAAAAAAGAGGTTACGAAAACAGCAGGTTGAAGGAGATAGAAGAAGACTTCACCAGAAACAACACACGGAATTTTTACAGAGTATTCCGAGAAAATATGACAGGATATCAGCCACCAAGCTTATGCTTCAAAAGACAAGATGGAACACTGGAGACAAATCCGAAGAAAAACTGTGAAATATTAGCCAGATACTCTGACACGTTACTTAACTGTGATAAACCAAAACAGAGATTACAGTTTACAAAACCAGAACCCAACCGGGACTCCGAACCCCCAACATATGAAGAAATCGTGAAAATGAGAAAATCATTGAAAAATAACAGAGCACCAGGTGAAGATGGACTGATTGCAGAAATCTGGAAATTAGACCATGAAAACATTACACCCAAAATTCATAGTATAATCAAAAACATCTGGGAAACAGAAAAGATACCAGAAGAATGGAAGTCAGCCCTAATACACCCCCTCCACAAGAAAGGAGACAAAACACACCCTAATAACTATAGAGGAATTTCGTTACTGCCGGTGGCATACAAAATTCTATCAAAAGCTCTGTTAAATCGCCTAGAACCTCAGATAGATCCACAGATCGGAGAATACCAAGGAGGGTTCAGGAAGGGAAGACCATGCAGTGAGCAGATCTGGTGTCTGAGAACATTATTAACAACGAGAAAGTCCAGAAACACCACAGTAACATTTGTTGATTTCAAGAAGGCTTACGATTCCATAGACAGAGAAACACTTTTCAATACACTAGAAAATGAAGGTAGACAATAAGAACAGAAAACTAATTCAGGAAACATTAACAAATACAAAGTCAAAAGTGAAGTTCATGGGCGAGATCTCAGAATCTTTCGAAATCAAGACAGGAGTGAGACAGGGAGATGGCCTGTCACCCATTTTATTTAACGCTGTTTTAAAGAAAATAATCAGGACATGGGACAAAGGAGTCAATGGGGTAAAGACGGGGAGAGAGAAAAATAGAACCGTCAACATAAAATGTCTGGCCTTTGCCGACAATATAGCCATCATTACAAACGACAGAAAAGAAGCCAGAGAAGCCCTAGAGATATTGCATGAAATCGCAGCCAGAACAGGACTACAAATATCATATGAAAAAACCCAGTACGTGGACACAAAATCTACAGACAGAAGCCCATTGATAACAAAGTACGGAAAGATAACACAAGTAGAAAGTTTCAAATACCTGGGAGAGATTATACAGAAAACAGGACTGAATTCAACAGGCAATGAAAAAAGGGTTACAAAACTACAAAAAGCATACAGACTTACATGGAACCACTACAATTAAAGAAATATTTCCGTCAATGCCAAATTAAGACATTACAAAATAGTAGTCTTACCTGAGGCCTTGTATGCCTCAGAAACAACAGTAATCAGAGGAAGAACTAAAATCAAGGAAATCGAAAAGCAAGAGAGGAAAATTCTGAGAAAGATCACTGGGCCAGTTCAGAGACAGGGGATCTGGATAGAGAGACCAACAAAGGAATTGTACAAACAGGCAGAGACAATTACAGACAATATCAGAAAAAGAAGGGCAAAATTCTATGTGCACATTCATAGGATGAATGAAAATAGGCTGACCAAGAAGATTTTTAACATAGTGGTGACGAATAAGGTAAAAACTAACTGGGTAAAGGAAACCATGGAAGACCTCAAAAATCTAAACATCTCCACAGAAGAAATATCAAACAGAGGAAAATACAGAGAAAAAAATCAACAAACAGAAATTCGAAGAAACACCAAAAGAGAAGAAATCAGGAAAGAAATGGACAGAAGAGAGGAAGAAGAAACACAGTGAATTTATGAGAGGTTTTTGGGAAGAGAAAAGAAAGAGACAGAAAAAAAGTGCCATGAATTTGAAAGGTACCAATTTATGTACCATATTGTCATTGTGAATATTGATTGTGTTTTAACGCTCTCCTTAATGGGGAATTAACAATAATAATAATAATAATAATAATAATAATAATAATTAGAAGGAATACTGGTTATACTGTCAAGTGATGAAACAGAGTTGCCTATATGGAGTATTAACAGAATGAAGTAAACATCTTTAGGTGTGATAATAGTTTGAGGCTTCAGGCATGAATAATCAGTAATATGATGAGTATTGAAGTATATAAAGTGTGCAATAATGAAGTTCTGTATATAAAGTAAGTCAAAGATAAGTATGAAAAAGTGTGACTGTGATGTGTCTTTCTTGTTATTAGAGGTTGCGTGAAGGCAGAGCAGGGGGTTAGTTAATTAATTATTTAATGATGATAATGAGAATAATGGTGAATAAGGAATATGAAGTCAACAAGTATGAAATAGTAAAATAAAGTAATGGTTAGGGAATAGTTAGAGACACTGTGTCTGCTGTAATTAATGTTTTAGTAGGGATACTCTTCACATATTTACAGTTAAGTGAGGAAAAAAGAGAGTATGGCACAATTGAAATATAGATAAGCATTATAATGACGAGTTAAGAACTAGAATACAAATAGGTATTATGACACCTAGGTAAAGAAAGGCAACAAATTGGTTCTCTACTATAATCAATATGGCACTCCTAAGGAATTAATTATTACAATTGGCACCCACTGAATCCAAATTGCAAAAATATTTAGCATTTGAAAAAGTATGTGTACTGCTGGTTGGACTCCATCATATCTTACCTCCTTTGCAAAAGTTAATTAGGAAACAATAAGTGGAGAACTTATATTAGAAACAGTTTCCATAAAGAGAAATGTTTTTTCATATGCAATGTGTACATAATACTATAACTTTATTGAAAGCTTTGAGGAAATCCTTGTTGATCTGTGGTACTAAATAGTGTTAAATATGTATCTGTATGTTACCTTAGATAAGACTTTATATTACAATTTTAAAATGAACGACATAGAGGGAAAAATTCCACGTGGGAAAAATGTATCTAAAAACAAAGATGATGTGACTCACCAAACGAAATCGCTGGCAGGTTGATAGATACACAAACATACCCACAAAATTCTAGCTTTCGCAACCAACGGTTGCTTCATCAGGAAAGAGGGAGGGAGAGGGAAAGACGAAAGGATGTGGGTTTTAAGGGAGAGGGTAAGGAGTCATTCCAATCCCGGGAGCGGAAAGACTTACCTTAGGGGGAAAAAAGGACGGGTATACACTTGCACACACACACACACACATATCCATCTGCACATACACAGACACAAGCAGACATTTGTAAAGGCAAAGAGTTTGGGCAGAGATGTCAGTCAAGGTGGAAGTATAGAGGCAAAGATGTTGTTGAAAGACAGGTGAGGTATGAGTGGCGGAACTTGAAATTGAAATTAGTGGAGGTTGAGGCCTGGCGGATAACGAGAAGAGAGGATATACTGAAGGGCAAGTTCCCATCTCCAGAGTTCTGACAGGTTGGTGTTCGTGGGAAGTATCCAGATAACCCGGACGGTGTAACACTGTGCCAAGATGTGATGGCCGTGCACCAAGGCATGTTTAGCCACAGGGTGATCCTCATTACCAACAAACACTGTCTGCCTGTGCCCATTCATGCGAATGGACAGTTTGTTGCTGGTCATTCCCACATAGAAAGCTTCACAGTGTAGGCATGTCAGTTGGTAAATCACGTGGGTGATTTCACACGTGGCTCTGCCTTTGATCGTGTACACCTTCCAGGTTACAGGACTGGAGTAGGTGGTGGTGGGAGGGTGCATGGGACAGGTTTTACACCGGGGGCGGTTACAAGGGTAGGAGCCAGAGGGTAGGGAAGGTGGTTTGGGGATTTCATAGGGATGAACTAAGAGGTTACGAAGGTTAGGTGGACGGCGGAAAGACACTCTTGGTGGAGTGGGGAGGATTTCATGAAGGATGGATCTCATTTCAGGGCAGGATTTGAGGAAGTTGTATCTCTGCTGGAGAGCCACATTCAGAGTCTGATCCAGTCCCGAAAAATATCCTGTCACAAGTGGGGCACTTTTGTGGTTCTTCTGTGGGAGGTTCTGGGTTTGAGGGGATGAGGAAGTGGCTCTGGTTATTTGCTTCTGTACCAGGTCGGGAGGGTAGTTGCGGGATGCGAAAGCTGTTTTCAGGTTGTTGGTGTAATGGTTCAGGGATTCCGGACTGGAGCAGATTCGTTTGCCACGAAGACCTAGGCTGTAGGGAAGGGACCATTTGATGTGGAATGGGTGGCAGCTGTCATAATGGAGGTACTGTTGCTTGTTGGTGGGTTTGATGTGGACGGACGTGTGAAGCTGGCCATTGGACAGATGGAGGTCAACGTCAAGGAAAGTGGCATGGGATTTGGAGTAGGACCAGGTGAATCTGATGGAACCAAAGGAGTTGAGATTGGAGAGGAAATTCTGGAGTTCTTCTTCACTGTGAGTCCGAATCATGAAGATGCCATCAATAAATCTGTACCAAACTTTGGGTTGGCAGGCCTCGGTAACCAAGAAGGCTTCCTCTAAGCGACCCATGAATAGGTTGGCGTACGAGGGGGCCATCCTGGTACCCATGGCTGTTCCCTTTAATTGTTGGTATGTCTGGCCTTCAAAAGTGAAGAAGTTGTGGGTCAGGATGAAGCTGGCTAAGGTAATGAGGAAAGAGGTTTTAGGTAGGGTGGCAGGTGATCGGCGTGATTTTATATATATATATATATATATATATGTCTGCTTGTGTCTGTATATGTGTGGGGATGGATATGTGTGTGTGTGCGCGGGTGTATACCCGTCCTTTTTCCCCCTAAGGTAAGTCTTTCCGCTCCCGGGATTGGAATGACTCCTTACCCTCTCCCTAAAAACCCAAATCCTTTCATCATTCCCTCTCCTTCCCTCTTTCCTGACGAGGCAACCGTTGGTTGCGAAAGCTAGAATTTTGTGTGTATGTTTGTGTGTCTATTGACGTGCCAGCGCTTTCGTTTGGTAAGTCACATCATCTTTGTTTTTAGATATATTTTTTTTCCCCACGTGGAATGTTTCCTTATATATATATAACAGAGGGAAACATTCCACGTGGGAAAAATTATATATAAAAACAAAGATGAGGTGACTTACCGAAAGAAAGCGCTGGCAGGTCGATAGACACACAAACAAACACAAACATACACACAAAATTATAGCTTTCGCAACCAACGGTTGCCTCATCAGGAAAGAGGGAAGGAGAGGGAAAGATGAAAGGATGTGGGTTTTAAGGGAGAGGGTAAGGAGTCATTCCAATCCCGGGAGCGGAAAGACAATCCCGCTTCCGGGATTGGAATGACTCCTTACCCTCTCCCTTAAAACCCACATCCTTTCATCTTTCCCTCTCCTTCCCTCTTTCCTGATGAGGCAACCGTTGGTTGCGAAAGCTAGAATTTTGTGTGTATGTTTGTGTTTGTTTGGGTGTCTATCGACCTGCCAGCGCTTTCGTTTGGTAAGTCACCTCATCTTTGTTTAGGAAACATTCCATGTGGGAAAAATTATATATAAAAACAAAGATGAGGTGACTTACCGAACGAAAGCACTGGCAGGTCGATAGACACACAAACAAATTTGTTTCTTTGTCTTTAAATATGTCTGCTTGTGTCTGTATATGTGTGGATAGATATGTGTGTGTGTGTGTGTGTGCGAGTGTATACCCGTCCTTTTTTCCCCCTAAGGTAAGTCTTTCCGCTCCCGGGATTGGAATGACTCCTTACCCTCTCCCTTAAAACCCACATCCTTTCGTCTTTCCCTCTCCTTCCCTCTTTCCTGATGAGGCAACAGTTTGTTGCGAAAGCTTGAATTTTGTGTGTATGTTTGTGTTTGTTTGTGTGTCTGTCGAACTGCCAGCACTTTCATTTGGTAAGTCACATCATCTTTGTTTTTAGATATATATTTCCTACGTGGAATGTTTCCCACTATTATAACCATATCATTAATTTGAACCCAACAATTACGTTTGTTATTGTCGCTGTTGCATTTCGAAATCTTTCCTGTCGTCTTATTTTCTCTTTCTGTTTTTACCAGCAGTCTCACTTTGTATTCACCTTCCCCTTTTTACCGTAATACAATTTTATCCCGCCTATATAAGCCCAAACTCTTTGTCTTTAAATATGTCTGCTTGTGTCTGTATATGTGTGTGTGAGTGTATACCCATCCTTTTTTCCCCCCAAGGTAAGTCTTTCCGCTCCCGGGATTGGAATGACTCCTTACCCTCTCCCTTAAAACCCACATCCTTTCGTCTTTCCCTCTCCTTCCCTCTTTCCTGATGAGGCAACAGTTTGTTGTGAAAGCTTGAATTTTGTGTGTATGTTTGTGTTTGTTTGTGTGTCTGTCGACCTGCCAGCACTTTCATTTGGTAAGTCACATCATCTTTGTTTTTAGATATATATTTCCTACGTGGAATGTTTCCCTCTATTATATATATATCAGTAATGTGGGGTTGAAAGAAGCGACAAAGCACCCTAATGGTAAAAGGACAAGACTTCTGGGTAATAGGTAAATAAATAATGGACACTACCACAGTGATCTCAAGTGGAATGAGTTAGCTCAAGTGTGAGGAATGACTCACCAGTAAGCTACGAATTGTTTTATGATCGATATAACTGGCAAGCTGTCAGATAACTGTCATAGGTGTGAAATAAGAATGTTTTCATGTAATGTAAATATTATTATGTCAATTTTTTGTACATGTTTTCTTTTGTTTTGTAACTATTCTTTTATTGAGATAGGAAAATTTCAATATGTCACTGAAAATTCAAATTTAAATGTGTTAATTCTTACTCTGTCTTTTTGAATAATATGTGTTATTTGATGACCAGTGCCTCCAGGGTTTTCTATTGAAATGTTTTAGTGTATGAAATGCTACATGTGTGAATTTAAAGTGAAATGATGTTGGTTTATATGTAACACCTGTATGTAAATTTTTTTTTCCATGGAATTATTCGGATTCATATTTAAAAATATTCATCACTATAATTCCACAGGGGGCGGGGGGGGGGGGGGGGGGTGGAGGAGGGGGGGGGGGGGGGGTGATGTAACACGAAGCAGGGTTGCCCACTGCTATCCTGTTTTGGTTTTACACTCCTTCAGTAACTTAGTTAAGCAATGAACTTTTTTTTTTTTTTTTTTTTCACTACTCAGATTCAGACTACAGATTCTGTGGCCTTCGGCCTCATAGTACAGAATTCAGAAATAGTTTAAATAAAATTCCTCTAGTAAAATCTCCCCCCATGAACCATGGACCTTGCCGTTGGTGGGGAGGCTTGCATGCCTCAGCGATACAGATAGCCGTACCGTAGGTACAACCACAACGGAGGGGTATCTGTTGAGAGGCCAGACAAACGTGTGGTTCCTGAAGAGGGGCAGCAGCCTTTTCAGTAGTTGCAAGGGCGACAGTCTGGATGATAGACTGATCTGGCCTTGTAACAATAACCAAAACGGCCTTGCTGTGCTGGTACTGCGAACGGCTGAAAGCAAGGGGAAACTACAGCCGTAATTTTTCCCGAGGGCATGCAGTTTTACTGTATGATTACATGATGATGGCGTCCTCTTGGGTAAAATATTCCGGAGCTAAAATAGTCCCCCATTCGGATCTCCGGGCGGGGACTACTCAAGAGGATGTCGTTATCAGGAGAAAGAAAACTGGCGTTCTACGGATCGGAGCGTGGAATGTCAGATCCCTTAATCGGGCAGGTAGGTTAGAAAATTTAAAAAGGGAAATGGATAGGTTGAAGTTAGATATAGTGGGAATTAGTGAAGTTCGGTGGCAGGAGGAACAAGACTTCTGGTCAGGTGACTATAGGGTTATAAACACAAAATCAAATAGGGGTAATGCAGGAGTAGGTTTAATAATGAATAGGAAAATAGGAATGCGGGTAAGCTACTACAAACAGCATAGTGAACGCATTATTGTGGCCAAGATAGACACGAAGCCCACACCTACTACAGTAGTACAAGTTTATATGCCAACTAGCTCTGCAGATGACGAAGAAATTGAAGAAATGTAAGATGAAATAAAAGAAATTATTCAGATTGTGAAGGGAGACGAAAATTTAATAGTCATGGGTGACTGGAATTCGAGTGTAGGAAAAGGGAGAGAGGGAAACATAGTAGGTGAATATGGATTGGGGGACGGAAATGAAAGAGGAAGCCGCCTGGTAGAATTTTGCACAGAGCACAACATAATCATAACTAACACTTGGTTTAAGAATCATGAAAGAAGGTTCTATACATGGAAGAACCCTGGAGATACTAAAAGGTATCAGATAGATTATATAATGGTAAGACAGAGATTTAGGAACCAGGTTTTAAATTGTAAGACATTTCCAGGGGCAGATGTGGACTCTGACCACAATCTATTGGTTATGACCTGTAGATTAAAACTGAAGAAACTGCAAAAAGGTGGGAATTTAAGGAGATGGGACCTGGATAAACTAAAAGAACTAGAGGTTGTACAGAGATTCAGGGAGAGCATAAGGGAGCAATTGACAGGAATGGGGGAAATAAATACAGTAGAAGAAGAATGGGTAGCTTTGAGGGATGAAGTAGTGAAGGCAGCACAGGATCAAGTAGGTAAAAAGACGAGGGCTAGTAGAAATCCTTGGGTAACAGAAGAAATATTGAATTTAATTGATGAAAGGAAAAAATATAAAAATGCAGTAAGTGAAACAGGCAAAAAGGAATACAAACGTCTCAAAAATGAGATCGACAGGAAGTGCAAAATGGCTAAGCAGGGATGGCTAGAGGACAAATGTAAGGATGTAGAGGCTTATCTCACTAGGGGTAAGATAGATCCCGCCTACAGGAAAATTAAAGAGACCTTTGGAGATAAGAGAACGACTTGTATGAATATCAAGAGCTCAGATGGAAACCCAGTTCTAAGCAAAGAAGGGAAAGCAGAAAGGTGGAAGGAGTATATGGAGGGTCTATACAAGGGCGATGTACTTGAGGACAATATTATGGAAATGGAAGAGGATGTAGATGAAGATGAAATGGGAGATACAATACTGCGTGAAGAGTTTGACAGAGCACTGAAAGACCTGAGTCGAAACAAGGCCCCCGGAGTAGACAATATTCCATTGGAACTACTGACGGCCTTGGGAGAGCCAGTCATGACAAAACTCTACCATCTGGTGAGCAAGATGTATGAGACAGGCGAAATACCCTCAGACTTCAAGAAGAATATAATAATTCCAATCCCAAAGAAAGCAGGTGTTGACAGATGTGAAAATTACCGAACTATCAGCTTAATAAGTCACAGCTGCAAAATACTAACACGAATTCTTTACAGACGAATGGAAAAACTAGTAGAAGCCAACCTCGGGGAAGATCAGTTTGGATTCCGTAGAAACACTGGAACACGTGAGGCAATACTGACCTTACGACTTATCTTAGAAGAAAGATTAAGGAAAGGCAAACCTACGTTTCTAGCATTTGTAGACTTAGAGAAAGCTTTTGACAATGTTGACTGGAATACTCTCTTTCAAATTCTAAAGGTGGCAGGGGTAAAATACAGGGAGCGAAAGGCTATTTACAATTTGTACAGAAACCAGATGGCAGTTATAAGAGTCGAGGGACATGAAAGGGAAGCAGTGGTTGGGAAGGGAGCGAGACAGGGTTGTAGCCTCTCCCCGATGTTGTTCAATCTGTACATTGAGCAAGCAGTAAAGGAAACAAAAGAAAAATTCGGGGTAGGTATTAAAATTCATGGAGAAGAAATAAAAACTTTGAGGTTCGCCGATGACATTGTAATTCTGTCAGAGACAGCAAAGGACTTGGAAGAGCAGTTGAATGGAATGGACAGTGTCTTGAAAGGAGGATACAAGATGAACATCAACAAAAGCAAAACAAGGATAATGGAATGTAGTCTAATTAAGTCGGGTGATGCTGAGGGAATTAGATTAGGAAATGAGGCACTTAAAGTAGTAAAGGAGTTTTGCTATTTGGGGAGCAAAATCACTGATGATGGTCGAAGTAGAGAGGATATAAAATGTAGGCTGGCAATGGCAAGGAAAGCGTTTCTGAAGAAGGGAAGTTTGTTAACATCCAGTATTGATTTAAGTGTCAGGAAGTCATTTCTGAAAGTATTCGTATGGAGTGTAGCCATGTATGGAAGTGAAACATGGACGATAAATAGTTTGGACAAGAAGAGAATAGAAGCTTTCGAAATGTGGTGCTACAGAAGAATGCTGAAGATTAGATGGGTAGATCACATAACTAATGAGGAGGTATTGAATAGGATTGGGGAGGAGAGAAGTTTGTGGCACAACTTGATCAGAAGAAGGGATCGGTTGGTAGGACATGTTCTGAGGCATCAAGGGATCACCAATTTAGTATTGGAGGGCAGCGTGGAGGGTAAAAATCGTAGAGGGAGACCAAGAGATGAATACACTAAGCAGATTCAGAAGGATGTAGGTTGCAGTAGGTACTGGGAGATGAAAAAGCTTGCACAGGATAGAGTAGCATGGAGAGCTGCATCAAACCAGTCTCAGGACTGAAGACCACAACAACAACAACAACAACAACATAGTAAAATCTATTATTTCAGTACATTCTAATGTATATTCTGAAAGTAATGAGCTAATTAGCTTTATTGTGAATGCATCCTATTAAAAGTTATGAACAATGACGTATATTGTGCAATACATATTAAGTAAAATTCAAGTGAGCTAATAGATTGAATTCAGCTATAAGATTGCATCCAAAAGAAAGCCTAAATTTTACTGATTCCAACAAAGTGTTTAAATTAACCTAAAGTCTATTAGTTAAATAGATATTAAGACTTGAAATCTGTAGCCTGTATGACTTTCAGTGCCAATTGTGACCAAACTACCAAATAATTCCGAGATCTGTTTCGATACTTTTGCTACCTTTATTTTTCTACGTAAAATGACTCCAGTCTCAACTTTGTAAGTGCATTAATTAAGAATTAAATAAATTTATATAAGTAAAAATTATTGTTCAAGAGGACTGCCATGGTTATAAGTTGGGAATTCCCACTGTGGATGCATAAGTTAGTTCCGCGTATTTAAATTGATACAGCTCACTCATGTTATTTAAGTAATAAAACCCAATAGTTAACTTCAAAACTAATTAGAAAGGATCATTTTAACCCTGGGAAATTATAAACTATAATATATTAACAGAAATAGTCAAATATTCAAGCACTCGTCTATATAAGGTCCGAGGTGGTGCAGTTCTCAGTTAGTTCTTGGTCAGATTCTCATGGAGCTAAAGTGCGGCAAGTCGGTTAATTTTTCTGGTCGGTACCAAAAAAGTGTAATTGAGGACATTGTTAAAGACTGGAAGTTTTTGACCTACCTAATGTGATGATTAAGTGTAAGAGGCCTGGTCACATGAATATTGTGTGTGTGAGTGATAACAAATAAATCACACTGTGGTTGTCATAAATGTTCAACAATGAATACGATCTTGACTGTTGATTTTGGAAAACTTAATCTAGGATCCTGGCTTCCTAATTTCAGTGTGATCTAGGTGAGATGGACGCAGCTACCGGGAAGACAATATTGAATAAGCAAAGCAAGGTAGGTCGGGAGCACTGCGCACTATCTACTGGGTGAGAAAATGTTTCAATACATCCGGTTGTGACGTGAACTTTAAGTGGCACTAATACAAGGATACAGCCCGGCACATTACAAACACCTCTACCAACACATTCATGGGGGCTCTAGATTGGTTCACTTGAAATGGTCTGTCACTCACTGCCAACAAGACTCAGTTCATTCAGTTACACATGGCACAAAGAAACAACAGGAAGATGTTGAAATAAAATATAAGGATAAAGACAGAGAGAGCAGAGTCTTCGAATTTTAGAGAATACTTGCTCATAGCAACCTAAACTGGTCAGTTCACATCCTTGACCTAGGTTAAAGACTTGAGATCAGCAGTATTTTCCATTTGTTTGATTACATCTATTTGTGACAGGTGAATAATCAGAGTGGTGTGCAAAGGATAATTCTATTCACTTACAACATATGGCAGCATATTCTGGAGAAAACAATCAAAAGCAAATGAAATTATTGTATGAACTTATTACCTAGCACTAGCATCTTACTTTTTAACAAAGCTGTTGTCACACAAGTCAGATGGTAAGCCTTGTAACTAGGCAGCATGCTTGTTATTACTGCAGTTGTCGAAGTATTTGAATCTCTATTTTCATAGAACTGTTTACATATGCATTAGATTATGTTTTCTAACCATTTATAAAGGATTATTATTTTAATTATTTGACATGTTCTACAGCCTAGCAATAAGCTTCCATCATGGTTCCATTAAATTCGAAAATAAAAATATGTAGGCCTATAACACATTTTTATTCTTTTGATTTCTGTTGTATCTAGATTGTTACTGCTATGATATACATGCAGTCATCAATCACTGACAGTCAAAATGAATCAGTACTACAGAATAAAGATTTTATTCCAACTGAACCACTTGAGAGGAAATGGTTGTATTATTTCCTTAGATATTTCATATGTCTGCAACTAGGGCCATGTTGTCACAGTGTTTTACAGTTTTCTTTCCTTTCAGAACCACATGGTTACTGAAGTATAATCCTCACATTAGATACATGGTGCAGTCATCAGCATCTGTACTGTATATAGTTAAACGTATGCATGTTACACAATTAGGTTAGGGGACTGCAGTGGTCAGTTATCTCGGATGGAACTTCACAGAAAGAAGGAGCATAAAGTTTCCATTTGGCTATCATGTTTAGTATAAAGTATAGGTAAATAATCTAATGTCATTCTAGGATACACTGAGATATAGGTTTAACCACAAGAAGGAATGTGGTATCAAAGAGAACCTTAGTGAATGAAAGCACAGTAATAGAAAATACCAATGCTGGAGATTAGTGTACCATTTCCACTCCTTGCCTCAAGTTCCGTGGCTTGGCTGACAGAAGTCAATGAGGTTTCATCACTAACATTCAATAACATTTTTATGCACTCTGGCTAGCTCTGCCTTGCAATTGTTTAAGCTATAATTTCAGTTTGTAGTAAGGACTTAAACTTCCACAACAGAAAGGTTACTTCACTTTCAGGTAAGTGGGTCTCTCTACTTA
Organism: Schistocerca piceifrons; assembly: GCF_021461385.2. Classification (NCBI taxonomy): domain Eukaryota; kingdom Metazoa; phylum Arthropoda; class Insecta; order Orthoptera; family Acrididae; genus Schistocerca; species Schistocerca piceifrons. The sequence goes on along the minus strand of NC_060139.1, from coordinate 313,157,854 downwards.
CTGTGCACAATTTTCCCAGTAGCATTAGATCTGCCAGCTAGGCTAAACTTATTTCCCTTTATATTACACAGTCATAAACCAGGTCCATTACATTAGAATTAATTGTATACTATATATTTCCTAACATAGCATACCTAGACACATTAAAATTACATTTTCTATCAATGAAGATGCCTTGTGAGACAGCAAAAGAAGCATTACTTTTAAGGAATTCTTCAATGAATATCTAGTCAATGACAAGAAAATGCTTAACTTAAAAGTACGTGGTTTCATCACATATTTCAAGAGTCAATAGTGGATTTAGGCATTTCAAAAGAAAAATTAATTATATGCATAGTCTCTGGCACATATGATATGCATACACGTCACTTTCACTAAACACAATAGCAGCAAACAGTGAAATCATCTTTATACAATTAGCAGTATGTCTAGCAGAAATCAACTGCAAGCCGCAAGGACAAAACAGCATCTTTTCGGGAGCTTCTCCAACCTATGCAAATGAAGAATACAACAATTAGCAGAACTCTCTTTTGCATAATCTAAGGGTAAATCAACCTGAAAGATAGTGTATCAGCAATGATGACACACGGAATCTCTTACGCAATTGTTTTCAGCCTGTAATCATAAACCACAAATGCCACATCACGATCAGGTATCTTCAGGCCTGCTCATGTTCCAAAGTTGTTGGCGCTTGTACAGTGACAAACCATCGTAACTTTGAATCTTTCCTATTGGTTTTACAGTCACCTTTGGTATACAACAGTATTCTGGCATTGGCTGTGGTTTGAAAAAGTCTGACAGTTGTGGTTCTTTGTCTTTAGGAAACTTTTTCCATACCCGAGATGAAGGACGGTCTCCAATGGCAGGAACAATGTCTTCTTCACGCACGTTAAGGGCTATCAAGTCTCGGTACAGATGTTCCTCGACAGGAAAATTCAGTTTCTTGGCAATCTAGGAAACAAGAAAAGTCTTGTTATAGTAGTGCCAGTGAAGTAGTAAAGAGGAGTAATAGAGCCTTCACATCAGATAATGCAAAAATGAGTTCCTTGCTACGATTATACTGACATAGTTACATTGTATTTAATTCCAATATTTAAAAAAATGCTACAATATTTGGGCATTATATTGACATAAATTTACTGCACTTAGTTGCTTTTTTCCCTAAATGTAGGCTAGGAGAAATTGACTGTTAACACAATTCCACAAAGCATGCTGCTTACATGATGAGATGTGCGCAAAAGATCAAACATCTCAAACACTACTAGCAACAAATGACTCAACAAATTGACACTATAAAAATAAATGGAAATAAAAAAAAATAATTAGGAGGGTGAATTTAATGTTCAATTTTCATCAAGTGCGGTGAGAGAGGGGCACAGGGCTGACACAATATCCATAAATATATAGTTCCTTCTAAATATATTTTTCATCGATGTATTGATTGATGATAAAACTACTGGGTGCATTGTTTATAAAACAAATGGCACTGAGCACTATGGGACTTAACGTCTGAGGTCATGAGTCCCCTAGAACTTAGAACTACTTAAACCTAACTAACCTAAGGACATCACCCACATCCATGCCCGAGGCAGGATTGGAACATGCGACCGTAGCGGTTGCGCGGTTCCAGACTGAAGCGCCTAGAACCGCTCGGCCACACCGGCCGGCTGGCTATAAAACATGTTTTCTAAAAATTTTTAGTGAATAGTACAGAGCAATGGGAAATGTAAGTAATGGAAGAAGTTAGGTAAATGACTCACTGCACAGCTGCACCACTGAGTGGTTGACAGGAACATATGAAACGACTGAAAATGTAGTTATGCTTTGAGAAGGTGTGGTGTCTTCTTCACATCTAACTCCCCCCCCCCCCTCCCCACACACACACACACACACACACACACACACACACACACACACACACACACACACACACACACACACACACACACAGGTGTGGTGTCTCCTTCACATCTAACTCCCCCCCCCCCCCCCCCCCCACACACACACACACACACACACACACACAGAGAGAGAGAGAGAGAGCTGCAGGGCTAAATTGTCCCAGACAATTAAACTGTAACAGTGCAGTGCCAATTCAATGGGGCTGGCTAAGACAAAGTGGCCAAGAAGGTGAACATGTATTCTGAACTACTGAACTTTCAGTTTCTTTTATGCTCCTCTCAACCACTCAACTACAGGATACGGAGAACTGTTATAAGTACTTTTACTTCTCACATTATCTACATGAAACTAACTAACTCGAAAGTCGAGTAAGACATTTTTAGTAAACAGAAAGATACATTCGTGGAATGGAACTGGCAAAAGAATGACACCAGATTACTATCACTGATAACTGGTCAGTTTATGCCATCACAAATAAAATAGGCTTTAACTAGAAACACTCAGCCACACTGTGCACAACAGGTCCACATGGTTGATTCCACATCTGCAAGGGACTGTGATGTGATATACAGAGGGTGATTCAAAAGGTTGCACACAACTTGAAAGAGTCAATAGAGGAGTTGAAATACTGAAATACAACAACTCTGGACTATGAACTTATGGTTTTGGAAGTAATCCTGAGCCAGTGTAAGCTTCAGAATGCCAGGAACAAATACTGCAAACCCCCCCCCCCCCTCCCTTCCCCACATACACAAAAGATCAGAAGAGCTAAGATAAAGCAGTTGTCAACATGAAGTTGGTTTGAACAACACAGTGCTTTACTCGGCATGGCCCCACTGGAGGTGGTGTGCTGGCATACACTTTCACCAGCACACTGGTCGGCACTAGGAAACATTGTATAGCAAGCGTTGAACTAAGCACGCTGATGGCAATAGAAGACCAAGGCTACGCACCTATAACGACCCCTGGGCAGCTTGCATATATGCCACCGCCAATGACCGAGCTGTCTCTCTCTCAGTCTCAGTACCTCAGTGCGTCGCATCGGGATTCGGTTCGCATTGCACCTCAATACGTCGCACTGTTCTCTAGCCTTTCACAGTGAGGGAATATTAGTCACTGTATATAATTGTGATATGGACACAGACAAGACTCACGAATTAGTATATGTTATTTGATTGCTGTTAACTACACAGCTTCAGATTGGACATCATTGGAGTTAAGAACTCAGTCGGATCCTGTAATAAAGTTTATTTTAACCACATGTGCATTTTGTGTTGTAGTGAGAGGAAACCGGCCACCCACTCATCATACCACCCTCTCCTCAACCAGCAAGGAACCACAAAACATTACAACAGGACACAGCCACAACAGGTGGTATGGAGGTGCCTTCTTCCGAGCTTTGAACAAACTTACCTAGCCAGTTAAAGGGTGATCCATTAGGGAGATCTATAGCAGACTCTGAAATACAGCGCAACTCATTATTTTTCACATCAACAAACATTGGCAGAGGTGGAAGAAATGCTGATAAATGAGATAAAAATCCTATTACTGACTGGAGAACCAACTCATGATGTTTGGATCTGTAGTCATGACTTTACCACTGAGACGTAGAAGCAAAGATAAAGTACTGTTTACTCAACAATGGTGACCATTGCGTTCAATATAGCACTAGCTTCTTAACAGATAATTCTGGTACACTCTAAGAAGTACACTAGGCATTGCACGATCCTCATCACATGCTGCAAGTATCACTGTAAAGAGTTTGTTTATCACGAATAGTGTTACAAACACGAGGCTTTTGACATGGCCCCCAGCTCCCCTGTCAAAGAAAGGGGCATCACAACAGGGGAGTGAGGTGACAATGACCTTACAATTCAAAGCCTGAGATATATGACACTGAGTATGTCATGTACTTAGACAGAAAAGCACGCAGCTGCTCCTTCTAGTTGAATCCACATCTGATAACACATTTTAAGTTGAACATCCTCTAAAAGTTGCTGAACTTACGGCATGTGTGCATTGATTGTCCTTTTTGTTCCTAACATTCCACAGCTTTCTCTGTCTCTGGATTGCTTCCAAGACCATAAGTTTCTATTCCACAGTTGTATTTTTACTCCTCTATCAGTTCCTTCATTTTGTGTGCAAGCTTTTGTACCACACTTACAAAAAATAATGTACAACTGAAGGAATACTGTCAAAAGTTGCTTATTTCCTAGCACTTTCTCCTGAAGCAGTTTTAATCAGGTAGAAGCTAATTTTGATAATACTTGGCTTCTGACAAACATTTCATTGACATTGTGGGGCCATATATGCAGGTCAGGATCATGAGGGAGTGGAGCATCAAACATCAATGAATGTCTTCTCTTATGTTCTTTTAATCTGTATTTAGTTTTATTCTTTGTATGGAATCTAGAAATGTGTGATCCTCTACTTTTTACTGTTGATATACATCTCCGAAGAAAGGTTCAGAAAGGTTCATATGTCCAGCAAACTAGACAAAGAGGCAGTGGTTGTCACATCTCAATGAGTGTAAAATAAAGCATTAATCCAGAGATAGGGAAATGCTGTCAACTGGACAATGGGTGAAGCCTTCAATGACCACTGTAGCAGAACACTATCAAAAGATCTCTAACAAAATCTGACGAAATTCTCATCATATGTAAAGATTGTTACTGACACCAAAGTTAGTTTCAGAGAGTCGTGGACAAGACAGAAACTGAAATTGATGGTAGCAAAGTTACAGCAAAAATGCTGAACTCCACTTTCAAATGTTCATGCATGTCTGCATAATTCTATTTGCCCCAATTTAATTCTCACACAAATGCTAAGATGGACAACATAGATATTGGTGTCAGTGATGTTAAGAAACAGTGCAAATTTTTGAAACTGAACAAAGCTCCAGGGCCCAATGGAATCACTATCAGGCTCTATATTGAATTTGACACCGAACTGGCTCCTCTTTTAACCATAATACACTGTAGATCCATCTAACGTAAAAATCACATCCAATGTTGGGAGAACATTACACACATGTACAAGATGTGTAACAGGAGTGATTCAGAAAACCACCATATGATATCCTTGACATCCAGTTGGTGTAGAATTTTAAAACATACTATGAGCTCAAATGCAATGAGGTATCTCTAACAGAATCACTCCCTCCTTGCCAACCGAGATGGATTTTAAGAACATCATTCACATGAAACACAGCTCTTATTTTCCTCACACATTCTGAAAGCCATTAATCACGGCATTCACACAGATTGTAGAACTAACTTGATGTGAGACTTAGCCAAGTACACTGGGTCTCTGCTGTTTGTGTTGTATGTTAATGACCTTGCAGACAATATTAATAGTAACCTCAGACTTTTTGCCAATGAGGTAGTTGTCTATAACGAAGTAAGCCTGACAGCAGCTGCACAAATATTCAGTCAGATCTTGATATGATCTCAAAGTGGTGCTTTCAATGTGCAAAAATGTAAAACTGTGCACTTACAGAAAAAAGACACTAACATAGATCCTATGACTATAATATTTGTGAGTCACAGCTGGAATTGTCAGAGAGTCACAGCTGGAATTGTTAAACTCATACAAATACATGGGTGTAACACTTTGTATGGATATGAACTGAAAGGATCTCGTACGCTCAGTCGTGGGTAAAGCAGGTGGTAGTCTTTGGTTTATTGATAGAATACCAGGGAAATGAAATCACAAGAATGAGTCACCCCAGAGGTCTGTACACTGTCTCCTTTACGGATGAGCTTAACTTTCCTCAAATTCTCCCAATGAAACAAAGTCAAGCATTTGCCTTCACTACTATCAATCTGAGGTCCTCATTCCATTTCACATCGCTTTGCCATGTTACCCCTAGATATTTAATCGAAGAGACTGTGTCCAGCTGCACTCCACTAATGATGTATTTGAATGTTACAGGACTGTTTTTCCTAATCATCTGCACTAACTCACATTTTTCTATGTTTAGAGTGCACTGTCATTCATCACACCAACTAGAAATTTTGTCTAAGTCACAGTCACTCAACGACGACACCTTCTCATACACTACAACGTCATTGACACACAGTCGTAAATAGCAGTTCACCCTATCAAAAAAATGGCTCTGAGCACTATGGGACTTAACATCTGTGGTCATCAGTCCCCTAGAACTTAGAACTACTTAAACCTAACTAACCTAAGGACATCACACAACACCCAGCCATCAGTTCACCCTATCCATCAGGTCATTTAAGTACACAGAGAACAAGAGAAATCCTATCACACTTTCCTGGGGCACACCTGATGATGCTTTTGTCTCTGATGAACATTCACTGTTGAGTACCAGATACTGGGGTCTATTATTTAAAGAGACTTTGAGCTACTCACATATTTGTCACATATTTGGGAATCTGAACTGTACTTTCAGACCCTCATCAATGGTCCTCAGTGGGACACTGTGTAAAACACTTCTGGAAATCTAGGAATATGGAATCTGCCTTTTGCCCTACATCCATGGTTTGTAAGGTATCATGTGAGAAAGGGGCAAGCTGAGATTCGCACAAGTGACGCTTTCTAAATCTGTGCTGATTTGTGGACAAAATTTTTCTGCCAAGAAAATTTATTATATTTGGACTCTGGATGTGTTAAAGAATTCTGCAGCAAAGCAGTGTAAGGGATATTGGTCTGTTATTATGTGGTTCAGTTCTTTTACCTTTCTTTGTGTACAGGAGTCACCTGCACCTTTTTCTACTCGCTTGGGACTTTTCACTGGATGAGAGGTATGCAATTAATGCAGGTTAAGTAAAAGGCCAGAGTTGCAGAGTACTCTCTGTAAAACTGAACTGGGATTCCACCTGGCCCTGGTGACTAATCTGTTTTCAATTCTTTCAGTTGTTTCCCTATGTCACAGTTGGCAAATTCTTTGTCCTCCATGCAGGAGTCTGTATATCATTCAACCGACTGTATATTTGTATGTTCCTCTTGCACAAATGATTTCTTAAATGTAAAATTTAAAACTTCAGCTTTCTTTTCACTGTTTTCTATTGCCACCCCAGACTAGTCAATGACTGACTGGATGAAAGCCTTCAACCAACTTAGAGATTTTACTTATGACCAGATTTCCTCGGGTTCTCGGCAACAGCTTTCACTATGATATGAAGGAGGAAGTTTTTGTACGTTTCATGCACTGCTCTTCTTACAGAAGCACAAATTTCTTTACCTTTACCCTGTCAACATTTACACACTGTTTTTTGAACCAACAGTGCAACAATCTCTGTTTCCTCAGAATTTTCCGAATTTGATTACTAACCCACAGAGGGTTCTTTCCATTCTTAATCCACTTACTTGGGAGAAAAGGCTCCAGATTGCACTTTACAATAAGTCTGAACTTTGCCCATAATACCTCTACATCTGACATACTAGAGCTAAATGATGTCCACTCATTGTTTACATGGGATGCTAACAACTGCTTATCTGCTTTTTCTAGAATGAACATTACCCTGGCCTTCTTGACTTCACCACCTGTTGACACTATGATGACATCATGATCACTAATCCTAATTTCTATACTTCGACACACAAGTCGCCGCAGTGGCGTCAGCTTGAAAGACTTGCACCAGGCGAACGGTCTACCTGATGGGAGGCCCTAGCCACATGGCTTTTCCATTTCGATACTGACACTGTTGATAATGTCAGGCAAGTTTAATGGTCTGAGATATTTCTGTTGCATGTTGGTTATCTAACTTGTCGTTTAAGACGGTTTTTGGAAAACTGTGTTCACAAGACTATCTGCCCATACTACCTGCAGTGGATCCAAAGACGTTCCAGTCTACACTCCTAGATCACCTGCACAATCGCACTAGCTCACATAGTGCACTATAGCATTAAAATTGTTCAGATGGTCAAAAGAAACCTAACTAAGACAAGAGGAGAACTGAAATGGATGCACAGGAATTTGAAGCTAGCTGATCACTTACAAAAATACATGGATGACACAGATACCTTGATAACACACAAAAAAAGTTGTCCCAAAAATTTTAGGGACCTATGGACTCCTCTCTTGGCATAAGCTAATGCCTGAGTCTGTTTGAAAAGATTGGAAAGAGTATAATCAATAATTACATGTTATTTGTCTTCATTTTTCTAGGTGAGTAACACTATCATCACAGTTTTCAGTACTACTGCTCAGCAAAACAGCACAAGATATAAATCCCATTCTGTAAATGCACCTAGGCCATTGATTATTACAACTTATTTGGGAAGAATGTCAAATTAAAATACTGTTATGTTGGTCACATGCCTGCCCTCACAGCATAGGCCACACTGTCAATGGCTGCCAATATGGGCATGTGTTGTGTCCATAAACATCAGATTCACCTGGTCCTACTCCAAATCCCATGCCACTTTCCTTGACGTTGACCTCCACCTGTCCAATGGCCAACTTCACACGTTCATCCATATCAAACCCACCAACAAGCAACAGTACCTCCATTATGACAGCTGCCACCCATTCCACATCAAACGGTCCCTTCCCTACAGCCTAGGTCTTCGTGGCAAACGAATCTGCTCCAGTCCGGAATCCCTGAATCATTACACGAACAACCTGAAAACAGCTTTCGCATCCCGCAACTACCCTCCCGACCTGGTACAGAAGCAAATAACCAGAGCCACTTCCTCGTCCCCTCAAACCCAGAATCCCCCACAGAAGAACCACAAAAGTGCCCCACTTGTGACAGGATACTTTCCGGGACTGGACCAGACTCTGAATGTGGCTCTCCAGCAGGGATACGACTTCCTCAAATCCTGCCCTGAAATGAGATCCATCCTTCATGAAATCCTCCCCACTCCGCCAAGAGTGTCTTTCCGCCGTCCACCTAACCTTCTTAACCTGTTAGTTCATCCCTATGAAATCCCCAAACCACCTTCCCTACCCTCTGGCTCCTATCCTTGTAACCGCCCCCGATGCAAAACCTGTCCCATGCACCCTCCCACCACCACCTACTCCAGTCCTGTAACCAGGAAGGTGTACACGATCAAAGGCAGAGCCACGTGTGAAAGCACCCACGTGATTTACCAACTGACCTGCCTACACTGTGATGCATTCTATGTGGGAATGACCAGCAACAAACTGTCCATTCGCATGAATGGACACAGGCAGACAGTGTTTGTTGGTAATGAGGATCACCCCGTGGCTAAACATGCCTTGGTGCACAGCCAGCACATCTTGGCACAGTGTTACACCGTCCGGGTTATCTGGATACTTCCCACCAACACCAACCTATCCGAACTCCGGAGATGGGAACTTGCCCTTCAGTATATCCTATCTTCTCGTCATCCGCCAGGCCTCAATCTCCGCTAATTTCAAGTTGCCGCCACTCATACCTCACCTGTCTTTCAAAAACTTCTTTGCCCCTACACTTCTGCCTCGACTGACATCTCTGCCCAAACTCTTTGTCTTTAAATATGTCTGCTTGTGTCTGTATGTGTGGATGGATATGTGCGTGTGTGCGAGTGTATACCTGTCCTTTTTTCCCCCTAAGGTAAGTCTTTCCGCTCCCGGGATTGGAATGACTCCTTACCCTCTCCCTTAAAACCCACATCCTTTCGTCTTTCCCTCTTTCCTGATGAGGCAACAGTTTGTTGCGAAAGCTTGAATTTTGTGTGTATGTTTGTGTTTGTTTGTGTGTCTATCGACCTGCCAGCGCTTTCGTTCGGTAAGTCACCTCATCTTTGTTTTTATATATAATTTTTCCCACGTAGAATGTTTCCTTCTATTATATTGATATCATTAATTTGAATTGAACAATTACGTTTGTTATTGTCACTGTTGCATTTTGAAATCTTTTCTGTCGTCTTATTTTCCTCTTTCTGTTTTTGCCAGTAGTTTCACTTTGTATTCACCTTCTCCTTTTTACCGTAATCTGCTATATTATTTTATCCCGCCTATATATATACTCAATAATACGTAACCCACTTCCAAACCATAACCAAAAAATTTTTTTTCCGCTTTCAGCACTACCGCCGCTATAATATCCACCGTTTCTAGTTCACAAACAGCTCCTTTCACCTTTTAAACAACCATTTCGGCCAGTTCTAATAACTTTCGCTTTATTTCCATTTCCGTTTTTCCCACATCACTTATAATTTTTAGCCGCTTCCCACAGGTTTTAACGTCATTATTTCTTCGTCAGACAATTGTTAGCCTCATTTTCATAATCTGCCACCACAATACCACTCCTTTTAATATACTACATGCAGTTTTTTCGAAATTTTCCCGAATTTCTCCGTCCTTTAACGTGTTTTGGAGGCAACACAACCACCTAACCTTTATGCACATCGTTGTCTACCAACCCAAGTCCAACATAGCCCAGCTGTAACCAACACCTTTTCGCCTTTTTTCATTCCAGATCTCCAGTTACTTTCCGGTTCACCTTTATCTCTCCCCATATATTTTCATTTCACCTCATGTTACACTTTCCACCTTCTAATACCATGTCACCCTCACAACACCCCCACAACGACCCCATTAAGTTTTATTTACATTCCCTCCGCAAACATGCCTTCGCCCTAGCCAGATTACGCTCCCATATTCTATTTTCTCAGGCTTGTCTGACATTTGGCATCACCCCCAAAGGCCTCACACTTAAAGTTCCCATCTCTGGCTGCAACCCTTCCTTCCATCAGTCCCTATACCAGTTCCAAACTGAACAATCCATTGCCCTCACCCACCTAATCCTTCACCTACACATCAACTCAGCCAATGAACACACCCGTCAACTCCTATCCTTAATAAAAGTCCTTAATCTTTCCTCTCCCACATCCACACCAGCTGTTCAGAGCATCCTCCTACAGGCCAATCGTAAATTAGAACAGCATGCCACCCTCCACCTCAAAAAACTATCCAATCTCCTGGTTTCCCACCTCCGGAAAGGCAACTCACTCACCCTTCACAACCTTTCCAGCAAACCTCAACCTCCTCTCATTGCACACAAACCCAGTCTCTCCCATCTACTTAATCTCCCACTTCCAGCTCCACTCCCTCCAAAACCTCAAAATTCCGATCAACACAATCTGGAACCACAACACCCTAATTCAGTAGTTAACCTTTCCTCCAAACCTCTCTCCCAATCCGAAACCTCTGTCCTATCCAAAGGCCTCACCTTCAGCCCCACTCCCAGATTCAACCAAACAGCCCTCGTCAAAGATTTACTGTCCTACACTCGTACTCTCTGCTGGAAGTATCACTTTGCCACGAAGAAAAATGATCCTAATCCTACTCCTAATGATCCGACTCCTCAAGACACTATCCAAATTGAACCCTGCCTGGAACAGTTCTGTCCTCCGTCACAGCGGGACCCACCTCCTCTTCCTCAAAATCACCCTCTCCAAACCTTCCAGGAATTTCTGACTTCCAGCCTTGCATCTCAATCCTTCTTAAAAAAACCTTAATCCTACACCCAACATCACCACTGCTGAAGCCCAGGCTATCCGTGATCTGAAGGCTGACCGATCCATCGTCATTCTTCTGGCGGACAAGGGTTCCACGACCGTGGTACTTGATCGTCGGGAGTATGTGGCTGAGGGACTGCGTCAGCTTTCAGACAACACCACATACAAAGTTTGCCAAGGTAACCCCATTCCCGATGTCCAGGCGGAGCTTCAAGGAATCCTCAGAACCTTAGGCCCCCTGCAAAACCTTTCACCTGACTCCATCAACCTCCTGACCCCACCGACACCCCGCACCCCTACCTTCTACCTTCTTCCTAAAATCCACAAACCCAATCATCCCGGCCGCCCCATTGTAGCTGGTTACCAAGCCCCCACAGAACGTATCTCTGCCTACGTAGATCAACACCTTCAACCCCTTACATGCAGTCTCCCATCCTTCATCAAAGACACCAACCAGTTCCTTGAACGCCTGGAATACTTACCCAATCTGTTACCCCCCGAAACCATCCTTGTAACCATTGATGCCACGTCCTTATACACAAATATTCCGCACGTCCAGGGCCTCGCTGCGATAGAGCATTTCCTTTCACGCCGATCACCTGCCACCCTACCTAAAACCTCTTTCCTCATTACCTTAGCCAGCTTCACCCTGACCCACAACTTCTTCACTTTTGAAGGCCAGACATACCAACAATTAAAGGGAACAGCCATGGGTACCAGGATGGCCCCGTCGTACGCCAACCTATTCATGGATCGCTTAGAGGAAGCCTTCTTGGTTACCCAAGTCTGCCAACCCAAAGTTTGGTACAGATTTATTGATGACATCTTCATGATCTGGACTCACAGTGAAGAAGAACTCCAGAATTTCCTCTCCAACCTCAACTCCTTTGGTTCCATCAGATGCACCTGGTCCTACTCCAAATCCCATGCCACTTTCCTTGACGTTGACCTCCACCTGTCCAATGGCCAACTTCACACGTCCGTCCATATCAAACCCACCAACAAGCAACAGTACCTCCATTATGACAGCTGCCACCCATTCCACATCAAACGGTCCCTTCCCTACAGCCTAGGTCTTCGTGGCAAACGAATCTGCTCCAGTCCGGAATCCCTGAATCATTACACGAACAACCTGAAAACAGCTTTCGCATCCCGCAACTACCCTCCCGACCTGGTACAGAAGCAAATAACCAGAGCCACTTCCTCGTCCCCTCAAACCCAGAATCCCCCACAGAAGAACCACAAAAGTGCCCCACTTGTGACAGGATACTTTCCGGGACTGGACCAGACTCTGAATGTGGCTCTCCAGCAGGTATACGACTTCCTCAAATCCTGCCCTGAAATGAGATCCATCCTTCATGAAATCCTCCCCACTCCGCCAAGAGTGTCTTTCCGCCGTCCACCTAACCTTCGTAACCTGTTAGTTCATCCCTATGAAATCCCCAAACCACCTTCCCTACCCTCTGGCTCCTATCCTTGTAACCGCCCCCGATGCAAAACCTGTCCCATGCACCCTCCCACCACCACCTACTCCAGTCCTGTAACCAGGAAGGTGTACACGATCAAAGGCAGAGCCACGTGTGAAAGCACCCACGTGATTTACCAACTGACCTGCCTACACTGTGATGCATTCTATGTGGGAATGACCAGCAACAAACTGTCCATTCGCATGAATGGACACAGGCAGACAGTGTTTGTTGGTAATGAGGATCACCCTGTGGCTAAACATGCCTTGGTGCACAGCCAGCACATCTTGGCACAGTGTTACACCGTCCGGGTTATCTGGATACTTCCCACCAACACCAACCTATCCGAACTCCGGAGATGGGAACTTGCCCTTCAGTATATCCTATCTTCTCGTCATCCGCCAGGCCTCAATCTCCGCTAATTTCACGTTGCCGCCACTCATACCTCACCTGTCTTTCAACAACTTCTTTGCCTCTACACTTCTGCCTCGACTGACATCTCTGCCCAAACTCTTTGTCTTTAAATATGTCTGCTTGTGTCTGTATGTGTGGATGGATATGTGTGTGTGTGCGAGTGTATACCTGTCCTTTTTTCCCCCTAAGGTAAGTCTTTCCGCTCCCGGGATTGGAATGACTCCTTACCCTCTCCCTTAAAACCCACATCCTTTCGTCTTTCCCTCTCCTTCCCTCTTTCCTGATGAGGCAACAGTTTGTTGCGAAAGCTTGAATTTTGTGTGTATGTTTGTGTTTGTTTGTGTGTCTATCGACCCGCCAGCGCTTTCGTTCGGTAAGTCACCTCATCTTTGTTTTTATATATAAACATCAAAACAGTTGCAATAGTGAGAACAAAAGAGTCATTAAGATTAACATTACTGAAATTTATTCCTCTGTGATAACGTGATTAGCAACATGACACATTTGCTTGTAATGATGAAAATGAGAGTATGAATCACAATAAAATCCTCCCTGTTTGGAAGCTACAGAGTTCAAAACAAAACTTTGTTTACACTGACAACTTGAAAAATCAAGACAGATATAGTCAGTTGTGGCATCAAAAAACATTATAGGTATACAACGATGTTAAAAGATATCTTATATGTAGTAACTCAACACTCATCTCTTTTGATGATATCGACTATACAACAAACACACACACAATGATGGCGTGTAAATTCTGACACATCATCCAGATACTAACATAGAGAATGTTCTCCGAAAAGGGCCGCAAGGAAAATTAATTCTCATTTTTAGAAGTGGAGATTTCAATCAGACATTAAGAAGACATCACTAAAGTCCATTCAAACAATCTTTCAAGGATTGTATTACTGAGGAACACATTTTAACATTCCTTACAATGTGACATCCAAGGACCATCACTAAACAAAACCCATACTGAATCTGCCAATATGTTGAGAACATTCACACATATGATAACATTCCACACAACGCTGGATTCACACATTATTAAATTAGATTAGACTAGATTCAGTTTTCGTTCCATAGACCCAAAAATGAGATGATTCTTGTGGGTGTGGAAGATGACAAAAAGTACAAAATAAAAAACATCGAACATCTGAATATAATACTCCCTTCCCTGATCATTTGTCAGGAGATTGTCAAAATATGTGAATACATTACAGTAAAGTGTAACTGCTAATATTTACAGAATTAATACACTTTCAGAATGAAGTACAGTTATGCACTTTTAATAAGCTTAATACAAAAAATACCTAATCTTGACTGTTGTGACCAAGTACCGTCAAAAATCAAATCTAAGAGACATTTTTACTGAAGCTGGTTTAACAGTCACTGCTAAGACATTCATCTATAGAATAGAAGGAGTTGCCTATCAAAAATTCTTTCAAACTCTGTTTAAACTGTGCTTTATTTAAAACCAAGTTTTTAACGGCTGCTGGTAATTTATTGAAAATGTGTGTTCCTGAATACAGGACCCTTTTTTGGACCAAGGTGAGGGATTTTATATCTTTAATTAGAGTATTCTTATTCCTAGTACTGATACTATGTGTTGAGATATTGGTTGAAAACAGGTTGGTTGGTTGGTTTGGGGGATTCAAGGGACCAGACTGCGGCGGTCATCGGTCCCTTTTCCCAAATACTAAAAATACCCACAGAGAATAAAAAAAAAAAGTTCAACAGAATAGTAGACAGACGACACAGAACAAGAGAAACGTAGACAAGGACCAGACAAAACGAAATAAAATCGCACAGAGTGTGACGGTGGTTGGCCGACCATAGGAACAAAAAAAGGAGAAGCCAACCACCGAGAGACACATTAAAAACTCGGTTTAAAATCGTAGGCCAAAGGCCCGAATCAACACAAAAAACATAACAAACACTCAAATTAAATGATAAAAACCCCTGCCCGAATAAAACGTAAAACTAAGCATGCCATGGCAGAGTCATCAGTTAAAAGGGCAGGGAGCGTATCAGGCAGCGCAAATGTCTGTCTGACCACAGCTAATAGGGGACAGGCCAACAAAATGTGGGCCACTGTCAAAGCTGCCCCGCAACGACATAGAGGAGGGTCCTCCCGACACAGTAAATAATTGTGTGTCAGCCAGGTGGGGCCAATGCGGAGCCGACAAAGAACAACAGAAATCTCTGTGAGTGGCTTGCATGGATGTCTGCCACACAACCGTCGTCGTTTTGATAGGACGGAGTTTGTTTGGCGTGGGCAGATTGCGCCATTCAGTGTCCCAAAGCGAGAGAACTTCACGGCGTAAGACTGCCCGCAAATCAGTCTCCGGGAGGCCAATCTCCAGAGATGGTTTACTGGTGGCCTCTTTCGCCAGGCGGTCAACATTTTCATTGCCGGGTATCCCAACACGGCCGGGGGTCCACACAAAGACCACAGTTCGGCCGCAACGGGCAAGAGTATGCAGGGACACCTGGGTAGCCATCACCAGACAAGAACGAGGGAAACACTGGTTGAGAGCTCGTAAACTGCTCAGGGAATCGCTACAGATAACGAAGGACTCACCTGAGCAGGAGTGGATATACTCTAGGGCTCAAAAGATGGCGACCAGCTCAGCAGTGTAAATGCTGCGGCCAGCCGGCAATGAACGTTGTTCGGAATAGTCCCCTAGAGTTAGCGCATAACCGACACGACCAGCAACCATCGAACCGTCAGTGTAAAACACGCCAGAGCCCTGATACGTGGCTAGGATGGAATAAGAGCGGCGACGGAAGGCCTCCGGAGGGACTGAGTCCTTCGGGCCCTGTGCCAATTCGAGCTGAAGGCAATGGCGAGGCACACACCACGGGGGTGTATGCAGAGGGGCCCGGAAAGGAGGTGGAACAGGGAAAACCCCAAGCCCGGAGAGAAGCTCTTTGATGCGGACGGCGATCGGACAACCCGACTGGGGCCGACGTTCTGGGAGATGCACGACTGACTGCGGGAACAGATGATAATTTGGATGCCCGGACAAGTTAAAAACATGGGCAGCATAAGCAGCCAGTAATTGTTGGCGTCGTAACCGCAGTGGAGGGACACCTGCCTCCACAAGTATGCTGTCCACAGGGCTGGTCTGGAAAGCACCAGTGGCAAGGCGTATCCTGCTGTGGAGGATTGGGTCCAGCACCCGCAATGCAGATAGGGATGCTGAACCATAAGCCAGGCTCCCATAATCCAGATGGGACTGGTTGGTTGGTTTGAGGGATTAAAGGGACCAGACTGCTACGGTCATCGGTCCCTTGTTCCAAATACAAAGAACACCCACAGAGAATAAAAACGAGGAACAGAAGAGATCACAGACAATACAGAACAAGAGAAACTGAGACAAAGAAAAGACAAAACGAACTAAAACCACACAGAGTTTGACGGTGGTTGGCCGACCATAGAAATAAAAAAGGAAAAGCCAACCACATAGAAACACATTAAAAAATCAGTTTAAAATCATAGGCCAAAGGCCAGAATCAACACAAAACAATAAAATAAAACAGAAACACTCAGATTAAATGATAAAATCCCCCTGCCCGAATAAAATGTAAAACTAAGTCAGCCATAGCGGAGTCGTCTGTTAAAAGGGCAGGGAGCGTAGCAGGCAGCGCAAATGTCTGCCTGACCACAGCTAAAAGGGGGCAGGCCAGCAAAATGTGGGCCACTGTCAAAGCCGCCCCACAGCGACATAGAGGAGGGTCCTCCCGGCGCAGTAAATAACTGTGTGTCAGCCGGGAGTGGCCAATGCGGAGCCGGCAAAGAACTACTGAGTCCCTGCGAGTGGCTCGCAGGGACGACCGCCACACAGCCGTCGTCTCCTTGACAGCACGCAGTTTATTGCGCATTGTCAGTTCGCGCCATTCATCGTCCCATAGCGCCAAGATTTTGCGGCGGAAGACTGCCCGCAAATCAGTCTCTGGGAGGCCAACGTCCAGAGATGGCTTACTGGTGGCCTCTTTCGCCAGGCGGTCAACATGTTCGTTACCCAGGATACTGACACGACCGGGCGTCCACACAAAGACCACAGAGCGGCCGCAACGGGCGAGAGTATGCAGAGACTCCTGGATAGCCATCACCAGATGAGAACGAGGGAAACACTGGTCGAGAGCTCGTAAACCGCTCAGGGAATCGCTACAGATGACGAAGGACTCACCTGAGCAGGAGCGGATATACTCAAGGGCACGAAAGATGGCGACCAGTTCAGCAGTGTAAACGCTGCAGCCATCCGGCAAGGAACGTTGTTCGGAATGGTCCCCTAGAGTGAGCGCATATCCGACACGACCAGCAACCATCGAACCGTCAGTGTAAACAACACCAGAGCCCTGATACGTGGCCAGGATGGAATAAAAGCGGCGGCGGAAGGCCTCTGGAGGGACTGAGTCCTTAGGGCCCTGTGCCAAGTCGAGCCGAAGGCAAGGGCGACGAACACACCATGCGGGTGTATGCAAAGTAGCCCGGAAAGGAGGTGGAACAGTGAAAACCTGAAGCCCAGAGAGAAACTCTTTGACGCGGACCGCTATTGTACAACCAGACCGGGGCCGACGTTCTGGCATATGGACGACCGACCGCAGGAACAGGAGACGATAGTTTGGATGCCCGGGCGAGCTTAGAACATGGGCAGCATAAGCAGCCAGTAATTGTTGGCGTCGTAACCGCAGTGGAGGGACACCTGCCTCCACAAGTATGCTGTCCACAGGGCTGGTCTGGAAAGCACCAGTGGCAAGGCGTATCCTGCTGTGGAGGATTGGGTCCAGCACCCGCAATGCAGATAGGGATGCTGAACCATAAGCCAGGCTCCCATAATCCAGACGGGACTGGATTAACACCAGGTAGAGTCGTGACAGGGTAGATCGGTCAGCTCCCCAGCGGGTGTGGCTCAAGCATCGCAGAGCATTTAGATGCCGCCAACACATCTGTTTAAGCTGCCGAATATGAGGCAGCCAACTCAGCCGGGCATCAAAAACCACCCCCAAAAACCTATGTGACTCCACCACAGCAAAAAGTTCGCCATCAAGGTAAAGCCGCGGCTCCGGATGAACAGTGCGTCGCCGGCAGAAATGCATAACGCAGGTCTTGGCTGCCGAAAACTGAAAGCCATGCGCTACAGCCCAAGACTGTGCCTTGCGGATAGTGCCCTGCAGTTGATGTTCAGCAGCTGCAATGCCATTTGAGCTATAGTAAAGGCAGAAGTCATCAGCATACAAGGACGCTGAGACAGACGTTCCCACAGCCGCAGCGAGGCCGTTAATTGCTATTAAAAACAGGCAGACACTTAAAACAGATCCCTGTGGCACCCCGTTCTCCTGAACTCGGGAGGAACTATGGGAGGCTGCAACTTGCACGCGGAAGGTTCGATGCGACAGAAAATTTCGGATGAAAATCGGCAGTGGACCCCGAAGACCCCATCCATGAAGTGTAGAAAGGATGTGATGATGCCATGTCGTTATCGTACGCCTTCCGCATGTCGAAAAAGACAGCGACCAAGTGTTGACGGCGGGCAAAGGCAGTACGGATGGCTGACTCCAGGCTCACCAGATTGTCGGCGGCGTAGCGGCCTTTACAAAACCCACCCTGAGACAGAGCCAGAAGGCCCCAAGACTCCAGTACCCAATTCAAACGCCGGCTCACCATCCGTTCAAGCAACTTGCAAAGAACGTTGGTGAGGCTAATGGGACGGTAGCTGTCCACCTCCAAAAGGTTCTTGCCAGGTTTTAAAACGGGGATAACAATACTTTCCTGCTTTCCTGCCATTGTGACGGAAACTCACCCTCGACCCAAATACGGTTGTAAAGGTCGAGGAGGCGTCGCTTGCAGTCCACTGAAAGGTGTTTCAGCATCTGACAGTGGATGCGATCTGGCCCAGGAGCGGTATCAGGACAAGCGGCGAGGGCACTGTGAAATTCCCACTCACTGAATGGAACATTGTAGGATTCAGGATGGTGGGTGCAAAATGAAAGGCTCCGACGTTCCATCCGCTCTTTAATGGAGCGGAAGGCCAGTGGGTAATTGGCAGAAGCAGAACTCAGAGCAAAATGCTCTGCCAAGCAGTTGGCAATTACGTCAGAGTCTGTACAAACTGCTCCATTCATTCAGTGAGAGCGCAGGGACGCTGACAGGGATCTGATAGCCATTGAGGCGTTGAATCTTGGCCCAGACCTGCGATGGAGTGACACGGAGGCCAACGGTGGACACATACCGCTCCCAACACTCCTGCTTGCGTTGGCAGATAAAGCGGCGGGCCCGCGCACGCAGCCGTTTGAAGGCGATGAGGTGTTCTATGGAGGCATGATGCTTGTGATGCTGGAGCGCCTGCCGGCGATCTTTAATCGCTTCAGCGATCTCGGGCGACCACCAAGGTACAATCCTCCGCCGAGGGGATCCAGAAGAACGGGGAATGGCAGATTCTGCGGCGGTAACAATGCCGGTGGTGACCGAGTGAACCACCGCATCAATGTCGTCATTAGAGGGAGGCTCAATAGCAGCAGTGGAGGAGAACAAGTCCCAGTCAGCCTTATTCATAGCCCACCTGCTAGGGCGCCCAGAAGACTGATGCTGTGGCAGTGACAGAAAGATCGGAAAGTGGTCACTACCACACAGGTCGTCATGCACTCTCCATTGGACAGACGGTAAGAGGCTAGGGCTGCAGATCGAAAGTCAATGGCGGAGTACGTGCCATGTGCCACACTGAAGTGTGTGCAGGCACCATCATTTAAAATTGAAAGATCGAGCTGTGCCAATAAATGCTCAATGGTGGTGCCTCGACCTGTCGCCACTGACCCACCCCACAGAGAGTTATGAAAGGCATGAAGGGACTGGGGAGGCCATTTACGCTGTGTGTTCACTCGCTGCCACTGTTTCAGTACCTGTGCGAGTGACATCCATGGCGTCTGAGGGACCGGCGAGATCAAGGTCCTCAGCGGACGCCAGGATCTCGACCTCATCCTCAGACACAGAGCTCGAAGGGTGTGGTGGGGTCAGTGCCACCGCAAGTTCTTTGGCCTTAGAGGTCTTTCGCTTGGACTTCTCTCGCTGAACCTTGGGTTTCACCGGCTGAGAAGGCTTCACCGATTCAGTCTCCGGGACGGAGGAGGATCGCGAAGCCCTACGACCAGCCGCTGGTGGGGACTTATGCCACTGTCTGGCGTCATCCTTCCCGCTGGTGGAAGCCTGGGAAGGGAGGGACCCAAGGGAACCCTAACGAGCGAGAGTAGCCGAAGAAGTTGGATGCTTCTCCGGCTGAGAAGCGGGGACGGACGTCCCCGATGGGTGGGAGGATGTTGCTCCTGAGGCAGGTGGTGCAGGAGCAACTGGGTGGGTAGAGCCCCCCACAGGCAAGGGGGCAGGAGGAGTTGTACTGCACATCGAGCCGGCTGGAAGTCTCGAAACGAATGGGGCTAGCACAGTTGTTGTAGCAGCAGCGTAAGAAGATGTCATTCTCACAGGATGTAGTCTGTCATATTTCCTTTTGGCCTCAGTGTAGGTCAGTCGGTCCAGGGTCTTATATCCCATGATTTTGTGCTCTTTCTGAAAGACTTTGCAATCTGGCGAGCAAGGTGAATGATGCTCTCCGCAGTTGACACAGATGGGAGGCGGGGCACATGGAGTATTGGAATGTGATGGGCGTCTGCAATCTCGACATGTGAGGCTGGAAGTGCAGCGGGAAGACATATGGCCGAACTTCCAGCACTTAAAGCACCGCATCGGTGGAGGGATACAGTGCTTGACGTCACAACGGTAGATCATCACCTTGACCTTCTCCGGTAATGTATCACCCTCGAAGGCCAAGATGAACGCACTGGTAGCAACCTGATTGTCCCTCAGACCCCGATGAACGCGCCGGACGAAATGAATACCTCTATGCTCTAAGTTGGCGTGCAGCTCGTCATCAGACCGCAAAAGTAGGTCCCTATGGAAAATAACACCCTGGACCATATTTAAACTCTTATGTGGTGTGAAGGTAACGTTAACATCCCCCAACTTGTCACAAGCAAGTAACCTGCGTGACTAGGCGCAGGATGCCGTTTGTATCAGGACTGACCCAGAGCGCATTTTGGACAAGCCCTCCACCTCCCCAAACTTGTCCTCTAAATGCGCAACGAAGAACTGAGGCTTTGTGGATAGAAAAGACTCCCCATCAGCTCTCGTACAAACTAAGAATCGGGGTGAATAACTGTTACCGCCATCCTGAGACCTACACTCCTCCCAGGGCGTGGCCAGGGAGGGGAACGTTTTTGGATCGTACTTCTGAGCATTAAATTGAGCCCGAGAACGCTTAGAGACTGCTGGCGGCTGGCCGCCAGCAAGAGATGATGTACCACGCTTCATTGCGGGTCATCCGTCCTGATGCCACTACTCCGACCAAGGGCCCTCCCCAAGGGCGCCACCCAGCCTCAGCAATAGCCACCTGGCAGGATGGCCATTGCCGGGAGTCCTGATGCCCCAGGGAGATGGGCATCTACTCCTTGGCATACGTGGGGAGTTAACGGCGCAGCCATCAGTAGAGCGATCCCTGTGTTGTCAGGGGGCTACAACCAATAGGGTACATGGCGGACCCGCCACAACGGACTGGCTACCGTGCTGGATGTTAGGTGACATGTGGTCCATGGTCGCTGTCAGTGCAGAAAGTGGCACTGCACAGCGCAAGATGGAAAGTACAAGAGATGGAGAGCGGGCAGGACTGCAATGCAACGACAAATAAGCTGGTGAAAGGTCTGATCGCAAGATGGACACAATGCACCAAGTAGGGCGCCCTTCCCCAATCGGCTCGCTCTTCGGAAGAATTTTGAGATATGGAGGTCAAACCCGACAGGGGACCATCACAGAAGGCCAAAGCCTTTGAGACTCCTTTTAGTCGCCTCTTACGACAGGCAGGAATACCGCGGGCCTATTCTAAACCCCGAACCCGCAGGGTGATGTTGGGAACAGATACATATTATTTGCAACAAATTTCATTAACAATAAATACACCAAGAAGCAGTGGTTGGAATTCCCAGTTCATTGAACAGGATCCTACATGATGTTCTTGAATTTACACTGCAAATGATTCTTATTACACACTTTTGCACTCTAAAAACTTTTGCTTGGTTTGATGCGTTACCCCAGAATATGATCGCATATGACATAATAGAATGAAAGTAAACAAAGTATGGAAGTTTTATATATATCCTACATCTGATATTATTCACACTACAATACAGACTTTATCATGCGCTTCACAAATTCTGTGTTATGCCATTCCCAACTGAATTTATTACTGAGTTATAGTGCCAGAAAGTTAGTGCTGTCAACCTCTTCCCTCTACATGTCTTCACATATTATCCATGTGCTGGAAGGAAATCTCTTACAGGTTCTGAACTGCATATAGTGGGTCTTTTCAAAGCTTAATCACAATGAATTAGCTTTTAACCATTTCTTAATGTCAATGAAAATTTGATTAGCAGCCATTTCCAAATCTGTATCTCACTTGCTACTTGCTGTAATGTTCGTATAATCTTCAAACAAAACAAATTTAGCATCTAGCAACGTCCATCTATAAAAGAATCCCTACTGAATCTATCAATATGGAGTGCATTAAGGAAAGACATTAGCAAGTATTCCAGTAATAGTTCTCTATATTATTATGGACCAAGGAAAAAAGCCTCAAAATAGCATTTTCTGTCAGAGAATCAAATGAGTAATTACCCACTCAAGGAGGTAAAAAATATTACTAAAACACTGCTATTTAAAAAGGCAGCTAAAACACAATTCACAGGCCTATGTAGTGCATATTGTACAGTTGAAGATTGCTTAGAGAACTCATATTACAGGTTAATACACAAAAGTGACAACTACAACATCCCATCACATAACAATACCCATTCACAATGTAATATTTAAAAAAAAAAAAAAAATCACACGCCAAGATCTGTCATGCAAGATACTATAATGTTATGTCATTTTCCTGAGTTTAATGTTTAATGCATAAGGGATGGATTCTGACCCAATTTTACAAATGGCTATAGTACAATTGACACCAAATGAATGAGGCAATGCAGCTGTTAAGACACTTATCTCAATATTTGGGAGGACAGACAATTGGGGACACACTAAGAACTGGATAAACCTCATCATCTTTGACCAACAATGTCACATTTTAATCATAGATATTTATTTCTTAATTTTCAAGCATAGATAATAAATCAGTCATCTTCTATGGCGAAGTGTCATCACCGTAAATAGAAATAAAGGAATCTGTTGGAGGGAGGGGAAAAGTCACATTGCAAATTTACAGAGCCATTTGGATGAATATTCTAGGAGGCGGAGTTTACCGGACACATATTACCTGTTTAAGTATTTTCTTAAACACGTTGGTCACACGTGTCCACCAACATTAGTTAGTTAAATTAATGCTGAGGAAGTGGGTGGGGGGGACATGATGATTATGGAACAGGTTGGGTTTTGGTGGTGACGATTTACAGTGTTGGTTTGGGTTTTTTGGGGTTATTTAATTTTTTTTTTCCTTTTCTTGTGTTGAGTAGAGTTTGTTAAGTCCCATAGTGCTCAGAGCCATTTGAACCATTTGAGTCGAGTTTCATCTGCAGTTTTGTTTTTTGTTACTTTCCTTTCATTTTGTTTATACATTTTGTGGGTGTATGTCCTTGTACATATGTGTTTATCTATTTCTATATAGTGTTGTGGGTATATGACTTTTGATGGTGTCTCTCAAGGCCAGCCTTGGTTTTCTCTGGAGTTTAGAGTCTTATTTTTATTTTGTCTCCTTTCATTTATTTCACGGTCGTTTCATATTGTTCTCTGTTTCGTGTTTGGGTTTGTTTATGTTTTTATGTTTACTGTTTACATAATACTAGTATTTCATGAATGCTACTATCAGGGGTGTTCTTTCCTCTGCAATTCATTTGTGTCCTGCAGTATGTAGGTCATTTGAAGAATAGGATACTAGTACTTCCGAAAGCTAAAAAAACGACATCCATAACACTGGCATCCAGTACCTCAGTTGAGCTACCAATGTTGCATCCTGTTCTTTAGTTGGCCTGTATAAATCAACTGAAATATAAGATACAAATTTTACGAATGTCACTTTTTTTGCCTTCTCTAATACTAGTATCCTATTCTTCAGTTGATACTAATACTAGTGAAGTGAAAAAACTCAACACATTTAAAATCTGTATCCTGTACTTTAGCTGACCTTTACTGAACAACTGAAGTACAGGATACAATCTATACATGTCAACTGAGGTACTCCACGCCAATGTTACATATGTCGCTTTTTTTGCTTCTGCCAGCATTAGTACCCTATTCTTCACTTGTCCTATAGAGGTCAACTGAATCTGTTGCGGGGAGGGGAATATGCCACTTTTCAAATTTACAAAGACATTTGGGTGAATATTCTAAGAGGCGAACTTTGCCGGATACATATTGTCTGCTTAAGTGTTTCGGTTGGTTGGTTGTTTATTGGGGAAGGAGACCAGACAGCGTGGTCATCGGTCCCATCGGATTAGGAAAGGATGGGGAAGGAAGTCGGCCATGCCCTTTCAGAGGAACCATCCCGGCATTTGCCTGGAGTGATTTAGGGAAATCACGGAAAACCTAAATCAGGATGGCCGGACGCGGGATTGCACCGTCGTCCTCCCGAATGCGAGTCCAGTGTCTAACCACTGCGCCACCTCGCTCGGTTAAGTGTTTCCTCAAATGTGTTGGGCACATGTATCTACCAAAATTTGTTAGCTAAACTCGTGCTGAGTAATGTTACTTATAAATGTATGTATGATCTATATAGGTCATTTGTAAATTACGTTTGAAATCTGGATGGTCGTGATGCGTGTCTACAATCTGTTTTCCCGGTACTACATTCCTTTGCTCTCAACACTCATCTATGCTTTTAAATCTTTTCCATACATCATCTGTCATAACTTGTGACATCATTGATCAAAGCTGATGGGTTGTATCCCATTCTTCAGTATTCCCGAGATTTCCCTCCCTGTCCATCCTGATTTAGATTTTCCTAAAGCCTTTCAGACAAATGCTTTGATGGTTTTTTTAGGTAGCCAACGGCAGATCATTTGCGCTATCATCATAAAAACATCTTAATACATTCTAGGCCTATATGTGTGTTGTTGTTGTTGTGGTCTTCAGTCCTGGTTTGATGCAGCTCTCCATGCTACTCTATCCTGTGCAGGCCTCTTCATCTCCCAGTACCTACTGCAACCTACATCCTTCTGAATCTGCTTAGTGTATTCATCTCTTGGTGTCCCTCTACGATCTCTACCCTCCACGCTGCCCTCCAATGCTAAATTTGTGATCCCTTGATGCCTCAAAACGTGTCCTACCAACCGATCCCTTCTTCTAGTCAAGTTGTGCCACAAACTTCTCTTCTCCCCAATCCTATTCAATACCTCCTCATTAGTATGTTTGAACTATTTATTTTCATTTTATTATGATGACAAATCCTATACAATTGTGAGATGATCTCTGGATGAATAAATAAGTAAAATAAATATGGATGAAACTGATTCAGAGATCACATTATCAGATGTACCAGCATTTGATTCAGTTTTATTAACAACAGTTGATTCTCTAATAAGAAACACTACAGCAGTCCATGTTTCTTTCAGAATACACAAAAATGCCATTATGATTATTAAACCCTATACTGAATAAATGATAATGTGACATCTGCAAGTACATATTCCTCTGTCTTAAAAGAAAATAATGCAGAACAGCTAGAACTGACAAGCGGAGTAAGTGATCATGATAATTCTGAAGTAAACATATTAAAAACAGCTTGCAACGCAAAATTCCTTTGTGTAAATATAAAGTCCTTAAAAAATAAACTTCCGGAACTCCAATACTGGCTGGAAGAGGTAAATTGTAGTTGTTGTTGTTGTTGTTGTGGTCTTCAGTCCTGAGACTGGTTTGATGCAGCTCTCCATGCTACTCTATCCTGTGCAAGCTTCTTCATCTCCCAGTACCTACTGCAACCTACATCCTTCTGAATCTGCTTAGTGTATTCATCTCTTGGTCTCCCTCTACGATTTTTACCCTCCACGTTGCCCTCCAATACTAAGTTGGTGATCCCTCGATGTCTCAGAACATGTCCTACCAACTGATCCCTTCTTCTAGTCAAGTTGTGCCACAAGCTCCTCTTCTCCCCAATTCTATTCAATACCTCCTCATTAGTTACGTGATCTACCCATCTAATCTTCAGCATTCTTCTGTAGCACCACATTTCGAAAGCTATTCTCTTCTTGTCTAAACTATTTATCGTCCACATTTCACTTCCATACATGGCTACACTCCATACAAATACTTTCAGAAACGACTTCCTGACATTTAAATCTATACTCAATGTTAACAAACTTCCCTTCTTCAGAAACGCTTTCCTTGCCATTGCCAGCCTACATTTTATATCCTCTCTACTTCGACCATCATCAGTTATTTTGCTCCCCAAATAGCAAAACTCCTTTACTACTTTAAGTGTCTCATTTCCTAATCTAATTCCCTCAGCATCACCCGACTTAATTCGACTACATTCCATTATCCTCGTTTTGCTTTTGTTGATGTTCATCTTAGCATATTGTAGTATGCTTATGATAAATGAACATGGTTATCATGTAAGGAATTACAGTTAGAGTACAAAATGGCTATGAATTATTTGCAAGTTACTGCAGGACAAATATGGAACATGGTGGTGTGTCTCTCTACATTAATGAAACACTAAAACTAAATTATTAAATTATAGATGTAAGTGTACTTCATATAGAATCTAGCTTTGAAGTTGCTGCAGTACTATTACCAAAGCTGGAAATTATAAGAGTGTCTGCATATCATCCTCCCAATCGCAACGAAGAATCATTTATACAAAGTCTTCAGAAACAGTCTTGCTTCAAGTACAAAAATTGCAGAGTTTTAATGTTTGGTGACATTTCTACAGATATTAATTTTAGAAGTAGAACTGTAAGTAATTACTCAATACATTAAGGTCACTAAATTATGACTATATAAATGACAAGCCCATCTGTAATTTTCACATGAGTAGATAACAGTTTAATATAATCACACTACATATTTCTGACCATGAAGGGCTATGGCTTAGAATTCCTATGGATCATAAAACAGATATATGTCAGGAAAGAATAATCAGCCCCATAAATGAACAGAAGCTAAACAAACTAAAGTCTATATTAACATTAATAGAATGGAATGAACTACTTATACATGATATGGAAGCTAATAAGTCAACCAAAAGATTTTTAGAAATGGTAACTGAAATCTTTGAAAAACTATTCCCTAGATATCATAAGAAATATTGCAAGCATAACCCGCATTCTAAACCAGGAAGTTTAAAACACTGGTACACATCACAACTAAATACCGCAACTTAAGAATCTTGATGCTCCTGTATTATGAAAACACAGTAAAGCAGGTGGCATAATCCGTATCACTTCAGGCAGGGGGGGGGGGGGGGGGGGGGGGTTATCTTTGTAGTCTCGGATGTTATTGAATTTAGAATACATTAAAATTCAAGAGTGAGTAACACAGACATTTTTTTGTTTTCTCCAAAAAAATTCCTACCTGGAGATACAGGCCTCCAAAGATGACACTGTGAACACCATTTTCAAGATGAGAATTTTGGAAAAAATTTTAAAATGCTGTATCTCTATAACAGTTCTAGATATTTTGTTACAGTTTATTTTTATTTGAAAGATAATTGCTTTATGATTACAATGGTATCCTCCGTCTGGACATATCTGCCAAAGTTCCTCTACTGTCACCTTTTGAATTTTTTTTTTATAATTTACACATTTTTTTCCCAAAAATGTCAAGTCAATCAAGAAAAGTCAGATTTTTTTCTGTTGATTAGTACCATGTAGTACTACATTCTCTGTAAAGGAGAGCTTCCACTTTTAAGTTGGACAGGTTTTATTTTAAACAATAATTTTTTTAACTTTCAAAGGTAATGGATATCTTCACTAAAATTGTTTCTTACTAATTTCTTTGTTGCAATGTTTATTTCTATTGTCTTTGTTGCAGTTATTTCTTATCACTTTTTTGTTGCAGTTATTTCTTTTCACTTTCATTGTTGCAGATATTTCTTACACTTTGTAGTAGTTTCTCGTCAGTTTCTTTGTCGTGGTGGTTCATGGCAGGTTTCTGTGTTGTAGTTGTTCAGTGCTAATTTGTTTACTGAAGAGGCTTCTAAGAAATCTGAGACCATCCAGTGAGTTCTGTGTTTTTGTGAGGAATTTGCCAGTTGACAACTGCAGTGTGTTTTGTGAAAAGGACTGTTTAAAATGTCTTCTGACTGGAGCCACATGAGAGTGAAGTGTGCATATCCATAAAAGAATGATGTACAAGACAAACTAAAAAACAGACTTTGTTCAGGTTGGGAATAAGTGTTCTCATTTGAAGACTCTGTTTCAAAGTGAAGATGTTTCCTACGACGACTTTTTGAGTTCTAAATGTTTTGGCAGAGTAACAACAATGGTAATATCTGAACAAGGTGAAGCCTCCCAGGTGCAGATGATGCAGATTTTTCATCAATAGAGGAAGAATTATATACTCTGAAACAGTCGACTACAGAGGTCAGTGTTAGTCCTGTTAAGAAACTGTGGTCAGTGAAGTCGAGTCATAAGCTCTATGCGTCAAGAAAGCGCAGAGAAATTACTAAAGCTATGGATGAATACACTACAGCAAAACTGACCACTCTCTTCGAAGTAGAAATTCCATTTTCAGAAGAAAATAAACCAAAGCATTCTTGCACCTCTTGCCAGGAATTTTTCACAAATTTCAATTCAGCTGTTGAATATTGTGCATTGTACAGTGTAAAGGTGCAAGTTTTAATTATTATTCCAGAGACATTTGAAAACAATTTTGAACCACCTTCCATCAATATCAAAGTACGTGGTAGACAAATCGAGAAATGTGAGGTGTGAAAAGGAGACTTTGGAAGACCAGATCCCTATTATGGTCATCCAGTAGCAGCAGCTGAAGTTCAAATAGTGCAGTCATTTTATCTGGAAGATAAATGGGACTGTTCTCGCCAGAGTGCCAACAAAAAAGACACTATAACTGTAAAACAGCTGAAGGTCAAAAAGTTGTGAAAGTGAAGAAGTACACAACTTGCAGTATTAAAGAAATTCTTGCAGTTTATAAGAGCGACTATAAAACTTCACACATTGGAAGAGCACCCCCCACCTAGAGATGTCTGTTTATGTGTGTACTGCACAAATTTTGGACTTTGTGTGGCAACTTTGAAGAACTTACTGGAGCACTTGACACATGACACCTTGGTCGGGCATATGATGCCATTTAGTAGTCTGTAACATAAACCAAGAGAATTGTTTGTTTCAAGAATGTGGTGACTGCCCTGGAAATGGAGGACTGTCTTTACAGACACTTGGCCTGGAAGACGTAGCAGATAACTCTGCAGAAATTACATATGCAACAGCAGAAATTACATATGCAACATGGAAGGAAAATAAACTATTTAAGAAAACTGTTGCCTTTGACAGTTTCAGTGATGAACTTGGTAAATGGTCATTGAAAGCAGTAACACACCAGCATCTGAAGAAATTGCAACAACAACACACTGCAGAAGTGAAAGGGTGTGTACAGGCTGAAGAACTATGTTTGGTGCTTCACTGTGATTTTGCTGAGAACTGGTCTGTAATTCTCCCACAAGAAGTACAAGGGTATCATTGGAGTAATGACCAGGTTTCAATTTTTACAGGAGTGACACATTTTCAAAACAAGACCACAAGTGTTGCAGTAATAAGTGATGACACAGGACACGACTCAGCATGTGCTTTGTTAGCAATGCGCAAAATTCTTCAACTACAAACAGGGGCAGAGAAGATCACCATTATCTCTGATGGTGCTCCTTGTCGTTTTCAAAATTATTATCAGCTGTTTGAATTGAAACAGTCACTTGTGCCAACTGATGGGGTATACAGTGCTACTGGTCACAGCAAGAGGCCTTGTGATGGTGTAGGAGGCTGCTGAAGCACCATGCTACAAAATGTAATCTTCCCAGACCAAATACAGCTGTGAATAAGAATGCTTAGGATTTTATGAGAGTTTTGAAATCTTACACATCCACAGCCCTCATTCTTCTGTCCAAAGAGGAAATCAAATAATTCTGTGAGCAGAAAAAGAAGAATGGTCCAAACAAACTACTACTATGAAAGGAATTCAGAAGACACATTTTTGGACTCAGAGTAAGGGGAGAACTCATATTGCAAGCACTTTAAACAACAAGAAAGAAGAAATTTCGTTTGTTCGGCCAACACCCCAGAAACATCAGGATAATAATCAGATTCACAACTTTACAAGGGGTGTGTGTGTGTGTGTGTGTGTGTGTGTGTGTGTGTGTGACTGGTGGATTGCAGAGATTATAGACACCAGTTATGGGCTGAATGACAGCAACAATGCCATCAATACTCACTTCCTATTCACAATGTTTTGAAGATCGCAACTGCTCCAGTTCCTATTGGTTCAACAGGAAGGTATCATTGTATGTCAAAGGAAGATACTGAAGCAGTGGAACACATTTTTAATTCATTGACTGACTAATTTCTGTCCAAAACAGAGTGCACAGAAGTAGTATAAATTGAAACCTTGGGCCTTTCACATACATTTTGGAATCATTTAAAATGCTTGAAAAATGAGTCTCTTACTCATCTTTCAAATCCAAAATTATGTTAAATAAGGGTAGGTTTTGATTTTTATGAGACTGTTATGTGATAATGAAAAGGGTTTTATGTATGGCAAAAATTTCAATTGTTTATAAAACCTGTTCAACCCAAAAGTGGAAGCTCTCCTTTTCAGGCGATGTAGAATTATATGGTACTAATCAACAGAAAAATAATCAAAATTTTATGGATTGGAATTTTGGAGAAAAAAAAATCCATAAATTACAAAAAAAGTTCAGAACTCTGTAGTAAAATAATTCTGACAGATAAGCCCAAATGGAGGATTTCTTTGTAATACTGAAACAATTATCTTTCAAATAATATTTTAAAAAAACAAAATAACTAGAACTGTTCCAGAGATACAGCATTTTAAAATTTTTTCCAAACTACGCATCTTCAAAATGGCGCGTGCAGTGTCATCTTTAGAGAGCTGTATCTCGGAGCAGAAATTGTTTTGGAGAAGCAAAAAGATACGTGTTCCTTACTTAGTCCTTCATTCTAACATATGCTAAATTCAATAACACCTGAGACTAAGAAAGTAAGATTTTTTCCTAGCCTGCCTGAATTGATATGGACTATGCCAGATAGGTATAAACACAAGACCATAAACAAGCACTACATGTTTTTAGTCTTCAGTTACTTATTTTAACATTTGCTGTAAAAGTATCTTATTAGTGGCTTTTCATTAATCTCAGTCTTTGTACCTGTGTTACTGACTCAAGTGGTCTGTTGTTCATGAATATGCATATGCCGTTCATCCAAGCCTCATGCCTCAATAGTGTGTTTACATTTTGCGGCATGTAGTTGCAGCTGTAGTTCTTATAAAGCTAAGTACCGACAAAGTTATTTGTGCACTGTTATACAGTTGTTAAATTTAATAGTTTTCAGCGGTATTTCATTCTGTTTGTGGCAAAATAACAATTTAATAAACTTTTGGAAACATTCACTTGCTGTGTTTTTTTAGTTTTCTGTGTGTTGGAGTCGTTTAGTAAATTTTGTGCTTTATTTTTCAGCCACTGTTTCCTATTGTTTCTAGTGAAATATTTCAGTAAAATTTTCATTCACTGTTTTAACTTTGTTGAGTGTTCCAGTGGCCGCTTGTATTTTTAGTTTTAGCTAATTCTTTTGTGAAGTTTTGTTGATATTGGTATTAGCTATGGTGTAGTAGTATTAATACAAGTAGTAAGAAGTTTCTTTCTTAGGAGACAGAGAATTTTGAGATCTCTATTGCTACTATAAATAGTCCTACTGGTATAACTGAACTTACGTAACATATAGTTTTTTCCAGTAACTGTAAAATTTAACCATGAGTGAGAAGTGTGGGCTCTGTCATAGGTTTGTGAGTAGTGGGTTAAAGTGTGGGATTTGCTCAAAGTATTTTCATTGGGGTGGGGGGGGGGGGATGCAGTGGGGAAGACAGTGGGCAGTCTACTGAGATCCTCTCCTGGGAGTGCAGAATCTGTAGTAGAAGTAAGTTGATAGTGGAGCAGGAGCGTAAGATCTGTGCCCTTCAGGTGCAGTTACAATGCGCAAAGGAGAAACTAGGTAGGTTGAGGGGCGTGAAGGGTGGTGGGGAATGGGAACTGGCAGTTGGCAAGAAGGCAGCTAGGAGGAGGAGGTATACTTTGCGTATATGCAATAGATTTCACCAACTGTCAGAGTTGAGTGGAGAGGAGCCTCTTGTAGCTGTAGATGTAGGGAACATGCAGCAGTCCTCAGCAGTTAGGAGTCCTAGGTCAGTTGCAAAGCCTAACAGAAACAAGAAGGTTCTGCTGCTAGGTAGTTCGCACAGTAGATATGTGGGACAGTAGTTGCAGAAAGTGTTGGGGAGTGAGTACCAGGTCACCAGCATTATGAAGCCTACTGCAATGTTGGCTCAGGTAACTGACAGCATAGGGGAGTTATGTAGGAATTTACGAAGGAAGATCAAGTAGTGATAGTGGGTTGAGCAGGGACAGGGAATATGATGTAGGTGGTGACGTGGTAAAGATTGCTACTCAAACTGGTGGTACTAATGTGCATTTCGTGCAATTGTTTTAGCGTCATGATTGGCCTCATCTTAATGCAGCTGTTAGGCACGTTAACATGGGACTGGATAGGGCACTGATAGCAGAGTAGATTGGGTTTCACTCGGCATGGAATGCACCTCAATATATATTCGAAGGGGAGGCTGGCAAAGCTTATAGGTGACAGTGTAGTGGGTGGTGGTAGGATCATTCATGGAAAAATTCCTCTAGTAATTGGTGTTAGAGCTGCACCTTTTTTAGACTGAAGTTAGCTGATATGTATACTTGCTAAAAGGAAGTCCCTCTAATAGAGTGCTCACCTTCAGAGGATATCATGTTTCCAAGTAGAGAAGGAATTAGCATATTTCATCAAAATATAAGAGGTATTAGAAATAAAGTTAGTGAACTGCTTATAGATGTTAGCTCTGAAATTATTTGTATGTCACAGCACCACTTAAATAATTTGATGATTCAGAGGCTTCCTTCATGAGGATACAGATTAGTTGACTGTTTTTGACGTTCTTTGCGGGGTGGGGGAGTCGCTATGTAAGTAAAAAACAGTATTCCATTTGAGTCCATAGACGTATCACGACACTGCACTGAACAGATAGTTCAATGTTGTGCAGGGGCAGTTGAATTTAGTGAAACTAAACTTCTAATTGTTGTTGTTTGTAGGTCCCCTAACTCTGACTTGAGAGCATTTCTGCTCATGATAGAGAGGATTCCTGATTCACTTTGTAGGAAGTACCAGAAATATAAATTTTGTATATGATGGTGCAAGAAAAAGGGTGTTGGTAGATCTAAATTCGTATGATCTGATTCAGACTGTGTTTTTTCCAACTATGGTGCAGGGGAACAGTAGCACAACCATAGACAATATTTTTATTCATTCTTCATTACTAGATGGGCATTCTGTTAGTAAAAGGGTGAATGGCCTTTCAGACCATGATGCACAAATTTTAACACTAAAAGGCTTTTGTACTCAAACAAATGTAACATGTAACTACAAACTATGTAGGAAAGTTAATCCAACAGCAATAGAGTGTCTTTTTATACCTTGTCAAGGAACAAGAGTGGCAGGATGTTTACAGTGCTGATAACATAGATGACAAATATAATGTTTTGCTTAACACATTTCTCATGCTCTTTGAGAGTTGCTTTCCATTAGAACGTTCTCAACGGAGTACAAGTAGTAATAGGTAGCCCTAGTGGCTGGACAGTGGGATAAGGATATCATGTAGAACAAAGCAGGAATTATATCAAAATGTTACAAGTAGTCTCAATCAAGCTACAGTATCCCATTACAAACAGTATTGTGAGGTGCTTAAAAATGTTATTAGGAAGGAAAGAGCATGTGGTATGCAAATAGAATAGCTAATTCACAGGATAAAATTAAAACCATGTCATCAGCTGTGAAGGAAGTGCCTGGTCAGCAGCACAAGGTCAACGATATAAAGTGGAAATACGGAAGCGTCCGATCCCACCCGTCTGCTTTGACCCATGACGTCACAAATATGGCGGAAACAAAAACAAACACACACACTTTCCACAAGAAGCCTAATGACACTAACGGGACAAGCGCGGGAAATGGGGTGTTTTGGGTGGGGGGCAAACTAAATATAAACAAATTTAGACGCCTTGCGTAGCTACAAAGTGTAAGTGAAGACAGCCATGCATGAATACCCACCCACCTCCCCTGGGGTCGTAACCCCTGCAACCCATAGAAGATAAAGATGCCTCTGTAGCTGATTAGTGTTTTTTGTCTTTTTAAAAAAAAATCTCACGGGATAGAACGAACAGATCAGAAAGATAAATATAATAAACTAAAACAGAAATTCGAGGAAACAGATAATTAAAATAAGTAATAAGTGTTTTTAAATTTAAAAAAATCTCACGAGATAGAACGAACAGATCAGAAAAGTAAATAAAATAAGATAAAACAGAACTGGAGACAGCCACACTCAAACCAAACTCCGCGCCGTCATGACGTCACACACGACAACACCCTTACGTCACGGGTCAAAGCCGACGTGTTGGATCGGACGCTTCTGTCGACCCTATAAAGTTAGTTTGTAGTAAAAATATTTCTGTTACTGATAAGTCAGATAAATGTACAGTATTCAACAATCATTTTCTTAGCATTGCTGGTGAATTAAATAAAAACTTAGTTTCTACATAGAATCATATAACTCTCTTGGAAAATGCCTTTCTGAGACTGATGTCTGAAATACTCCTCTGTGATACTGACAAGGGGGATACTGAGGCAATAATTAAATCACTAAAGACTAAGGGCTCTCATGGATATGATGGAGTACCTAGCAAAATATTAAAGTATTGTGCTGCACATGTTAGCTCTGTATTTAGCCATACTTGTAATTTTTCCTTTAGGAATGGTCAGTTTCCTGAACGATTAAAGTACTCAGTAGTGAAACCTCTTTATAAAAAGGGAGAAAGGGATTATGTAAACAATTTTAGACCTATTTATATTCCATCAATGTTTGCTAAAGTTATTGACAACACTGTGTATGTAAGGATAATTTATCATTTTATATCACAATTTGCTATCCAATGTACAGTTCGGCTTTAGAAGACGTTTAACAATTGAAAATGCTATATTCTCTTTTCTCTGTGAGGCACTGGATGGGTTAAACAAAAGGTTTCGAATGCTAGGCATGTTCTTTAATTTAACTAAGGCGCTTGACTGTGTTGAACAGAAAATATTGCCCCTGAAGTTGGACCATTACGGAATACAGGGAGTAGCTCACAATTTGTTCACCTCTTGATTCAGCAACAGACAGCAAAGGGTCATTATTCACAATGTTGAGAATGGCTGTGGTGTCGGGTCTGCGTGGGGTACCGTCAAGTGGGAGGTGCCCCAGGAATCAGTGTTGGGGCCACTCCTGTTCCTTATTTATATAAATGATATGCCCTCTAGTATTACGGGTAACTCTGAAATATTTCTGTTTGCTGATGACACCACCTTGGTAGTAAAGGATGTTGTGAGCAACATTGGCTCTGTTTCAAATAATGCAGTTCTGTCATTTCTTGTTAACAATATTAGCTTATTCCCAAGAATATGCAGCTTTCACTCGGTTAATACATGGCAAAAATCAAACCTGCATTTGGATCCAACATCCTTCACTCTTGTGCAGAAAGGTGTGCAGTATACTGCTGCATCCATAATAAGCTACCACAAGAATTCAAAATCTCAGCAAAATTCCACGCACTTTCACATCGAAACTGAAGAGTTTCCTCATGGTTCACTCCTTGTATTCTGTTGAGGACTTCCTTGAAAAATTAAGCTGATTCTTATGTTATATGGTTGATTGTGTTTACTTAAACTTATGGCTTGACTCTTTTTGGGTTCATAAACATTTTATTTTATGTTATTGCTTTTATGTTGTAATTTCATGTACTGACGCATTCCATGACCTTGGAGATTTGCTCCTCAATTTGGTCCTAAAGAACTTGACATGCAAATAAAATAAAATAAATATCTACAGTCAAGACAGCACTATACAAGAGACAGCTCTATGCAAGGCCAGTGATGGATATGTTCTTAACTTTTTAAATAACGTAAACCAGCATGGAAAAGCATCAAAGCTGAAATAAATTGACAAAAGATAGATTACAGTATCCAGTTCCTCCTGATATACCAAATAAATTCTTTGCAGAGTCTAAAGTAGACACCAACATTAAGGTTGACGTGAGCAAGACTGAATACTGCAGCCATTACCCAATAAATCATCTGAATGTTTTAAATGGAGTCACGTAACTTGCCGACGTGTCAGTGAAGCAATAACTAATTCAGTAATTCCTGAACTGAAGACCATATTGCTTTTCTAATTTTTCATAATCAAGCGAGTCGATAAGTTAGGTAGTGCAGCAATTACCAACTCATTTCACTAATCCGAATTATTTATAAAATAACAGCATTGTACACACCATCAGATGAACCAATATTTTGAATATAATAACCTAATCTGCCCTGCACAGTATGGCTTTCAATCCACCTACTCTACTCCGAAAGCAATTGACAGGACCATAACAAAGGTATAAGACTGCTGCGTCAATGCGTTGAGGGACACTACTGGATTTAACAAAAACCTCTGACACATTGCCCCACACTATTCAAATAAGAAGGCAATAGTGCTATGGAATAGGGTAGGAAGCCCTCCTGCAGTTATACCTAAGCAATAGAAGAGATCATTTACTGTGTGTGAGAATAACAAAAAATCAATATCCTTTACCCATTAAAAAAGGAGTGCCGCAGGACTCCGTTTTTGGCTCTTTTCTGTTATCTATATAAATAAATGGTCTGCCTTACATACTGCCCTGTGATGCTCTACTACATGCAGATGACACCACATTAATTGCTCAGATGAGTTACAATTGGAAGTAGCAATGACAATAAACACTTGTACCTCCCGATTTCAAGTTAATGCATTGCACATAAACAGTAGCAGAACATAAAACATTGTATTTAATCTGAATGCCCCCCAAGAAAGAAAATAAATCAGTGAAACTTCTTGGATTCCATACTGATCAACTTCTAAGCTGGGTTACACAAACAGATAGCTTATGCTCCAGACTTGCACGTGCGAGTTAAATACTGTATAAGCTGAGAGGCTGTATAAGTGGAACTCTGCTGTTGTGGGCATACTTTGCTTTTTTTCAGTTCCCACCTGTCATATGGAATTTTGCTATGGGGACACTCACCTGGATCTGAAATTGTCCTTAAATGCCAAGAAAGGCCATCACACATTGTGGGAGTTACACTATGAGAGTCATCTACATG
Organism: Schistocerca piceifrons; assembly: GCF_021461385.2. Classification (NCBI taxonomy): domain Eukaryota; kingdom Metazoa; phylum Arthropoda; class Insecta; order Orthoptera; family Acrididae; genus Schistocerca; species Schistocerca piceifrons. Next base: position 313,120,091 of record NC_060139.1, on the reverse strand, counting down.
ATTACTCTGCTATTCACAATAAAGTGCCTGGCAGAGGATTCAAAGAACCATCTTCAAGCTGTCTCTCTACCATTCCACTCTCGAACGGCGCATGGGAAAAACGAGCACTTAAATTTTTCTGTGCAAGCCCTGAATTCTCTTATTTTATCATGATGATTATTTCTCCCTATGTACATGGACGCCAACAGAACGTTTTCGCAATCAGAGGCGAAAACTGGTGATTGGAATTTCACGAAAAGATCCTGTCGCAACAAAAAACACTTTTGTTTTAATGATTGCCACTCCAATTCACTTATCATGTCTGTGGCACTATCTCCTGTATTTCGCGATAATACAAAACAAGCTGCCCTTCTTTGTACTTTTTCGATTTCGTCCGTTAGTCCCACCTGATGCAGATCCCACACTGCACAACAGTGATGTAAGCAGTCTCTTTAGTAGACCTGTTGCACCTTCTAAGTGTTCTGCCAATGAATCACAGTCTTTGGTTTGCTCTACCCACGACATTATCTATGTGATCGTTCCAATTTAGGTTATTTGTAATTGTAATCTCTAAGTATTTAACATAGGCTAGTTGAATTCACAGCTTTCAGATTTGTGTCACTTACTGCGTAATCGAAATTTAGTGGATTTCTTTTAGTACTCATGTGAATAACTTCACACTTTTCTTTATTCAGGGTCAACAGCCACTTTTCGCACCATGCAGATATCTTACCAAAATCATTTTGCAATTTGTTTTGATCATCTGACAACTTTACAAGATGATAAATGACAGCATCATCTGCAAACAATCTCAGACAGCTATCAATATTGTCTCCTATATCATTAATATAGATCAGGAACAATAGAGGGCCTATAACACTTCCTTGGGGAACGTCAGATATTACTTCTGTTTTACCTGATGCCTTTCCGTCTACTACACATTACTTTAAGGAAATGAATATTATGACATTACCTAGTTTATAAATTTATAATTACCTAGTATACACCAAAGAAGACATAAATACTCTTGACCTTAGGATGTCAATAAACCATTATAAAACTAGGCACAGACACGCAACTGACAAGCAACATGCCAGATTAGCAGAGGTCTACAAGAGCTATAAATATCTTGGTCTCAAACATTTTAACAAACTACCTAAAAATGCACATTCAGTGCTCCTGAATATATTTAACAGTGTAATAATGGAGTGGATAAAAAGTAAGCATTCTATACAGTGAAGGAATTTCAAGAATGTACAATAGATGACAAGATACAATACAGTTTTGAGATGGGAGTACACAAAACTATAAACCATAATATTTTATTAAGCTAACAGGGTGATATATTGATTTACTTTGTTATATTGTATAAGGCAATACAGATGAAAACTTTGTGATCATTATAATTATTTACAAATTATTTAGGTATAAAAAGATATTAATGTAATATACTGATTCATTGTGGCATACTGTATTAGGTTTGAAAGAAATTGATCAGTTTGTATAACAATTTACATTCCTAACAAAGTTAGCCAAGTAAAAGCCTACTTCAGACATAATTAGGGAAGCGACGAAGATTGAGTTTAACGTCCCATCAACATTGATTTAATTAGAGATCGAGCAAAAGCTCAGAATCTGCCAAGGAGGTGGAAAGAAATCAGACATGCCTTTCAAAGGAACCATCCTGGAATTTGCCTGGACAGATTTAGGGAAATCTTGGGAAACCTACATCTGGATGGCCAGAAGTTTGTTTAAACCGTCACCTTGCTGAATGAGAACCCAGTATAATTAGGTAAGGATCCTTGTAAAATCACTGTAATTTGAAATTCTCAGTGTATATGAATTTTATACGACAACACTGATTGCACGTAAACACGTTGAAAGATGAATAAATGTTCTATTTCACAAGCTAGACAGCCACACAAATTTTTATCTAAAAATGCATCATGCATCTATATGATAGACATAATAATATATATTTTTTTAAAAAAATGCAATGTGATGTTAGTAGTATGAGGAAAAATTGTGACACAGAGGACCTACCATTACAATACAATAAAATGAAACTAGGATGTTAACTCAACCAAAACATGTTTGTGTCAGAAAGGTTCATACTAACCAATATAGAAATAAAATTGTTTAACAAATTACTACAAAGCATAAAATCTATACGACCTAAATAACAGTGTATTTGAATCATGTATAGGAAAAACCTACAGTATCACTGTTTCTAATCAATGAGTGAAAGTGAATGTTTGCAAACATGAACATTCTTCCTTCTTATCACTAGTTTACGTTGAATGTCCGACTTCGTCTAGTACATCGTACTGCATATGATCAAATGGGCAGCTGGAACGCCTGACAAGAAAGAGGTGACTTTTAAGGCTGATTAAAAATTAATTACATTTAGTAATGTAAGCCATTATTGTTTGAATGTATGCGATTTCTGTAAAGTTATTACTTATCTTACCGTTTCTTCCGCTACTTGACATTTTACAGGTGGTAAATCCTTGGTGCTTTTGATCGACGCCTTTGGTACTGTTTGAGCTGTTTTACGGATTTCATTTGCCAAGCATAAGGTTGTGTACAATTCTGGGACGGCATATTTATGCGGAGGTTCGCCTAGGTCACTAGTTTTACTGCTTCTTGTTGAATACAAACTATGGACATCGACACATTGGGATAGTCCCTTATGTCGGCTGACTGATACTGGTTGCTCGACATTTCTAACTAACGATTTTTTCGCCTGAGATTTCTTGGGCGATTTTTTAATTGCTCCAGTTCTTGAGCTACAGCTATGCCGTGATACGGAGTTTGATCTAACGGGTATCCGAGATGGAACTGACACTTGTGTATTAAGTTTGTCATCTTTGAAAGTCACACGCTTCTCACTTTTTGCGCCAAGCTCCTTATTTGATGCCATAACTACAACAAAAATGTCATTTACAAAAACGTTACTTGCTGTACTAGTATTTTAAACACACTGGCGTAAAAGAACAACAAGAAGCCAAGAACTCATCTTCCACTGTTCCCGCGAAAACAAAATACAAACAGTAAACATACACCGCAGTGAATAATTATGGAGATGAAAATGTGTCGATCAAAACCTTCGAGTTTCGACCATAAATATATGGTCGAAGATCAGAACGAAGTACACAACTACTATACAACTGGTATTTAATTGAACCTGAATGCCTAAATTATTCTACAAATATTGTTTTGCAACATATGTACTGACAGAGATGGAGGTAAAAAAAATTTTACGTCCGTAGTAACAGAAGACATTTTGTTCAATAGCCAAGAGAAGTTAGCAAGAAAATAATGTTCGGAAACAGCCCCGTCAACAAAAACAGTTTAAAAACTGGCTCAATGCACTATGGGACTCAACATCTGAGGCCACCTGTCCCCCTAGACGTAGAACTTCTTACACCTAACTAACTTTAGGACATCACACACATCCATGCCCGAGGCAGGATTCGAACGTGGGACCGCAGCAGCCGTGTGGTTCTGGACTGATGCGCCTAGAACCGCTCTACCATATCAGCCGGCTCCCTGTCAACACATTTATACTAAGACTGTTTGTCGGTGAACACGCTAAGTTCCAAAACTACTACCACAAAAGTAAAAAATAAACTTCCATTTCATGTTAAATGATTCATTGGAGATATGACTAAATTTAATAGACAGCTGTAACTTTATCTTTCGAATAGTTCTTTCGGGATATTCCATATAAAGTGGGCAGACTTATAAGTTTTATAACTTAAAAATTTGGTACTTTTTATATATTGTTTGATATGACTGGACTTTTTACTGTATGGCAACAATGTTTGTTGCTCATTATTGCTTTCCCTCCATAATTTCTAGCCATTTTTATTTTTCATGTAATGGCGCAGTGTGAGTTATTGGAGATTTTGGGCCACGATGTCAACTAATTGGCAGGTAAGAATTAGCATATCGTTATTTACATTACTGTTATATACCTTCTTGTATTGCGTAAACGGTATAAAACTGAAGTAGGTGAATTCCAGGTTAGGATAAATAACATAATACAACAGCATGAACTTTCATGTAACACGAGTCACTTTCATGTAATTAAGTTTTTATATTAAGAGGAATGTTAGAGCTAACTTCATCTTGTTTAGTTATTTACTTCTTTGTGTGAATGTGTAAATAATATCAGTATTAAAAATTTGCCAATTTTAACCAATATTGTAAAAACAGAAAATTAAATGTGTAACGTGAGCCACGTTATCTGAGTCAGAGTTATATTTTTTAAGGTTACAGGAACAGGATGCTCATAACAGCAGCAGAAAGACAAATAATGAGATGGAAAAGTTAAAGAGTGAGGAAAAATATGAAAAATTGAAGAGGATGCATCTGGAAGAAGCTAGAAAAAGTCAAAAGAAGCATAAACTAAAGTTTCTGCATTTGTGTGCACATAAACAATGACTGACTTGAAGAAAGAAGAGCTGAAACTAGCGAGAGAGTTAGAAAACATAGTGTCTCTGTATACGTCACATGGTGCTCTAGGCAAAGCCATCTTCGCCATGATGTAAAGTCGTAGTTGTTCGTGAGCTATTCAGTGACTTGTGTGGAAATTCATCCATTGGAAAGTCTGAAAGACCCAGTCATGGCAGTTGTTACAAAATAGAGAAGAGACCTTAGTTCTGAAACTAAAGACTTGTAACTTGTTTCATCTGTCGTGACGTCAGTTGCCAGTCACCAGGCAGGGAGGACACAAAAGTGATTAGAGAAAATAATGAGGAAAAAGTCAGTTCACATTCATCACTTAATCATATCTATCATGGAAACATATGACGCATCCAAACAGAAAGACCTTGAAGTTCAAATTGTGAAATCTTAAGTTTGCAAAAGTACGGCCACCACATGTTCAATTACGCAGCAAACTACCTCATAACATATGTTAGTGTAAATATCACGAAAATTTCATAAATGGTGTCAGCAGCCTTCATAGCAAACATGATATAACAGTCCAGCTTACAGCAACAAATTTACATCATCCATCAAATGCCAGCCACCCAGAGAGCTTTGCTGACGGAATGAATGTAAATTGTCAAAATGGTAGAAGTTTCAAAGAAGCCCATAAAATTGACAAGCTGGAAGTTGTGAATTTATTATGGTATATTTGGAAGATGGAAGAAAACGACTCTAAAATTATTAAAATGAAAGAAGGCTCTACGGCTGACATAGCGAAATACAAAATTTCCACAATTCCTTAGTTTCTTGCTCACTGCTGTACAAAGAGAGTTCAGTCTGCATCTTATTATCAGTAAAAGTAAATGGTTCTCAGCGAAGATTATAAGGAGTTTACATTGCTGCATATTGATTTTGCTGAAATTGCATTTCTGTTTATCTAGATGAGGTGCAAGGTGTGTATTGAACACAAGTTAGTATTTTCACTGTTCCATTCAGGCTCTCATCATACAGGTGTTGTTTCAGACAGCTTAACCCATTCCAAGGTTACTGTGATTGCATACATTAGCAAGGTACTGTCAACTATTCCAAAAAAATTGAAGGTAGTTTCAGTCTGGTCCGATGGACCTGCCTCACAATTTAAAAACAAAAATATTACTGCCCTTGTATCTCAACTTCAGTCGACCCTCAATGTGGAAATCTAATGGAACTTTTTTGCTGCATCTCATGTTAAAGGAGCCATAGATGGAATTGGTGCACGTGTGGAAAGGCAGTAAAAAATTTTGTAGTAGTTGATGCATTAACATTTGCTCACCACAACTATACGGGTTCTTCATGTCCACTCATGAAATTCAAGTAATCAGTATGAAACTTAATCTGGCTTAAAAATTTTTGCCAGCATGATCAGCACCAAACATAAAAAAGCATTCACTGTTTTCACTACAAGAAAGGAGTACTACAAACATATCTGCTGTCTCCAAAGAATTTCCCTGATGCAGCTCATGATATTGAAGGAACTAGGCCTATAGAAAGTGTGAAAATTGGAGACTGATACAAAGGAGAATATGGTTGTTAAGTGTATGTGGAGAAGTACATACAATTTTTGGAAATTCTTATCTAATGAGTGCAGTGGAGCATGCTGGTCACTATTGGAAATGGCTTGTGAAATGTGATGGAAACTCTGTTCACACAGGAGAAAATTATAAAAAAAATTAATCCACCAGATATTGTCGATGCAAGGCGATATTTTCAGTCCTCTGACTTCTCACTAAGTTTACAGTTTATTTTCCCTGATGTCATGCTCGTGTAATTTTTACAGTGTTTAAAAAGTGAAATGGTGATCTTAAGATTATCTTATTGGTAAATAACATCATGTTTTCAATTCTCTGCTCACAGGAAAAAGTTTTTCTGACAATAAGTAGCAAGTAACATGAGTTGCGTAACATTGAGTCATGCACTTTTTTCAATATACTTTAATATTTTACACGCTATAAATATTTTTAGAAATCTGTAACTATGTCACTTGAATGCCAACCTAATTTGCATTTTCTTTGATGAAAACTTGATCCACACTCCTAACAGTTTGCGGACACTTATAACGTAAAATTCACATTAGCAATAGGATGTCCCAAATTTGTAACATGAGCACAATATAAATTACATTCTTGTTCTTTAATTTTAATGCTCTTCCTTGCTTAAATATTAATTCCAGATCTTTACAAAAGAAAATATAGGTTTATGGATTGATAAAACTGATTTGAGAATGTAACATCAGTCACCATGGAATCTCCCTTTCTATTTTTTACAGAAACTTATTTACAGTGTGTAACAATTAGTACAATGTGTTTAATTTTAAGCATTCCTCTGAGAACTGACCATGTAGCACTGGCATATCAATTGATGGCAGAATGCTTTTTATATTTATTACAATGTAAGACATATAATTTGTTTGTGCAACCATTGTTACCACTATAATTTGTGTTGTCTAATCACTTGAACCTTATGTATCTTTATATATGATTTAGTTTGTAAACCTCATGACCATTTAGATATGGTTATTACTGTAATAATCTGACATGATATACATCCTAGCGATACATTTGCATCAAGGATCTATGGAACATGAAAATAAATAAGTAAATAAAACGAATTTTTATGGGGTTTTCGCAGGTAACTTGGGCATAGTTTGAGGCACCATGTAGGTTTTAGTTTTTCAAAAAGATATCGTGATACAAAGTTTTACTATAACTTCCTTGTTTTTTTTTTTTTTTTGTCTGAACACGTGAATTTCCAAAACTATGAGACTGATTTTATTGGGTTTTCACTGGTACTAAAGCGTAGCTAGGGAAAACCATATAGTATATATTTAATCAAAATTGAATCACAAAAAGAATTATAAAATGTATGTATTCATGTTTGTTCCACATCTCCCCTGAAACCACTGGACTGATTTCAACAAAGCATGGTATACGTATCACCTGTTGTCCGGAAAGAATTTCTGTGGGGTTAAGAAGAACCATCTACCAATCAAAGGAGTAAGAGTGTATGTGAAAGAGTGTATGTGAAAAAGAATGTAGGCTACGAGACGTAATTCCCAAATTTTATACATGCAGTATTTGAGAACGAGAACACACAATGACTTGCCACAAACTTTACATGTAATTTCAAACCTTTACGAAATTTTCTCACTGATAGCTCATACAGAATGATGAAAGGGAAAAAAGTTTATCACTTACTATACTTTCTCTGTTCATAAGGCAGGTATATTTCCTCTTAAACAGAAGAAAGTACTTAACTACAGACAGGCTGACAGAATTTTTAAAGTAATTCATTATGAGAATGATGACACAGATCAGACAAGGGGTCAGAAAGAGAATGATCACGAACAATTATCAGATGGAGAGGAAGAAACCATTCCAGATGAGCTAGACTCTTCTGTAAAAGATGCACAAAATGGTGATGTGGCCACAATTTAAAGGAGGGAGACTGGGTTAAGGTTAAGTTTTCTAATGGTAAGGTTCTTCAAATTGATAAAGAAAATGGACTATATAGTGAAATGTTTCTTTGCCAATTGAACAAGTGCTCTGATGTGTGTGTTTTGTGCCCGATGAGTGTGTTTTCCCAAAACCTGATATTCTTGGTGTTTTGAAGACACCATCTATTTCTGTAATGACTGATTTGTTTGGATAATCAGTTTGTTCATTTTTTGTTACCCCTGATTTGTATAATTGTAAATTATATTGTAAAAATTATAGGTATCAGTTTAAAATAAACAAAAGTTCCTTTGTACTGCCAGACTTATGTAATAAATATCATCAAGTCCGTCTTAAAAAGGTAAATTATGTCCCTATACAGCCCACCAGATATTTGGATAGGGAACACAATGATAAATAAATAATGTCCCTTTTCACCTCAGCATTGGAGGGAATAGGGACACAAACATGTTCAAGAAAAAGGAGAACATATTTTCATGATATAGCATGGATTGCATGAGCAGTGTTACGCAATACAAAAATATTACCTTCAGTACAGAAGTTATTTACTGTTCAGGGATGACAAAAGAAACGCAGAACTGTCCCTATTCACCCCAGTTTATGGTATATTGATGTTATGAACAGTGAGATGCGTGAAAAACTGCTGCATCATGCCAGACATTAAACTTTATTAGTTGTTTTGAAGAAATTAGGCGAATTAGGGAAAAATATTTACTTTTTGAAAAAGCTATTTACTCTTTCACTTATGAACTTTATCATTACTGAGTCACTTATATCAAAAAAGGGATAACTCATGATTGATACATTGTGCAGGAGAAAGAAAAACACATTCTACATCATTTGTTTGATAATTTTTTTCTGCAGTCAGAAACAGTTCATTTTCTGCACCATGTGAGGCTAATATTACTGCGTTTGAAAAATAATTGTAGCTGCTGTGGTGATTTTTAACACCTGGATTTCTCCCCTTATAGCAATAAAAAGGAAGCAGATATAGTTAAGGCACTTATATAAAATGTATGAACGTAAGTATTCTGATTATAATAAATGCAAATATGTCTGTCCTGAGTGTACTGTTGCACAGAAAAATACATTATTACCATACATAATCACGTTATGAAGTACTTGTACATTTAAATGATAACCAAATAACTTGCTGTTTCTGAATGCTTCAGAACCTACACCACCAAATATGTTTAATATTAACCTTAGAATTTTTAAGTATTTAGAAAATTTCCCCAAGTTTATATGAAATAAACATAAAACACATTACAAAAGATGCTATGCCACTTGTTCATAAAACTGTCTTAAGTTTACCAAAAATTAATACAAAACATGTTAAAAAAGATGATTGGTTCTAGCTGCTTTTCAGTCAACTTCATACATTCCCATGGTGAGACACAACTTAAGCTAATTATAAAAGAGTTGGTACTGTGGTTCTATAATATACTACAGTAATTTCACAATAAGATCTAACTTTTCTTATGTGTTGGAACTAACTTCTGTTTGAGGAAGCCCAGTGTTCTTGCTGGGAAAATAGATCCTGGCTTTCACTAATGTAAAGGTATGGACTTTGAGTCCTCTGATATAGGGCTTACGAACTACTTCCCCTTTCTTTTCTGAACTGTACTCGTAGTACACAAACTGCTGGAGAGCAAACAACGCTTTGGCCTTTTCAAGTACCTTTTTCCAATTTTTTTCATATAATACGATGGCCTTTCTGCATAAAGGGATCCACCATTTCGGTCATTTTTGATGCATAAACTTTAATGGAACCAAGGTGGTTGGATTCAGTGATGAAATATACTTTTCTGCAATAAGCACTCAGTCGGACATTCGCAACTCTCTTTTTGCAACACCAAAGTCACGGTCAGGTGGTACATTACATCACATTAATTACATTACATAAGAGTTGCATCTAATGGGGAAACAGTGATAGATTTTATCAGATTCAGTAACATTTTTACGTTCATATAATTGTGATTTTGGTGTTCACATGCATCACTGAACAACTGGGTTCCTAAATATGTTTCTCTACTCTATTTCTACCCTGCTTCAACAACAGTAATTCAATTTTCAAATTAAAAGGCAGTCTCTGTTGCAGGTATTTATTTTAAAAGTGATGAGTTTCATGTTAGGGGCACATCCCCAGTCAAAAAGTAGACATTGAAAGGAATGTAACCACAACATTAAAATATAAAACTGGAAAAAAAATCATGGAGAAAACCAGTGTGTGGATAGGCTTGTAGTGAAGCCGGTCCACACACCAGTTTTCTCTATGATTTGGCTTCCAGTTTTAAATTTCACAATTTCACTTATGCTCCATTCAGAGTCTGCTTTTGGACCAGTGCAGTTTATGCAGTCTAAGAAATTATGAAGATGTGTCACTAGTGTAAAATGTGTCAATTTTAAAATATACCTACAACAGAGACTGCCTTTGTAGCTGAGAAATGGCATTCTGTTGTGTTGTTGGCGACAAAGTTCTCAATGTAATGCTACAGAAAGATTCACACTTCATTACGACCTCTCTTACATTGGCCCTCATGACAATATAACATACCTTCATCCATTTGTATGTTGTGTATCTCAATACTACAAACCCAGAACTGCTTGAGATTCTTGCAAAAGCAAATGTGGAAGTGAGATGTTCTGTACATAATCAAATGATAAAGCCAATCGTCATTGTCTTCGAAAATTTTGGCCACTTTTTTAATTACAGCATGAAACCATTTTTTATGGACAAGCATTCCATATTATATATCAGTGAAAACCTTAGCAGTACATAAAAGGCAACTGTATACTAAAAAGTGGTCGAGCTTATCTTTTGTTGCCTTGGTTTCTCATTATCATTTGAAACTTCAAACTCTGAACTGCTGATCTGAATATTAATTTGTAGCAGCCAACAAAAAAATAAAAATAACTGGTTCAGCATGATTCCAGACGTGCTACATGTATATTTCTCTCACAAATTTGACAGCTCCTGTAGTTGTCCTCTATTAGAATCAAATTCATATTTCAGTCCACTCTCTACATAACAAGTGGCAAGGTAATGATGGCAGTCGGTTTTCATTCCAATTGGCGCATTTGTGTCTCAGTAAATTGAAACCAGCAACATCTGCGTGAGGGGAAGAGCTTCACACAGCTGTAGGTCACAGTAGGGTGCAGCAGACTTAGAGCAAAGAAACTCACAGTAGATTGGTTCCAGAAGAGAGTAGGTAGTAGTCATGGGAGGGGTGTAGGCTACATCGTTGATGTTTTTGAAATCCATGCTGGCTGGCATTGAGGAGATCATTCTGTTCAAGATATTCATTATGTTTGAGCTCAGGATATGTTCTAAGTTTCTACAACAAACCAGTGTCAAGCATATTGGACGGTAGATTTGTGAATCACTTCTACTACCCTTCTAGTAGGTGGGTGTGATTTGTGTCTTTTCCAAGAACTGGGCACAGTTTTTTGTCCAAAGGATCTATGATAGAGGATAATTTACAAGAGGGGCTAACTCACCCACAAATTCAGTATAGCATCTGACAGGGATCCATCAGGGCATGGAGCTTTGTTCAATTTTAACAATTTCACGTTTATAGACACCACTGAGACTAATAATTATTTCACTCATCTTTTCAGTGGTACAAGGATTAAATTGCAACAACTCTCCTGTGCTTTCCTTTGTAAAGGAACATTTGAAAATGGAGTTGAGCATTTAGCTTTTGCTTTGCTAGCCTCAGTTTCAGTTCCTGTCTCATTCAGTGGGGACTGGATACTAACTTTGGTACTGATAACAACCTTTTTACACATGACCAGAATTTCTTTGGGTTCTGCAAAAGATCACTTGGCAGTATTCTGCTACAGTGGTCATTGAAGGCATCACACATTGCTCTCTTGACAGCCAAACATGTTTCATTCAGCATCTCTCTGTCTATAGCCCTATGCTAAGTTTTACATTTTTTATGCAGTAATCTCTGTTGCTTTAGAAGTTTCTTTACAGTGACTGTACTCCGTGGAGGTTGCCTCCTGTTATGAACTGTTCTACTGGGTACATATCTATCCAGTGCATGTCAACATTTTTTTTAAACTTGAGCCAGAGTTACTCTACATGCTCCTTACCTGTACTGAAAGTTTCAAATTCCTCATTGAGATATGACACTACTGATTTTGTATCTAGTTTACTGAACATATGCATTGTTCTGCTTATTTTAGTTGTTCTTTATATTTCGGTAATCATTGTTGCCACAACTGCACCATGGTCACTGGTACCAGTTTTGATGTTGCCATCCTCAAAGAGGTTAGGTCTGCTTGTTGCTATTAGATCCAATAGATTCTCATCATGAGTGGGTTTCCTAACTATCTGTTCTAAGTAGTTTGCAGAGAAGGTCTCAAATGAAAAACAGCCCACAGTTGCACTAAATTATGCTTATTCTAAACCTTGACCATGGTTTCTGCTATATTAATATAGCCTTCTTCAGAAGTCATACACACTAATAAATGAAAAATGTCTTAGCCCAGCGGCTGCGTCAAGACCAAAAAACACTTCAATAAACTTAAGCCTGTTTTGAACATAAGTAAAATTACATATGGCACCGTATGTCCTCCGCCATTTATTAGTGTGTATGACTTCTGAAGAAGGCTGTATTATTACAGCAGAAACCATGGTCAAGGTTTAGAATAAACATAATTTAGTGCAACTGTGGGCTGTTTTTCATTCGAGACAATTTGGTAACAGTTGTTGTTGTCGCTGCATGCTCACTTGCAAGCAGATGGTGATTTCTGATGTGAGCAAAAATCTTAAGTATTGACATCAACATCTTTTGTAATGAACTATTTTTATATGGATAAAGCAAGCCAAATGGTATGTGTGTTTCATTAAGACCACTGATATTATTTTATTTCAATAAAACAAAACACATGTGGTGACAAAAATACACATTTCCTTGGAGTTGCAAGACAGATTTGAGGGAGAAGTTCGGGTTGGTTACACCAAACAACACCCATTTTGCAGTAGTTCATTTATTCACCTAAACACATGCAAGGCTCACAAAGAACTGAAGATGGCGGAACAGCCCAAAGACAATGCTCAGAGTCCAAAGACGAATGCATATCAATGCTGGTTTCGACCCCGTCTGCGCCACAGATTTAATACCTTCACTGATTTCAAAAATAACCTCAGAAAAAAGTAGGCCTCTTGAAAGAAGTGTGTAATATAGGGAAGAGTTGTGTAAACCACTACTGTAGGTGACTGCCAATAAAATGTTGGTTCTGCTAGTTCAGTATTGTCGGTTATTACCCACTGTGCTGTATCCCTTATTTTACAGATATTTCATAATTTTTATTTTGAGAAATGGACTGAAGAGCCAAAGAAACTGGTACATCTGCCGAATATGGTGTAGAGGCCCCGTGAGTATGCAGAAGTGCCGCAACATGACGTGGCATGGGCCCGACTAACGTCTGAACTAGTGTTGGAGGGAATTGAAACCATGAATCCTGCAGGCCATCCGCAAATCCATAAGACTACGGTGTGATGGAGATCTCTTCTGAACAGCATGTTGCAAGTCATCCCAGATATGCTCAATAATGCTCATGTCTGGTGAATTTGGTGGCCAGTGGACGTGTTTAAACTCAGAAGAGTGTTCCTGGAGCCACTCTGTACCCAGCAAAGTGTTCCTGGAGCCACTCTGTAGAAATTCTGTGTGTGTGTGTGAGGTGTCAAATTGTCGAGCTGGAATTGCCCAAATCCATCAGAATGCACAATGGATACAAATGGATGCAGATCAGACAGGATGCTTACATATGTGTCACATGTCAAGAGTCATATCTAGACATATCAGGGGTCCCATGTCACTGTAACTACACATACCCCACAGCAATACAGAGTCTCCACCAACTTGAACAGCCCCTGCTGACATGCAGGTTCCATGGGTTCATGAGGTTGCCTCCATAGCCGTACATGTCCATCCTCTTGATACAATTTGAGACGAGACTTGTCTGACCAGGCGCCATGTTTCCAGTCATCAACAGTCCAATGTCGGTGTTGATGGGCCCAGGCAAGGAGCAAAGCTTTGTGTCGTGCAGTCATCAAGGGTACACGAGTGGGCCTTCGGCTCCGAAAGTCCATATCGATGATGTTTTGTTGAATGGCTTGCACGCTGATACTTGTTGGTAGCCCAGCAGTGAAATCTGGAACAATTTGTGGAAGGGTTGCACTCCCGTCATGTCGAACAATTCTCTTCAGTCATCATTGATCCTGTTCTTGCAGGGTCTTTTTCTGGCCACAGTGATGTTGAAGATTTGATGTTTTGCCGGATTCTTGATATTCATGGTGCACTCATGAAATGGTCGTACAGGAAAATCCCCAATTTGTCACTACCTCGGAGATGCTGTGTCCCATCGCTCATGCTCCAACTATAACACCACATTCAAACTCACTTAAATCTTGATAACCTGTCATTGTAGCAGCAGTGATCGACCTAACAACTGCGCCAGACTCTTGTTTTCTTGTATAGGTGTTGCTGACCGCAGCACCATTTTATACCTCTTTACTTATCTCGTGGGAAAAATATATCTAAAAACAAAGATGATGTGACTCACCAAACGAAAGCGCTGGCACGCCGATAGACACACAAACAAACACAAACATACACACAAAATTCTAGCTTTCGCAACCAACGGCCTCCTCGTATTTGAATACACATGCGGGCGGCATGGAACTTTCCAGAGCGTTGCCTGCTAAGCGACGCCTGGGACGGCGTTACCTCGTCAGCACACGAGAGAGGCGCGTGAACAAGGTGCCCTTCATCGGTGCTGACTTCCTGTTACTAAACCGTGGGACGAAAGAATTTACAGGCAGCTAACGCTGCCGGCCGTGGCTTGGCCGCAATGGAAAAATGAAGTTACAGGTTGGAGGCTCATATAATAAAGTAAAATCCCTTATTGTCTGGCTCATCCTTTACATAACGCCCACCGCCTGCCCATACCCGCCATCCTGTACACCAGTTTCTTTGGCACATCAGTGTATACAAGTACATAGCATACAAGTCCCAGCATAATTTTCTTCTTCTTATCATCCATGTTTTCTAACTTATAAACTACTTTTGAAGTGCCAAAATGTACTAGAACAAATAAAATGTCTGTAAAAAGCCACACAGTAAAACGTACTTTCGGTGAGGCTGTCGCATATCCTGAAAACCAGGACCCCTGGCCTCTGAGGAGCACTGCAGTCCTGGGTCCATGGATAAATCATGAAAATCCACTCTATTACGCCACACACAAACAGACCTGGCCAGCGGGTAGATCAGTGAGGCTAGATCAGTCGGGCAGGGCCTGCACATTAGTGGGAACCCGAATTCCTTCAGATCGGCAGGCCCAATCCATTACAAATACCTGCAGAAACGGCCTGCGGTTTTAGCCAGCCATGGAAATCCACTCATGTGGCCAGCTATTCATGAGCCACAGATAACATGTTGGTGAAATGAGACCACAGTGATCAATCCATGCAACAGATAACTTGTTTAAATACTCTCAGAATCAATAATAATGAGGATAGGTAGCAACTTAACATAAAGATGATTGCTGAGCCACAGACAGGCACATAAAAAAAGACAGTCACACTCTTACAACTTAATTTTCAGCCATAGCTTTTGTCAGAAAACGATCACACAATCACTCAGACACAACTGCCCACAGTCTGACAATCAGATCCAAACAAACCGCTCCTCATGCCCCCATGCCACTCATCGGCAGCTGTTAGGTTAGTGGCAAGAAGTGGTGGCAGTACTTACTGCAAGCTGAGGGGAGTGGTAGAAAGGAGAGAAGCAGTAGTAATAAGGGAGTAGGGAAGCGGCCCATTTACTCCATTGCACCCAGCCAGCGACGATGCACGACACCTCAGTAAACAAACCATTTCACGTACTGAGACAAAAATGAGATTTTTCCAGTGTTTTTTTTTTTCCAAATTTCCCTGACATTTCCCAGGTGTGCTTGAAATTCCCTGATTTCCAGAACCTTTGGCAACCCTGGTTAAACAGTGTATGCCAGTTTCACTCTCATTATACAAATGACATTATTTTTACACCGTCTGCTGCTGCTAATTGTTGCATTTTTAATGTTAGAATACAGAGTGTCGACTGGAACCTGTGATGCTGATAGGACATCAGGACATCTGACGCATGGTGGGGCATCAAAGTGTAGTTATAGGCATGTTGCAGGTCCCGAAATCCCTCTGGATTTGGTTGGGTCAAGGATGAAAGGCATCTCTTTGCAGTTGGCAAACATGAAAATTCATATGGCAATATGAGATTTTCTACTGATTAAATATATTTACAGTACACAAAGTTTTTCTTACTACACAAAAATTATAAACTACATGACAATGTTGTGGTTTATATTCAATGTATCATTCAGATCCACATGTTATTGGGTTTCTTAAATTTATTGTGTCTCTCTACAACAGATATGTGTTCATTTTGCTACAGATTATGAAATAATGTTACAATCTGTAAATGTTATTTGTTTGTCATGATCCATCTGCAAGTTCATACACATTTCACATCATTACCCATGATACATCCACTTAGTAAGTGTACTTGTACCTTCACTTGTTCATGAAATGACATTATTTCATTTTTCAAAGTTTGTAGTCACACACCACATTCCTGGTCAACAATTAGCAAGATGCAATTCCCATTATTGTGCGACCACTGTAACATCAGTCTAATTCCTTTCACACTGCCAACTATGTTTACTGAAGTACAGTTTTGTGCTGTAAGCCGTTTGCCAGGATCATCCAGACTTTTTGTTGGATAATACACTCACACCTGTATACACCAGGCTTCACAAAAAGGTAAGTAAGACTTTAGTCCACCACACTTTTCGGCCCAAGTCCATACTGGCAGTGTTTTGCACTGACCTGAGCATCCATTTACTATAAATATGAATATAAAGCACTAACACAAGTCTTTCAAAGTGTGTGTCAGTATCTTCACATTTATATTTTCACATTCCAGCACTCAGTTACCAACATTTATGTTAGCATCAATTACACTATTCATTATACTTTCTTCATGTCACTGATGCAAAATGAGTTTGCCCCCACACAGATATTATTTACATCAGGTAAAGAATCCCGGATTACATTCACATAGTAAAAGTCTTTGAAAGTGTATGTATATAAATCTCTTGACATTAGATCATGTGGCCATATGTGTGAGTGAATTTTGGCTTGACTCAGACTTTCACATAGGTAGTGTTTGTTTGGTGTGATGACCTTTGTCTTGTGAGATATTTAAGCTATGGATGCTTGGGCCTCCAAGCATAAAACTTAACAAAAATAAACTATACATTGCACGATAAAAGAGGATTTGCAGCAAAGTAGATAGTTACACCCAAATTGAGAGAAAGCCATGTTGTTGTTGTTGTTGTTGTTGTGGTGGTCTTCAGTCCTGAGGCTGGTTTGATGCAGCTCTCCATGCTACTCTCTCCTGTGCAAGCTTCTTCATCTCCCAGTATTTACTGCAACCTATATCCTTCTGAATCTGCTTAGTGTATTCATCTCTCGGTCTCCCTCTACGATTTTTACCCTCCACACTGCCCTCCAATGCTAAATTTGTGATCCCCTGATGCCTCCTCATTAGTTACGTGATCTACCCACCTTATCTTCAGCATTCTTCTCTAGCACCACATTTCGAAAGCTTCTATTCTCTTCTTGTCCAAACTGGTTATCGTCCATATTTCACTTCCATACATGGCTACACTCCATACAAATACTTTCAGAAACGACTTCCTGACACTTAAATCTATACTCGATGTTAACAAATTTCTCTTCTTCAGAAACGATTTCCTTGCCATTGCCAGTCTACATTTTATATCTTCTCTACTTCGACCATCATCAGTTATTTTACTCCCTAAATAACAAAACTCCTTTACTACTTTAAGTGTCTCATTTCCTAATCTAATCCCCTCAGCATCACCCGATTTAATTTGACTACATTCCATTATCCTCATTTTGCTTTTGTTGATGTTCATCTTATATCCTCCTTTCAAGACACTGTCCATTCCGTTCAACTGCTCTTCCAAGTCCTTTGCTGTCTCTGACAGAATTACAATGTCATTGGTGAACCTCAAAGTTTTTACTTCTTCTCCATGAATTTTAATACCT
Organism: Schistocerca piceifrons; assembly: GCF_021461385.2. NCBI lineage: Eukaryota > Metazoa > Arthropoda > Insecta > Orthoptera > Acrididae > Schistocerca > Schistocerca piceifrons. The sequence goes on along the minus strand of NC_060139.1, from coordinate 313,102,040 downwards.
ACTCCGAATTTTTCTTTTGTTTCCTTTACTGCTTGCTCAATATACAGATTGAATAACATCGGGGAGAGGCTACAACCCTGTCTCACTCCTTTCCCAACCACTGCTTCCCTTTCATGCCTCTCGACTCTTATAACTGCCATCTGGTTTCTGTACAAATTGTAAATAGCCTTTCGCTCCCTGTATTTTACCCCTGCCACCTTCAGAATTTGAAAGAGAGTATTCCAGTTAACGTTGTCAAAAGCTTTCTCTAATAAGTCTACAAATGCTAGAAACGTAGGTTTGCCTTTTCTTAATCTTTCTTCTAAGATAAGTCGTAAGGTTAGTATTGCCTCACGTGTTCCAACATTTCTACGGAATCCAAACTGATCTAACCCGAGGTCCGCTTCTACCAGTTTTTCCATTCGTCTGTAAAGAATTCGCGTTAGTATTTTGCAGCTGTGACTTATTAAACTGATAGTTCGGTAATTTTCACATCTGTCGACACCTGCTTTCTTTGGGATTGGAATTATTATATTCTTCTTGAAGTCTGTGGGTATTACGCCTGTCTCATACATCTTGCTCACCAGATGGTAGAGTTTTGTCATGACTGGCTCTCCCAAGGCCATCAGTAGTTCTAATGGAATGTTGTCTACTCCCGGGGCCTTGTTTCGACTCAGGTCTTTCAGTGCTCTGTCAAACTCTTCACACAGTATCTTATCTCCCATTTCATCTTCATCTACATCCTCTTCCATTTCCATAATATTGTCCTCAAGTACATCACCCTTGTATAAACCCTCTATATACGCCTTCCACCTTTCTGCCTTCCCTTCTTTGCTTAGAACTGGGTTGCCATCTGAGCTCTTGATATTCATACAAGTGGTTCTCTTCTCTCCAAAGGTCTCTTTAATTTTCCTGAAATTTTCATGAAACCTATATATACATAAAATAAAGTTTTCCATACATAACTACATAAAATTGTGTATACCTGTCCTTTTTTCCCCCTAAGGTAAGTCTTTCCGCTCCCGGGATTGGAATGACTCCTTACCCTCTCCCTTAAAACCCACTTCCTTTCGTCTTCCCCTCTCCTTCCCTCTTTCCTGATGAGGCAACAGTTTGTTGCGAAAGCTTGAATTTTGTGTGTATGTTTGTGTTTGTTTGTGTGTCTATCGACCTGCCAGCGCTTTCGTTCGGTAAGTCACCTCATCTTTGTTTTTATATATAATTTTTCCCGCGTGGAATGTTTCCCTCTGTTATATTAAAAATGATCTTATGAAACTAAATACTACAAAACATCAGTATATGTATTTCTTTAAATCACTGTGATGATACGGTACTTTTGGCTTATGCACATATGAGAACAAGGAAGTAACTACCCTAATGTGGTATATTAGTGATTATATGTGGTCCAGTATACAAATATTGCTATTTTTTGTTATTATTTTTTAGTAAAGAAGATTTGGGAAATGCTCTCACAATATTATTCTCCTATCTTATACTTCTTTGTTTTATATATAGTTTTGTTGTATGCTGCTTTCCTTAACTTTGCATTCTCACTAAGTGAAATTTTTGCTTTATAAAATTTCTCTTTCTAATTATTTTCCTTCCTAAGCATTTTGGAAAGTGGGTCTAACCACTTATTTGACTATTTAGTTTGTAACATTAACTCCGGTGGAGTGTATGTTGCGGACAAATGAGGTAAATGGTTTACAGTTTGTTCAAAAGGTTCAATGAGTTCTACCCATTTTGTTTGTATGTGTGCAGCAGAAATTCAAACAAATATGTTAAATTCTCTAAAAAACGTGTTCCTTACAATTTGTCTGAGGGTGAAATCTAGAAATTAAAATCTGTTCAAAGTTTTGCCTCCCAAAAACATTCCCCTTCTGGTGCAAGTGAAATTAGAAGCATTGTCAGGCAGTATTGATTCTGGCTTGCCTGTGTGAGGTATGTAGTCATCCACCATATTTTGAGTTATTTAGCCTGCTGCTTTGATTTTGTTGCATACAGTTTTAGACTTTCAAAATATGGTATAGATAGCAAATAAGTATCTTAAGTTCTCCCCTTGTGGATGGTAGCAGTCTGGAAACGTCGATGGATGTCAACTGAAGTGATTTGGTGGAAAGTATAGGATGTAGTTCAGTTTTGCAACATACTTTAAGTGGTTTCATTTTCTGACATGTGAGACAAGAAGTCTACACCTGTCATATTTTCGTGCTTGGGAAGTAATAGTAAAGCCCTAGCTTTCTTACTCATTTTGTGGGCCCAAAGGGCTCCCATGTGTCATGGGTGTACAGTATAAATATTTGTGTACTAACTGCTGGGATGCAGTCCAAAGTTATACTATTTCTATAAAATAAGATGATGTTATAGATCCTGAAATGTTGTAAACGTTTGTTATTCCAGTTTTCTGTTCTTACCTGTTTGACTTGACACCACCTTGGGCCATTATCCTACTGTTTAATCGTATTGTTGCGTATGTCAAGAATGTGTTGCCTACTTGCCTGAACGTCAATTAATAATTCTTTAAATAAATAATTTTCTATTAATTCACTGAACTTGGGTAGACCTTGGGGTAATCTTGTCAAACAACTGTGCTGTTATCTTTTCCCTTAATTTGTAGAATTTCAAAGTGATGACCTTGGAGTGCAAGGGTCCAACATGTGAGTCTTTCATGTAATAGTTTGCCAGTCACTAAGGGGACACTGTATGTCCTATGCCGCCAATGTTAAATTATCAAATTTTGGAAACTTTACAAGACACCAACTTACAATTTTCCATAATTATTGACTGCACCTTTCTAGATACAATGAACTAGAATTTTTACTAAAATTGTACTGTGGGGTATGGTTTTTTTTTTTTTTCAAACACTCAATTTTTGACAGAATTTTGTAAATAAATATACATAAAAACAAAACAACTCAGGATATTTTAAGTATTCTAGTTCCATGTGTTGAGTCTCACACTTGGCATGCTGTGAAAATTTCATGTCTCTACCATCAGTACTTTTTTAGAAAATGTGTCATTTATTACAAAAAATGTAGTTCAGAGATATTGAGGTGTAAAACTTTTTTTATTACACATTCTTATACAGATTTACATTTCTGCGTCTTTTATGCACTATAATTGCCCTGGCCCATAGTCTGTGTCTTCTTCGGTGTCACAACAGCCCAGTGCTTGCTGCCTCCTTTTCTTTCTTGCTTCTTTTGTCATTTGCTGAGCAGCTAACTCTGCTTCATGTACACGAAGATCATCCAGTTACCACAGTCCTTTAACTGTGTTCTGTCCAAATCTTACCCCTAACTTCTCCAGAACCTTAAGTCTTTCATAATTCCCATCATTAAAAGTTATTTCAGCATCAGACACTGCTAACATTAGAGCCATAAGGCCAACAAATACATTTTTAGGCACATAGCACCACACAACATTTTGAAGGACTCATTCACATTCTGGGTCTTCCCATGTAAACACTCCTTTAGTAGCTCAGGATTTGTCAAATCCCTGTAAATAGGTTTCATTGCCTCCATTACTGCCAGAGGAAGAGAATTTTTATGTGTAAATCAATGCAAGGTGCCAGAAAATTCAGCTTGCCTATATTTACACCAAGTGTTTGGTGGAGGTAGACACAAAGTGTGCCATGGCTTTTCATCGGTTGATATTCGATGAAAGAAAGTGCTCCACACGGCTCTTTTCATCTTCTCTAAATTGTCACAGTTCTCTCTAATGGCCTTCCTATAATATTCTTGTAATTCATCATTTACTTTGTTGGTTAGTCCTTTTACCTCCATTACTCCACTTGTGCCATCATAATTTTTTTATACACTCCTGCTTATGAAGTAATCTGTTCTGGTTCGCTGTACAACCTTGGAGGTACTTACTGAGAACTTCAAAATCCAAATATTTTCCAGTTTCAATACTTATTGCAGATGTAAAACCATTTTTAGAACTAAACCCACACTTTTGCCAGGATCCATCTATAGCAATGCTGATGCCTGTGTCACCCTCATTTTGTTCAACAGCTTCTGATGTAGCAGCAACCATTGTATCTTCAGCCACAGCATTTACAGAGTCCCCAATTGCAGTTACATATTTCGTATACCTAGAAGGTGGTTTTGGCAAATTCAACACAATGCAGAAAACATTGCCAGCCCTTGCACCTTTACCAGTGCATCTAAGGCCATAGAACAGTCTCACATTAGTTTCATACAATTCATTACCTGAACACTTTGATAAAGTACGAAATGCTTTTTCGTTTCTTTGCGCTTCTGATGTTTAATAAGTAATTTAGACACAACACCTATTCTAGCTCCAATATCCTCATAAAGTTTAACTTCATCACCACAAAGGCAGCAAGAGACAGTTTCAGAGAGAAGCTGTGCAAGGATTTGCAGATCAATAATGGCGTTGTCAATAATATTGTCACAGAAGAAGCTGAGTAGCTCTGTGGTGTAGTGGTTATGATGGTAAACTGTTGCATGGAGGGTCGTGAGTTCAAAACTCACCTCGACCTTATAATTTTGATTTCTATATTCGGTTCGAATACACTCTAGAAGTATCCACAAAACATGTGCAAGCATTCTGACCTTGCACTCAGTGTAATCATGACTGGGTCTTAAGCAAACAGGAAGATTGAACAGTTATTTTTTAGAGTTCCAATAGCCATGAATGCAGGTAAGGTGCATCAGATGGCGACACACTGCGGAAGACAATAGAAAGGAACACTTTGTGAACCTCACGCTGTCCTCAAATTCACTCAACAGAAGTAAGGTACCTCACCATAATTCTAAGACACCATACTTCCATCTTAACCAAGGCGTCACAACCACTGCCTTTTGCAGTAGGAATAACATTGGTTCCCTCATGTCCTCCTGAACTGACAAGATGAAAAATTATTCTCGGGCACGTGGCCCCAGGCAGAATACTGCATTCCAGTCATACGACAGAGAAATCACACAGCTCAACTCACAACACACTGTGCCTGAAGAGCCCTTCCTGCTCCGTTGCCTGCCATTGGACACAGTTCTCACACGGCCACTTGTTTATGTCGAAATGGCTCATACAACGCTAGAGGCAACAGTGGCACTTGGAAGGTGTACCATGACTGATTGACACAGTACAGCTCAATAATAATTAAATTTTTTAAGACCCAGTAGGCTGCTAGGTCCTTAACTTCGTAGTGGAATATGACTGTTTACACTGAGATAACACACAACTTGCAAAGCCTATCACTCTAACTTCGGTGTTGCAATTAGCTTCTTCTAATTGAAAAAGTGCCCAGATCACAACATCGTAAATCTGTTGCTAAATAAAAATCCTTTTCCATGTCTAGAGGGTGTAAAATTTTAGACTGGAGTAAAGCATTTTCAATTAAGACTTAATCTCTCACATTCAGCTGACCAATGCATGGTGTATTTTTACGTAAAAGGTTCAACAATGCGTCACTGTCCGGTAATTGCTCTGGCGCAAACCTACAGAAGTAATCTGAGCTATGTTTTAAGTTATTTCTTTGTGCTTGGGTATGGACAGTTGCAAATGGCATTGATTTTTCCTGGTTCTGGTATTATGCCAGAAGGTGATGATATGAGACCTAAAAACTTTATTGTGGAACTATCAAACTTCAATTTCTGAACATTTGCTGTTACTCAGGCACCCACAAATTTCACTAGCTATCTTTTAATTAAGTCTAAATGTTCTTCCCAGGTAAGAGTTGCATTTAATAAGTGATCCACATACAAAACTATTTCATCCAGTTAATCCAGGTCTAAAACCAGTCTAAAGAAGTGATGAATATCCTGGTACCAACATTTAAACTGAAAGGTACGACATGGAACTGGTAGCTCTCACCTGCAAATATAAAATCTGTATATGTACATTATTCTTCACCCAGTAATACCTGCCAGTAGGATGTCAATTTCCATAAATCCTCCATATTTGTTCTTCAGGATTTTCCAGGCATGTGTGGACTGCTAATTGATATGACTGATTGCTGTCACGTCTAAAACCAGCCACACACTACCTCCTATCTTTCCACAGCTGATAATGGACTACTGTAGGGTGACAAAGAGGGCTCAATAATTCCTCACTATAACATTCTACTAATTTGTTGACTGCCTACCTTTTGGTCTACAAAACAGAACGGATTGAGTGGTAAAAAGTTTTATGAGTGGTCACATCCATACTGACACATAGCCTTTGATAATTCTAGGTTTTATACAAAATATGTTTAAGTACTTAGCAAGGAGGTTATAAAGTTGCACCTGTCGTTGTTCATTCAAATTCTTGGACTGTGTAAGAATTGTTTACAAACATGCTTTTCAAACAAAAGCTACTCATATTTTAGGCTTCCTATACCTTACCTCCACACCACGGCAGTATTTACGATTAACTCCTTCTCCTTTAAAAAACATTTACCATTAATAAAATCAAGTCTTGGTCCTCTCTCACATAGGAATTCGAGACCAAGGATGCAGATTACAGACAAATTTTTAACTACAAGGAATGTGCACAAGGAGCTCCAATTTCTATATGAACATCAACCTGTATCTGCTCTCATGCACACTGTGATCTAGTACCAGTACCACCAGTCACCCTACAGTTATATACTGGAAGGTTAGGTATATGGTTGTTATTACTCATCTTCTTGAAAAAGACATCATCTCTAACGTCAATGGTATCGTAGCAGTAGCATAACTTCTATTAGGATGTATAAGTATGTCTTTCTGCCCTCCATTTCTAACATCCACTAATCCCTGATGTAATTCCTTCATCTTATTAGTAATCTGTTCCTGCTGTTGTGGAAAATCATGTCCAATCTGTTGTGATTCTGTCTTGATTGTTTCCGTGTTCTCTACTGCTTGTAGTGCATCCTGTGAACTAACATGTTGAATAACATTGGTTAGCTCGTTATGTATTTCATCAGATATTTGTGCATCTTTCTCAGTTATCCATTTGTTAAATGCACCTGGAACTTTCTGTTCCTGTTACAGTGCATGTTCTGATAATTCTGAATACATTAGCTTCTACTATTTATCTGAGTTCTTTTCAAGCCAAAGTTACCGAATAGCATCTGCTCCGTGTAGTTGCATGAAGATAGCATTGAAATAGGTAAAGAGATTCACCCAGTGTAGGCCATGTAAAAGTATCAAACTTCGTAAGCTAATAATGAACAAAGCAGGTTCCCATTTGCAGGTACTGAAATTATGATTGTTCAAAAATGCTAATTGATCAAGCGCACTTCCCCACAGACACCAGATAATATAATTGCTAAGGTGAAAATCATTTGTTAAAATTACTTCAATTCAAAAAGTGACTCAGGGTGCTCAAAATTAATTGAAAAAAATTGGAAATTTTTATGCTGCTATTATTTAAATAAAACAGCCCACACCTTACAGAACAGTTTCACCTATCAAGTTGAAGTGTCAAAGGGAGAGAGGGGGAGAGAGAGAGAGAGAGAGAGAGAGAGAGAGAGAGAGAGAGAGAGAGAGAGTTTTACAGACTCAGGAATCATTATTTTTTGACCATTACAGGAAAAAAAAATCTCGAGATAGCAATGAACATTACATAATAGTTTCTTTGATGAGGTTACATTTCTTTGATGAACAACAATGTTAGCTTAGACACTTTGCCAATATCTCAAACACATTACACCTTAAGGCAGTTTGCCTTAAAATAGTAAAAGGAGCCCCACACCATCTCAACATGTGTATTATATTGGTGGAGTGTCAGCCTGCTTTACTGACCATTTTGCAGGGGCTACACGTGTGAATAGGCACAACTGGAGGAAGGTTGAGATGGACAGAGGAGGGGATGGACAGAAAGACAGCACAGGAGGAGATGGGTAAGTCAGAGTCAGGGGGAGGAGGAGATGGAACAAGAGCAGAGGAGCAGAAGATGTATATGGAGGAGGCTCAGGGGGATATGAAGAGGGCAAGGGCAGCAGGAGGGATGAACAGGCAGAGGGGCAGGAAGAGATGAACTGAGAGATGGTGGGACATAGGAAGATGTGAACAGGAGGAGACGGACAGATATGGAGAGTGGGATTTTTACTATTTCAAGGGATACTTTACTGACACATTCAGCATTCCCAGACTATTCAGCACCAGGTGGCCATTTCAGAACTGCATTTATATCGAAAGGACTGGGCTATTCACAATCCGTCTCTTTTGTTGTTGTTGTTGTTGTTGTGGTCTTCAGTCCAGAGACTGGTTTGATGCAGCTCTCCATGCTACTCTATCCTGTGCAAGCTTCTTCATCTTCCAGTACTTACTGCAACCTATATCGTTCTGAATCTGTTTAGTGTATTCATCTCTTGGTCTCCCTCTTCGATTTTTGCCCTCCACGCTGCCCTTCAATGCTAAATTTGTGATCCCTTGATGCCTCAAAACACGTCCTACCAACCGATCCCTTCTTCTAGTCAAGTTGTGCCACAAACTTCTCTTCTCCCCAATCCTATTCAATACCTCCTCATTAGTTACGTGATCTACCCACCTTATCTTCAGCATTCTTCTATAGCACCACATTTCGAAAGCTTCTATTCTCTTTTTGTCTAAACTATTTATCGTCCACGTTTCTCTTCCATACATGGCTACACTCCATACAAATACTTTCAGAAAAGACTTCCTGACACTTAAATCTATACTCGATATTAACAAATTTCTCTTCTTCAGAAACGCTTTCCTTGCCATTACCAGTCTACATTTTATATCCTCTCTACTAAGACCATCATCAGTTATTTTGCTCCCCAAATAGCAAAACTCCTTTACTACTTTAAGTGTCTCATTTCCTAATCTAATTCCCTCAGCATCACCCGACTTAATTCGACTACATTCCATTATCCTCATTTTGCTTTTGTTGATGTTCATCTTATACCCTCCTTTCAAGACACTGTCCATTCCGTTCAACTGCTCTTCCAAGTCCTTTGCTGTCTCTGACAGAATTACAATGTCATCGGCAAACCTCAAAGTTTTTATTTCTCCTCCATGGATTTTAATACCTACTCTGAACTTTTCTTTTGTTTCCTTTTCTGCTTGCTCAATATACAGATTGAATAACATCAGGGAGAAGCTACAACCCTGTCTCACTCCCTTCCCAACTACTGCTTCCCTTTCATACCCCTCGACTCTTTTAACTGCCATCTACTTTCTGTACAAATTGTAAATAGCCTTTTGCTCCCTGTATTTTACCCCTGCCACTTTCAGAAATTGAAAGAGAGTATTCCAGTCAACATTGTCAAAAGCTTTCCTTAAGTCTACAAATGCTAGAAACATAGGCTTGCCTTTACTTAATCTATTTTCTAAGATAAGTCATAGGGTCAGTATTGCCTCACGTGTTCCAACATTTCTCTTTTAACAACCGCGATTTTGATTTCTGGGGAAGCTTATCAATTTGATTAGATGCCACAACCTCTAAAACCAGAAGACAAATTTTCTTCTTAGCCTAGAAGAGATTCTATCATTAGTTTCTTAAGGAAAATTGTAAACACATCTTTAAGCAAAGTCTTGACTTTTTCTCCAGTTTGAGTTTTGCGCCATTCGTATGGGATTTCCCTCCATGCTGTCTTCAGGGGGTGGAAGAATACCACATCCAGTGGTTGGGTCAAGTGTGTGGAGTTTGGTGTCACACAAACATAAAAAATGGAGTTTTCTTTACAGGCTGCAAGCAGTTCCATACTAATGTGACTTGATAAACTGCCGCCTATCAAAAACTCTTTTCTATTGTGTTTTCCCAACCTAGGAAACACAAGACTAAAAGACCAGTCCTCAAATGATGCAGAGTCAAGCCATCGTCTCTGACCGATTATAGTGTGCACCATTAGGACTACCTTTCACCAATGTGTTCCAGAGCTTCTGTGACTTGTATACAACATAAGGTGGCAGTAATTTTCCCACTGGTTTAACACAAGTAATAACTGGTGTTTTTGATGGATCCATTACTTGTTCAGTGTGTCTCATTCCTCATCCTGACAAAACTTTTCTGCTGTCTGGATCACCTATTAGGTTAGCTTCATTATAATTTTACATATTTCAGGTGGAATGCCACTATTGTGTTCTAAATTTGAAGAATAAAATGTAAGAGTCTCCTTGGATATTGTAGCCCAATCTCATTTGATGAAGCACAAGTCGATAGTCGAGGCTTATGTTGGAGAAGGTATCTTCTCCATTCACACCTTGGTAGATTATCACAGAATTCTTTAACATGTCTGGTGACCTTTTCTAAATTCACTTTGACTACACATTTCTGTACATATTCTGTAATGAGGAACCTAAAATCACACAACATGTGTAAGTGTTTAATGACTGCTCTTTGTTCTTCCACTGACAGCATTGGTTACCTTCCTAGATTTTTTGTGTGCACATTTTTCAGTTTGTTTTTAATTATGCTATGGGGGATGTTCCAGAGCTTTGCTACCTCCTTCTGAGTTAGTCAGCCGTCCTTTGTGTGTGTAATTCGAACACTTCTGTAACGTATTATCAGCAGAGCCCTTGTACCTCTGGCTTCCAATTTTTCTTCTATTTTCTCTTCTCTGGTCACTCATATCTGATGTACTGGTACACAAAGAGAAAGAGGAATAAATAAAATACAGTCTAACCTGAAGATTAAAAGCATCAATACACTGTACGGAACAAATACATGAGTAAGTGTATTTAATTGAAACGGGGGCAACTTTGTCCCAGGACCAAGTTGTCATAAATAACATATATTGAAACACTAAGTGTGGTTTCAAAATGTTGTAAGAAAATACATGGAAATTATGCTTTAGTAGAGACAATGTTATTTTATATTATATAACATAAATAATCAAGTACTTATCGAGTCTTTTTAAGGATGAAATTAAGATCCACAGACAAGGAAGTTGTTATCCTACTTTACTGCAACCGAAGATATGAATCTCTTGTGACAATTTTTTCAGTATGAAAACAAATTTGGAAACCAGTGTGACCAAGTTAATCTGAGGCTATACACACTACCACAATGCATAGAACACACGGACATTTGCAGCTTCAGTACAATCTGTGGAGCAAAATAATTTATTTATTTTTCCTGTATGTTGGACAAAGTTGCCCCAAAGGGCTAAAGGTGGCCAGTTTAAAGTACTTTAAACGTGTTTGTCCATTGTAATTAATATTTTAATCTTGAGCTGCCCTTACACTATCAGTAATATTGGGGAATGTACTGACAGTTGGCACCAGACAGCAAATCACAATAGTTCTGTAAACATATCAGACACGCAAACATGGAGGACATGGACACCAGTTGTTTTTTGGCTCTTGGGTTTGCATGTAAGTTAAAGAGGTACTGTAGGTAGAAGAAGGAGTGGTATAAGAAGAGAGGGAGAATGACAAATGAAAATTTAGCAAGTGACTTGAGAATAAAAGAGCCAAATGATTATAAGAACTTTCCGAGAATGGATACTCGCTCATCTTATGTACTTCTGCAAATGTTTACACCTATAATTGTGATTATATCTACATAAGATTTATTTATTTAGATGCAATTTTAAAAACAAGAATTGCACACATTTACATGGGTGTTAAAAAATTTCTTGCCCTTGCAAAAAGTTCATGGCATCGATGTACCTAAATATTGGCTCCAGCACCAGCTCTGCTTTTCGATGCACTCATAATTCATTTCAGTTCTTTCCTGTAATCTGTCCACAATGGGTTAAATTTCTTTACTAATTACAGCTATCTGCTACCAGGTACATTTCGCTGTATATCAATAGCTGGTTGTATTGCTCTATTTTATTTTTGTGATTACTGTATTTGTTTGTTCTAACACACCATATGGCCTACAAACCCCTGTACTGTGTACCTCTAATACTTCTCAGATCAATGGACATCTGCTGATTTCAAAGCCATTTCCACTTCAAAATATGACAAATTGCACAAAATAAACAATTTAGCATATGAGACTGAGTTAACGAAGAGACAATATTAGACAGACTGTACAATCTAAGCAGTTTACTCAATAAAACTCTAATTTCAGTAGATCTGTCAATATATTGCACAACCTTCAGTCTTATCTACAGACAGTCAATAATACTGCACAGTATGAAATATTGCACAATATTATTGACAGTCTAGGGGCCACTTTACACATTTATATTATGCAAAATTTTTATTATTATACACATGTTATTTTGTGTGGCTCAGTGTTTTGGTTGTTCAACTGATCATGTGTGTACCGCTGGGCGGAGCTCACTCTTCAGAACGCATAGCATCCCTATGCCACCCAGCAGTTGATGAAAGATGCCTCTGGTCACAAGGTTGGTATGGAGTTCTTGCTTGTGGTAGGGCATTCCATTCGTCCACCAGCACGGCTGACAACTGCTTGATGGTCATTGGTGCATGTGGATGTGCTGCAGTACATCTCCCCAATGCATACCATACGTGCTCAATGGATTTAAGTCAGGGGATCAGGCTGGCCAGTCCATTCACCAAATAATCTCTTGCTCCGAGAGCTCCTCTACCTCTACTGTTCAATTCAGAGACACATTGTCATCCATAATAATGAAGACAGGATCTAATGCACCCATGAAAAGATCCACGTGGGGAAGGAGTACGGTATCACAATAACATTAACAGGTAAGAGTGTTGTGTTCAAAGATTTGGAGGTCAATACTCCCATGCAACATAATGCCTCCCCACACCGTAACATTTGGACCACCAAAATGATCGTGTTTGACAACATTGCTGTATGCTTTACGTGTTACGAGGGTATTTCCAGAATTATTACTCAGACTGAATCTGCTCTTCTCAGAAAAGAGCATTAAGCGCCACTTCTTGTTGGTTCTGGCCCTGTGCTCTAGGTGCCATCACAGACTGTGCAACGGATGTGCAGATGTCAGTGGAACACAACGTATCAGTCGTCGAGCAAAGAGGCCACCCCAAGTTGTCGCTGCGCCACATTCTGGCAGTTACACCAGTTATTAACATACCAGAATTTAACATTTGCAATGGCTTCTCTCATGCTTACATTAACCTGTGATCTTGCAATTTTAATCACTTACATATATTACCTAGACAAATGTATTCCCCAAATTTCATTGCTCTACATTAATTATTTATTGGTCCTGTGATTTTATTTGTCAGTATAGTTCAGTTTTCTGTCGTTGGTTATTTAATATATATTTATATAACATAATGAGTAATAGATAAGGTCATTAGAGAATTTTGTGTTAAATTAAAATTAGCAAATATAATTCATGAAACACTAACAGGTACAATATCTAAAGTCAAATTTATGGGAGAAGTATCTCAGCCATTTGAAATAAAAACTGGTGTTAGACAAGGTGATGGTTTATCACCTTTACTGTTTATCTGTGTTCTAGAAAAAATTGTAAGGATCTGGAATTCGGAGCTAAAAAAATCACAAAATTGAACCAATAACTCTGGGAAGGAAAACAAATGGAATTAAGGTAAACTGCTTAGCTTTTGCAGATGATTTTGGAATACTTTCAGAAAACCTGAGAGAAGCAGTTATTCAAATAAACCATCTAGAAAAAATATAGCAAACAGAACTGGTCTCAAAATTTCAGCTGAAAGAAAAAACAAAATTCATAACAAACACAAAAAATGCGCCAAAATTCATAGAAACACAAATAGGTAAAATAGAGCGAGTAAATAAATTTAAATATCTTGGAGAAACTATACAAAAGAATGGACTAGAAAAATCTGCAACAGATGTAAGAATTAACAAAATGGGAAGAGCATATGGTCTGACCAAAAATATTTGCAACAAGAAATGTATATATAGCAAACAAAACTAAAACACTACACCACAGTGGTACGACCAGAATGTTTATATGGATCTGAATGCCTAACGATGAACTATAAGATGGACAAACTAGATGTACGGGAAAGAAGGATTATTAGAAAAATAATGGGCGCAATAAAAACAGCTGATGGTTGGAAAATAAGAAGTAAAGAGAAGATGTGCAAAAATATAGAGAAAATATCTGAAGTAATGGCCAAACGAAGATTAACCTGTTTCGGACACCCCTACCGAATGGATGGAAATAGACTAATAAAACAAATACTCCTGTATTTCTGGAAGAGGAAATCGACAATAGCATGGATTACAGAAGTAAGGAAAGATCTAGAAAGGAACGCCAAAGAATCAGAAATAGCAGAAAGAAACCGTTATAAAAATAAAATACTAAATTTGCAAGGCTTTCAAAACAGAAGAAATAAAAAATCGGGAACAACATGGACAGAAGAAAGGAAGAGACTTCAAATAGATGGAAGCTCAGGAATCACCCGACTGTGCACAGAGTAACTGACCAGCGCAAAGTGAGATGTGCAACTCCAGTATATAATATTATATATATTCTTCTGTATAAACAGTAACAAATACATGTGCTCAAAAACTACGTATTTTGGCATTTTGCACAAAATTTGAAAAATTGATGCTTTTTGTCGAAATGTAGCGAGCGCCCTTGGTAATGTGCGCAGAAAAAAGTTGTAGTAATCAAGTTTGTAGAAAATTTTGCGTGCCTTTAAAAAGGGACTAGATGTCAAAGCGTTTGGAGCAAAAGAAACAGATTTATTGAAAAAAAAAACTGAAAAAATCTGATATTTTCAAAGTTTTACAGAAAGTTTAGCCAACAAATTTTGTAGGCAAAACTTTCCAACCACATGAACGAGTTAAAGAAAAAAAACTTCTACCACACCCTGTGAAGGTGTACCTAAGAATTTAAGTGGTCTATGCTTGTTAGTTCCTACATAATTTCTTTCGTTTCGTTGTATTTATGTTTTTGTCTTTGAATTCAACCAAACATTTTTCACAAAGCAACTCAAAATATTCTCTTGTGGAATAGCACTCTCTTCCTCTGACCCCCTTCAATTTAGTCATTGACATTCCCAGTACCGGCCCAATAGCGGTCCTTGTCCGCAGAGTACTGGCAATTTTAACTGTGTTCAAAAATTTATGTCTTCGAAAATATCGAACATATAAATACAAAATTAACTCTTTTTTAGGACCATTTTGTCTTCTTTAATACGCAACTATGAACAAAATCCTCTATGGTATAACATGGACAAATTATATTATTATACATGACATTGTTTTCGTAAAATTAAAGAAGTCATACATTCATATAGGTAGAGTAAATGAGTTCATAAACACATAATGTCACTGCTGAATATCAAATTTAAATACAACAGCAGTTTTTACATGGATTTATACAGCATTTTCGTATGAAATATTTTAAAACAGGGTTCCATACACCACGTCACACAGCACTATTCGCAATGATAACACGTCTCCTTGCGAGATGCTCTCCCACTTTCCTTATTTTATCATTTGGAGCTGTTGGCAGGACTGTACTGTCATTTTCTCGGTCAGAAATGAACATGTTACCAAAAATGCATTCGACACTTCGATAAAAATGAAAAAGCGTTTCCCGCCAGAGCGTCGACAATGTCTCCAAAATTCAGCAAATCGGCAATTTCTTACTCAGACGAGTCACGGCGCATAGTTTCTCTTACACAGAACACTTTCATGTTCTCTATCCGTAGTCTGAAACAATGATTCATTAAGAACGGAATCGCGTAAACAAGACGCATATCGATAGTCAAGGGGTGCGAAAACCGCGCAGCAATGGCCCGTAGAACCTATGGGCTTTTGCGCTTGTGGAAAGGAGCGCGCCCGTAGTCTATGGACTAGGCGCTGCGATGGTTAAGAACTGATTTCTGTGCCTTATGTCTCCTATTCGAAAAGCACTGAGATATTGAGATTGAGAGTTAATGCAATTTTATTTAAGATTTACTTTCACTTGTTACGTTTTACCCACATTTGTCCCTACTAATTTTCGTAAGGTCGTTGATAACCTCGACATTGAACGCACGTAACCCACCTCCCTCTTCCATACACATACACACTGGTATAAAATGTAAAAATCTGATTAAAAGGAAACGAACTGCTCGCATTACTAAGGAACTCATCGCCGTTCCGCATTAGTGCGCGATTTTGTTTTTGAATATGAACTACTTCGTTCCTTATGAAGAGTACCACCTAAATGTATGAACTCAGTAGTGGTAGACGGGCAGTTTGCCATCAAGGAGTGGGTAACCTCCTTGATTATTAGGACGTGTTTTTGTGCTTCATCGAATGCAAAAACGATGGAGGTTTCACATGAACTCACAAAAAAATGACACCCAGAAATGAACCTTGGAAGGAACAAGTGCGGATAGAGTCGTAAGGTGTCCGCCACAAAACGAAGTAGCCTACTGTTCCGTGCACAGATTTGCAGCAGCAGGCTGATTTCTTTCGTGTCAGATCTTGCATATGACATTTGTCAACGGTGCAAAAGAACAACTCAGTAACAAACGTCTCTCCCATTTTCATTGTGTTGGTCGGTTTTGATGTAACTTTTCTCATCGTAAAGACTCGGTAAAAAGTCGGAAAACAGTCGCGCATTTAAAGGTGCCTGTTTTCAAGGATGATAACATGTTGTATAGAATGTGTACATCCGATTGCACATTTCAAGTTACCTTTATCAAGAAGCTAAAAAAATCCATACTTTTATTTATCGTCCATTTATAACTCATTGAAATACATTGCTGCCAGTAAATTCCCGGGTGTAATACTGTATGCAGCAGAAAATAAGTCACATAGTAAAAAAAATATCTAAAATTCTCATGTGGAAAAAAAGTACTTGGAAATACTGTTATACACAATGCAGGTTTTCACTGCCGGTATTTGCTACGTGACTGGAGCAAACTGTAGTACCTTAATTTAATATTGTGCTTTCTTTTTGTTTTGACGTGTCATATATTATCAGTACACATCTTGTATAACACGTAATGTACAGGACTGATTAAAAGCACACCTAATACGGAGTGACCCGCAAGGAAATGAAAGAACCAAATATGTTTCACCGCAAACTTTGAAGGTTAGTAATGCAGCTGGAAACAGGAAGCACGGCAGAAAATGTGCGTGGTCGTTTGATGCAGCTATATGCCAGTGATAAACAACGTTGGTGTATCTGCACAATTTTCTGGCTCGTTAAGTGTAAGCGAAAGTAGGGGTCACTGGCAGCTGGTCGCCCGGCCTACAAACAGTGCGCCAGCGACTTGCATCAGCCACAGTTGGAGGGCAAAAACAGAGGAATACAGTAGCGGCCGCCCTACTGCCTTTCTCGAGTGCACTGACTGCTGCCAACCACTTGTTTCATCACCCACCGCACTCGCCGAGCACGAGCGCCTCACTACCGGCGCTCATTTGTTTCATCAGCCGCGCTGTCTGCGCGTACGTGCCCGCCTCCTTGCGGTCAGCGCTGGAACTCAACACACGGCACAAACTTTGGTCTCCCGTTTTTATGATATTTTACCGACAAGTACTTATTACAAGTGTAAGAATTATTTTCTTAATTTAAATTCGAACGACTACCTCATATGAAGACGAGTAAAAGCAGCGAGATGTGACTACCGAATTCAGTGTTGCCTGCAAGTATCCGATATCAAATTTTTTCATCCCATTTAAATAAATAGAAATGTGAAAAATCACATGATGAATAGTCGAAGGGACATTCATTTGCTGCTATCAAGTGCACTGATGACATATTTTAGAATTACACTCGCTGTTGCGCAAAGAAAATTTAGCTACTAAGTTTTATAAAACTACTCTCGTATGCACTTTACAAAACGAACATGAAGTATATATACCTGCAGGTTGGGCGCATTTGACGGGTTCTGTTGATCCTCGCTTTCCGGGCTACTCGCGGAGTTCTTGTAACTCACTCGCCCTGAGGAAGGTCCTCGGATCCACGGTAGAAAGTACCACGCTATAAAGGCGTTAGCCACTGCCCTAGCTCCTCTATGGGCGGGACCGCAAGGGATCCAGGGAGCTGGTAGTGTGTGTTGGTCGTAGCAAAGGGATGTGAGGAGCGTCTGAATAACAGAACGAGGCCTACTCCAACAGAACCTACCTTTTTTTAGATTCATCTACGCAGTTTATTCTTACCCACCATTTACAACAAATCGATAATAAATTTGAGACGAGGAAGCTAATACACAAATTTTTGTAGCTGCTACACGCATTAAATAAAACTAAATAAAACGTCACAACAAGCAGTCGCTTCGGATCCTAGTTTTTCGCAATTTTGACGAGCGAAATACGAATGTGATATATTATGTAAAGCACAACAGTACACAGATACACACATGGCACTGCAAAAGAGGTTGGAAAAAGGCAACGACAAACCATTTCCACTGACCTTGCACAGAGTGGCAATTCAGGATTCCCGCATCCACATCGAACGCTCATTTCCTAATCCTAGGACTGACTTAGTATTACTTAACGTGAGTACCAGTCATTACATCAGAGTTATTAACTTTTTTATGTATACAGAACAAATATCAAGAAATTCGCAGACGAAGACTTTTATGGTAATATATTTGGAAGGCCTTGGATGTGTTATAGCTTCCACTTACTCCTGTTTGGAAAAGATAAATTTTCTTGAAAACAGTCATTCAGGAAAACTAGTGACGTTATTGTAGTGCAAAATTCCCCAAGTTGTCCAGCTTTCACAATTGTTATATATTTAAAATGTAAACGTACGATACTTCGTCTTCGATACTATAAGCCGTTTGTCTTTTATTGCAAACTCTTTGCCGTCCGTATTTTGAGAGTTGGTAGTACGAACCAGAATAAGATAAAAATGTCAGGTAAACATAGGCTAGAGCAATGAGCACTTGTTCGTCTTCCACCGAAGAAGTACTTATAGCTCTTAAGATATGCTTTTTAGAGCATTTTCCTCCCAAAATATGAAAAGCAAAGAGAGATTTGTTTCACAGTATCGATGATGAAGAGTCCGTGTTTTCTTGACTTTTTTGCTTCGAATGATCGTTTCTGTCATATTCAGACATATGATACGAAATCTCATTCGAAGCAAAAAAGTCTAATAAATATGGGCTCTAAAATGCATATCTTAAGAGCTACGCGTACTGGTTGCGTTATAGCATCTGTTACAAAATCGAACTATTTACCACATACATGACGTTTCTGTTAAAATGGTTGTTTTTATTTTCTCACAGCGCTGTTACCACTACTCATGTTGACAGCTTTTCCTTCTTTGTAAAACAGGAATTCTTATAAACGCTTTCGCTTGTGTTTTATTTCATGTTTTTTACCCAAATGTTATCCCAAAATTTCTTAATACCCTATGCCTTTAGCTTTAAAAGAGGCTTTTAACGCTGTCGATTAAACGTTTTTCGATTAATTTCGTTTTGTGGAGTAGTAGGAATAGCGTTTGAGATTTTACCCTAGTGATGCTTTACTCCGATGAATTACCCATGTAACGGTGGTAAACTGAAGCTAATTGCCCCTCAATGTATCGGAACTGTTTGAACACTGCCTAAGCTGCTGTACTATACAAAATGTGCCGTTTCTTCACTCGAGATAAGGGCACGCTTTGTTATATTTCTGGCTTTCCAGCCATCATATTCAGGTACAAGAGACTCTTCTTAGAGCAGTTGAGAAGGCAGCTGTGGCAAGATGACGTAATATGGTGTGAGGTACGAACGACAGATGGTTTGCTAGGCACCCGATGTCGTGAGAGAAACAGCCTAAATTGTGGCCCTTCTCAGCGATTGGCTGCTACGTTCAGAAGTTGCGCGCCAAATTGACAGTCTTCTGTTATTAATATTAGACATGCTAAACAGCGTATTTACTTGTCTATCATATTTGCAGCATCTCTAAATAACGTGCTATCATTCCATTATTTCACAAGTATTTATAAAGAGCAGAATAATAAAGAAATGCCAAACGATAAGGTAGACGAAGCACTTCGGTGATCTTCGGATCGCGGCTAACTTGGATGGCGGGTGAAGTGGTTCGCCTGTAAGATCAGAGCTGATTTGGCAATCTCGGAGGGCGGAAATGTTGTCCACCGCGGTCGGTGTTAATTAAGACTTTACTAGCAATGTACGGTAATTTGGACATATAGTTGAGAATAGTGCGATACTAATTATGGAAATAAGCAGTCCTTTAATTTTTTGAAGAATAGAAATTATTTGTGACTCTAAAGTGGCATGTACCTGTGCAGCTTCTCATGTTCTGCTAATAAAAAACGAGTTGCATCCCATATAAACAAACTGATTGGAAATTTAATCATTTCTAAAATAACAGTTCTTCGCTAAGAGTTTCTTACAACCTCAAGATAACGGATTCACGACCTACGTGCTGTTTTCTGCGCAGGGGACAAGAACTTGGTGAACATTTGTTAAAACTAAATGCATTCCACACAGGGCGGTGGAAGCAAATAGGCACCTCGCGCGTACTGCAATGTTAGAACAAATGAGATCAGTGACACGTCATCTGTGGTAACACCGATGAGGTATGAAGAAGAGAAATGTTTTTGAGGGAAGAGGTTTATCATAAGCATATAAATATTCCTCTCTTTCTCTTTTTCAACTTGCTGTAGCTTTAAAGAACCGAATTCTTCATCAGTCCAGATTTCACGGCCATTAGCTACAGAACCTTCAGCACAAGTACTCATTGCTGAAACGCAGCTGACTCCTTCCCACATTGATCGTAGCGCGTCCCTTGATACACAGGGTGGTCCATTGATCGTAACCGGACCAAATATCTCACGAAATAAGCGTCAAACGAAAAAACTGCAAAGAACGAAACTTATGTAGCTTGCAGGCGGAAACCAGATGGCGCTATGGTCGGCCCGCTAGATGGCGCTTCCATAGGTCAAACGGATATCAACTGTGTGTTTTTGAATAGGAACCCCCACTTTTTATTACGTATTCGTGGAGTACGTAAAGAAATATGGACCACTTTTTTCGCTTTGTGATAGATGGAGCTGTAATAGTCACAAATATATGGCTCACTATTTTAGACGAACAGTTGTTAACGGGTAGGTTTTTTAGATTAAAATAAAGAACGTAGGTACTTTTGAACATTTTATTTCGGTTGTTCCAATGTGATACATGTACATTTGTGAACTTGTCATTTCTGAGAACGCATGATGTCACAGCATGATTACCTGTAAATGCCACATTAATGCAATAAATGCTCAAAACGATGTCCGTCAACCTCAATGCATTTGGCAATACGTGTAACAACATTCCTCCCAACAGCGAGTAGTTCGCCTTCCGTAATGTTCGCACATGCATTGACAATGCGCTGACGCATGTTGTCAGGCGTTGTCGGTCGATCACGATGGCAAATATCCTTCAACTTTCCCCACAGAAAGGTGAATGTGCGGTCCATGGTATGGTGCTTCGACGACCAATCCACCTGTCATGAAATATGCTACTCAATACCGCTTAAACCGCACGCGAGCTATGTGCCGGACATACATCATGTTGGAAGTACATCGCCATTCTGTCATGCAGTGAAACTTCTTGTAGTAACATCGGTAGAACATAACGTAGGAAATCAGCATACATTGGACCATTTAGATTGCCATCGGTAAAACGGGGGCCAATTATCCTTCCTCCCATAATGCCGCACAATACTTTAACCCGCCAAGGACGCTGATGATCCACTTGTAGCCATCGTGGATTTTCCGTTGCCGAATAGTGCATATTATGCCGGTTTATGTTACCGCTGTTGGTGAATGACGCTTCGTCGCTAAATAGAACGCGTGCAAACAATCTGTCATCGTCCCGTAATTTCTCTTGTGCCCAGTGGCAGTACCGTACACGACGTTCAAAGTCGTCGCTATGCAATTCCTGGTGCATAGAAATATGGTACGGGTGCAATCGATGTTGATGTAGTATCGACAGCAGCTAAAACACCTGCTTGGGCATCATCATTTGTTGCAGGTCGTGGTTGACGTTTCACATGTGGCCGAACACTTCCTGTTTCCTTAAATAACATAACTATCCGGCGAGCGGTCCGGACACTTGGATGATTTCGTCCAGGATACCGAGCAATATACGTAGCACACGCCCGTTGGGCATTTTGATCACAATAGCCATACATCAACACGATATCGGCCTTTTCCGCAATTGGTAAACGGTCCATTTTAACACGGGTAATGTATCACGAAGCAAATACCGTCCGCACTGGCGGAATGTTACGTGATACCACGAACTTATCCGTTTGCGACTATTACAGCGCCATCGATCAAAGCGAAAAATGTGGTCCAACTAAAACATTCATATTTCTTTACGTACTACACGAATTTGTAATAAAAATGGGGTTCCTATTAAAAAAAACGCAGTTGATATCAGTTTGACCCATGGCAGCGCCATCTAGCGGGCCAACCATGGCGCCATCTGGTTTCCCCCTTCAAGCTAGACGAGTTTCGTTCTTTGTAGTTTTTTCGTTTGATGCTTATTTCGTGAGATATTTGGCCCGGTCACTATCAATGGACCACCCTGTATACAGGGTGAGCCAGGAGGAGAAGTACATGCTTTGAGATGCGATAGTATTAGTGAAAATGATTCAAATGGCTCTGAGCACTATGGGACTCAACTGCTGAGGTCATTAGTCCCCTAGAACTTAGAACTAGTTAAACCTAACTAACCTAAGGACATCACAAACATCCATGCCCGAAGCAGGATTCGAACCTGCGACCGTAGCGGTCTTGCGGTTCCAGACTGCAGCGCCTTTAACCGCACGGCCACTTCGGCCGGCGATAGTATTAGTGATTCTGAACGGAAAACTTCATATAGACAAATGCCCCATTGCGAATGGTTTCCGAGATAGAACAAAAGTTTTTCTTTAATAACTTGAAAACTGCACACCCCAACATAAACGTGCCTCAGTACGCAATTAAACTAAATTAAATTTGCTACGGAAAGGTCCTATTTATTTTTTGTCTAGGACTAACAGTTTGCGCGGAGAGATTGCGGGAATATTGGAAATCCCGCGCGACGCGCGTGCGCTATAACTTAGGTACTTTTTGTTGGCCTGTTTGAGGTAGTTTTCCGACTTGATAGACCACAAGCGTCCTGTATGTTCGTCTCAACTTCCTTTATATTACTGTGGTACGTTATACACAATGACAATGAATAATACAGAAAATAAATAGAAATATACATTTAAAATGTTCTATCTCGGAAACCATTCGAAATAGGGCATATGCCCATATCAAGTTTTTTGTTGAGAAACAGTAATGCTATCACCCGTCAAAACACGTACCTTACGTCCTGACTCACCCTTATTCATTTTTGTGCTTTAGAAGCAGATTCGTAATATTGCGAGGTGCCGGGGCTAGCAGTGTATTTAAAACTAAATTCTTCTAGAATCTACATATGTAAATGATGCTTTAAGCCCCCCCTTTTCTAACTCCTACTTTTGCTGTTGCACATGGATTAAGAAGAAACGCGAACTAACTGTAATCGACCCTGCAAGTGGAATAGAAAAGAGTTTGGCACCTGCAATAATTTAATTGGATAGAAATTAAGGGAAGTTTCATTAACGTAGTGAGAAATGAAAGGGTTGCTCTACCGATTAACAGAATGAAAGTTCTGTCCAAAATAACAATTTGATTTATTATGACTAAACTCAAAATAATAAACAAAACACACAAAACATTTACAATACATCAAATTGAATACTCAAATAAATGCTGTGAAGGTGAAGTTGTCCATAAACTAGACTGTGACATTTATGACGAAGTGGTATGCGGAGCCAATTCCTTGCAACTCAAATCTTAAGAGAAACACACAGCCAACCCAACATTAATTGCTGTTACAGTAGTGAGAACTCAGACAATGAACACCCAAGACAGGACAAAGTTAGAAAAAGACGAACAGGCGCGCTGTGCTGAGCTCTGATTGTCACCTAGGAAAATCACTAATCTGCCGGTGCTGCAGACTTACATTACCAAGCTGTCTTCTTAACTGCAAAAACACGATCTGGCGTACCGGAGGCGATGGCTGGTTGCTTCGACGTCCTGTCGTGGTGATGATAATGTCGCGAGTATAGCCCGAAACAAATTATCCTGGTCTGGTTGTTCCAGACTAAAGACTTCCTAGCAATACAAATGCGCCTCTAAGGGAGACAAAGAAGGCTCGCCACAGAATCACTGATGGTACAGTGATTGATTTTAACAAGCAAAGTCACACAGTAACTCCGGTACAGTCAACTTTAGCCAAAACTGCCCAAGACAGACAACATAGGCCGCTTGTATGCAGAACGCCCAATTGCCAACTGTACTCGGAAAGTTACGTTGAAGTCGAAACTTTAGCAACTTCGTTAAACGTTTACAATCAAATAAAAGTATATTAGACAGCCAACGGAAGGCAGGCTGTCCAGAGCAGCGAGAGCTCAGTCTTGTAACCTACTCCGACCGAAAGGCGAGAGCCGACTACCACAAGAGCACCCGTACAAACCGAACACAGAACATTCCCGCCCCCACGACAGTGGCTGTGGTTAAACGTTCCAATCAGCAACTCGAAAACCGGCGGAAAATTCCACTCTGCTGCCGAAGCACTACCATTCCACCAATGGATATTCTTGGCGCCAATTTCTGCGTCGATTTTGCTACGTCACGGAGCTATGCCCTGAGCAAGCCAATCACAGTTACGATTTTGCAGAAAACGCGGGAATTTGCCCGCCAAGACTGCCTGGGTACATAAGTCATTCCCACGCCTCGCTGGTAGTCCGCCAGAAAGTGTTTTCGCTAAGTTTCTGCGAAGTAACGGAACCTCTATCCCAGCCGCTCCTTCAGGCCCCTGCGGGCGTGTCTCCGCTGCTATTATGACAATGTCGGCTTCTGGAAAGCATTCACTCGACTCCCTCACACCCGTCGGCTTAACCCTTTCAAGATCAGCAGTGCCCGCCTGTCACCGAACCACCCGGGTGACGAGAGACGCTGCGTGGGAAGTCCGCGTGTGGAGGAATAGCAACTTTTCACCGCATGCAATTAGAGAGGAAAATCGAATTACTCAGAGTAAGATAGAAATATGAGAGGGGGCTTCTGCCACCTCTCAATATCTCTTATTATCTCTCTCATTCCGAGCTTTCAGGGCCGTGTTGTATAGTGCGGCAGGTTTCGAAAACTAAGCGACCACTGTGGGGTGTCTACTTGAAGTCGGCTTCTGCTGCTTTCATCTCGTTGTTCTTGCTTCCATAAGAACGATTAACGCCTCTAGTACTTCGCACACCAATATAAAACAAAATCAGCTTACAGTTAATTTCAGTATACAACTACTGTTTTGTTGTACGACACTACCTCTGTAAAAAAATTAATCACGTCGTCTCGGAAGGCATTATGCTATTCTTCACCTTTATGGCAGTTTCAAGACTTAAAAGTATACGTCTAGGATGGTGGTTTTGCGTAGGATATTAGCCTGTTGTTAGCAGAGAGCTGTAACGCAGCCACTACCATCTTTGTTGTCTGCACACGAAACTGGCAATTCGAAGGATAGGAATGAAATCAATATTCTGAGTACTCTCTCTATTATTAATTCAAGTTACACGTTGCAGCTGTTAAGTTACTGTCATTTGTCACAACACGCGTTACATCATTAATACCAAACAGGACACATGAAACAGCGGTGGATGAAAACAATATTTAGATGTGTGGACCATGATGTTGAAAAGTATGAAAATAAAAAAGCCAAAATAATCATCAGCACAGGCAAAATTAGCTGAATGATGAATACAGGCAGCACTTTCTAACTTAAATAGGAAAAACGCGAGAAGAACATAGCCACTGACAGTTGTTTATTTAGTAAAACACCACGTTTTTTTAAGTTGAGATAGCCTTCTTGTTCTGCCTCTACTAAAATGTGTCTTTCCAGTGGTGTTACAGCTACTGTACTATTTGTTTAAACATTACTTGTATAGTGAGGAGACGTATCTTGATATTTGCAAAGATAATAGTTGTATGAATGAAAAACCGGACAAAGTGCGAGTGGGAATAGCTCTCTGAGGGTTCCGTACAAAATTATTTATGTATATGGATTGTTCATCATAGGTTGTGATCAGTGAGCATGCGCGCATTAAAATATGCGACATAAATGACCATATGACTTAGTATTTCAAGTGTTTTGTAGACTACCAAGCAACGGTAGACCTTTGTATTTGACATGAATTTCAACTTGATACTTGTGCCCGTTCCTAAGAAAAGGGAGTCTTAACAGACGGACAACAAAGTGATCCTTTAAGTGTTCTGCTTTTACCGATTGAGGTACAGAACACTGGTATTTGTTCAACTCTGCGAATACCATGTTCTTACAAATGAAGGAAGGGCAGTGCTTTCATAGTATTTTCGACAGCGAAATTATTAAAGAAGAAGCGGCTGCTCTAAATGGCTAAGGAATCGCCTGTGACTTTGAGAAAGGGAGCCATCCCGCCATTCGCTCGAAGTGATTATCGAAAACCACGACAAACTGAAACCAAGATGGCGGACAGGAACTCTTACCTCCCAAATGCGAGTGCAGTTCCGTAACAACTGCGTCAATTCGTTCAAATGAGTAGATGACACTGCCAGTAGGTTTCGTGCCACGAAACACTTTTCTGTAAAGTAATAATAAACAGTACTGACGATTTCTCTGGAATGTTGATCTGCGTAATATTAATTCCGGAAGAGACAGACAGTAAGGTGTAAGAATATATTTCCAACACTCTCTCGTAAGATAAAAAGAGTGACAGGTACTTTTCAGAGGACTCCTGTACCTACAAATTTCTCAGTTAGGAATGCGTAGACTGGTAGTTCCCTTTGAACAGTTAGACGTTCTCTCCACGCTCGTCGATTTTCCAGAACAACATCCAGTTACTGACTGGCCAGTGCGCAAATACGAGGGTAATCCCAAAAGTTATGAACCTCTTCTTTCACTTCGTCGTCGGAGCTGAATCGCTTTCCGGCCATATGTTCTTTTAACCTAGGGAACAGGTGATAGTCACTGGGCGCCAAGTCAGGACTATAGGGTTGGCTCTGAGCACTATGGGATTCAACTGCTGAGGTCATTAGTCCCCTAGAACTAAGAAGTAGTTAAACCTAACTAACCTAAGGATATCACAAACATCCATGCCCGAGGCAGGATTCTAACCTGCGACCGTAGCGGTCTTGCGGTTCCAGACTGCAGCGCCTTTAACCGCACGGCCACTTCGGCCGGCGACTATAGGGTGGGTGGGTGATTATGTTCCACTGAAACTGTTGCAGGAGAGCAACGGTTTGCCGAGCGATGTGTGGGCGAGCGTTGTCATGGAAAATGTGTACGCCCTTGCTCAACATTCCTCTCCTTCGGTTCTGAATTGCCTGTTTGAGTTTTTTCAGAGTCTCACCGTACCTGTCAGCGTTAATTGTGGTCCCAGCGATTCGGCTTCGACGACGAGGTGAAAAAATAGGTTCAAACTTTCTGAACAGCATGGCGGCGAGCTGGTATGACATGGGCATGTAAAAGCTGCCACAGCGTCTACAAAAATGCATCGACAGAAATGGTGATTATGTCGAAAAATATCTGAATGTTCAAGCTGTAAACTGATGTAAACCATTGTAAAAATAAACAGTTCTATGTACTTATAAAAAAAATAGGAGACCTTACTTTTGGGATTACCCTCGTAGTTTTCTCAGTGGTTAGTTATTCAGTAGTATCGCTGCGCACATTGTGCGAGTTAGCGTTTGGTGTGTGTGTGTGTGTGTGTGTGTGTGTGTGTGTGTGTGTGTGCGCGCGCGCTCACTCTACTAGGTAAAGATACTAACATGATGGAGTTCTAATGCGACGGAAGATTGCCAATATACTATAGACACTACTTTTAAGTGCTAAATGGTTTGTGGATATCAAAATGTATGGTTCGCCACGCTGTGTTTAGATTTAGCCTTTTTCGTCATTCGTTATTTCTTGTTTTTTGAAAAATGGAACAGGGAAATTGGGAATGAGAGCAAATGACTGAAACCTTCGGCTGAGACGTGTTTCATTGGAAGCCCCTAGTGACGTACGGAACTAAGTTTGAGGTCAGTGGATTCCGAAAGCGGAAGAAAGCTGTGTTTCGTCGATATCGAAATCATTAGTAACCGAGCACAAGGTTGTATGGTACAAAGAAACCTAAATTAATATAGCAGTGCACAGATTCGAAGACTTGTTCTTACCTAATACGAAACTTATGTCTTAACCTAGAAGATTCAGGTTTCCGGATTGCACGTGGAACTGAAGGCACTTAACACCCATCAAAATGGTGGAATATGAAACAGTAGTCTCTCAGTCGTAGGTAAAACAGGGTGTGGACTTCCGTCCATTGGTACGATGGTGGGAATATAAAGTCTACAAAGGAGACTGCTTATAAAACACTCGTGCGATCCGGATCCGACCTAGAATTTTATTGAGGTGTGTGGGATCCATACCAGATAGGGCTAAAAGGGAGTATTGAATCTCTATTAAGAGGAACAGCACAAATGGTCATCGGACTGACTCGCTCAAGACCGTCCTGGAAAACCTGAACTGCGGACGCCTGAACATGACGTCAGCTATCCCGTGAAAACATACTTTCATAGTTTCAAGAATGGGTTTCAAGTGAGGAATCCACGAATATAGTGTTGAACAAAAAACTTTGAGGAAGCATTCCTCACGCACAGAGGAAAAAAAATATGTTGTATGTACATGGTTCCGGAAACACCTTATTTTCGTGTTACGAGGTCATTTTATGCATATCTTCATAATCACATTAATAATGGGAACACACAGGAAAGGAACGTATCAGCCTACTACGGAACACCTTCATAAATGAAATGTCCAGAATGTCCTGCGTTAGCAAAGAACACATGCATCAACCCGCCGTCGCACTGAATCCCTGATGTATCCCTAGAGAACTGCTGCATATTGTTTCACAGCTTTCCACAATAAGGGGACGAAGACTATAAAAGTTCCGTACAAAAGGGCCTTCAAATGCCCTCCAATTAAAAGTGTAGTAGGTTTGGGTGTGGAGAGCGTGCAAGCCAAGGAATGGGTTCACCTCTAACTAATCCATCTGCCACGGCATCACTTATGCTTCTAGTATAGCGAGGGCTCCCAAACTTTTCTTCTGGCACAAGACTGAGAAGAAGCCATAACAAAATTTAAAAAAAATAGTATCGTCAGAATGTCGAAAAAGTGCCATGTCATTAATAGTCTTTTTCGGAGCGCTTACAGAAACAATTTGGGATACCCTGTAGTAGAGCAATTAAAGTTAGTCGCAGTCACCACAAGCAATGAAGTGAGTTACATGTCAACACCATCTTCGTTCAATTGGAAAACAAACTTCGCCGGCGAACCTAAGAAGTACAACTTACTGTACATTCCAACCAAACATAACCAAGAGGATATTTTGAGCATTTCAAGTAAGAAAACGTTTCATGTAATGCTGGTGCGTTCTGTTACTGTGTTTCTAACGATAAACCTGTTTACGAAGAGAAGTACAGAATGAGCTCTAACATGGAAATAAAGCGTTCCGGACCCATAAAAAATATTTTTTCCGCTATGTGTGAGGAATATTTCCTGGAAGTTTGGTCATACCTTTTTGTTACATCCCGTATACTACAACCCCATAGTATCGCTGCCGTAGAGACTGCAAGAATAACAGTGAACTGTTTAGAGATCGCACAGAGGCATTTAAGCAGTCTTTTTTTTTTTCGCGCTCCACACATAGATGAAACGGGAAGAAATCCCAATATGCAGTAAAACGGGAAGTACCCAGTGTCTTGCACTTCAGAATGGGTTTCGGAATATTATGTAGCTGTACATGCGTTCTATTCCGGTAAATTCCACTCTCACTTCCGCAGGGTACGCATCAAACATTACCCAACTTGTTCATGAGATATTTTCAATCTCTGCGCCATGTCTACCCTTATTAATGACGTGGGGGAAAGGTTGCTGCACATTCTATCTGCATGAACTGTTCCATAGGTGATGATTCTGTGCTTACAGTCCCTCTGGAAGAAAAGGAAGTATACTGATGAGCACATAAGATCATTTGCGTGTCCGTGTGTGCTGATCTACGAAAACGTGGTCATTTTGTTACTCACTGAATCACTATCTGTGATTTACAGTCTTTTGTGGGTTGTAATATCCACTTTAATTTCGCAGTTAGTTTACTCACATTGGCTCGTATGTAACAATAACTTATACTTAAATGCAAACAAGGGGTCACAACTGAAAGTTCCATACATTGTTTACTAATTCCGGATGAGAGACTAAACTGTACGACAGGCTATTTCATTGATCTGCAGGGAAGTTCTTCGAAAAGAAATGCAAGAGTATCTGCCTTGCCATAATGTGTTCGCAGATTAAAAATTCAGCTAATGTATTCCGTGTGTTGAATCACAGAACACGCTGAACACCCACGACGCGAACTGCTGTACTCACATTCAGCTGCAATCTGGCAGTCACAGCACTTGGAAGCAGACCGTGGATATTACAGATAGTGCATCGACTTGCCGCTGGGTGGCAGCACGGTGGCAAACTGCCCTAGTTGTAGCATTGCTCCGTTTATTCTGTGCCGTAAAATACCGCTTGTCGGGAAGCACAGTAGGGTGAAGTCCACTTTATCTAAATTCTAATGTACATGAAACTGTCTAAAACGGTAAATCCCTTTTTGGATGTAGTTTGCGTACCTCCGTTGTCGGAGTGACACTGTTGTGCAAAGGCAAACGAATTTTCATGGAAACTCCGTCTTGTCTTCTGAAGCGATTTCTTTGCGTCGTCTTGATGGCATTTTATGTTTCCTTTTGTAGCTCATAGAGATCAGTACGTTATAGAAAACAAATTATGATATATTTAGTTTACTTTGATCAAATTAAATTACGGATTCACAAGCTTTTCATAAAGAAACGCGTTCAGCTAACATTTTTCGGGATGACCATGTCCCAGGTAACTGATTTTCGAGGAAAAGTAAGACAAGAAGATTATGGTAAAACTCTTACGAAGGAAGAATGTCAAAGTAACAATGCAGTGGCCCCAACGACGATTAGTGATTTGGCGCGAACAGACTCGTTGGTTTCTTATCTCCAGAAAATAGAAAAATAACCATTTCAGTTATGCTTACTAGCAATCTTTTACTCTCACTCATGCAATAACAAATGTTGATAATAGTGTTTCTACAGTGCTACAAAAAGCTGCGGAATTCTTTCATATGAAGCCTTAATTATGTTCCTTAAAGCATAGAATGGAAACTGTGATTGAAGTAAAATATTGCCATAAAACGGAGATGTTGAAGAGAAGCATAACTTGATTTCACACGCACGAGTTTTTCAAGGATGGCTGTGGGAATTACATTTGTCGTATTCACATGCCAATTAATGTTGCCTTTGGACGCCACAGATACCTCTTTGTGTTGCTCTGCGTTGTGTTAACTGATCGCTTAGCTATTTCTGTACTCCTTCGTCCCATTTTCGTGCCTCCCATCTTTTTCTCGTCGAGAATGCATCCAGTTACAGAGGGAGGATAAAACTGTTAAGAAATCTTTTAGTCTCACTCATGCGTTAACCAAAGTTGATAACAGTGTCTCTGTAATGCGATAAAAAGTTGCGGATCCTATTGTATGAATTAAATATTCAGTCAAAATTTGTTTATCAGCAAAGTTTCTGCCGACCGTTGTGACCGAACGGTTCTAGGCGCTTCAGTCTGGAACCGCGCGACCGCTACGGTCGCAGGTTCGAATCCTGCCTCGGGCATGAATGTGTGTGATGTCCTTAGGTTAGTTGAGTTTAAGTAGTATAAAGTTCTAGGGGACTGATGACCTCAGATGTTAAGTCCCATAGTGCTCAGAGCCATTTGAACCATTTGTACAAAGTTTCTGATGGAGAGAATGACCATCTTAGAATTTCATCCCACAAAGGAACAGACGTTTTGTCGGAAATTATAGTAGGCTAAATACTTTCACACAGATGCAATACCAGGTCCTTTCCTATTACCTACACATCTCTATGTGATCGCATTACTCCTACCTGTTTGTTCTATTTATTTTGTAAAATTATGCAATTCATGTTTGTAAGTTGTATTTCAGATTGTATTGCCCTACGATAAATAAATAAATCCTGCCCGTTGAACATTATCAAGGTACAGTCCGAAGGTGTTAGTAACTCATGCACTGCTTGTGTTTTCGAAGCCCCAATAAACACATCAAAGGTTTCTTCTCACATTAGTATTGCTATGTCAGTAGCACTCGCTATACACTCAACCATTATATTCTAAACTAGTCAGTCCGTTCTCTTTACGAGAAACGTTTGCACCAAGACCTTCTGTGTTGCACCTTCGACAAGGATATCATCTGCTTCGCTTGGTCAGTGGAAGATCACTATCTTCCAGTTTCTGAAATGGAATAAACGAAGAGCAACTCTCCCTAACGTCTCAGTAAGTCCATGCACACCATTTTCATCAGTCTCCTTTAGCCGCGCTGTCAAAGCGCTTTGTCACGGTCCGTGCGGCTCCCCGCGTTGGAGGTTCGAGTCCTCCCTCGGGTATGGGCGTGTGTGTGTGTGTGTGTGTGTGTGTGTGTGTGTGTGTGTGTGTGTTGTCCTTAGCGTAAGTTAGTTTAAGTTAGATTAATTGGGGTGGAAGCTTAGGGACCGTTGACCTCAGCAGTTTGGTCCCGTAAAACCTCACCACAAATTACCAATTTCCAGCCTCCTTATTGATATCCTATTTTTTTCTTTTTTCCCTTACCTTCTAGCTGTAAGTTTATATTTTGTGTGTGATTGTATTATAGGGGAAACTCGGGTAAAATGGCACAGGACCTATTTAGGTTTCGGATACTTTTAACGACCTTCATATTTGATGTCCAGGCCTAGAACCTTGGGAGAATCGTATCACAAGTGTCTTGTGTAAAGTAATTTTCTCCAAAAGGAAAAAGAAATTTTTTTGCAACGTTTGCGACTAAAACATACATTTGTTAGGAAAAAATCGTTTCCGTCAGCTTATCTCTACGAACAGCATCAAGTGAGACAACACAGTAATTTTAGTTTAAAAATTATATTTATTTTTCAGCTATTGAAAGTGTTGCTAATGATTCACAAAATAGTTTAGTTACTCAGTAAACAGAACACCATAAATATGGTGAAACAAGGAATTAAAAAAGTGCACCATCAAATTTCACCACTATGAACCGTTTCTGTACTGCAACGCCCTTTTACAAAATTCCAGCCAAACGAAAAGCCCTGAAAATTCACTCGTAAACTCAGACGTAATAATCTCATTTCCACGGACGGTATTTGGCTTGGTTCAATCGGCTCTGAGCACTATGGAACTTAACATCTGAGGTCATCAGTCCCCTAGAACTTAGAACTACTTAAACGTAACTAACCTAAGGACATCACACACATCCATGCCCGCGGCAGGATTCGAACCTGCGACCGTAGCGGTCGCGCGGTTCCAGACTGAAGCGCCTAGAACCGCTCGGCCACACCGGCCGGCTATTTGGCTTGAATTTTATCCGAGTCGGTAATGACAGTATGGTCCCACTGCTTGCACATAAAGCATATACCGAGCGAGGTGGCGCAGTGGTTAGCACACTGGACTCGCATTCGGGAGGACGACGGTTCAATCCCGTCTCCGGCCATCCTGATTTAGGTTTTCCGTGATTTCCCTAAATCGTTTCAGGCAAATGCCGGGATGGTTCCTTTGAAAGGGCACGGCCGATTTCCTTCCCAATCCTTCCCTAACCCGAGCTTGCGCTCCGTCTCTAATGACCTCGTTGTCGACGAGACGTTGAACACTAACCACCACCACCACTACATAAAGCATAGAAACCATACCTTAATGGCTCCTCAATTGGCCTCACAAGGGCTGAGTGCACCCCGCTTGCCAACAGTTCTCGGCAAACTCGGACGGTCACCCATCCAAGTGCTAGCCAAGCCAGACAGCGCTCAATTTCTGTGATCTGCCGGGAACCGATGTTACCACTGCGTCAAGGTCGTTGGCAAAATGGAAGAAACCTACTACAAAACCACTATTATGAAATACTGCCAAAAACGTATATGCAGTGGGCTTCAAAACACACTTTTCGTTTTGGTGACCTGTACAAGTGAAATGTTTGGGCTTGACACTTGTGATGGAGAAGGATGAAGCATATGCTCCTCACCAGCATCTTCAACTCGCCATTGTCTCTTCTTCGTCACGTATGCTTTTTCTTATACTGGCTGAACACTCCGGCTGCCGACAACATTTCGGAGGTTGTTCAGGGACATCTTTTGAATATTTTTGATGTAAGGCATGCGTCGTCTTCAGTGGCTTGTTACAAAGTACTAATGTAATCGTCTTAGTATCCCAATGACGTCTGTTTCTGCGAAACTACCTTCACAACAGTGAAATGGCCCGTGATATGCATTCAACAAAACGTACAAGCGTCCCAAAACAGCAGACACAAAATTTCTGTGATACGGTTGCCATCGCTGCGATAACAGCTCAGCATAGCATCATCCACTGCATTCAGTGAACCCATACACTACCGGTCAAAAGTTCACAATCACCTATGCAAAAACAATATAACAGTTTTAAACATGGCTGTCTCTCAGCAACTGTATATAAGTTTCAGCGTAGGACTTACACAGCCAACCGGTTGCAAATAACTGTTTGGTACACTGGCCTAGCTTTCGACACCATTCTGATGAAGACATCCTTAGAGGTGTGGAAACCTAGGTCAGTACAGACATGCGTATTCAAATACAGAGCTATGTAAACAGGCAGAATACGGCGCTGCGGTCGGTAACGCCCGTGTAAGACAACAAGTGTCTGGCGCAGTTGTTCGATCGGTTACTGCTGCTACAATGGCAGCTTATCAAGATTTGAGTGAGTTTGAACGTGGTGTTACAGACGGCGCAAGAGCGATGGGACACAGTAAATCCGAGGCAGCGATGAAGTGGGGACTCTCCCGTACTATCGTCTCACGAGTGTATCGTGAATATCAGGAATCCGGTAAAACATCAAATCTCTAACATCGCTGCGGCCGGAAAAGGATACTACAAGAACGGGACCAACGATGACTGAAGAGAATCATTCAACGTGACAGAAGTGCAGCCCATCCGCGAATTGCTGCAGATTTCAATGCTGGGCCATCAACAAGTGTCAGCGTCCGAACCATTCAACGAAACATCGTCGATATGGGCTTTCGGAGCCGACGGCCCACTCGTGTACACTTGATGACTGCGCGACACAAAGCTTCACGCCTGGTCTGGGTTCGCCGACATTAGACTGTTGATGGCTGGAAACATGTTGCCTGATCGGACGAGTCTCGTCTCAAACTGTATCGAGTGGATGGACGTGTACGGGTATGGAGACAACCTCATGAATCCATGGACCCTGCATTTCAGTAGGGGACTGTTCAAGCTGGTGGAGGCGCTGTAATGGTGTGGGGCGTGTGCAGTTGCAGTGATATGGGACACCTGATACATCTAGATACGACTCTGACGGGTGACACGTACGTAAGCATCCTGTCTGATCACTTGTCATTCATGTCCATAGTGCATTCCAGCGGACTTGGGCAATTCGAGCAGGACAAAGTGACTCTCCACACATCCAGAATTGCTACAGAGTGGCTCGAGGAACAGTCTTCTGAGTTTAAACATTTCCGCTACCCAGCAAACTCCCCAGAAATGAACATTATTTAGCATATCTGGGATGCCTTGCAACGTGCTATTCAGAAGAGGTCTCCACCCCCTCGAACGCTTACAGATTTATGGTCATCCGTGCAGGATTCATGGTGTCAGTTCCCTCCGGCTCTACTTCAGACGTTAGTCGAGACCTTGCGACGTCGTATCGTGTGACTTCTGCGTGTTCGCGGGGGCTCTACACGATATTAGGCAGGTGTACCAGTTTCTTTGGCTCTTTAGTGTATGTGCTTTATTTCAATGTACAAACACATCGTATAAACCAAATAGATCAATAGAATAAGTGTTTTCTCTCTGTATCATTAAGTAAAATACAATATCGTTTCGAACAGCGGCGGTTCGAGTCCTCCCTCGGGGATGGATGTGTGTGTTTGTCCTTATGATATTTAGGTTAAGTAGTGTGTACGCTTAGGGACTGATGACCTTAGCAGTTACGTCCCATAAGATTTCACACACATTTGAACATTTTTTTTCGAACAGTGGTCGTCAAACCGACCCCCGGGCCGAATCAAGTGTCCGTGCGGCCCCCCGGTTCTCAGCCGTTTTTTATAATACAGTAATATGCTGCTAGCAACTAATAGCACTATTCAAAATATCAACTACCGTTAAGAGATTCTTAAGAGTATATTTTTCTTGTTCAGTAACAAACAAAAATACTCACGGAGGCAGTAATGTCTTGGAAGATGCGCTCAGTTTTAATTGACGTTGGTGAATTTAGCCGTGAGCTTAGGTCAGTGAGAAGAGTGCTACGTAGCGCGGTCACTGCAGGTTTAATAGAAATGAGAGGGGCAGGCGTAATAGAAATGAGAGGGGGACTATTTTATTGTTCGTCTTCCAGTGTTGACAACTCAGGTGCGTGCCCAAATCGCTGCACCGATAAGCTGTTCTGGTATTAATGTCAAATGAAAGTAACACGGATTCGTGAATGCGCGTGTGGTCGATGTTTGTAAGAAATCGAAGTAAGGCTATTGCAATACATTGCAACGAGTAAAAGGAACGTGACAGTAAAAAATTTAGTAAACGTTTGTGATCGTGTGTTATTGCAATTACTATTATTAATTGATGTAACACACTAATTTACGTATGTTGTCAATTAATAGTACTATCGGTAAAGGGTAGTGTGGTAAAGTGAACATGAACGGGGAAAGTGGTCACAGAATACGTTTTGACCTGAACAGCGCTGCTGCTTGCCGAGGAGTGGTCAGGCGAGTTCTAATATACATCACCATCTGTCAGTGAGACTGACAGAGGAAGCTTCTACCTTTAATTTTTAGTAAAATCTTTTTTGTTTTTGAGTCGTCCTACGTAAGATACGTCACTTATATAAACTGCAGCTTCCTCATTTGTTTGAAGAGTAATAATTTGTACAATATCAATGTTTAAACAATGTCTTTTGGCATACAGATGTAGTTCCTTGTTTTGTAAGTAACCTCTTTGTAACTTCCTGACAGATTAAAACTGTGTGCCGGACCGAGACTCGAACTCGGGGCCTTTGCCTTTCGCGGGCAAGTGCTCTACCATCTGAGCTACCGGAGCACGACTCACGCCCCGTCCTCACAGCTTTACTTCCGCCAGTACCTCGTCTCCTACTCGCAGGAGAGCTTCTCTGAAGTTTGGAAAGTAGGAGACGATGTACTGGCGGAAGTAAAGCTGTGAGGACGGGGCGTGAGTCGTGCTTGGATAGCTCAGATGGTAGAGCACTTGCCCGCGAAAGGCAAAGGTCCCGAGTTCGAGTCTCGGTCCGGCACACAGTTTTAATCTGCCAGGAAGTTTCATATCAGCGCACACTCCGCTGCAGAGTGAAAATCTCATTCTGGAACCTGTTTGTAAATTGGCAGCGCTATAGACTGTGTTAATATCGCTGACAGCGCTCTGCGCCCTCGGTAAGAGAGCTTCGTTGGACTGACTAGTAGTTAGCGAGTGGATAGAGCAGTCTAGGGACACGTTTTTCTTAGTGGAGACTCTGTGTTGGTAGGACATGCATTGTAAAATGAGGATGGGGGTTGTCGGTAATGTTTAGGTAGTGGAATTATTGACAACTTTATGATTCTTCAAATGGTTCAAATGGCTCTGAGCACTATGGGACTTAACATCTGAGGTCATCAGTCCCCTAGAACTTAGAACTACTTAAACCTAACTAATCTAGGGACATCACACACATCCATGCCCGAGGCAGGATTCGAACCTGCGACCGTAGCGGTCGCGCGGTTCCAGACTGAAGCGCCTTTAACCGCGTGGCCACACTGGCCGGCTATGATTCTTGGAACTGGTTGTCATATGAATAAGGTAAAATTTTCTAACTACATTGTTTGCTCTTCAAAAAAACCTTTCTTTCGCCAACCATATGCTTCCTAGTAGTTTGAGTCTATAGTAGTTGCTGCTTGCTGCAACGGCTGTAGTTCGTGTCATGAATATTTTCTGTGAGGTAAGTGACTTATAAAAACACATGGGGTTTGTGATTGAAATGAGTTTAGGCAATTAACAGAGTTGGAGGTTGTTTCATACTTCTTTAATTTCATATTTTGCAATTCAGGCCATTCTTTTGTATTAATTATTGGAAGTCATGTTGTCACTGTATAACAGTCAGATTGCGTTGGGCTTGTATATTGCGGGTAATAAATTGTTTAAATGATAAAAATAATTAAAGGCATAGTTTCAGTTTATTTCAGTGCAGTAGTTTTTTTCGTGTTTCACTAATGCTGATATGGCGTCCGATTTGGAAAATTGGCCACACTACTCGTCGGTAAAAGCGGGTAAGGTGTTCATCCCAATAAGAGTCAGCTACTTCCACATATTAAGCAAAATATTGCAGATAAAAATTACTTTTACATCTTTTCAAATATACAAAGTTGTTATCCGCCATTCTATTCCTTTGTAAAAATTTTGAAATAATGAAGTTATAGCATCTCTGCTCTGTTATATTTGACCTAAAACAAAATTTCGATTCAAAACAGTGTGCTGCAGTCGCTTGGTACCCTTTCAGATAGTACGGCGCGAAGTTGCTTAGAAACTGTGCCCGGATATCGGAACAACAAACGTGTGGTACAGTTACGATGGCACTGGCCACAGTACCGACTTAACGTACGGAAAGTTCGTCATTATGTACGCCTTCTGAAACATTCATGCAGTTTCAAGATATTATTTACTTTTTCACTTACAATATTTGGTGTGACACCATAAAACATGCAAATTCAAAATGTTTAAGCGCTAAGCTTCTGTCAGTAACCATGGTTTGGTGAAAACAGAATTTCGATTTGAGTGCCCACAATACCACTCCCCCCTCCCCACTTCAGTTGCAGCCCGACGTGTCGTCTTCAACGTTAATATTGGCTCTAACGCAAAAAAGTTTGATGACCACTGGATTAGATTTTAGCCTCTTCAAAATATCCACCCTTGCCCTCAGAACAGCTGTACAAACTCTTGGCGTACTGGAGATAAGATTTCTTAAGGTTTTTGCAGATATTGCAGTGCAAAACGTCTATAAATTATTCTGTAGGTCTTAAACATTTGATTACCTCAGTTTTCTGTCCTTCCTGTCAAATTCATCCCAAAGAGTTCAAATGGCTCTGAGCACTATGGGACTTAACATCTATGGTCATCAGTCCCCTAGAACTTAGAACTACTTAAACCTAACTAACCTAAGGACAGCACACAGCACCCAGCCATCACGAGGCAGAGAAAATCCATGACCCCGCCGGGAATCGAACCCGGGAACCCGGGCGTGGGAAGCGAGAACGCTACCGCACGACCACGAGATGCGGGCCCCAAAGAGTTAAACAGGATTTAAGTCAGGTGACTGACTTGGTCAAATCACATTCTTCAGTTCCCCACATTTCCCCTTTCTATTGACATACGCTCCGCACAGTTTAGAAGCATGCTTGGGATAATTGTCCTGCTACAGAACAAACCCACAACCAATAAGTCTCTCGCGAGATGGAACTGCATTGTCGATAGCCTTCCTCTGTTAATGTTCAATTAATTCTCACCAGATCACCGATATTATCACCCCCAAAGCATCCCGAAACCACGACCGATCATCCACCATGCTTCACCACTGCTGTCACACACTGACTCTTTACAGGCCTACGTTCTCCACGACGTCGATGAACAAACATTCTACGATGGGTTGCAATTACTTCAGATTTAGATTCGTCCGTGAATAACACCTTGCTGCACGCTCCAGTTTTTGTATTGCTGTGCCGACTGCAATCTTTTCACCTTATTTTGTATTCGCAACAAAGGCTATTGGCAGCTATGCAGCCCTTTAATCCTTGTTGACGAAGACGGGTTTGCGCTGTCGAGACAGAGATCTGATATGCTTTCATACTATTTACTTCCTCGTGAATTTCAGCTGGAGCACGAGTTCTCTGGCGCTTACTCGGTTCACAAATGAACTGATCTGCCCTGTAAGATGTTACACAGGAGTCGTCCTGATCGCGAAACATTTGCATTGGCACCAGTTTGCTGGATCCGCTGCATTGTATACAGCATCGCATACTGGGCTACGCCACCTTTGTTGCTATTGTTCTACTAGAATAGCCTTCCTGATTCAGAGCTAAATTAAAGCACGTTTTATAATTCCAATCTCCTACTTTCGCGCCATTAGGAGATAATAAGTTATCAAGTTAATCACATATACAAGCACATAGCTAGATGCTCAAATGGTTCAAATGGCTCTGAGCACTATGGGACTTAACATCTGAGTTCATCAGTCCCCTAGAACTTAAAACTACTTAAACCTAAGTAACCTAAGGACATCACACACATCCATGCCCGAGGCAAGTTTCAAACTGAAGCGCCTAGAACAGCTCGGCCACCCCGGCCGGCAGCTAGATACTCAAAATGTACTGTAAACTAATAGGAAATGATTGCTACACAGACATCTAAAGGAGGAGTCTTAAGTAAAGGCACGTCATTGTAGTTGTGGATACTCACTAGCGCCACTTTATGTGGACAATGAGTCGAATACGAGGGGCGTTCTCGGCTAGTTTCGGTTGAAAAATTTGTTGTGGAACTCGTGAAATATTCTCGCTTCAGCCCCTATAGTTCATTTAGTCCTGATACGTGGTGGCGCTGTAGGTAGCTTTGAAAATAGTTTCCGTAACAGAGGTGCGTTCCAAGCAGAGAACTGTCATTGGGTTTCTTACAGCGGAAGACCAGACAGTTGTAAACATTCATAGGCGATTGTAGAATGTCTACAGAGACCTGGCAGTGAACTAAAACACGGTGCGCCATTGGACACTGCGGTTGTCATCATGGCAAAAATGTAGCGCAAACCTGTCCCATCTCCGCGTGCCAGCCGGCTGCTCGGGATATTGAAGAAACGACTTCGTCATGTTCGTCACCACAAAAATGCAAACGAACTTCTCCTTCTCCCTCACAGTGCAAGGCCTCATACAAGTCTGCGCACCCGAGATGAGCTCATAAAACTACATTGGTCTGTTCTTCCTCATCCGCCCTACAGCCCGGACCTCGCACCTTACGACTTCCATCTGTTTGGCCCAATGAAGGATGTAGTCCGCGGGAAGCAGTGCGTGGACGATGGGGAGGTTGCAGCAAGACGTTGGCTTCGTGGCGACCGGTAGAGTTATATCATGCTGGCATAAAGGTACTCCCAGTAAGTTGGCATAAGGCCGTCGCATTGAACGAAGATTATGTTGAAACATGGGATCTATAGCGAAAAGAGTGGGGAGTAATATAGGCTGTATTAAAAAGAATAATCCGATTTGGCGCGTCTATATTTCTGAAACTAATAAATAAATACAATGAATTTTGTTTTTTGATGAACGGGAAATTCAAAATGATTTTTTCATGCGTTTTCATAGGTGTTCAATATGCCCCCCTTGAGACTCACGGTATATGTCAATGCGGTATTCAAATTGTTCCCACACTGCCGCGAGCACATCTTGAGTTACAGCTTCCTCAGCTGCTGTTATGCGATGTTTCAGTTAATTCATTTTTGTTGGTAACGGAAGCACATAAACAGTCTTTTATAAACCCCCACAAGAAATAATCCATACAGTCAGGACCGGCGACCTTGGAGGACAGTGATGTAAGGCTGAATCATCTGGTTCAGTGCTGCCGATCCATCGTTCAGTAATTCTTTAATTTAAAAATTCCCGCACTTCCACATGCCAGTGTGGCGGTGCCCTATCCTGTTAGTAAATGAAGTCGTTCGAATCAGCCTCAAATGTCTGTGAATTCCTAATAGACCAAACTGCTTGAGGTCATCGCTCCCTAGACTTACACACTACTTAAACTAACTTATGCTAAGAACAACACGCACACCCATGCCCGAGGGAGGACTCGAACCTCCTGCGGGGGCGGCCGCGCAATCCGTGACATGGCGCCTCAAACCCAGCGGCCTCAGCTGTGAGAAAGAAAGTTCTCATGCATGTCGAGATATGGCGGATGCGTTCGGCGTCCCGAGTCAGACACGTGGGGACCGCCCGGCGATTTGCCTTTACGCAAACAACCTGGAAATTTGTGGTAAGGTCTTATGGGACCAAACTGCTGAGGACATCGGTCCCAAAGCTTATCCACTACTTAACCTAACTTACGCTAAGGACAATACACACACACACACCAATGCCCGAGGGAGGACTCGAACTTCCGATGGTGGGAGCCGCGCGAACAATGGTATTGCCCCCTAGACCGCGCGGCACAAACAACCTGTTTCTCGGAATTTTTCATGCCATCGTCTAACGCTCTGTGCTGTAGGAGTATCCACACCAACCTAGTACGAAAGTCA
Source organism: Schistocerca piceifrons (assembly GCF_021461385.2). Taxonomy (NCBI): domain Eukaryota; kingdom Metazoa; phylum Arthropoda; class Insecta; order Orthoptera; family Acrididae; genus Schistocerca; species Schistocerca piceifrons. The sequence goes on along the minus strand of NC_060139.1, from coordinate 313,059,828 downwards.
CGCTGAACAGTTATTACTGACCCGCACTGCGCGATACGTAGAACACAAAACGCTTTTTGTTGTCCCGACTAGAGCCACGGGTAGTGGCCGCGCTGTCTCAGGCGCCATGTCACGGATTGCGCGGCCCCTCCCGCTCGAGGTTCGAGTCATCCCTCGGGCATGGATGTGTGTGTGTTGTTCTTAGTTTAAGTACTGTGTAAGTCTAGGGACTGATGACATCAGCAGTTTGGTCCCTCTTGAATTTACACACATTTGAACATTTCTACTAGAACTGCTGCTACCTAGCGAGAACCACGTAAAACGCGAAAATTTGCTCTTCCCAACAGTATGTTGTTCAAGCACATATCTCAGATAACATAATAGTTATGATTTCTTCTAAATCGGATGAATCTTTTGGATACACCCTGTGTGGTGTATAGGAACCCTAAATAAAACCAATCTCCTTTCAGACAAATATGTGGTGCATTACTTACTGAAAGCCCTTCGTACACAGCAGAGTCAGTTATTCTTTACATGTTTATGGTTCAAATGGCTCTGAGCACTATGGGACTCAACTGCTGTGGTCATAAGTCCCCTAGAACTTAGAACTACTGAAACCTAACTAACCTAAGGACATCACACACATCCATGCCCGAGGCAGGATTCGAACCTGCGACCGTAGCGGTCGCCCGGTACCAGACTGAAGCGCCTAGAACCGCTCGGCCACTCCGTCCGGCCTTTACACGTTTATAATTGTTTTATTATCAGAATTGGGATATAATAAAATATTCAAAAGAAAATGCCTATTTTAACCACAAATCCATAGCTGTGGTGGGTGACCAAACTTTTGACATGTAATGTTTGGTATTTCTGCTTTACAGCCATCATATTCAGCTGGAAGAAGCTCTCCTTATTGTTAGAGCAGTTGAGAAGACAGCAGTGGGAAGATGGCGTAATGCGGTGTGGGAAACCGTGACAGATGGTTTCTTCGGTGCGGGTATCGTGAGAAAAACCGCCTAAATTACGGTCGTTCTCCATGATTGGCTGCTGCGTTCGAAAGTAGAGCTCAAAAATGATAAACATCTGTTGCTAATATTAGAAAAACCAGACAGTGAATTTACTTGCATTCATATTTAAAGCATATCTCAATAGCGTGCTATCATTCCGGTGTTTCACAAGTATTAATACCCAGCAGAATAATAAACAACCGCTAAACGAGAAGGCCGACGAAACACTCCGATGATCTTCGGATGGCGGCTAAACTCGGGTGGCGGGCGAAGTGGTTCGGCTGGAAGACCAGAGCTGTCTTGGTCGGTGTCGATTAAATACTTAATTAGCAATCTCTGGTTACTTGGACATATAACTGAGAATATGTTGATAGTAATTATACAGCCGCGCGGGATTAGCCGAGCGGTCAAGCAGCTGCAGTCATGGACTGTGCGGCTGGTCCCGGCGGAGGTTCGAGTCCTCCCTTGGGCATGGGTGTGTGTGTTTGTCCTTGGGATAATTTAGGTTAAGTAGTGTGTAAGCTTAGGGACTGATGACCTTAGCAGTTAAGTCCGATAAGATTTCACACACATTTGAACATTAGTAATTATACAGATACGCAGTTCATTGTTTTGTTTATTTTCTTCGAAAGTGTGAAGAATGTGTGGGCTATAATTGTGCAATTTCTCTTTTTCTACTAATAAAAAGCGAGTGGCATCCATTTTAAGCAAACTAGTTCAAAATTTCATAATTTATAAAATATCAGTTCCTTGCTAAGAGTGTGTTACAGCCTCAAGATAGTGGATTCACGATGTATGTGCTATTTTCTGCGCAGGGGACAACAACTATAGAAGAATGCAAGTCGGTGAGCATTAATTAGAACTTATGCGTTCCAGTCAGGGTGTTGGAAGCAAATATGCACCTCGCGTGTACTGTAATCTTAGTACAAGTGAGATCAGTGACACGTCATCTGTGACAACACAGAAAAGGTATGAAGGAGAGAAATTTTCGAGGGAAGGGGTTTATCATACACAGGCGCCTCTCTCTCTTGCGACTTCCGATGAATGGCATCCGTTGCGGAGAAAACATTTTGAAGTCGGAGTGCTTTGGAATTATGAGACTAGATTTTATTTGCGAGAACTGTAAACTGTAACTGACCAGCGAACTGTGTAAGGACCGTATTCGTGTAAATGTAAATTACCAGAGAACTGTATAAGAACTACGATACTTAAGCTTGAAATTGTCTTTGAACTGTGTTTCGAACTTCAGGGAAACTATAACAAAAAAATGGTTCAAATGGCTCTGAGCACTATGGGACTCAACATCTGAGGTCATCAGTCCCCTAGAACTTAGAACTACTTAAACCTAACTAACCTAAGGACATCACACACATCCATGCCCGAAACAGGATTCGAACCTCCGACCGTAGCGGTCACGCGGTTCCAAACTGAAGCGCCCAGACCCGCACGGCCCAAACTATAACAATTGATACCGCAAAATAAAATTTCCTTTACAGTGACATGTAATACCGGTGTAAATCGGAAATAGGAATGGGCTTACGTTATAAATCATCACTTCAAAGTTCTTAATGCTACTCACGTCGTTCCCCTACGCTCTGTAAAGAAGTATGGGACTTCAACATCATCAATGCTACGAGACGACGCAGCGTGCAGAACAGCGGAGCTGCGTGAGGCAGCGACCAAAACAGGTGCGACGGCAGCCAGCAGCGGCCGGCGCAGTTAGCAGTACCACACCACAACAGTGGAGTTGCAGTCACCTGTGCAGCCACAGCTGCGAGAATCAGCGACAGTACGTCGAGGAAGAAAAGTAGGCTAGTGTAACTGTTGAGCTGGCATATAGCAGTGAAAGATTTGTAATTGGAACATTAGTATTAGTAAAAGGAAGTAAGTCACCATACAGCATCAGCTAACACTTTACCAACTCAGGATGATGATCAGGATACGAGGTCTATGCTAAAATTAATTTTGCAAGACAAAAAAATAAAAAATAAAAACACGCACAAAAGAAAATAGATACTGGGCATAACAAAATAGTGAAAATGGATAAGGGATTAAAAGATGGTAAAGCTCAACTTACCGCTAAGTTCGATGCCCTGGAACAAACGCTTACAAATCTTAAAGCTATAACTGAGGGATGTTGGAAGAAAATAGATAACGAAACAAAAGAAGGGAGTTAAAAAATCTGAAGTTTGTAAGTCAGAAATAAATAAAAAGGTAGAACATGAAATCAAAACGGTAAATAAGAATTTGCAGGATCAAAATTGGGTAATACAAACAAATAATGACATTAGTAATGTAAGGCAGAACAAAGAAAAGCAATCAAAGCAGGGAATGGTAATTGTTACAGTAGAGTAATTACCATGAAATACTTAGTCGTGGTTCAATATTTCTGCAGGGTGCTTCCAGCAACTTGTTAAGTCCACGCCAAGTCGAACTGCTGCACTATGCCGGCCAAAAGTATGTCCGACACGATATTAGGAGGTATCAAGTGACTTTCGTCATTTCAGTGTCGTGATACATAGCATGAAGGACACTTAGGGAGTCAAGTGAGCAATTTGATAACACAGTTACACCTCATCTGCTCCACTGCTAAATACTGGGTGATTTAGTGTGGCAGTCGAGGCCAGCCGGTGTGGCCGAGCGGTTCTAGGCGCTTCAGTCTCGAACCGCGCGAGCGCTACGGTCGCAGGTTCGAATCCTGCCTTGGGCATGGATGTGTGTGATGTCCTTAGGTTGGTTAGGTTTAGGTAGTTCTAAGTTCTAGGGGACTGATGCCCTCAGATGTTAAGTCCCATAGTGCTCAGAGCTATTTGAACCATTTTTGTGGCAGTCGAGATACGTACGATAGCGTGCCTGATTGTCGTCAAACGAGAAACGTGTGCGTGCAGTACTATGAGCACGACTGTTGCCATCTTACTCATAGTGTTAAAATAAACATCCTGCTTCATGTCCATGGTAACCTGAACGACTGGTCCGAAGTCATGGTACGAAAAACACCCCCAGAAAATCACTAAACCATCCGACCTGAGCTTACCTTCCATACCATGTGGGTTAAAAGCTTCATTGAGCTGTCTGTTCCCCTTATATTTGTCAGGTAGATGTATCAAAAAGTTGTTCTCATATTGTTTGAAGGCCAAGCGACCGACTGCTCATCGCGTCGTATCGTTTAAATAATCTATTCCCCACAAGTCGAAGCTGTAGATCTGTTTTTACGAAGTCCGATGGAATAGTCATGACCACTTATTATGTGGAACTGGCAATAGTATTTTTATGGCCAACGAGCCTTCAAACAGTGATCATGCTCAATAACCACGACGGTCTGATACATCGAAAGAGTATGATATGAATGGCCTAAAGATTTAAAAGTAGCAATAGTTCACATACTAAAAGGATTAATTGTATGTCGATACTAGTAAAATTCCCTTTTATCTGCCAGCAATGAAAAACACGTTACACTAGTTTCTGCTTTGTGACCACTGAAGATGTATAGCTTCATGTGCTATTGCGAGCAATGTTGCAGTGATGGGATGGCGAGGGGCGGCGACTCGAGCGCACCGAGAGTTTCTCGAGCCTCTACTTCTCAAGCAGTTCTCGAGAAGCTCACGAGAAATGGCTCGGCGGCGTGTGCCGCTGCGCGCCAGTTGGCTTCGACAACATACGCCGCCCCGCTGTTGTTTTACGAATTGAATGCCGCCGCTAGACAAACACGCTCGCTGCTCGCTGTGCTCGTAACTAGTGTGTCTCAGGTTTCATTCGAGTAAAGTTGTTATTCAAATCAATATGGACACTCGAAAACGAACATCATGGTGCTGGCAATACTTTGCGGAGGATGGAGATAACGTTACTTGCAACATTTGTCGTAAAAATCTCCGTAATATATCAAAAAATACAACGGGCATGATTAGACATCTTAAACTGCACAATTTATCGAGCAATAAAACAGCGACGTCCGTGGATACAGAGGCTTATTCTTCCAATAGTGCGAGGCAGACAGAAATCCAGGTACGTATGGTACAAAAGGTGAATTCCGTGCAAAAGTTCGGAAAGTGTCCGAAGCGGTCCGCCACGCTTAAAAAACATTGATGTTTTAATCGTACTCCGATAACATACAACATACCCCAAAATCAAACCTATACTATCCTAGCTTTTTCACGATACGGTATGTAATTTTATTGGACTAGTTGTCGAGCATAACGTATCCCCTTGCAGGAGCACTGATCTAAATCTTACGTTTCTCTTCATAGAGGGAAGTAAACGGCAACTGCCAGGTGAAGTACTAGTGGCCATGATAACAGACGATTTTCAACCGCTTTCAATCGTTGAGGACACTGGTTTTCGACGTTTTGTTTTACTGCTGGACCCACAATACTCGATACCAAATCGAAAAAAGTTGCGCCTCATGATTGAGGACGCTTACCATTAACAGAAAGAGGCTGTAAACTTGGCCGTGGAAGACTCTACTTGTGTTTCTTTAAAGGCCAATATTTGGACCTCACTCAATAGTGAGGCATATATTGCTGTAACTGGTCATTTCATTAACACTAATTGGTGCCTGAAAGCGTTAGCTCTCGAGACATTCCTTTTCCCAGAAAAGCATAAAGCGCTAAATATTAGTGAGGCGTTAAATAACGTGATTTCAAAATAGAACATTGAAAACAAAGTTGTAGGCATCACAACTGACAACGCCAGTAACATGACGGCAGCCGTACAACTTATTCATAGTTACAACATAGATATGCAACATGTGCCTTGTTTAGCATACACCATCAATTAAGTTGTGAAAAGTTCTTTGAACACCGACAGTGAGCTCTGCATAATGCGGGAAAAGGCCAAAAAAATTGTTAGCTATTTTAAAACAAGTTTCAATGCTAATGAAAAACTCCATGAGATCCAGGCTCTAATGGAAAAACCTGTTCATAAATTGATTCAGGAAACCGAAATCGGATGGAACAGTGCGCCCACGTTTTATATGCTACAACGTCTAGTGGAGCAAAAGGAATGCATTGCAGTCTGTTTATCATTGTATTCAGGTGTAGAGAACCTCCCAGCTGGCGAGTGGCGAATTTTGAGAGAATGTTTATGTGTACTGAAGTCATTTGAAGTGGTAACAAGTGAAATCTCAACTGAAAACTATACCTCTCTTTCGAAAGCTATTCCAATAATCAGACAGCTAATCCTAACCGTATGCAATGGGAAGTGGGCTACCACGACAGCGCAAGAGCTATAGCAACATCTGTACAACTCACTAATAGCCCGGCTAGGATTAATAGAAACAAACGAAGTACATGCCACAGTTCTCCCAAGATTCAAAACATTACCATTTACGAATCCCATTCATTCAGAACATGCCGTTGCAAGCCTAATTGCAGAGTGCACAAATTTGGTAGAGACCGTACGTCATCTACTCAATCGGCTGCTAACGACACTAGCCACGAGTGCCATTTCGTACAAAACGCCAGTAGTTCCTTATGGGCTTCTTTCGATGAAGAGGTTTCCAATAAAAATCTAATGAAAAGCGGGTGTGATAGCGTAGACCTGGAGGTACAACGATATTTGGAAGAACCGTACTTACAACGCACGGATAATCCTTAACACTGCTGGAAAAAAATTGAAACAGTTACCCAAGTCTAGATGTCGTGGCAAAAAAATATCTTGCAATACCTGCAACTTCTGTTACCAGCGAAAGAGTATTTTCGAAAATAGGACTACTTACAAACAAAGAAGCAGACTAAAAGGCCAATTGGTTAATAAAATCATATTTCTAAACAAAAATCGACGGCAGTGTAGCAATGGGATGTAAAAATGCCTTCTGCTGAACAACTTTTGTTTCCTTTCTTTCTCCAGTAAGTAAACGCATGTACGCAGTTTCTGTATATAAAAGGCTATAGCACTTCTCTTTTACGTTTAAGCATGCGTCCATACACAGAATGTACAAGGTAATTTGTTTTGCAAGAATAAAGCTTCTGTTTCATGCGAATTCTGTGCTTTGTTTTAAACAACAATTCTATGATTTTTTCTTATGAGACATATACTAATACTTCAGTACACATTAATAACGGTAGTACAGTTGATATCAATCACAGAATTTCACATTTTTCCGTGCACGTACGTACGACGAGTACGACCGCTGTGGCTCAGTGCTTCGTGTACTGAAGGTTTGCGCAATTTCTCAGAGAGCGCAGCACTGTCAGCTTCTCGAGCGTACCCGAGACATTCTCGAGAAATTGCCTTCGCGTCGCGCGTTTCTCGAGCGCGATCATAGCCCATCCCTGATGTAGGGTCGCCTACATACATAGCCCCCATGCTCCCCCACACACAGAGCGTTACGTGGCGTTACCAATAAGAAAACCTAAACAGCCTACTTACAATGGGAGCTCCAACGTTAGGCGGGAGATGGAGCCGCTTAGGGAAATAGCGGAAAGGTCGGGGAAGAAAGCCAGTGTTCACTGTGTCTGTTTGCCGGGGGGTCTCATCCGAGATGTGGAGGAGGCCCTGTCGGCGGCGATAGAGAGCACTGGGTGCACCCGACTGCAAATTGTTGCTCATGTCGGCACCAATGACGCCTGCCGTCTGGGTTCAGAGGTCATCCTCAGTTCGTACAGGCGGTTGGCGGAATTGGTGAAGGCGGAAAGCCTCGCTCGCGGATTGGAATCAGAGCTAACTATTTGTAGTCTCGTTCCCAGAACCGATCGCGGTCCTCTGGTTTGGAGCCAAGTGGAAGGCTTAAACCAGAGGCTCAGACGATTCTGCGGAGATCTGAGGTGCAAAATTCTCGACCTCCGCTATCGGGAGGAGAAATGTAGGGTCCCCCTGAATAGGTCAGGCGTGCACTACACGCCGGAAGCGGCTACAAGGGTAGCGGAGTACGTGTGGAGTGCACATGGGTTTTTTTTAGGTTAGAGACTTCCCTCCCTAGGCCCGACAAAACGCCTCCTGAGACGCGGCAAGGTAGGAGTAGGCAAAATGCAACAGGGAATAACAATACTAATGTGCTAATAGTAAACTGCAGGAGCGTCTATAGAAAGGTCCCAGAACTGCTCTCATTAATAATCGGTCACAACGCCCATATAGTACTAGGGACAGAAAGTTGGCTGAAACCAGACGTAAACGGTAATGAAATCCTAAACTCAGATTGGAATGTATACCGCAGAGACAGGCTGGACAGTGAAGGGGGAGGCGTGTTTATAGCGATAAGAAGTGCAATAGTATCGAAGGAAATTGACGGAGATCCGAAATGTGAAATGATTTGGGTGAAGGTCACGGTTAAAGCAGGCTCAGACATGGTAATTGGATGTCTCTACAGGCCCCCTGGCTCAGCAGCTGCTGTGGCTGAGCACCTGAAGGATAATTTGGAAAATATTTCGAGTAGATTTCCCCACCATGTTATGGTTCTGGGTGGAGATTTTAATTTGCCGGATATAGACTGGGAGACTCAAACGTTCATGACGGGTGGCAGGGACAAAGAATCCGGTGAAATTTTTTTAAGTGCTTTATCTGAAAACTACCTTGAGCAGTTAAACAGAGAACCGACTCGTGGCGATAACATATTAGACCTTCTGGTGACAAACAGACCCGAACTATTTGAAACAGTTAACGCAGAACAGGGAATCAGCAATCATAAAGCGGTTACGGCATCAATGATTTCAGCCGTAAATAGAAATATTAAAAAAGGTAGGAAGATTTTTCTGTTTAGCAAAAGTGACAAAAAGCAGATTACAGAGTACCTGACAGCTCAACACAAAAGTTTTGTCTCAAGTACAGATAGTGTTGAGGATCAGTGGACAAAATTCAAAACCATCGTACAATATGCGTTAGATGAGTATGTGCCAAGCAAGATCGTAAGAGATGGAAAAGAGCCACCGTGGCACAACAACCGAGTTAGAAAACTGCTGCGAAAGCAAAGGGAACTTCACAGCAAACATAAGCATAGCCAAAGCCTTGCAGACAAACAAAAATTACGCGAAGCGAAATGTAGTGTGAGGAGGGCTATGCGAGAGGCGTTCAATGAATTCGAAAGTAAAGTTCTATGTACTGACTTGGCAGAAAATCCTAAGAAATTTTGGTCTTATGTCAAAGCGGTAGGTGGATCAAAACAAAATGTCCAGACACTCTGTGACCAAAATGGTACTGAAACAGAGGATGACAGACTAAAGGCCGAAATACTAAATGCGTTTTTCCAAAGCTGTTTCACAGAGGAAGACTGCACTGTAGTTCCTTCTCTAGATTGTCGTACAGATGACAAAATGGTAGATGTCGAAATAGACGACAGAGGGATAGAGAAACAATTAAAATCGCTCAAAAGAGGAAAGGCCGCTGGACCTGATGGGATACCAGTTCGATTTTACACAGGGTACGCGAAGGAACTTGCCCCCTTCTTGCAGCGGTGTACCGTAGGTGTCTTAGAAGAGCGTAGCGTTCCAAAGGATTGGAAAAGGGCACAGGTCATCCCCGTTTTCAAGAAGGGACGTCGAACAGATGTGCAGAACTATAGACCTATATCTCTAACGTCGATCAGTTGTAGAATTTTGGAACACGTATTATGGTCGAGCATAATGACTTTTCTGGAGACTAGAAATCTACTCTGTAGGAATCAGCATGGGTTTCGAAAAAGATGGTCGTGTGAAACCCAGATCGCGCTATTCGTCCACGAGACTCAGAGGGCCATAGACACGGGTTCACAGGTAGATGCCGTGTTTCTTGACTTCCGCAAGGCGTTCGATACAGTTCCCCACAGTCGTTTAATGAACAAAGTAAGAGCATATGGGCTATCAGACCAATTGTGTGATTGGATTGAAGAGTTCCTAGGTAACAGAACGCAGCATGTCATTCTCAATGGAGAGAAGTCTTCCGAAGTAAGAGTGATTTCAGGTGTGCCGCAGGGGAGTGTCATAGGAGCTTTGCTATTCACAATATACATAAATGACCTTGTGGATGACATCGGAAGTTCACTGAGGCTTTTTGCAGATGATGCTGTGGTGTATCGAGAGGTTGTAACAATGGAAAATTGTACTGAAATGCAGGAGGATCTGCAGCGAATTGACGCATAGTGCAGGGAATGGCAATTGAATCTCAATGTAGACAAGTGTAATGTGCTGGGAATACATAGAAAGATAGATCCCTTATCATTTAGCTACAAAATAGCAGGTCAGCAACTGGAAGCGGTTAATTCCATAAATTATCTGGGAGTACGCATTAGGAGTGATTTAAAATGGAATGATCATATAAAATTGATCGTCGGTAAAGCAGATGCCAGACTGAGATTCATTGGAAGAATCCTAAGGAAATGCAACCCGAAAACAAAGGAAGTAGGTTACAGTACGCTTGTTCGCCCACTGCTTGAATACTGCTCAGCAGTGTGGGATCCGTACCAGATAGTGTTGATAGAAGAGATAGAGAAGATCCAACGGAGAGCAGCGCGCTTCGTTACAGGATCATTAAGTAATCGCGAAAGCGTTACGGAGATGATAGATAAACTCCAGTGGAAGACTCTGCAGGAGAGACGCTCAGTAGCTCGGTACGGGCTTTTGTTAAAGTTTCGAGCACATACCTTCACCGAAGAGTCAAGCAGTATATTGCTCCCTCCTACGTATATCTCGCGAAGAGACCATGAAGATAAAATCAGAGAGATTAGAGCCCACACAGAAGCATACCGACAATCCTTCTTTCCACGAACCATACGAGACTGGAATAGAAGGGAGAACCGATGCAGGTACTCAAGGTACCCTCCGCCACACACCGTCAGGTGGCTTGCGGGGTATGGATGTAGATGTAGATGTACAACAACATCGTTTAGGAGCCACGATTGGTCTTCAGAATTTGACTGGAATTCCTTATTTACCAGCTGACATTCTTCCAAATACGGTTTCAGAAAAGTAAGACAAATTTTGTTAACGTCATCACTGTACATATTATGGAGGACTTGGACACCATAGCACTTCACATGAAGCGCTGCTATCTCAAAGTGGGTTTTTAGTTCGAGCCACTGACACAAAGCACGAGAAACAGCCTCTAAAATAGACATCCAACGTGTATTGCACTTCTGAAACTATTTTCTATGGATTAGCTCTGTCATTTATTGCATTGAACAACTTTCTATAAGCAATTTGACGAGATGAAGACTTGGAAAACCAAGAATACATTTCTCACAACAAAAATTCCTAATTCTGGGGCAAAGTTTCAGCTGCGGCAGAAGATACCGCCAGCTGCACAGAATGGAAGACACTAGGAGTTATGGCAAGATGAGGAACATCTCATTTCAAATTCTAATACACACCATTATTTATGTGTACCATAACTGCTTCACTGTCAGTACCGGTACCCAAACCGCGCACTACATGAATGTTCAAGCCGTACTTGTTAAGCAAAGATTTCAGACCTTCGGTTACTGCCACTGCGTTGCCTTCCTCTAACTCTACCATTTCCAAGAATGTGGAAACAACGCGACCATGTGCCTCAGAAAAGTATATCACACACACGCAGCTAACAATTTACTGGCACTAATGTCTGTAGATTCATCCGAATGTACACTGAAATATCAGTCTCCTATGTCCTTTTTCAGACTGGTCTCGAAATTTGGGTAAAGAACGTTTTTAATCACACCACTACACTTCCTTCTGTGCCAACGCATCTGAGAGACATGGTCAGCACCTGTAAAACACCGTTTTGGGAGGCTGCAGAGGTGATCCACAGATCTTATTGCTGAACAGTTAGCCACAAATAAATATAATGCAGCTTCTGCAACAGAAACTTCATTGGCCTGCCTAACTTCATGTGCATCTAATTTCAACTGCCCCTGTGAAGAAAAGGGTGCCGCACCTTTTACATGCTTTTTGTTTTTTGAATGATTCAATAAATCCGACAGACGCGAATGTAAATTGCACTGGCAAAATCGACATCGCCGACTAGAAGGATCGGCGGGGATCTCAAGAAGCCAGTCTTTCAATTTTTTGTTGCTAACCCACTCTTTTCTAAACTTTTGGGTGTATTTTTCGTCCTCTTGCTTCCACATTTTGATGAGATAACTAATAAAGAAGTAAAGAAAATCACTGATTACAACGCAAGTAACTGCACCATAAACATTAACAACTCAACACTATGTATGCACTGTACCGACTTCGGTCCACGGTAACTTGTACTCGTAACTGCAATACTAAAGGCAAAGACCTAAGAATAGAAGGATTGTTCTGCTGTGCTGAGGCAGGGGAAACACTATATCAAAATCTGATTATTAAGAGTTGGCTGGAGCTATATTGTTGCCAGTTTAGGATTTTTCGCGCTAAATATAATTTCAAATTGTGTATTGGAAAGACTGAATTAAACGGAAAAATATTGTTGCAGACATCAGTCCACAAATCTGTTAAAAAGTCCGTTGACCGCTAAACGCAAAATTTCACCCGCTGACAGTTTGTAAAATCCGTTATATTTGGCGGAAATTCCGCTAACTTGGCAACCCTGAACATAACTCTCTCAACAGTACTGTACAAATTGTTATGCCAAATGTTTGTTGCTTGTTTCTGTCGGCACTGTTATTAAAATAGTACCTGCTTTTCCCATTTCCTGTATTAGCACAAATTATCTAACGAATGCAAATTCTATGAATAAACATTATTCCAGTTTAAAAAAGATTTATTTTAAATGAAACATTCCAGCACTGCTGCTATGGTATTTACTCGTTTATTAGTAAAAACCAAGGCTAAGCAAAGATCGAAAAATATCGGTTATTCAAGACTAACATACCTGTAGCGGTTTTAATCAGTCGATTTTTCCCGTTCCTAATACCGACTAAAACACACACACACACACACACACACACACACACACACGCACGCACAGGGTCACTCGACCACCGATTAACAGTTCCACGTGATCTACAAGCGCTCAGGGACGACTGCGCTCTTCGTTCGGTGAGCTAACTTAGAAAACTCATAGAATATGTTTTCAGATCGAAATCTACAAATATTCTTCAATTCCCGCACATCGCTCCCGTGAGTATTGGGAGAATAAATTAGACTAGTGACAGACCGCAGAGAATATGTTAAGACCCACCGTCAGTGAAAAGCAAAGAATACGTGGTACAATAACATGTACGTACTATCAAGTATTTTAGAGGAAATGATAAGCATACGATGTATACCGGTGTATCTGAGTTATACTTTCGCTGTTGTCGGTTCACCACCGTTGCCTGCATTCCATTTGGTGAATGCTCCGCTAGTTCCCAGTTCTGGCTCACCTGCTATATCCACATACCAGTATGACGATCGTAATCAGTCTGCACACCAACAAAGCCCGAACCGTTGTTCCACTCAGCGTGGTTACAGCAATTTCTCGCCACTGGAAGGACAGTGTAGTGTCATGCGCGGAGTTGCATCAGCCCGCTGCTGCTTGCGGCGAACTACAGCTGCCGGCTGTCTTTACCTGGCAAGGAGGTGGGGGCAGGTGGAGGGGATCGCGTCGGGCAACAGTCACGTTCTCAATACAACGGACCTAGTGGCTGTACCTCAATAAAAATGTTTCCTACAGTTCAGAGCATCTCGAAAATTCTCGCACCACTGCAAAGATTTGTCATATAGTCATTAGTGGCTGTAAGGTTGAGAAACAGCTGAAATAGCTGAACTGAACTAGGCTCTAGTGCTTGGCGGAATTCAAGTGGTACAGAATTTGCGGCTGAGCTTTTAATAATAATACGGGGTACTTATAAATTACACTACTGGTCATTAAAATTGCTACACCAAGAAGAAATGCAGATAATAAACGGGTATTCATTGGACAAATTTATTATACTAGAACTGACATGTGATTACATTTTCACGCAATTTGGGTACACAGATCCTGAGAAATCAGTACCCAGAACAACCACCTCTGGCCGTAATAACGGCCTTGATACGCCTGGGCATTGAGTCAAACAGAGCCTGGATGGCGTGTACAGGTACAGCTGCCCATGCAACTTCAACACGATATCGCAGTTCATCAAGAGTAGTGACTGGCGTATTGTGACCAGCCAGTTGCTCGGCCACTATTGACCAGACGTTTTCAATTGGTGAGAGATCTGGAGAGTGTGCTGGCCAGGGCAGCAGTCGAACATTTTCTGTATCCAGAAATGCCCGTACAGGACCTGCAACATGCGGTCGTGCATTAACCTGCTGAAATGTAGGGTTCCCCAGGGATCGGATGAAGGGTAGAGCCACGGGTCGTAACACATCTGAAATGTAATGTCCACTGTTCGAAATGCCGTCAATGCGAACAAGTGGTAACCGAGACATGTAACCAATGGCACCCCATACCATCACGCGGGTGATACGCCAGTATCGCGATGACGAATACACGCTTCCAATGTGCGTTCACCGCGATGTCGCCAAACACGGATGCGACCATCGTGATGCTGTAAACAGAACCTGGATTCATCCGAAAAAATGACGTTTTGCCATTCGTGCAGCCAGGTTCGTCGTTGAGTAGCCTACACCACCGCAGGCGCTCCTGTCTGTGATGCAGCGCCAAGGGTAACCGCAGCCATGGTCTCCGAGCTGATAGTCCATGCAGCTGCAAACGTCGTCGAACTGTTCGTGCAGATGGTTGTTGTCTTGCAAACGTCCTGTTGACTCAGGGATCGAGACGTGGCTGCACGATCCCCTACAGCCATGTGGGTAAGATGTCTGTAATCCCGACTGCTAGTGATACGAGGCCGTTGGCATCAAGCACGGCGTTCCGTATGACCCTCCTGAACCCACCGATTCCATATTCTGCTAACAGTCATTGGTTCTCGAGCAACGCGTGCAGCAATGTCGCGATACGATAAACCGCAATCGCGATAGGCTACAATCCGCCCTTTATCAAAGTCGGAAACGTGATGTTATGCATTTCTCCTCCTTACACGAGGCATCACAACATCGTTTCTCCAGGCAACGCCGGTCAACTGCTGTTTGTGTATGAGAAATCGGTTGAAACTTTCGTAATGTCAGCACGTTGTAGGTGTCGCCACCGGCGCCAACCTTGTGTGAATGCTCTGAAAAGCTAATCATTTGCATATCACAGCATCTTCTTCCTGTCGGTTAAATTTCGCGTCAGTAGCACGTCATCTTCGTGGTGTAGCAATTTTAATGGCCAGTAGTGTAGTTATACAAAAGTAATCTTTGATCGTGATAAAGGTAAATAACTTACAGAAATGTCCGATGCAGCACTGAACGCAGTGTATCCTCAAGATTTATTTACAAATGTTCAGTGTGGCTATCTTTTGTATCACGACAAATGTCCGATGTGTAATCGATATCCTGCCAAATCCTATGATGCAAGTCTGCTTGTGTTCTCCGTTGTTCCAGATCGTCGTCGTTTCCCAGAAGGGAAGGAACAAACACTCTGCCTTTAATGTAACCCATACACAGAAGTTCATTTGGATTAAATCAGGTTCAAATGGCTCTGAGCGCAATGGGACTTAACATCTGAGGTCATCAGTCCCCTAGAACTTAGAACTACTTAACCCTAACTAACCTAAGGAAATCACACACATCCATGTCCGAGGCAGGATTCGAACGTGCGACCGTTGCGGTCGCGCTGTTCCAGACTGAAGTGCCCAGAACCGCTCGGCCACACCGGCCGGCTAAATCAGGTGGTCGTGGTGGCCAGAATATTGTTCCACCATGTCCAATCCAAATTGGCACATTCCTACGGAGATACGAGACAACTTCACGATGGTAACGTGATGTCACGCTATCTTTCTGGAGAGTAAATTCTACACCCGTATTCTATTGTTTATTGAGGCATCAGATAATGCTGAAGGACATCCAGTTACGATATGCTAGCTACAGCTGATTCGGCAAAAGGAAAGGACTGTAAACCTTGTTACAGCTTACAACGATAAAACATTTTACCTTAGACGAGTCCGTACATGTTTGATTACGTTACCTGGTTCTGCCAACGCCACCTAGGAACAAGGCCTCACATCGTGAGTCTAAGGAACCTGTGACGTCACGGGTAGGGGTCTAAGAAGCTAGGAACCGACTACCGACACACGTGATTCGTAGCGTTTCCATGTTGTACTTTGTGCTGTTCGTGAGTGGTTATTTGATCTATACTCAGTTACGATGCCCCGAAGGTGTTGTATGCCGAATTGCAGGGGCAATTACGATAATGGACCTAAAGTCAGTGTATTTTATTTTCCATCTGACGAGAATTTAAGACGAAAATGGTTATCGGCTGTTCACAGACAAGACTGGACACCGAGTAAGCACTCTGTTGTAAGTATCAGTGTATTTGTTTGGTTAGTGTGTCGTAGTTACTTGAAATGTAGTACAGCTGAACAAAATACAGTAAACAGAAGAACATATTTATAATCTCATACCTCGTTAATTTTCCTTATATGTTTTAAAGAGAACTGTATGCTTGTTTTTAGATATGTGAACTGCATTTCAACAAGGACGACATTTTAAGCAGTACCAGTATGTATGACCCGAAAACTGGTATACTCTTGACAGCACCGTTGGATCGTCGACGCTTGAGAAAAGGTGAGTTACGAAACACGCTCTTAGTAAAGTACAGTGGCATAAGAACTATCTTTATTTCACTTATATGCTGTGAGATCGGTTTCATACTTCGTTATTAATTTTTTCAGATGCTATCCCATCGAAGTTGCCTGGATGCCCATCTTACTTGTCGAGTCATCAAACTGCAGTACGAGAGGACCCAGAAATTCGCAGGGGGCGTTTAGAAAATCGTGCTCTTCAAATTGCTATCCAAGAAAGTGTGGACACACATGCGAAAATGATTGATGCGATATCGTTCGATAGTTTAGAACAAATGAAAACAAAGTTGAGTGAATGTGAAAAGCACAGTGACTGGGTAGTGATAAACAAATCTGACAGTGTGAGACTAGTGTTACTAAAGCATAATCCTTACCCAAGAATTTTTTGCCACGTAGTTATAAGCAGTGGTTTATTACTCAGTGTCTTCAATAATGATATTGAAGTGAAATGTATTGGAAACATGAAATTTCCCATGAAAGTAAACAACATACAGGTGGTAAGTGATGTTCTTAAGAACATTTATCTTCTGTATAATAGTTCTGAGGCTCCTGTAGATAACATTTTGTCTTTAATTGACCAGTTATTGCAAAATTTATTATAAAAGTTGCCAGGAAACGAAACTAAAATTACATTTTTGAAGGAACAGATTTCATTTTTGAAGTGCAGAAGTTCAACTCAATTTGGGTATGATACTAACTCTATGATAATGTGGTCATTAGTACATTCTATAAGCCCACATGCTTACAAATTTTTGAGGAACACTGACAGTTTTTCTATGCCTAGTCCTAACACCCTTTCAAGGCTTTGTAGTAAACTCTCAACAAATCCTGTCATTGAGCAACAGGGTCATCAGTTTATGAGCTACATCACAAATAAAGTAGGCACTTTATCCTCAGATGATAAAACTGTGCTCCTGTTGATGGATGAAATTCATCTGAAGTCTCAGCTTGATTACAAAGCTGGAAATGTTGTAGGATGTGCCTTTAACACTGAAAAATTTTTGTGTGCAACCAGCGCCTATGTTTTTATGGTTCAGAGCATGGAATCACCTTACAAGGATGTGGTATCTATTCTGCCAGTTCATACTATTCAGGGTGATGTTCTGTTCTCTTACATTAAAGCAGTCATTGTTAAATTAGAAGCAGTTGGATTTGAGGTGGTTGGTATAGTAGCAAACAATAATGCAATTAATAAGAAAGCAATGTCTAAGTTTTCTACTCCTCCAGATGTGAAAATAAAGTATGATCACCCTGTACAGTCTTCTCCAAATCGCCCATTGTATTATTTTGTGGACACTGTCCATATTTTGAAGTGTATCCGCAATAACTGGTTTAACCAAAAGGAGCAGATCTTGTGTTTTCCTGACTTCAGTGACAGTTTGAAGGGAGGTTTGTCTTCTGTTGGAGCACTGAAAGAATTGCACTTGATAGAAAAAGATGAACTATTGCAATATGGCAGTTTCTTAACTTTGAAGTCTCTATTTCCTAACTCAATTGAGCACCAAAATGTCAAGTTAGTGTTGCGTATTTTCAGTGATACGACAGTTGTTGCTTTGGACACATTTGGTTCAAAGAAAGCAATTAGCAACTGGGAAAGTACTGCAACATTCATAAAAATAATAAATCGTTGGTGGAATATTGTAAATGTAAAAACATTACTCAAGGGACAGAGGTTAAGAAATATTTTCCAAGAACCTGTGACTAGTAAATCCCATCACATACAAGAATTCTTACAGTGCTTCATCTCATGGTTATGTTCTTGGGAAGAGTGTAGTGATGAAAGAAAACTTACTCGAGAGACACATAGCGCTTTGAAACACACAACTGCTGCTTTGATAGACTTCAGTGACTACTGGCTTTCTGAGAAAAACAGATCATATTTGCTGTTAGGAAATGTACAGACAGACAGTTTAGAAGACAGGTTCGGCAAATACCGCCAGCTATGTGGGGGAAATTATCATGTTTCTCTAAGACAAGTTTTTGAAACTGAACAAAAACTAAGGGCACAGTCTATGTTTTCCCTTGTGCTTCGGTCGAAAGTAGTTGGGGATGTTGTTATTAAGACCACTGATATTTTTTCTACTCATACTCAAATTCAGGGATTAAAAGAAACATCAATACCAGAATTTTTAAATGTAGCAGTAGATGAAAATGATGTTGATGGAATAGATGAGAATACTTGGCCACTGTTGCATTACATAGCAGGTTACTGCTCACACAAAGCTATTAAAAAAAACCATTGTGAATATTGTAAGGTATTCCTTACTACAGATGAAATGAAGCAGGGTGGTGATGATTTGATTATGGTAAAAGACAGAGGAGGGTTGACATATCCTGCAGATGATGTAGTAGTGTGTGTGACATATGTCTATTTAACTCTACAGAAAATTCTGAAAGACCAGGAAATTTTATTTTTAGAACAGGCAAATCAGAGAAATGTACTTGTGAAGGTAGCATCCCACAACATTCCCAGCAATCTTTTTTATGGGTTTCACTGTAAAAATAAACACTCGATTGATTCAGTCATGAATTGCATACTGTTTTGCTGTGCAAATATTTTGCTAAACAATTACACCAAGAGGAGAAATGATGTAACTACTGTTAAAAATGTAACTGTGTACAAAAGATTGAAAAAATGTTAAATTATACTGTTTGGGGCTTGGGAAGATGATGTGAAATAAATGTTTATTTCTATTTTCTGTTTTTATTTCATGCACAGTATCCCATACATCTTGTTGGTAAATGTTATGTATTGGACCCCTTCTGCTCTCTTCGAAATGGTGCAGCCGTAAACATGAGGCTTTGCTACAGTTTAATTTGTTACCACAAATTCTCTGTGAAACCCCAATCTCATAGAATTAGGGGAATAGTCTTTTCTGTTCATCAGTAAATATATAATTAATGCTGCTCCTGCTCTGTGGTTGACAAGTTTTTGTATATATTTTTGTCCAATCAGTAAATTAATTATTCTCACAAGGAGAACAATTCATTGCTAGTATTAGCATGCTAGTCTGCCATCATAAGTAAATATTAATCTGCAGAACAGGTCCAGTCTGTCAATACAACCAATATTTCGGGGAGGGGGGAGGACAATACATAACTTAAGCCATTCTTCATTTGAGAGAAATTGATAATGTTTTTGGAGTTTGGAATAGCAGTGCTTTTTTTCCTCTGGGACAACATTAAATAGTGAATAGTAAAAGAATTTAATTGTCATTTAGCTATTGCAGCAATAGACAGTCAAATTACAAATGTTTAAAAAGTATACAGCATGTATACAAAAATTACTTTACACAAATTAAAAAACAATGTTACAACAGATTTTCCATAAAGTAAAATATTCAAGCCAAAACGATTTGTGTAGTACATCTTAAATTGAAATCATTAAGGAAATTATGGTACACTCACCGAGCAGTTATCACTGTGATATTTACACTCATACATTCAAGTGAGTAGGGAGGATTTACTGATAACCAACTGTACTACTTGTGCTTGAATAAGTCAAATAAAGCTTCTACCCATTCTAGAGGCAGTTTGTTGAACAGCTTCATACTCACTACATTGCTGTTCTATGATTTAGATAATCTGCAGTAAGGTATGTGGAGATGCACACTATTTCTAGTTCTGGCATTACTGAAGATTGGGATACCACTCATCTGCTTTCACAAATGGCACTATAGATGACATTTTAAATTTTTACAATGCTGTAATACCCATTGCCAATGATCAGTGTATCAAATGACAAGTATTTTAATTAAAAGGTGGGGATCAGTATGTGGATGGGTGAATATAAATGGATCAGTTTGTACAGTAAAAAGTAATAATAGGTTCTTAAGATATGTCGTTACATGAAGCCGATGGGTGGTGTCCCATTCTTCAGATAAACCTCAGTTCCATGAGAGTGTAAATCCTGCCTAAGCTGGTATTCTGTTAAGTTAGTCTTTGTATACAGTAAAACAGTGAAAATGTGCAAATTTATAACAATTAATATTTTCAAGCTGATAAACAATGGCTTACAGTGGGCAAGTTTGTCAGAGTTTGTAATGATTCTAATGTGTGATTCCCATGTCAATTTATAATACCTAATAACTTAACACTACCTAGTCTTCTACTGGCAAATCTCTTAAACTAAGTAGTATGTAGAAGGTTCAGTGAAGTTTACACAAGTTTCTGTACGGTAATATTTTCTTAAGTATAAAACTGTAGATGACTGCCAAATGAGGTATCTGTCATACGAAACTAGAATTTGACATAGATACAAGTCCCAGAGTACCTGCTTCGATAGATTGTCAGTCTTTCCAATTGCGGTACCTCATTTTAAATTAAATTATGCAAGGTGACATACACGGTGAAAATAGTGCTGTCAGAGTTATGGAATTAGAAATTCGCATTTTCAAAACGCGAGTGACGGAAATTAAAAAGTATTTTCACCTTTGGAGCTATAGTTTACGAAATTTGAACAATGTAATTCTCCTGTGAGAATGATTAGCGTTTGTTTACAGATTTGTGTATAAAGCAGTGAGTAGTCTACCAGGAAACTGTTTAATGTTTTCATATACGTGGCGTAGAGCCTAACAAGCCGCTCGGTATTTCGGACCCCTAGTCGTGACGTCACGAGTCGCGCTGTGAGGCCTTGTTCCTAGGTGGCGTTGGTTCTGCTCACGCCATATCCGAATATTATGCCGATTCACTTAAGTGCAGGTGTGGAAGGTGGCTTCGTCACTGAACACAGATTTGTTAAGAAAATCATTGTAAATTTCTGTACAAAACTCAGCTCATTTTTCTCTGCCACTTTCACTTCCGGCTTGCAACAGTTCCAATTTGTAGGGTTTGAATGACAGGCGTTTTCGTAATACCTTCCACACTGTAACAATAGGCATATTCAATTCTAAGTTGCCGCGTATTGTTTATTTACCTGGACTACGAATGTAAGACTGCCGAACTTTTTCAGTTGCTATGTCAGAGACTGCTGGCCAACACTGACGACCTGGAGTCCTATGTGATACACAACCAGTTTCGATGAAGCGATTGTACCAATCAATAACAGTTTGTGTTTTAGGCGGTGGCTTGCGATATTTAGTCTGGAATTGTCTCTGTACCGTAGTAGCGGATTTGCATTCATAAAACCATAAACAACACTGCGCACGCTCTGCGCCGTTATACGACTCCATGATGGCGATTGGAATAACTGATATCGAAGAACATTTCACGCACTACCCTGATGTGAGGCTAGTTGCTTCATTGAATCGTCTATGGTGTCACATTAGTTGCTGTTTCACTCACTGTGTCGCAAACACTGTTGTCGAAGGTAAAAAAAAGATTACATTTTACGAAAGCTAATCACTTCTTCCACACAGATACATTAAAATTCAATATTAAAATACCCACATGCCATCACGCCATATTTGATAACCTTGAAATTTTTGTGTTCGCTTAAGACTAGAATATCAGGAAGCGCCAACTTTAAATTCAAACGCTATTAACCTAGACTGTAAGAAAATATACGATCGCAGTTGAAATGTAAGCGAAAACGTTATGTAGGTCAGCTGACTGAAAAGGAAAGTGAAGATATAGTGTGTATTAGCTCCGCAAATGTGAACAAAAACAGTGGTAAAAAGTGTGCAAAATGTAAGAAACAAAACATTTACAGTGAAGAGAAATGTGTTACATGCCATATGATTGTAAAAATATCAGAAGAAAGGATGGGAAAATCGAAAAATTTCGTTAACGCAATCGCGAGTATAGCGTCCACATCGTCTTCCGGTCAACCTCGTGGTGAACATTATCGTGTATACTCAGACAAATGCTACTGCAACAAGCGAGCGGCGAAAGGTATTATGTGTGTTAAATGCAAAACCTTACACCATTACAGTTGTGCAAGTGCTAATCCGAAACAAAAATTCTGGGCTTGTCGGGAATGTTATGTAGACGACATTGAAAAAAAATTGATCAGTGCAGAATGCGAAAGTGAAGTGATTGCAACGTTGCTAACTGAGATCGGCATTTTAAAACGTAAATATGAGGCCTTAACACAAGAAGACCTACAGCCTGATATATTAA
This sequence comes from Schistocerca piceifrons, assembly GCF_021461385.2. Lineage (NCBI taxonomy): Eukaryota > Metazoa > Arthropoda > Insecta > Orthoptera > Acrididae > Schistocerca > Schistocerca piceifrons. Next base: position 313,037,271 of record NC_060139.1, on the reverse strand, counting down.
AGTATAAAAGCGAACTGCAAGAAGCAAAAATAATAATACGTTCATTAACTAATGAACTACAAAGACAGGCCTCACATAGAAAACACGCAGAGATCGATGAATTTCAACAGAAAATGCATACCAGCGAAGCGAAAATCTGTGCCCAAGTGAAATATTTGTCTCCAAGAATAAATAATCAGTCTTCACGAAATCTCACTGAGTTAAATATCTACTCAGATAGCCACGGACGCGGACTGGCGGAGGTACTACGAAACCATTACGATCTGAAAGTATGCAGTCTTGTGAAACCAGGAGCACCAATGCGGGAAATTATTAGGGACGTTTTACTGGACAAACAAGACAACAAAAATCGTCATGTTGTATTAATTGGAGGAGCAAATGACGTGTATTGTAACGAGTTAGCTAACGCTATTATCAGTCTCAAAAGTGCCCCCAGTTCGATAAAAAACCAAAAAGTAACTGTTATTGGTATACCACATAGGCATGACCTCATATCTGCCTCATGTGTGAACGCCGAAATTAAGGAAGCAAATAAACAGATACAAACAGCGTGTAAAGTGTACCCAAACATAAGATTTCTATCAATCGATTTCCTGGATAGATGCAGCTTTACAAAACATGGCATGCACCTGAATAGAAAAGGCAAGTCATCTCTGTGCAAAGCAATTTACGAAACGTTAGAACCATATAAAAAACAAAGTATCTATGAGTCAGTACCAGCCATTGTAATGAACTACCAATACATTACTGGAAGCAACCATGGAGGAAGTGAATCTGTCTTGGAGACAACAACTAAAGCAGCTGCAGAACCACAAATTGCTACAGCAGCACGATCAAATTCAGTAACAACTGCAGCACCAGCAAAACCAGCAACATCTGAACCAGCTCAAGCAACAAGACCAATAACAGCAGCAGCACAAGCAACAGAAGCAGAAATGGTGTCAACAACTGTAGCAGTTCCACTACAGTCACTGGCAGAAAAGAGGAAGGAAACCACAGGCATCAGTAATTACAGGGCAAAACCAACAGATACTACAACAACAGATCCACCACCAACAGAAACAGTGCCAATAAAAGAATCAAAGGCAGCAACAGCACGAAGAATCCTGTCAGCACCACCACCACATCCACTACCACCACCACCACCACCACCACCACCACCTCCGGCCACAGAAGCACTAGCAGCAACAACAGCAGCAGCAACTGAACCAACAACAACAGTAGCAGCAGCAACAAAACCATCAACAACAGTTGCAGCAACACAACACTGCCTAAGGAGGAGTCAAAGACAAGGTAAATCTACACCATTAAATAAGGATTTTTTTATGGCTTCAGACAAAGAAATGGAAAAGATTGTGACAAATCAGCAAGAAAATTTGCAGATAAGTCACAAATACTATGGAAAAAGCAGCACATTACCAGGTAATGACAAAAGAAAAAATACTTGCAAAACAGTCAGGATAATGAGTCAGAATATTCAATGCCTCAGAAACAAAGTACTAGATCTAGAAGTAGCTTTAAATAATCTTGCTGATGTCTCTTGTATTTGTTTATCTGAACACTGGTGCAAGGCTAGTGAATTAAGTCTCATAAATATAAGCAAGTTTAATTTAGCAACACATTATTGCCGAAGTGTTTTTAAAAATGGTGGGGTATGCATTTACTCTAGAGTAGGACTGCAGTTCAAAGTGAAAACAGAATTGGACCATCTAAATATAGAAAAACATTTTGAATCATGTGCCATAGAGTTAAAAACTGAGGAGAAGAGTGAAAAACTAGTTGTCATTACAGTATATAGATCTCCACTGGGTGACAAAAACATATTCTTCAAAAAAATAGAAGCAGCATTAAACACCTTTTATAGTAATGAAGTGAAATTATTCTTATGTGGAGATTTTAATATTAACTTGTTAATTGAAAGTGATGAAAAAAGACAGCTTTTGAGTATACTCAGCAGCTTCCACATGAAACCACTCTTTACAGATGCCACCAGAATAACAGAACTGTCATCTTCTCTTATAGACAATATTTTCTTAAATATGGAGAATGGTATCACTGAGCCACTAAACGTAAACTTAGGTCTTTCGGATCACAATACACTATTAACATACATAAATTACTCTATCCCCAAGGCAGTAAATTATAAGTGGGGATACAAAAGGCACTTCTATACAGAAAAAGTAAATAGTTTCATCCAGTTGTTAGCTAATGAAACCTGGGAAGATGTCTTTGCACAAACAACAACTGAGGAATCTTTCAATGCTTTTTCTAGTACATTCATGTCCCTATTTGAGATGTGTTTCCCAAAAAAGCTCACAAAGATCAATGTCATGCCTAGGAACACAAGCCAGTGGATAACACCTGCTATTAGAGTATCTAGTCAAACACTAAAACATATCAGTCAGCTCAAAAAAGATAACAAAGATGAACACTTCACAGATTATGTTAAGACATACAAGAAAATTTACAGGAAGGTGATCAAAAAAGCCAAGACAATGCACAATGACAGTGTAATTGCTGGGTCAGCAAACAAATCAAAAGCTATATGGAATGTAGTAAAAAAAGAAATAGGCACAAGCAAAAATATTAGAAATCCAGAGGACTTTGTTTTAAAAGATGATCAAGGTGTGCTAGTCAGAAATCGTACTTTAGCAAATTACATTAATGACTACTTCATAAATAGTCCCATCAATCTGCATAAAAATTGTTCTAAGATTAGTAGAACATCAATCCCAGAAGAACAAAGTGTTAATTCATTATTGTTACCTCCCACAAACAAATTGGAAGTTAATCGAATAATAAAAACAATGAAGAATAAAATGTCCTCAGGGATTGACGAGATACCTTGCTCAGTCATGATGAGATGTGCTAGTGTCATATCAGACCCACTCTCACACATCATAAACATATCATTTTCAGAAGGTGTCTTTCCACAACGATTAAAAATTGCAAAAGTAAAACCATTGTATAAAAAGGGCAATATACATGAAGTGGGAAACTATAGACCAATAGCTTTATTATCGGTATTTTCAAAAGTAATAGAGACAGTCATGAAAAACAGAATTACAAATTACCTGGAGAAATTCAATCTATTGTCTGTAAACCAACACGGCTTTTGCAGAGGAATGAGTACAGAGTCAGCCATCACCCAATTCATTGAAAATATTGTAACGGGGGTAGATAAGAACAACAGTACAATAGGAATAAATTTGGACCTCTCAAAGGCATTCGATACTGTCCAACATCATATCCTGCTAGACAAATTAGAATATGTCGGTATACGAGGAGTAGCTAAAAAGTGGTTTCAGTCATATCTCAATAATAGGAAACAGGTAGTAGAAATTGCAACAACAAACAGTAAAAACCAAAGTATTGTTTACAGATCGGATATTCAGACTGTGCCAATAGGGGTACCACAGGGGAGTGTTCTAGGACCTCTCCTATTTCTTCTTTACATAAATGATATCAAGATTCCAGTAAATGGTACTCATATAACCCTGTTTGCGGATGACACAAACATTGTAGTAACTGACATAAACCGGGTATTGCCAACATCTGCAACCAGAGTTATAGAATATTTGCAAAATTGGTTTGAAGTGAACAAATTAACCATAAATATCTCTAAAACTAATTATATCCATTACAGGAAAGCAAAGTTACACTCTGATCTAGATCTTAGAATACAAAATAAGGAAATTGTGAGAGTTGCTACCACAAAATTCTTAGGTTTACATATAGATGAAAATTTAGACTGGAAATCCCATATCCTGTATCTCTCGCATAAGTTAAGCTCTGCTTGCTTTGCTTTACGCGTTATTAGCTTTGTATGTAGTAGGGAATGTAGCAGAGCTGTTTACTTTGCTTATATACATTCTGCTATTACCTATGGCCTCATCTTCTGGGGTCATAGTAAGAAAAATCTCAAAACCATCTTCACTCTACAAAAACGAGCTGTTAGAATAATTACCAACAGCTCAAGGCTAACTCCTTCAAAGCAATTATTTAAACAGCTGAATATTCTACCCCTACCATGCCTCTATATACAGAAAAGCGTAATTAATGTAAAACGAAATATTAACAATTTCCAATCCAACTCGGATCTACATACTTACAACACAAGAAAGTGCAATGACATTCATATAAAAAGAGTTAACAAGGCTTTGGCGCAGAAACAAACAAACATACAAGGAAGCAGACTGTATAACAAACTACCGGCAAAGATAAAAGAAATAAAAAAATTGTCTTCATTTAAAGAAGCAGTATTCATATTTTTAATGACCAACTGCTATTATAGTGTAAAAGAATACCTGGAATAGCTTCATACTAAACAATTATAGTGATGTACTCCGTGCCAATAGTAATTTTTATCTGACTGTTGCTATGATCTAAATAAATAATATGTACAAAAGTGCTAGAATTGTATGTGTTATATCTAAATGTCAACTGTGTATTCCATGTAAAAAGTCTTTCTCATACATCAATGTAAATAATCAAAGTTGTACATGCTATTTCAATGTGGTCTGATGTTATGTAGTCCACTATGCACATCTGTATTTTGTATAGTATTGTTCACCCTATATGTGTGTATATATATATACTATGTATTTTTTGACGAAATCCATGCAATGTAAATTGTCTCTGGATGAATAAACTACTACTACTACTACTACTACTACTGATTTGCGCACGCCAGCTAGCGAGAACGTCGGGAACTAACAGTGATAGGCGGGAATAAAACTTGAAGATACACGACATTCAGTGCTGCATCAAACATTAAGTTAGCTACATTAATTAAAACTTCTGGGCTGAATTGCCGTGGTCCATATATAAAACTGCTTCTCCTTCCTGGCGTTTCGTTGCTTACTGCGGGCAACATCTTCTGAGGTGAGTCGGCGACTACGGCAATTCAGCCCGGAAGGTTTAATTAATGAAGACGCCGGCCGTGAAAGCTTACATGTTATGATTAAGTTATCTACCCCTTTCATAAGTAAAGGTCGCTTTTGCATAACTAATTTATAAAAACCCTGTAAACTGTATATTTCTAAAACAAAAAACTTTTTCCAGTAGTTAAAAGATAGCAAGCCTGCGACACATTTATTTTGTTCAGGAATTAAGTAATAAATCAAACGAAAAACCATGCCTCTCGATTCCCTGCTATCTGATCCTCACCTCCCCCTCTCTCCCCCTGCCCTTTTCCCAGACTCACTCTCCCCCCCCTCTCCCATTCTGTTTGTTGCCCACCTACCCTCTCTTTGACTCCATTCTCTCCCCTGAGTCCTTTTGCTTTCCCCTCCACTACGTCCGCCCTTATCTCCCCCTCCCCCTGTTTTCTGTGGCCTCTCCCTCCATCGGTTCCCCTCTTTTTGGTTTTCCTCTCCTGCCCCACTTTATCCCCCTCATCTCTCCGGGTCCTCCCATCCCCCCCCCCCCCCACCCCAACAGCCTTCATGTCTACTCTATCGTGCGGTGTTTAAGCGAGTGTTCCCCTTTTTAAGTGTTGTGAACAAACACCATACTGCTGCTAGGTGTGTTTTTACTCTTGCGAATAGAAACCAGACTGTCGCCGTGATTTTTAAGTGTGCCTGTCCAACTACTATGTGTTTTAATCAGCATCAACAACCCTTTGTTTTTATATTTTCTCTTCGCTACTTTTCGCCATGCTACAGTTTTAAACAGTCACCGTTTTATCGCCTGTTTTTATGGGTTTGTTATCTCCTCATTAGGAGGTGCATTCAAGTTCTAAGGCCTCCGATTTTTTTTCTAATTAACTACTCACCCGAAATCGATGAAACGACGTAATCGCCCTGCAGACGTACACATTTTTCACAACGCTGACGCCGTGATTCCATGGCAGCGGCGAAGGCTTCTTTAGGAGTCTGTTTTGACCACTGGAAAATCGCTGAGGCAATAGCAGCACGGCTGGTGAATGTGCGGCCATGGAGAGTGTCTTTCATTGTTGGAAAAAGTCAAAAGTCACTAGGAGCCAGGTCAGGTGAGTAGGGAGCATGAGGAATCACTTCAAAGTTGTTATCACGAAGAAACTGTTGCATAACGTTAGCTCGATGTGCGGGTGCGTTGTCTTCATGAAACAGCACATGTGCAGCCCTTCCCGGACATTTTTGTTGCAGTGCAGGAAGGAATTTGTTCTTCAAAACATTTTCGTAGGATGCACCTGTTACCGTAGTGCCCTTTGGAACGCAATGGGTAAGGATTACACCCTCGCTGTCCCAGAACATGGACACCATCATTTTTTCAACACTGGCGGTTACCTGAAATTTTTTTGGCGGCGGTGAATCTGTGTGCTTCCATTGAGCTGACTGGCGCTTTGTTTCTGGATTGAAAAATGGCATCCACGTCTCATCCATTGTCACAACCGACGAAAAGAAAGTCCCATTCATGCTGTCGTTGCGCGTCAACATTGCTTGGCAACATGCCACACAGGCAGCCATGTGGTCGTCCGTCAGCATTTGTGGCACCCACCTGGATGACACTTTTCGCATTTTCAGGTCGTCACGCAGGATTGCGTGCACAGAACCCACAGAAATGCCAACTCTGGAGGCGATCTGTTCAACAGTCATTCAGCGATCCCCCAAAACAATTCTCTCCACTTTCTCGATCATGTCGTCAGACTGGCTTGTGCGAGCCCGAGGTTGTTTCGGTTTGTTGTCACACGATGTTCTGCCTTCATTAAACTGTCGCACCCACGAACGCATTTTCGACACATCCATAACTCCATCACCACATGTCTCCTTCAACTATCGATGAATTTCAATTGGTTTCAGACCACGCAAATTCAGAAAACGAATGATTGCATGCTGTTCAAGTAAGGAAAACGTCGCCATTTTAAGTATTTAAAACAGTTCTCATTCTCTCCGCTGGCGGTAAAATTCCATCTGCCATACGGTGCTGCCATCTCTGGGACGTATTGTCAATGAACGCAGCCTCATTTTAAAACAATGCGCATGTTTCTATCTCTTTCCAGTCCGGAGAAAAAAAATCGGAGGCCTTAGAACTTGAATGCACCTCGTATGTTTTTAACTCTTCTGTAGGCGGCAGAGCGGCAAATTACGCTGCTGCCAGCCCCGCCCCTCTCTGGGGGGGGGGGGGGGATCGAAATTCAATAAAGAAAAAAAAAATGCCTCTGCCTCTTGATTTGTTGCGTGTTCTTGAGACGAGAGTGAAACGGAAATTACGTACAGTATCAACTTTCTCTCTGTTCACGAGTAGTTTTGGGCAAGGTAAATCGTAACGCACGTTTAAAACTGTAGCTGTTGGTGGTCACTAAGATGGCGGTGACCGTTACAGAGGATCCTTTGAACGCTAGGATGCTGGGATACCTTCCTGAGAGGCATCTGGTGGGCAGGACCAGCTAGGTAACAGCAACCTAACAGATCTGGAAGACAGACATAACTTTTTATTGGGGGCGGCTGTTTAAGGCGGTAGTAGGAAGTAGTGCCAACACTGTCAGTCCTCTGTTTTGTAGCTGGGACTGAGTTTTTAAATAGGAGCCAACGTAGCGTCACTCACCCTCACTTTTGTCTGCGTCCTGGAGCAGCCAACAAGTTGCGTCCGCATAGTCAGTGTACCTCGCAGAGGACTCTGTGTGGGCGCCTTTTTGGTGAAAGACTGTAAGGCCCTATGCACTGCTAGTACTGAGAAAACGGAGTATGACGTTTACTATTTGCGGGACGAAAGGGATCATTTGTAAAACCTGATACTGAATAACACTGCACTCTTTCTCCCGATTTCAGTGCTTAACATTCGTTTTCCTTTTTGCTTATAAATGCACAACAAATTTCAATAAAGTCAAAATTGGGTTCCTCCCATTGTTGTGATTGTGGCACGGCCCTTTCTGTTCATCTACATTCCACTGATAAGCTTTAATTAATCGCTGTTCAGACTGACTACTTGACTCACGCCTGTAAGAACGCGCGAATCAGATGCTCCCAGAGCACGGCATCAGCATCTTTGTGTTCCTCTCGTTAGAGAAAGTGGTGGGCAGACGACGTACAGCACGACAAGGTCACACTCGTCTACAGAAGGGTAGCAGAAGTATTCACAAAACTACTGTCCATTATATTTAACAACAAACATCAGTCGTAAAATCTTAGATTATATTTATATATGATGGTATCTGTTTTTCCGGGAATCGGCAAAAAGCCGCGAGTAATGAGTATAATGGGCAGGGGCTCTATGAATATAGAGCGGGACATTAAGTTGGGAATGTGGGTCGCACAGGAGGCGTGCCAGAGATAAGTCCCTGTAGTCGCACTATCATCTGTGTCCTAGTTAGCTAAGAGGGATAGAGCGTCTGTCATGTAAGCAGGAGATCCCGGGTTCGAGTCCCGATCGGGTCACACATTTTCAACTGTTAATTTTAATTTTAATAATTAACAGCCTCAGTTGCACCGTTTGCCTATAATTTACCTACGTTTCAGTCGGGATAACCCAACCTTCTTCAGAATAACAGTAACTACCGTTTGTCCATAGAGGACATCGTCAAGCTAAAACTACAAATCCATAAATTATCTTCAGACTATAAAACTTATCTGGAACTGCCTCGGCCCCATTTCGCGAACGCGATGCGGCAGCCACGAGTGCTGTATTGGAGTACCAGTACAGCACTCGTGGCTGCCGCATCTTCATATAACTCCAGTACAGCACTCGTGGGTGCCGCATCGCGGTCGCGAAATGGGGCCGAGGCAGTTCCAGATAAGTTTCATAGTCTGGCGACAATTTATGAATTTGTAGTTTTAGCTTGACGATGTCCACTATGAACAACGGTATTTACCCTTATTCTGAAGAAGGTTGGGTTATCCAGACTGAAACCTAATTAAATTCTAGGCAAGCGATGCAACTGAGGCTGTTAATTATTAAAATTAAAATTAATGTTTACACAGCTGCTGACAGGGCCGCGAAATGTTGAAGATATTTATTTTCAACTGTCCCCGTTGTATATCAACGCTTGTATGCAGCTAGATGTATTCATTTCGTTGTAACTTAGATTATATTCTGAGATAAAGCGTAAGGAGGTACCGCCAACAGCATGTCAACGTCATGGATTCCGCAAATATCGGAAATCCGAAATTGAGGATTGTTACAATTCTAGGCAAACGATGCAACTGAGGCTGTTAATTATTAAAATTAATGTTTACACAGCTGCTGACAGGGCCGCGAAATGTTGAAGATATTTATTTCCAACTGTCCCCGTTGACGTATATCAACGCTTGTATGCAGCTAGATGTATTCATTTCATTGTAACTTAGATTATAATCTGAGATAAAGCGTAAGGAGGTACCGCCAACAGCATGCCAACGTCATGGATTCCGCAAATATCGGAAATCCGAAATTGAGGATTGTTACAATTAAACTTTCGCCACTTGAAAGGGCTGCCATGAAAAACGAGTGATCGTAGGACAATGAAACTTTGTGCTCAGACCAAGCAGAAGAGAAATAACGAATAAAGCATTGAAATAAACACATTTTAATTTCTACATGTGAGAGAAACATTTGTTAGTTACATACTACGTTTAAGTTTCAGGTTTCAAACGTTGCTCAATGTGACAACTATCTGAATTCACGACAGTCTCACAACTGTTCGAAGCACTTTTACAAAGGTGGACCATGGGATGTTCAGCTGTCGTGCGTCCAGCATTCTCATCCACGGTGACAGTAAGTTCTTCAACAATTTGTGGCGCAATTGTCTGTCGGCCTCTCACTGGAGCAATTGCCAAAACGCCAGCAAGTTGAACTTCTGAATCGTGTTGTTCAGCCAAAGAGGATCTCCCCATATTCCTTTAAAAAATTCCTCGACACTCGCGAAGACTAGTAGCACTATTTCTGATGTTTTGATACCACAGCTTTACGACTAAATCCCTGCTCACGTTGTCCAGACCCATGTTGACTATCTGCAACTGTGGTGCACACTGATGCTTGTGTTTCAACCCTACGCCGCCGTACCAGTGCCGGGTGCCTATCGGCGGCTCATGACACTAACACTACTAACAAAGCAAATTCTGCAAAGCACAGTACGGACATCATTCCTATAAAGTTTCATACCCTTACAGCAAAAAGCTTTCAGCCTGTACTGGCTAACGTGGCAAAATTTTAATCATAACCACCCTGTACTACTCACACGTTCTCACATGAGCATCAAGACAATCAGGTAGTTGCCGCATTTCTGACTTCCGGAAAGCAGCTGAACTGCTATCAGACCAAAGCTTAAAATCTAAAGAATGATCGTACGGGACATCGAACGAAATTTGTGACCGGATGGTGGACTTCTTGGTAGGGAGATCACAACATGTTATCTTTGACAGCGAGTCATCGACAGAAGCAGAACTTCACGAGGGTGCTAGGCAAGCGTGTTGTGAGTCTTGTTCTTCATGTCGTATATTAATGACAATCAATACTAATAGTAATCTTATACTTATTCCAGGCGAAGCAGAAACACACTGAAGCGCCAAAGAAACAGGTATAGGCATGCGTTTTCAAATACAAATGATTCAAATCGCTCTGAGGACTATGGGACTTAACATCTGAGGTCATCAGTCCCTTATAACTTAGAACTACTTAAACCTAACTAACCTAAGGACATCACACACATCCATGCCCGATGCAGGATTCGAACCTGCGACAGCAGCGATCGCGCGGTTCCAGACTGAAGCGCCTAGAACAGCTCGGCCACACCGGCCGGCTTTCAAATACAGAGATATGTAAACAGGCAGAATACGGCGCTGCGCTCGGCAACACCTATATAAGAAAACAAGTGTCTGGCGCATTGTTAGATCGGTTACTGCTGCTACAATGGCAGGTTATCAAGATTTAAGTGAGCTTGAACGTGATGTTATAGTCGGCGCACGAGTGATGGGACGCAGCATCTCCGATGTAGAGATGAAGTGGGGATTTTCCCGTAAGACCATTTTAAGAGAGTACCGTGAATATCAGGAATCTGGTAAAACATCAAATGTCTGCCATTGCCGTGGCCGGAAAAAGATCCTGCAAGAACGGGACCAACGACGACTGAAGAGAATCGTTCAGCGTGACGGAAGTACAACCCTTCCCCAAATTGCTGCAGATTTCAGTGCTGGGCCATCAACAAGTCTCAGCGTGCGAACCATCCAACGAAGCATCATCGATATGGGCTTTCGAAGCCGAAGGTCCATTCGTGTAGCTTTAATGACTGCACGCCACAAAACTTTATGCCTCGCCAGTTCCCGTCAACACCGACACTGGACTGTTGATTACTGGAAACACATTGTCTGGTCGGACGAGTCTCGTTTCAAATTGTATCGAGCGGATGAACGTGTATGGGTATGGGGACCATGAATTCACGGACCCTGCATGTCAGCAGAGGACTGTTCAAGCTGATGGATGCTCTGTAATGGTGTGGGGTGTGTGCCGTTGGAGTGATATGGGACCACTGATTCTTCTAGATACGATTCTGACAGGTGATACGTACGTAAGCATCTTGTCTGATCACCGGCAACCATTCATGTCCATTGTACATTCCGAAGGACTTGGGCAGTTGCAGCAGGATAATGCGACACCCCATACGTCCAGAATTGCTACAGAGTGGCTCCAGGAACGCTCTTCTGAGTTGAAACATTTCCGCTGGCCACCATACTACACAGACATGAACATTATTGAGCATATCTGGGATGTCTTGCAACGTACTGTTCAGAAGAGATCTCCACCCCCTCGAAGTTTTACAGATTTATGGACGGCTCTGCAGGATTCACAGTGTCAGTTCCCTACAGCACTACTTCACACGTTACTCGAGTCCATGCGTCGTGTTGTGGCACCTCTACGTGCTCGCGGGGGCCCTACACGATATTATACAGATGCACTAGTTTCTTTGGCTCTTCGGTGCATATAGGGTCCGGCAGGAATAGTAGTAGGATATAAAATCGACGGAACTTGGAAAGAAATGGACAAATTTATTGAAACATACATTGAAAACAAAGAAAATATGTACCATTTGATATCATATAAGCCCTTTACGCGGTTTCGTAATATAACACAGATGGTCGCTATCGTTTTTCGTGCATTTTTGTAGGCGGCGAACAGAAGCTTCCAGCAATAGTTCCAACCTGCTCATTGGGATATCAGTCACATCTGCACCTATCCTTTCCTTGAGTTCAGCCACAGTACGACGACGTGCGGCGTACACTTCAGTCTTCACGTATCTCCCCCCACCCCCCCCACCCCCAGAAAAAAAATATTAGGAAGATGTCAGGGAGCACTATAAGAAGTATTGTCGGGCAACATTATCCTGTTCGTTTAGTTTCTGCATTGCTTGCGTTTTGTGTTGGTGAAAGTGACGGTTATTATGGATGATAGATCGCAGGGAACGATCTGACATTGTTAGTGTCGAGGCATGTTTGGCAGCAGAACGATGAGGACTTGGGATGAGCGCTAGGTGCACCTCCTCAAGTCGCTCCGCGTTCCGCTGTGTCCTTCGTTGTCCTGGACTTTCTTTCTCTGCATAAGATGCAGTCCTGAAATGTTGCACTAACTGTTGAACCGTCCGTTGAACTGGGACTTTATCATGTCGCTTCAACTGGAAATGGCGACAAAAGGAATCGCTGAGCTGTGATTGGGGACTCGTTATTTTTAAGTCCTCGATGACGAATGCTCGATGCTCTGAACTCCAAAAGGCCATAATTACAAACCGAAATCCTTGCTCAATGCAGCGCGCGCGTACATATTTCGTGCAGGTGCAACAGCTCAAATCCTGCTATTCATTGTGCTGGACCCTGTATAATGAGGCGCTGTCTCAAATAAAGGTCCGCAAAAATATTCAGTCAGAAACCGATAAGATTTCGAAGGGTTGCAAAGATTTTCAACTTACTTTAAATGTTCAGAAATGTAAAATGTTTTAGGGCACAGAACGAAACAACGTTTGACAGCAATGTGCGTCAGTCATAATTGGAATCAGTCAGCCGTAGACCAAGCATTATGGAGAAGTGATTGCAAAGATTATTACCTGAAAACAAAAAAAATATGAGCTTTAGGAAATTAAATTTTAAATAGTGTTTCTTTTTCGTGGAACTCAATCCAAGACGGCGAACTTCGTCAAAAAATCAGCGAAGATGCAAAAATTGTTTTTTTAAATAAGTAAAAAAATATAGCTCTTATAGAAAAATATTACATGAGAAAGTTGCAGAACTTAAAAATATCTGTGGATTGCTTTCTTACGTTTCGAGTTATTTGGAAACAAACCGTTAGAAACTGGGTTCTTTATAGCTCGTTAACTTCCACGTTATGATACGTATTATTTACTGGAAGTACAGCCCGCAGTAAGTCAAAAAAGTATTTGATAAATTGAAAGATTAATTATTTTTCGAGCTATATCGATGTTTTGGAAAATAGGCGCTCTCCATAGCTGCCTATATCTGCTCAGCTGATGGCCCTGTAGTAACCGTTTTAGGATTATTTTTTTCGCAAAGAGTTGTGCCACAACGCTATTAAATAATTTACGAGTTTATTAATTGTAAGGATCAAAAATGACATCGAAGGACTTGTTATTTTGTTTCCACGAACTTAAAATAGAATTCTATGATTCCTGGAGCCGAGATAACTTTAAAAAAATCTAATGGACGCAATTAACATTTTATACGATGCGCATGATGGAGGTTAATACTGAATACTTATATTTTCAAGAAAAAAGACTAACATTTGTTTCATGGATTTTTAGTATTAGTAACTGAGTAATGCAGTGAAGTGTGCAAGCACGAATTGCGTCAGCTGGTGCAGGCGGCGCAATGGGGGAACCGGCGCTCGCGCTCTGAAAACTGACTCTAAACGCCCTGCGCTTGCATAATCTTTGATATCTCAGCGTCTGGATCACGTGCAAAAATCCTTTCCTGCCTACACTGGTGTAACTTGACATAAACTCCAATGTTGTAGTCATTAGCATCTTAGAAGCAAAATAGCCCCGGAAATATTTAATCTGTATTTGATTTACATTTTGTTTACGTCTACCGTCATTTTAATAATTGTGTGTTATTGCAACAGTATTCTTCATAATACAGTTTTTTTGCTTAATTAATGGTACTTAAGTTATACTTGTTGCTGTTTTCTTTTACACTTACTTCAGTATTCAATTAATTTTGGTACAAAGTAAAATAAATGCAGCATATCCCAATAAAATTAAACAATTTTATTTATTTGCACAAATATTTAATAACACAGCTGTCTATAAAATACGTATAAAATCATTATATGATTTTTATTCCAGTCTTTGATCACAATATAAAGTCCTTCGACGGTGACCGGTTTCAGTCAGTAATAACCATCTTCAGATCTACAATATAAAAATATACTACTTTGTTCAAGAATCATGAAAGAAGCTTGTATACATGGAAGAAGACCTAGAGATACGAGAAGGTATCAGATAGATTATATAATGGTAAGACACAGATTCAGGAACCAGATTTTAAATTGTAAGGATGTGGACTCTGACCACAATCTATTGGTTATGAACTGTAGATTAAAACTGAAGAAACTGCAAAAAGGTGGGGATTCGAGGACATGGGACCTGGATAAACTGAAAGAATCAGAGGTTGTCGAGAGCTTCAGGGAGAGCATTAGGGAGCGATTGACAAGAATGGGGGAAAGAAATACAGTAGAAGAAGAATTGGTAGCCCTGAGAGACGAAATAGTGAAGGAGCAGAGGATCAAGCAGGTAAAAAGACGAGGGCTAATAGAAATCCTTGGGTAACAGAAAAGATATTGAATTTAATTTATGAAAGGAGAAAATATAAAAATGCAGTAAATGAAGCAGGAAAAAAGGAATACAACGTCTCAAAAATGAGATCGACAGCAAGTGCAAAATGGATAAACAGGGATGGCTAGAGGACAAATGTAAGGATGTAGAGGCTTATCTCACTAGGGGTAAGATAGATACTGCCTACAGGAAAATTAGAGACCTTTGGAGAAAAGAGAAGCACTTGTATGAATATCAAGAGCTCAGATGGAAACCCAGTTCTAAGCAAAGAAGGGAAAGCAGAAAGGTGTATAGAGGGTCTATACAACGGCGCTGTTCTTGAGGACAATATTATAGAAATGGAAGAGAATGTAGATGTAGATGAAATAGGAGAGATGATACTGCGTGAAGTTTGACAGAGAACTGAAAGACCTAAGTCGAAACAAGTCCCTGGGAGTAGACAACATTCGATTAGAACTACTGACAGCCTTGGGACAGCCAGGCCTAACAAAACTCTACCATCTGGTGAGCAAAATGTATAAGACAGGCGAAATATCCTCAGACTTCAAGAAGAATATAATAATTCCAATCCCAAAGAAAGCACGTGTTGACAGATGTGAAAATTAACGAACTATCAGTTTAATAAGTCACAGCCGCAAAATACTAACGCGAATTCTTTACAGACGAATGGAGAAACTGGTAGAAGCCGCCCTCGGGGAAGATCAGTTTGGATTCCGTAGAAATGTTGGAACACGTGAGGCAATACTGACCCTACGACTTATCTTAGAAGATAGATTATGGAAAGGCAAACCTGCGTTTCTAGCATTTGTAAACTTAGACAAAGCTTTTGACAATGTTCATTGGACTACTCTCTTTCAAATTCTGAAGGTGGTAGGGATAAAATACAGAGAGCGAAAGGCTATTTACAATTTGAACAGAAACCAGATGGCAGTTATAAGGGTCGAGGGGCACGAAAGGGAAGCAGTGGTTGGGAAGGGAGTGAGACAGGGTTGTAGCCTATCCCCGATGTTATTCAATCTGTATATTGAACAAGCAGTAAAGGAAACAAAAGAAAACTTCGGAGTAGGAATTAAAATCCATGGAGAAGAAATAAAAACTTTGAGGTTTGCCGATGGCATTGTAATTCTGCCAGAGACAGCAAAGAGCCTGGAAGAGCAGCTGAAC
Source organism: Schistocerca piceifrons (assembly GCF_021461385.2). Taxonomy (NCBI): domain Eukaryota; kingdom Metazoa; phylum Arthropoda; class Insecta; order Orthoptera; family Acrididae; genus Schistocerca; species Schistocerca piceifrons. The sequence continues at coordinate 313,021,376 of NC_060139.1, read as the reverse complement.
GTAATGGACAGTATCTTGAAAGTAGGATATAAAATGAACATCAAGAAAAGCAAAACGAGAATAATGAAATGTAGTCGAATTAAATCGGGTGATGCTGCGGGAATTTGATTAGGAAATGAGACACTTAAAGTAGTAAAGGAGTTTTGCTATTTGGGGAGCAAGATAACTGATGGTGGTCGAAGTAGAGAGGATATAAAATGTAGACTGGCAACGGCAAGGAAAGCGTTTCTGAGGAAGAGAAATTTGTTAACATCGTGGTTCAAATGGCTCTGAGCACTATGGGACTCAACTGCTGCGGTCATTAGTCCCCTAGAACTTAGAACTAGTTAAACCTAACTAACCTAAGGACATCACAAACATCCATGCCCGAGGCAGGATTCGAACCTGCGACCGTAGCGGTCTTGCGGTTCCAGACTGCAGCGCCTTTAACCGCACGGCCACTTCGGCCGGCTTGTTAACATCGTGTATAGATTAAAGTGTCAGTAAGCCGTTTCTGAAAGTATTTGTATGGAGTATAGCCATGTGTGGAAGTGAAACATGGACAATAAATAGTTTGGACAAGAAGAGAATAGAAGCTTTTGAAACGTTGTGCTACAGAAGAATGCTGAAGATTTGATGGGTAGATCAAATAACTAATGAGGAGTACTGAATAGAACTGGAGAGAAGAGAAATTTGTGGCACAAGTTGACTAGAAGAAGGGATCGATTGGTAGGGCATATTCTGAGGCACCAAGGGATCACCAATTTAGTATTGGAGGGCAGCGTGGAGTGTAAGAATCGTAGAGGGAGACCAAGAGATGAATACACTAAGCAGATTTAGAAGGATGTAGGTTGCAGTAGGTACTGGGAGATGAAGAACACTGCACAGGATAGAGTAGCATGGAGAGCTCCATCAAACCAGTCTCAGGACCGAAGACCACAACATCAACCACTAGTGGGCAGTCTACCTTTCAGAACAATACAGTATTTCATATCACGATATACTCTCATGCAATGAGGGAAATTTACAGATAAAATAAGGTGAAGCGTACCTGTTCTACAACATGTGCTAATGTGATAAAGCCGTAATGGCATCGTCAAAACATATAAATACACTCAGCATAGCACCGTCACGTAGAACTAAAATATGACGTAAAATAGGCCACATCGTCCACACAGTCATTTTGCGGCTGGCGTTACGGGGGCAAATTCTAAGATGTGATATATTTAAACTAATAAAGAACATATGGGTAAATGAAAACATGCCGGGGGAATGGAATACTGGAATAATATGACCAATTTATAAGAAAGGAGAAAAGCTCAATCGTGAAAACTATAAAGGCATAACCTTGCTGAATACAGTATATAAGATTTTCTCTGGAGTGCTGAACGAAAGAATAAAGAAATGCGCCGAAAATATACTCTGAGAATACCAATGTGAATTCCGATCAAACAGAGGTACATCTGAGCTGTTGTTTGTTGTTAGACAAATAATGGAAAATTTTTATGAATATGATATAGATCTCCACTTCCTGTTCGTTGACTTTAAACAAGCTTTCGATAGTATTAATAGCCCAGCATTGTATAAAGGGCTGAAAAGAATTGGGCATCTGTGATAAACTGAGAAGATTAATCGAGCTAACAATGAAGGATACAAAAGCAAAAGTAAAAGAGAATAACAGAAGGACCAGGCAGTTTGACTTTGAGGATGGAGCCAAACAGGGTGATGGCTTCTCTGCAGTCCTGTTTAACTTAGCACTGCGTAGTATCATATTAAAAGTAGATAAAAGAGGAACAATAATGATGAAGTCCAGCCAGGTATGCCCATATGAAGATGATATTGCCATCGTAACAAGGGATGTAACATCACTTAAAGAAATATATGGCCAGACGGAAGTGGAAGGAACAAGAACTGGACTTACAGTAAATGAAAGCAAGACAAAATGTATGGTTATGTCGAATTCTGAAATTAGAAGAACACCACAGGACCTGAAGATCTCTGATAAATGCTTCAAAACTGTCAGATGCTTCCATTATTTATGCGTCCTCCTAACCAATGATAATGGTATGAGACAATGTATTAGAGAGAGGATACAAGTAGGAAACAAATCTATTATGCAAACCTAAAGATACTCAAGAACTCTTTAATTACAAGAACAACTAAATTAAGAGTATATTATTCCCTTGTGCAACCTGTTGTCACATACGGATCAGAAACATGGACAATGACAGAAACAGACTTTAACAGCCTAAGGCATTTGAAAGGAAACTCTTACGAAAAATCTATGGGCCTGTGAGAGAGGCAGAAGGTTGGAGAGTGAGATACAAGTATGAAATACAAGAGCTTATACAAGGGAAAGATATAGTGAAATTTATCAAATCTCAAAGAATACGTTGGTTAGGACGTATGGAGAGGATGTCAGAAGATGGGATACCCAAACGAATAATGAATACAAGGCTGTATTCCACCAGAAGGAAGGGCAGACCAAGAGCTAGATGTATGGTCATTGTACTGGATGACCTTGCCAAGATGGGGATCCATGGATGGAAGAGAAAAGCTGAGGACAGAGAGATATGGAGGAAGATTGTCGAGGAGGCCAAGGCCCACCAAGGGCTGCAGTGCAGAAGAAGAAGAAGAAGAAGAAGAAGAAGAAGAATTTACTGTACAAAAGATACTGAAGTGAAGTAGCTACCAGGAATATGTTTGCCTATACACTTTGTAGATGTCGCTACTGTGCACTTAGATATATTCTTCGTTTACGCAAGAACCATAATGTGATGAAAATACATTAGGTAAAATACATGTAGCAGATATTTAAATTTTGATAACTGTTATAGAAACCGATTCTGATAAAGTTAGAGACGACTACAGTTAACCATTTAAAATTATTTAAGGGAATATATAAAGATAGGTCTGATACTTTTATGGTGAATGTACAATCAAAAGTAAAATATACGTAATACACTGCCTATAGCAACCTATAAATTTCCTATGAAAGATAAAATGTCTACAAGACAAAATAACTGTACGGAAGAAAAGACAGATCAATGATCAGTGTCCTCTGTTGGCTCAGTCGCCAGGATGTTATGTAGGCGCGCCGCGATCATAAGAACCTAAACACTAGAGGGCTTTTCGTACATCGTTATATGTCTCCTACAGAAAAGGTTTATATGACATCTAGCAATCAATAAATAAAATCATATAGTTTGGCCATACAATCCATGAATAGGTAGGATATAATCAGTTAGAGGATCAGAGCGACGAATGTATGGAAGTAAGGCAAATGCGTACTGTTTTCGACATAAATCAGCAACAAGGCTAGATTTAAATCAGCGAGGCATTAAGTAGTTATTGTATTCTCCTTCCCTTCCTGAGTCCATGCTCCCCCTCCTCGACTGTTTCTCTTCCACGTCCTTCCCTCCTTGGCCCACTTTAGTTCGCCCCCCGCCCGTCTCTCCCCCTTCTCCACCCCTCCCTCCGTCCCTCCCTCCCTTCTTCCCTCTTCCCTCCTCTCCTCCCCCCCCCCCCTCCTCCCTTGTCTGTATGCCCCTGGCAGATCCTCTCTGTTTGCTCATCGTCATTAATGCACTATGTCAGTGTTGTGTTTGGTGTTGTTCTCCTGTGCGTCCAGAGCTGTGATTTTAATTGTGTGCTCGACTTGCACATGTGTTATTGTCAGTGATTGTTATGTGCTACGCCGTCCGTCGATACTTTCATGATCCAGTGTGTGGTTTTGTTTTGTGTGCGCTCATTATTTACGGTTTTAATCTCCTTTGTACAGTCGCCCCCCCTTTTTTGTCTGTTCTCTTCATGATGTTCCCCCTTTTTTTATATCTATGTACCCCATATTCTCTCCTTTATGTTATTTTAAATGTCTTCTATTGTATTATTAATGTCTTTCATCTGAAGAGCAGCGCATATGCTGCTGCCAGTCCACCCTAGATGGGCCAGTGAAATAAAAAAATAAAAAAATATAAAAAAAGTGGTTACTGTAGTATGTTATCAAACAAAGCAAAGTAGATGTTGGGCATAAATCGCTTTCTCCATTGACTACTGTTGTGTGCTCATGCTTTTTGGCTTTGTAAATCACCAACAAATCGAGAGCATGACCCTTCTCTGCCCTCCATAGAATACGCATACAATTCTCAGTATTCCCTATAGTGTGGTCAGTTTCTGCAAAATGCATTCCCAATGCATTTTTGTTATGTGTTAGCAAATGCTCCTTGAATCTTACTTTAAAAGAACGGCCGGTTTGAGTGATATAAAATTTGTCACAACTGCTACAAACGATCTAGTAAACCCCAGAACCATCAAATTTATCAGAATTATTACTGAAATTATGTTTTACATGGAGTTTCAGAATGTTTTTAACTTGAAAACCACATCTAACCTTAGATTACTTGAAACACTTTTCTATTTGCAGGGACATTTTTCCGTTAAATTTCATTGGAATAGTCTTTAGGTTTTCTGTATTGCTTCTTTTTTCTGGGTGATTATGGGTCTGCCTAATATTTATGTTTTGTTTTTTATCCTATTGTATGGGCGCATAACATCATCTGCAGAAAAACCGTTGGCTACTGCAATTTGCTTTAAGATACTATGTTCTTGACGTATTTCATTGTCAACCAATGATAATCGAAAGAGTCGCTGGATCATTGAGGTGAAAAAGGCCGCTTTATATCGAGGCAGGTGGCACAAACTAGCACCAATAACAGTATGCTGCCTATGGCTTGAGCAAATGTGGTAATCTCAATCTCGTCACCCTCTAACATTAGCAAGATGTTATTGACTTAACGTGTATAATATATAGTCTTGTCTTTTAATTGTGGAAATTTAGCAAGGAACTTAAATTCTAAGTCGGCCATAAAAATGTCTGCTGACGTTCTTTATTGTAATTTCATTCCCCTGCAGCTTATGGGGCAGGGGGGGGGAGGGGGGGCTGGCAGTGGCACTGTCCACTGTCCTTCAGCAAAATGGGTTTGCAAAATACATGAAAGGGCAACACTTACAAAAAAGGGGGGATGAAAGGGGGACATAAAAACACAGTAAATGGAGATGATGGGAGTTAAAATATGCACTAATACGGGGACATGCACAGGGGGACAGTTAATATGTCGACATAAAGTTAAAAGAACACACCTGGCAATTTTTGCACACTTAAAATCACTGGAGTTAAACCCAAGTTAAAAAGTCGGCCATGGTACAAAAAAATCACACGAACAATCATGGACTATATACAGATCTAGTACACAATTAAATCCACATCACAACGGCACTGAACACAACACTAACACAGCACACTCGATAATTAATAAAAACCTGTGAGTATCTGCCAGGGGTGGGGGCAAGGGAGATGGCAAAAGGAGGAGAGAAGGAGGGGAGAGAAAAGGGGATGAGGTGGGGGGGTGCCAAAGGGGGGCCATGGAGGGAAGGGATGGGAGAGGAAAATAGCTGAGGAGGGGGTGCAGTGACTCAGGGGGGAGGAGGAAAAAACGCTTTGGGAGAAGGAGAGGAAAGAAAAAGGGGGCGCTAGGGAGGGGGGACAAGGCCAGGCTACAGTTGGAAGGAAGGGTAGGTGTCACAGTGAAGTTCAACATCTGGGAGGGGGAGGGGCTGGAAATTGCCCTGATGAAGGAGATAAAAGGTGTGGAGGTGGAGAGAGGGAGGGATACAGCGATAGAGGCATGGCAATGGGTGGGGGATGGAGAGGAAGGAGGAAACCAGGGGGTGGGGGGGATCAAGCCTGTGTAAAGGATATGGAGATGTTGGAGGAAAAGGAGGATGTGGGGAAGGGGATGAGGTCATACAGGAGTTGTGTAGGGGAAGGAAAGCGGATATGCAAGGCAAGGTGGAGGGCGTGGTGTTTGGGATTTGGAGGACCTTACAAAAGTGGTGGGAGGGGGGGGGGAGATCCAGGCAGTGCTGGCATAACAGAGGATAGGACACATGAGGCATTTGTAGGTGTGGAGGACGGTGGAAGGATGCAATCCCCATGATGTGCGGCCAGACAGGAGTTTCAGGAGGTGGAGGTGGGAATGGGCTTTCTGCTGGATGCTTAGGAGATAAGGGGTCCAGGTGAGGTGACAATCGAGAGTGAGGCCATTGTATCTCAGGGTGGGAGTGAGCTGGATGGGATGACCATAAATGTTGAGGTAGAAATCATGGAGACAGAAGGGGCGGTTGGTGTAGCCTATGATGATTGCCTGGGCTTTGGAGGGGAAGATATGAAGGAACCACTGGTTACACCAAGTGGTGAAGTGGTCAAGGTGGGTTTTGAGGGTGCATTGGGACCGTTGAAGGGTAGGATAGAGAGCCAGGAAGGCGGTGTCACCAGCATATTGGAGGAAATCGACAGGTGGGGGTGGCTTGGGCATATCGGCCGTGTACAGAAGATAGAGGAAAGGGGAGAGGATGGAGCCCTGGGGGACGCCAGCAGTGGGAAAAAGTCAGTAATCACTTAATGCCTCACTATTTATATCTAGCCTTGTTACTGATTTAGGTCGAAAACAGCATGCATTTGCCTTACTTCCATACATTCGTCACTCTGATGCTCTAACTGATTATATCCTACCTATTCATGGAGTGTATGGCCAGACTATATGATATTATTTATTGAGTGTTAGATGTTATATAAACCTTTTCTGTGGGAGACATATAACGATGTACGAAAAGCCCTCTAGTGTTTAGGTTCTTATGATCGCGGCGCGCCTACATAACATCCTGGCGATCTAGCCAACAGAGGACACTGATCATTGATCTGTCTTTTCTTCTGTACAGTTATATTGTCTTGTAGACATTTTATCTTTCACAGGAAATTTATAGGTTGCTATAGGCAGTGTATTACGTATATTTTTTGACTGTAAATTCACCATAAAAGAGTCGGACCTATTCTTTTTTTATATTTACTTCAAATAATTTTATATGGTTAATTGTAATCCTCCTTCATTTTATCACAATTGGTTTCTATAATAGTTATCAAAATTTAAAAGTCTGCTACATATATCTTACCTAATGTATTTTCATCATATTATGGTTGTTACATAAATGGAGAATACATCTAACCCCACAGTAGCGACTTCTATGAAGCATATAGGCAAACATATTCCTGGTAGCTACTGCACTTCAGTATGTTTTGTACAGTAATGCCAGTAGCAAAATTACTGTGTGGGCGATGTGGCCTGTTTTACGTGACAATGCTTTGCTGAGTGCATTTTTATGTTTTGACGATGCCATTACGGCTTCATCACATTAGGACATGGAGGACATGGTGTAGAACAGGTAGGCTTCATCTTATTTTATCTGTACATTTCCCAGTTTGTATGAAGCTGCTGTTAGCTCCCCCCCCCCCCCCCCATCAGGACAATTTCGAACACCTCCCCTTACCTGATGTTGAACTTCACTGTGACATATATCCTTCCTACCAACTGTAACCTGGCCTTGTCCCCACCCCCCCCCTCCCCAGGGCCCCCTTTTTCCTCTCCCCTCGTGGATTTTCCTCCATCCCTCCCTGGGTCCCTGAACCCACTCCTCGGCTGTTTTCCCTCTTTCATCCCTTCCCTCCCCAGCCCCCCTTCGGCGCACCTCCTACCTCATCCCCCTTTTTATTCCCTCCCCCTTACCTCCTTTTCCCCATTTGCCTGGTCCACCCCCCCCCCCCCTTCATATCCTCCCAGGTTTTTATTCATTATCAGTGTGTTGCGTGTTGTGTTTTGGTGCCGTTATACAGTGGCCTCTAGTGATGTGGTTTTAATTGTGTGGTCGACCTGTATATAGTCCATGCTTCTCGTGTGCTTTTTATACTGTGGCCACCTTTTATGTTGTTTTTGCCTCGGGTGTTTTTTTTTAAGTGCGCTTCACTTTAGCCAGCTTGTAAGGTGTCAGGCAAATCCAACACCTTCCATGAAAACCCTGACATGATAGCAAATCCGGCAGTATGTCACATAGCTCCGAATAAATCCTCACATTAAATTAACCAAAGTAATATGATCAATGAGTGAGGAAATGAAATATCACAGACTAACACAAGAACGCCTAAATGCATGTCATACCTTCCCACCGTGAAACCAGACGCAGTTCCGAGTGGAGAAACGAGAACAGAAGCCGAGAGCAGAGCCGTGTAAGCTAGAAAGCCCTACGATAAGGGAGGACACCCACATCACCGGACGATCACTGGGAGGTCCACCCCCCAGCCCACGTTAAAAGATAGAGCCCTCCAGAAGAACAGTATAGATCTTACGATAACACTAAAAGGGCCACACCAGCTGCAAGTTTTAGTGTGAGACTATACGCATCTCCGATACGTAGCAAACATTAAAAAACATTGCCCCACCATGAAAAGTATAACATTTCTCATTGGATAGACAGAATTTTTGTAGGCGGAGTTTAAGGTTAACATTGAGATGCTGATTGGTTAGTTGAAAACACAGACAGATACCTTTTCTTAAATCAACTTAGGGTAAATGGTAGTAAGGAGAAGTTCGAGAGAGTTGCTACCGAGACGGCGAGGTGTGTGGAGCTGTGCCACCCACTGCCCCCTGACGCTGACTAACCACCGACAAGGTAATGAACGCACGCGATGCCGCATAACAGCGCATAAGGCTTCACTCAGAACTGCAGAAGTCTCATTTGTTACATCCCTTTTCACATAATACTGGTGTCGATCGTCAATTAAACTACGTGATATTCACATTTGCTACTTGAAGTTAAAATCTGAAACGCGATGATTTTTCTGTTATATAATTATTGAGAAGCCATATCACCCACTGTAATTTACGACAAGTTAAATAAGTAATTAAAGATAATTGAGGGTCACTATAGACCACTTTTGATAGTTTTCTCTTTTATGAAACTTCATTTAAACCTAGATTATAGATGTGATATGGCATAGGTCATCCTTCAATCCAATATAGAACTTGGAAACCCATTCAGGGAATATCCGTTCACATTTTTGTTGAACGCCGTTGGTTTTTATCATCCTGTATTAAAATATTTCCTTTTTTCAGTAGTGCAATTTATAAACAATGTTTTATGAATAGATTATAAATTCCAATGGTAAACTTAACTGCTTTTTCGACGTTATTTTACCATCTAACTAAAACTAGGAAAGCCTTGAACCCCTTCCACTAAATTTAGTTAGTATTAAGATTCTTTTACAGGGAATGCAGTGGAGCTGATGCTGAAATCATTAAGTATTTGATTATATCATCGCTAGTCTCACTGAACTCTTCTGAACTCTACATGTCATGTGCGGGAAAATGGTAGGAAGACACCACTTAGAACAGACAGACACCACGCAGAATGTTAGAAGCTGTGTTCTTTTAACTTTGTGTCTGCTTTTAACTGTCCCCCAGTGCATGTCCGCATATTAATGCGTATTTTAACTCCCCTCATCTCCATTTTTCAGTGTTTTTATGTCCTCTTTTTTATCCCCCTTTTATGTAAGACTCCCCCTTTCTGTGTTTTAGAAAGCCGTTTAGCTGAAGAGTGGTGGACTGTGCTGCTGCCAGCCCTCTCCTGCCTGTGTGAGGCAGGGGAATGAAATTACAAGAAAGGGGTAAAAAAAACCGCCCCCCGGCCACTGGGGAAGGGGGGGGGGCAATCGAAATTCAATAAAGAAAAAAAAACAGTTTGTATGAGAGTGTATCGTGATATGATATACTGTATTGTTTTGAAAGATAGACTGCCCAATAGTTGTATATTTTTATATTGTAGTTCTGAAGATGGTCATTATTGACTGAAACCAATCAATATCGAAGGACTTTACACTGTGAACAAAGACTGGAATAAAAATCATTTGGTTGTACCTGGATCACTGTTTGTACTCGCGAATATGTCGCAGCTTTTGAAAATCATTATAATGAAAACAATGTTAGACACGTATCCTATACTGATAAAATTCTTTATCAAATGAATTTCTTCCTTTCTTTATTTCATAGTTTTCTGATTCATTTTGTTGTCCTCCTTTTTCACATTTTCATGAAGAAGTTAGTTACGAGAATCAAAATAAAATCTGCATCAACATTTTTATATTGTGACTCAACAACATTTTCGTTGAGACGTTTGTCGCCAGCTTCATCAGAGTCTTCGTCTGTTTCGATGTTATGAGGAGTCTCAAAGTTTTTACTATGCATTAAGTCACAATGTCTGTGATCACTCGTACAGTCGAGGTATTTTTTTTTTTAGTCACGTAGCTTTCGTCTTGCAACCACTTTCCAGAAGGTCGTACAATTTTTTCAGTTCTTGAAAAAATCAGCAATTTCTTTCTTGACGAAATAAATCTCGGGTGAACAGCCTGGTATGAGTGTGCATAGGACACAATATTTCGGCAATCGACCACGTTGCCATCATCAGGTGCGCTTATGTACTGACCGGCGGTGGGCCGGCGCCATGTATATATAGGACAATCCCCCTCCCGCTCCTCCCTCAGGCGCTTCCTATGAGTCGGTGCGGTCCAGGTACAGCGTCCGTTCTCCCGCCGTCTGGGCGCTGCGTCCTAGGTCTTCTCGTTCAGGAGGGTCTGCCGGCACCGCTCTCGTTATTCTTCCCTCCTCCCCCGAAGTCGGTACACTTTGGGAAATATCCTTTTTCTTCTTAATCCGGGTGATCGGGGATTCCCACACCTTGCTAAGGATGTAACCGCTGTCACGATATAGTTGTGGCTCCCTTACTCTGATCTCTACGGCTTCTTTGACGACACAGTCGCAGTATTTGGAAGTCTGTATCAGGACTTTGGTTTGGTCGTAATCCATGCTGTGGAGTTCCGACAGGCAATGCTCAGCGATTTCCGACTTACTGGGCTGTTGCAGTCTAGTGCGCCGTTGACGTTCTCGGCATCGGTCCTCAATGGTACGGTGTGAAGAATCACAATTTCTTCCTTTAAAAGTGATTTTCATGAAAGTGCAAGTTTCACAAAAGTGCAAGTTTTTAAGTCTTTTTTTGATCTTTATAATTAAAGAAATCGTAAAAATTATTTAATTGCATGGTAGCACAACTCTTTGCGAAGAAGATAAGCCTAAGACCGTTAGCGTAGGACCATCCGCTGTGAACATCTAGCCAATTATCGAAAGCGTCTTTATTAAATAAAATCGACATATCACGAAAAATAATTGGTGTTTTTTAATTTTTTTAATTAGTGATTTTTTGACTTACGCGAGCTATACTTTTTTACAGTAACTAGCAAGTATGGGTTCGTGAATTATAAAGAGTTATAGAGAACCTGATTTTTAAAGGATTTTTCCGTGTATCTCGAACCGTAACAAAGCAACCGATACTTATATAAGTTCAATCGATAAACATTTTTAAGCCCTAAAACTTTCTCATGTAACATTTTTCGAATGGAGCAATAGTTTTTTTTACTTATTTAAGAAGACCCAATTTGCAGCTTTACAGATTTTCTGGGCCATGTTCATCAACTTGGCGCGAGTTTCACGAAAAAGAAACACTATTTAAATTTTAATTTAATATATGATCATACTTTTTGTCTTCAGATAATTTACCGCCAGGCCGTCACAGAATGCTTGGACCAAAATAGGAATAACAGGGCGTAATAGTTTAGGACTAAACAGTGGAATGATCACATTGGCTCAAAAATGGTTCAAATGGCTCTGAGCACTATGGGACTCAACTGCTGTGGTCATCAGTCCCCTAGAACTTAGAACTACTTAAACCTAACTAACCTAAGGACATCACACACACCCATGCCCGAAGCAGGATTCGAACCTGCGACCGTAGCAGCAGCGCGGCTCCGGACTGGAGCGCCTAGAACCGCACAGCCACCACGGCCGGCGCACATTGGCTCATTCATAGGTAAAGCTGGTATGACAATATCAAATTTATTTGTCAAAGATTTGATCAAAGATATGATTAAATATTCGTCAAATATGTTTGACAAAGATCTTTGACGTGGCACTAAAAAGGGGTGTTACACTGTCATCATATTTTTCGTCAAAGTTCAAGATGGCTGACAACAACAACTTGTTATTAACCGCAGCAGTTGCATGTACCAAAATTGCACTATGTGCACATGAGGAAGAGAAGTGGGTAAAAAAAGGAGATGTACCTGGGTGAAGCCGTGGGTTTTATGATGACACGATAAAAGCATTCAACTAAACTTGTTATGTGAGCTTATAGTGATGGACATCAAGTCGTACATCAATTACTTCAGAATGGATGAGCATACATTTCTGTATGTGCTCAGTGAAGTGTATCCTCACATCACAAAGCACAATATTCACTTAAGAACTGCTACATCTGCAGAAGACAGGCTCACTGTAACACTCCGATTCCTTGCTACAGGACAGAGTTGGGTTAGGTTAGGTCTCCAATCTTCTTAATCTATTTTTGTATTCAGGGTGCCTCACGTTGTAAAGCGCCTCACCAGCTTCATACATCTCGATTAAATTTGTAGTTGTCGGTAGACACCAATTGTATTTACTGGCAATGTTTATAAAAACACAACGGATGACAGAACGCTGCAGCGATGCTAGCGCTCCATGTGGTAACATGTCACTTTGCAGCGAACAGAAGACAAGCGACTTCTTTGTTCATATCTACAGCGAGGCCCCAGATTTGATCAAATATTTGACGATATTTGACAAAGTTCGCTATTACACCACCAAATTTCTTTGACAAAGATATTTGACAAAGAAATTGTACAAAAAAATTTGATAGTGTAATACCGGCCTAAAGCAGGTGACAGACTTGGGTTCAATGGCAGGATTCTGGAAAAAAATCAGTGGGTCTACAATGGAGATTGTATAAAAAAGACTCGCAATCCACGGATAAAGTGAAGACTAGCTGTGCTGTTTGTTTTGGCTCCTCTGTCAGCCGGTGGTGTAGCGCCAGGGTTTCAGTGTCCGTCACGACTCCAGATATGTATCTTCAAACAAGTATAACAATAATTAGTTTCAAATTTCCCAACAGATTAAAACAGTGTGCTGGACCGAGATTCGAACTCGGGACCTTTGGCTTTTGCGGGCAAGTGCTCTCTGCAACTTAGCTACCCAAGCACGACTTCCGTACCGTCCTCAGAGCTTTACTTTCGCCAATTCGGTATTACACTGGTAGCAGTTACTTCTGTAAAATATCTGGGAGTACGCGTGCGGAACGATTTGAAGTGGAATGATCATATAAAACTAATTGTTGGTAAGGCGGGTACCAGGTTGACATTCATTGGGAGAGTCCTTAGAAAATGTAGTCCATCAACAAAGGAGGCGGCTTACAAAACACTCGTTCGACCTATACTTGAATATTGCTCATCAGTGTGGGATTCGTACCAGATCGGGTTGACGGAGGAGATAGAGAAGATCCAAAGAAGAGCGGCGCGTTTCGTCACAGGGTTATTTGGTAACCGTGATAGCGTTACGGAGATGTTTAGCAAACTCAAGTGGCAGACTCTGCAAGAGGCGCTCTGCATCGCGGTGTAGCTTGCTCGCCAGGTTTCGAGAGGGTGCGTTTCTGGATGAGGTAACGAATATATTGCTTCCCCCTACTTATACCTCCCGAGGAGATCACGAATGTAAAATTAGAGAGATTCGAGCGCGCACGGAGGCTTTCAGACAGTCGTTCTTCCCGCGAACCATACGCGACTGGAACAGAAAAGGGAGGTAATGATAGTGGCACGTTAAGTGCTCTCCGCCACACACCGTTGGGTGGCTTGCGGAGTATAAATGTAGATGTAGAATACCTCGTCTCCTGCCTTCCAATTAGATTAGTTGCTTTTTCTAAGTGACCAATAAAATTCGCACTTCGAACTACGGAAGTATTTTACATGCTGATACGCTGTCTGCGTCTTGAGGGCAACTGCAGAATCACTGGGTAAGTCCTGTTAACGTTTCCATAGCTAGCATATCTGCATCTAAGATCTTCGTGGCGAGATGAGCCCCTCGATTCATCGATCTAGTATTAGCAAGACTGTATGCTCCAGAGGATAAATGTAATCGTTCATCGCATAAGGTGGGGTGTTATTCTCCTTGAATTCCTTGTCGCAGTTGTCACAGTGCTTGTTACAGAAGTTCTCCCACAGTCAACTTAATCTTCGACATAGATAACCACTGCCGCTGATGCTCCCTTTAAATCATGCGGAAACAACACGCCACAGGCGATCACGCACACAGCACATTTGTCCGATTCGTTCTCTGCGGTGAAGAACTTGAAATAATATGTCACAACTACGTAAGTTACAACGTAAATAGAGACGACGTAATGTTACTACATGATTAATTTTCTCGGAAATTGTAGATATTTAAAAAACAATTGAAGATAGTTCTATTTCAATAGACTAACTTCTAATGAAATTCTGTTTAATAAGAAGACTTTTTTATCGGCGAACTTCCGCTATTAAGAATTTCGTAGTGCAGCTAACTGATGAATGTACTATTAAGTATCAGTGTAACAATAATTACGAGTCACTGACAGTGAGTAGGACCGAATGTTCAAAATTTTTGGGTGTACATACTGATAAATATTCGAACTGGAAGAAATAAGCCGGCCGGGGTGGCCGAGCGGTTCTAGGCGCTACGGTCTGGAACCGCGCGACCTTTACGGTCGCAGGTTCGAATCCAGCCTCGGGCATGGACCTGTGTGATGTCATAAGGTTAGTTAAGTTTAAGTAGTTCTAAGTTCTAGGTGACTGATGATCTCAGAAGTTAAGTTGCGTAGTGCTCAGAGCCATGTGAACAATTTTTTTGGAAGAAATATGTAACCGAATTTCTGAAACGGCTAAGTTTGGCAACCTTCGTTGTCCACATGATTGTTTGTTTCAGAAACGGACATACCAATACCTTAAATTATTTTTCCTATGCCTACTCATTAATGCCTAACGGTATAATTTTCTGGGATAAATAATACCTTAGAGAGTATAGACTGCACAAAAGCTAGCAGTGAGAATAATTTGTGTGTTCAACATACAGACTCATCATTCTTTGATCAACCAACGAATAATTTTAAAGGCGCAAAGAAATTTTCCAGTCTAAAATGAAATTTTTCCGTTTAGAAAACTCCGTACAATCAATAAACAAATTTTTATTAAATTGTAGAAGCGTGGTAATTATAGTAGACAAAACTGTTCCCTTCTGTTGATAAATTTGCCGACCGGTGTGGCCGAGCGTTTTTTTTCCGTTGCGTTTGGTCTGGGCGGACGTCACAAGACATCCGTTCAAGTTGATCGTTGATTCTTTTACTCAGTTGCTGAGCTTCCGTAGTAGTTCTAAGTTCCAGGGGACTGGTGACCTCAGATGTTAAGTCCCATAGTGCTCAGAGCCACTTAAACCTGATAAATTTGTTTTAGCACTAGCACGAGTGAAGCAACGACTAACATGTTCATTTTTATTAAGTCATTTTGTTCTCTAGCAATTTGTACATGCTGACCTTGTAGCTATATACAATAACAGATCATGTTTATGCACCATGCACTTATTCTACGCTATTTAAGAGGAAATAGTCGTAATGAGCCGTAGAACATGAAATTAACTATGTTTTGATTTAAATTCCAACGATTGTACTGTCGATGATAAGTTATCCGTTAGACAACGACGCTAGGTCTGGCGACAATGCTGAAGATTTAGAGAACATTAGGATTTTTGTGGGCTTCCTTATCTGTCTCCCGCCTTCACAACTTCACATAAGACAGCGGTATTAAGTGAAGATAAATCATTCATGTCTCGCGAAGGAGGTGATCCAAGAAGAGAAACGAATTGAAACCTCTCGAACTCCTGAACTGACAAACGAAATTACCTGTCAAGGATCCATTGACGGAGGTGCTCAGTAGCATAATGTATGAAGTGCGCTGTGACTACGTGATGTAGCCATCCCATACTTCCACGAAGACCATCGCAAAAACTTGCTGGACATTGGTACAGTTAATCGATTAGGGAACAGAGTTGACCTAATAACTGTTCACACAAAATCTAAATTGATTGCTCCTCAGATCTGAAACACTACTGCGAATGTTCAACATTCCGTCTGTGATGAAACAGGCTTCATCCGACAAAACTAAAAACGGAAGAAAATTATAAAATTTCAGATTTATCTTTCTGCATAATAATTTATTCCGTAACGGTCGCTTACGTATATAAAAAATATTCCGAAAGAACAGATACCATCGTAGTATATATATAGTTAAGGCTCACCGGCCATTTGACCATCTTCTTCTTCTGTGCGGATGCACAAACAGTGCCCGAACTCTTACGGAATCGGCAACACGCCGCGAGTATTGAGTATAATGGGCTGGGGCACCACGAATGTAGTGCAGGACAATACGTTGAGCATGTGGGTTTCGCGGGAGGCGTGCCAGAGGTAAATCCCTGCAGTCGCACTACCCTGTGTCCTTGGTGGCTCAGATGGACGCCGGCACGGTGCCTCAGCGTGTCCGGTCAGAGAGCCCGTTGGCCTCTGCAATAAAAAAAACTGAGTGGAAGGATCAACACACGAACTTGAACGAATGTCATGTGACGTCCGCAACGATCAAACACAATGATCAACAACGAAAACAAAAAAAAAAAAAAAAAGGATGGATAGAGCGTCTGCCATGTAAGCAGGAGATCCCAGGTTCGAGTCCCGGTCGGGGCACACATTTTCATCTGTCTCCGTTGACGTATGTCAACGCCTGTAAGCAGCTAAGGGTTTTCATTTCATTGTAATTTACGAATTTCGCTTACTACCGACTGGCAATGCGCAAATTCTCAAATTTATCGTTTGTTCTGCTAATAATAGCAGAAATCCAAATAAACACATTCTGTAGTAATTTTATTTCCATAGCTTGCAGAGATCCTACACCAACGACAGTCGTCTGAAATGTAGTCCTCCTGATTGAAGACTCCTTATTAGGATGGCTGTTATAGGGGACTTTTTAAAACTGCTGAATAATATTCCTTCGGCTGCACCCCTACCTCCTCTAGTTTGGTTCTGTGTGAAATTTGGGTTCAGTAGAAAGAGAGGACTGGATGGCCTTGTGGCTTCAAAACCGGAAAATCCAGAAGCAAAGCATCAACCTCGCAAAATATTGTCTGATAAATTCATTCACTACCTAATTGTTTATTTTAGTCTCTTTTAAGTAATCGTATTCTCATGCGACATATCGAACTGGTTGGGTGACGCAACGAGTCGGTGACCGAGAGGCATGTAGGTGGAGGGCACAGCGACACGCGCCAATACCATTTACGTCCCAGTCTGGACCACTCCAGAGAAGCCTTGGAGGGAAGACAGCAATCGTAGCAAGTATGTCTCAGCCTCCATTTCGTTTATGGGATATTACTTGCATAACTCGAAGCAAACTGCCATTCATCAAACAAATGCTAATTGCTTGTTTCGGTACTGGGGTATGTGGGCATTACCCGTATGCCAAAATGCTACACTAGCATTTTATTTGTGACAAGAAACCGAATTCAGACTGGTGAGCTCTGAGATATTGTATACCAAAATTAGAAGCTTTGTATCAAGAATAAAGGCAACTACATAAACGTGCTGAAAAATAGTAGAAATTCTTGCGTCCTTAAGAAAATCAATGCGCGAAACATTCAACTTCCACTGTCATAGCTTAGCAAAACAACTTGCCAAGAAAATTCTGGTCGTACGTAAAATGAGCGGAAAAATGCTCCTATCATAGTATAAAAAAGGCGATTATGTTTAATTAAAAGAATGACTGAAAAGTGCAGTACCACCCGCTTTTCTCTACTTTCCTCAGCACCTTTAACGATTTTCTCCAATATTTTGGCATGCGAACATATTCGCGCTTTTTGTAAAATGCAGCCCATCTCTCACTCCCACAAGCCCTCCTAACTGTAACTCGCTCACACCCACTAGTCCATAGCTGTAAGTCGCTCATACCCCATCCACTCCTACTTGTCCATTATCTCATTCAGCCCAGTTCATTGTTATTACCCCTTTGAGTCTATCTGTCACTGTCTCATAGCCACAGTCTCCTTCGTTCTCTCCTACTACTGCTGTCTCCTCTCACTGTCTCTGTCTGCCTTTTGCTGTCTCTTACTGATACTATCTCATTCATTCCTTCCCACTGCTGCTGTCGCTTCTCTCTCTTCCTGGTTATCATTGTCATAGACTCTCTCATTGTGACTGGCTCACACCCACTTCCACTTTCTTCTCTTTATTCCTCTCCCAATGGCAATGTCTTCTTCACTCTTTTCCTAGCACTGTTCTGTCACTGTGAGCTACGTTCCACTGCCATTGTGTCATTCTCTTTCTCTCACTCTGCCGTTGCCTCCTTCACTCTTTCTATAACACAACTACTGTCTACTATCGTTCAGTATTTATTACTTTTCCATCTCCTCCCACTGTCACTGTCTCCTCCTCTCTCATCATAAAAAAGTGCGAATATGATCGCATGCCAAAATTTTTGAGGAAATTTTTAGAGGTGCTGAGCAAGGTAGAATGAGGCAGCTGGTATCCCACTTTTCAGTCAGTCTTTTAATTAAACATATTCGCCCTTTTGTGCTCTGATAGGAGCATTTTTCCGCTGGTTCCCTTCTTATCCCTCCTAAAGGAAGGCAAGTCATTCATATGTAAAGAATTTTATGTGTCAGTAAACTTCTGATAGTTTACATACGTTACATTGAAATAACGCAAAACTAATTTTACGTTTCAGACCGGATTGTACGTGCACAAAAATTTTGCGTACGCTTCAGGTGCTTCAGTACTACAACATAGAGTTCCCAGAACCATTCTGATGATAACGCGTTGCAGCATATTTCTCCGTGCTACGTTTAATTATAAACTACGTTTTCGCCGCACACCGAGTTTACGTGCGTATTTTACATGTATAAGGGGCTCTCAAAAAGAAATGAGCAGGAGGCATAATTAAAGAAACCAGTACCTGTATGTTAGAACTATTGACCCTGGCTGTTGAGACACTTGTCCACTGTGACACAAGGCGGTGAATGACTGTCTCATGTAACTCCCAGGGCTGCCATGTTAACCAGTTCCACACGTACAGCTGGACTTCGAGGTGAATCACTTGCCCCTCAGAGCCTTTCTAAGGGGGCCAAAAATTGCGTAATCACTGGGAGAGAGGTTCAGACTGTGTATAGGGTGGCCGAGAACCTCCCATTTGAATTTCTACAGGAGTGCCGCGAGTGTGTTGGCCGTATGAGGCTTTGCAATGCCGTGGAGCAGAAAGACACCACAGATGAGATTGCCTGGATTTGATCGCTCGGCGAAGGGTGGGCATTCACTGTTGTCCCGTGATGCAGGAAGTGAATCAGGAGGCCATCTTGGTCAAAGAAGAGGGTCAACGTAACCTTTCCTGCACTCGTGTGGACGGCGACGTCCAGCTGTACGTGCGGAACTGGTTAACATCGTAGCCCCGGGAATTTTATGACGCAGCCATTCACCGCCTTGTGTCACAGTGGGACACGTGTCTCAACAGCCAGAGTGGTGGTGGTGGTAGTTAGTTTTTAACGTCCCGTCGAGAACGAGGTCATTAGAGACGGAGCGCAAGCTCGGGTTAGGGAAGGATTGGGAAGGAAATTGGCCGTGCCCTTTCAAAGGAACCATCCCGGCATTTGCCTGAAACGATTTAGGGAAATCACGGAAAACCTAAATCAGGATGGCCGGAGACGGGATTGAACCGTCGTCCTCCCGAATGCGAGTCCAGTGTGCTAACAACAGCCAGGGTCAATACTTCTAACATACAGGAGCTGGTTTCTGTAATTATGACCCCGGCTCGTTTCTTTCTGAACGCCACTTATACAAATGGGGTAACATTGAACCTCCGTATCTCTAAAACGGGTAAAGGTATCAAGAAAATTATCGAAGTTGTTCGAGGTCGGGATCTTAAGAATATATTGTAAAAATTACAGCCATTTGCTGTGAATAGCCGTATTGGAATCTGCGACTCGGTTTTGGTACACAAAAACAATGTCGTTTGGCAGTTTTCGATGACGAATAAAGATTTTTGAATACAGAAAGATGGCACTTCTAGATAAATGCCTGCAGAATATACCGTTAAAATTTGAGTAATTTACTGCGGTTAGCTATTTAGATATCCGCTGATGATGGCGAAAAATGGGTGGAAAACACTTTTTTCGGTTGTTTACAGGAACTGCCCATGAAATAAATTGTGCCTCCATAAGTCCCTTTACGCGCACCGGAGACCACGTCTAATTCAGAAAGAACCAACCGACTTGTTCCATATGCTTAAAGCTGGAGGACGTGTGTTATATTAAAACATTGACCCTGAACTGTAGGATAGTTATAGTAAGACAGTCCTTCTGTTGGGTAAACAAATGGTCCCTAGCCCAAGGTCTATCGAAACACTTGTTTCTATTGGTAGTAGAAATCAAGGTATGAGCCCAGGAAAAAACCCGAATCCCGTTTTTATGCGCGGCGTTTTGTAACATATTGGTAGCCATTCGCTCGTCGACTAGTCTCGTGTGGGAATAGGAGACAGTAAACGAAAAGCTGATGTTTTAAATTTCGCATTTAATAAATCATCCAGGCGGGGGAATCGTGCTAACACATTGTCATTTGACTGTCGCACAGTCACCGGCACGGAGGACGTAGAAATACGCGTAGGGATCCCTGACATAGAAAGCAACAATACAAGTAAATACAAAGATTACTCTGCGGCATTGGCCGCTTACTTAGCGGGCATTTATTGAGAATCTCTCGCCCAGAGCAAAGCATAAGGCGACTGGAAAAAACTGCAGAAGACTTATGTATATAAGAAAGATAAAAGACCAATATCTTTAACAGAAAAGCTTGTGTCCACAAATCAGTGCGGATTTAGAAAGCATCGCTTATGCCAAACTCAGCTTGCCCTTGTCTCACATGATACCCTACAATTCATGTATGGAGGGCATCCGGTAAATCTATATTCCTAGATTTCAGGAAAGCGTTTGATACGGTGCCCCACTGCGGGTCCGAGCATACAGGTTATGTTCCCAGATATGTGAGCCGCTTAGATACTTTTTAAGTAATAGTCCTCGATGGCGGATGTTCATCAGTTACAAGGGTATCGTCAGGCGAACAGCAGGTAACGGCTATTTATGATGACCATGTAATGTACGGGAAGGTGATGTCTTTGCTTGGCTACATGAGGATACGAGATGCATTAGACAGAGTTTGCAGTTGATGTGATGAATGGCAGTTTGCTCGAAATGTAGGAAAATGTAAATTAATGCCGATGAGTAGGAAAAACAATCATGTAACGTTCGAATATAGCATTAGTAATGTGCTGTTTAACACAGTCACATCGATTAAATATCTAGACGTGACGATACAGAGCAATGGGAAATGCAAATAAGCACGTCAGAGGTTGGTAGTCGGGAAGGTGAATGCTGAATTTCATTTTATTGGGAGAATTTTTAGGAAGTGTGGCTCATCTATAAGGAAGACGGCGTATAGAACGCTAGTGCGACCCATTCTTAAGTAGCGCCCGAGTGTTTGGGATCCTCACCAGATTGGATTAAAGGAAGACGTCGAAGGAAGTTCAAAAATGGTTCAAATGGCTCTGAGCACTATGGGACTTAACATCTGTGGTCATCAGTCCCCTAGAACTTAGAACTACTTAAACCTAACTAACCTAAGGACAGCACACACATCCATGCCCGAGGCAGGATTCGAACCTGCGACCGTAGCAGTCGCGCGCGGTTCCGGACTGAGCGCCTAGAACCGCGAGACCACCGCGGCCGGCGTCGAAGGAAGTCAGAAGCTTGCCGCTAGATTGTGTGCTAACGTACAAGCATTACGGAAATGCTTCGGGAACTCAAATGGGAAACCCTAGAGGGAGGACGACGCTCTTTTCGCGAGGAAATTTAGGGACTCAACATTTGAAGCCGACTGCGCATCAATTCTGCTGGGCTAATGTACATTTCGTATATGGACCAGGAAGACAAGATGAGAGAAATTAGGGCTCGTACGGACGCTTATAGACAGTTGTTTTTCCCTCATTGTATTTGCGAATGGAACAGGAAAGGAAATGGCTAGTAGTGGTACGTAGTATCTTCCGCCATGCGTCGTACAATGAGTGCCTTTCAAATTACACTACTGGCAATTAAAATTGCAACACCAAGAACAAATGCAGATGATAAACGGGTATTCATTGGACAAATATATTATACTAGAACTGACGCGTAACCAATGGCACCCCACCCATCACGCCGGGTGATACGCCAGTATGGCGATGACGAATACACGTTTCCAATGTGCGTTCACCGCGATATCGCCAAACACGGATGCGACCATCATGATGCTGTAAACAGCACCTGGATTCATCCGAAAAAATGACGTTGTGCCATTCGTGCAGCCTGGTTCGTCGTCGAGTACACCATCGCAGGCGCTCCCGTCTGTGATGCAGCGTCAAGGGTAACCGCAGCCATGGTCTCCGAGATGATAGTACATGCTGCTGCTAACGTCGTCGAACTGTTCGTGCAGATGGTTGTTGTCTTGCAAACGTCCCCATCTGTCGACTCAGGGATCGAGACGTGGCTGCACGATCCGTTACAGCCACGCGGATAAGATGCCTGTCACCTCGACTGCTAGTAATACGAGGCCGTTGGGATCCAGCACGGCGTTCCGTATAACCCTCCTGAACCCACCGATTCCATATTCTGCTAACAGTCATTGGATCTCGACCAACGCGAGCAGCAATGTCGCGATACGATGAACCGCAGTCGCGATAGGCTACAATCCGACCTCTATCAAAGTCGGAAACGTGATGGTACTCATTTCTCCTCCTTACACGAGGCATCACAACAACGTTTCACCAGGCAACGCCGGTCAACTGTTGTTTGTGTATGAGAGATCGGTTGGAAAACTTTCCTCATGTCAGCACATTGCAGGTGTCGCCACCGGCGCCAACCTTGTGTGAATGCTCTGAAAAGCTAATCATTCGCATATCACAGCATCTTCTTCCTGTCGGTTAAATTTCGCGTCTGTAGTCCGTCATCTTCGTGGTGTAGTGATTTTAATGGCCAGTAGTGTATGTATGTAGATGTAGAACCTTGACGGAATGTTCATCGACAGAATAAAATATTTTTGCGACTATTTGAGGTCGTAGCACTTGCTAAGCCATTGAAGAACGTTAATGTTGAAGAAGCCAGCCAGTTTTTAATGAATCAATAATTGAATGGATGGCCAAGGTTTATACATGCAACTGATCACTAGTTATTTGAGAAAGACAGATGACGTTCTGAGAGAACAGAGGCAACCGTGAAGAGTCCTCATACAGAGTCATGTAGACGGTCGACGTTCCCTCACTCTATTTGCAATTGGAACAGGGACTGAAATGACTAGTAATGGTAGAAGGTATTCTCCGCTGTGTACCGTATGGTGGCTTGCGGATTCTGGGTGCAGATGTAGAAATTCAACATTTCTGTGATTTATGGCTTCAAGTAATTATAATATAAAAGTTGTACGTAAATGTGGTTGAAAATAGAAGAAAAGAGAATTCTATCCTCAGTCAGTTTTACTCATATTTCGGTTGTGTACCTTGCTATGAAAAAGAGTGACCAAAGTTTGGCTGTGATATTCTCGCGAAATCGGGTGTTTAGTCCTATGTTACAATATTAATTTATGACACAACAGCGTTAAATACAGGCACTTCCAGGTGTGTGTGTGTGTGTGTGTGTGTGTGTGCGCGCGCGCGCGCGCGCGCTCTTCTCTGATTAAAAACAGTTTGGAATAAGAACTCTTACATTCACGTTGTAGAATATATCACATATATGAAATCATTACTAAAAGCGCTGTTAAGGTAAATAAGAACAGTAGAAATGCAGGTACGCCTATACGCTTGTACCGGAATCGAAGTCAGTAAATTTCAAATTGAAAATCTACGAGGAGAGGTGAAGGAACACTTGGTTCAAGTCGAAGTTTCTCGAATCCACGAGTGTGTTCGAGATGTTTTGACATAACAGCAGCGGAGGATTATACTGAATTTTTAGAATTAACTACTATCTCTCCGGTCGGAACTCGAAACGCCACGACGTGCCGCGTCGCATCGGCCGGTACTCCACAGGCTGTCACTCGTGAAAGATGGATGGCGAAAATGTTCCGTCGTGAAAGTGAGTTATCACCAGCAGAAGAGAATGTAATTTGTGATATTATTATTTCCATTATCACTGAGTGTATCGGATCATGATGCTGCACTCTTTCTGAAGTAAAAGCGCCGTACTTGTGCACTGACGGTAAAAAATTTCATCAGTAAGGTGTTGGGCGAGATAAACAAAGCTGGTAGGCGCGTTTCTACATCTGAAGGATGATGTCGTTTGCAATTTCGGGCCAGTCGGATAAGAGTGGCACCGGTTGCGCCACTATGAGACTACAAATCAGGCTCGCTTTAAGTACTAGCGGTGCATTCCGAACGCAGCGACAGCGTCGGTCGACAGAGACAAGTGTCGCCCGGTGACGGGGACGCTACTGATTTATATTGCTTTGCATGTGAGCTCGTAAGCAGACCACGTCTGCACCTGTCGGGCACTCGACGGTCGACACTGATGCTCCCAAATCAGTAGTGTCGCGTGTCGTCGAGCGTGTACGAGGGGCGTTTGAAAAGTCCGCGCAAAAATAAAAACTACACTACTGGCCGTTACAATTGCTACACCACGAACATGACGTGCTAAAGACGCGAAATTTAACCGATAGGAAGAAGATTCTGTGATATGCAAAATGATTTGCTTTTCAGAGCACCTACCACGTGCTGACATTACGGAAGTTTCCAACCCATTTCTCATACACAAACAGCAGTTGACCGGCGTTGCGTGGTGAAACGTTGTTGTGATGCCTCGTGAAAGGAGGAGAAATGCGTACCATCACATTTCCGACTTTGATAAAGGTCGGACTGTAGCCTATCGCGACTGCGGTTTATCGTATCGCGACATTGCTGCTCGCGTTGGTCGAGATCCAATGACTGTTAGCAGAATATGGAATCGGTCGGTTCAGGAGGGTAATACGGAACGCCGTGCTGGATCCCAACGGCCTCGTATCACTAGCAGTCGAGACGACAGGCATCTTATCCGCATGGCTGTAACGGATCGTGCAGCCACGTCTCGATCCCTGAGTCAACCGTCTGCTCGGAGACCGTGACTGTGGTTACCCTTGACGCTGCATCACAGACAGGGGCGCCTGCGATGGTGTACTCAACGACGAACCTGGGTGCACGAATGGCAAAACGTCATTTTTTCGGATGATCCAGGTTATCTTCACAGCATCATGATGGTCACATCCGTGTTTGGCGACATCGCGGTGAACGCACATTGGAAGCGCGTATTCGTCATCGCCATACTGGAGTATCACCCGGCGTGATGGTATGAGGTGCCATTGGTTACACGTCTCGGTCACGTCTTGTACGCATTGACGGCACTTTGAACAGTGGACGTTACATTTCAGATGTTACGACCCGTGGCTCTACCCTTCATTCGATCCCTGCGAAACCCTACATTTCAGCAGGATAATGCAAGACCGTATGTTGCAGGCGCTGTATGGGCCTTTCTGGATACAGAAAGAGTTCGACTGCTGCCCTGACCAGCACGTTCTCCAGATCTCTCACCAAGTGAAAACGTCTGGTCAATGGTGGCCGAGCAACTGGCACGTCACAATACACCAGTCACTACTCTTGATGAACTGTGGTATCGTGTTGAAGCTGCAAGGGCAGCTGTACCTGCACACGCCATCAAAGCTCTGTTTGACTCAATGCCCAGGCGTATCGAGGCCGTTATTACGGCTAGAGGAGGTTGTTCTGGGTACTGATTTCTCAGGATCTATGCACCCAAATTGCGTGAAAATGTAATCACATGTCAGTTCTAGTATAATATATTTTTCCAATACCCGTTTATCATCTGCATTTCTTCTTGGTGTAGCAATTTTAATGGCCAGTACTATACTTACGTGTTTGGGGTAAACCTTTTTTATTTTTCGACGTAGTCTCCTTTTAGACTTATACACTTCGTCCAACGCTGTTCTAATTTGTTGATCCCTTCCGAATATTAGGAATTGTCCAAGTCAGCAAAATAGCTATTAGTTGCTGCAGTCACCTCCTCGTTTGAATAAAATCTTCGTTCCACCAGCCATTTCTTCAAATTGGGGAACAAATAGTAGTCCGAGGGAGCCAAGTCTAGAGAATAGGGGGGATGTGAAACGAATTGGAATCCTATTTCCATTAATTTTGCAACCACAACTGCTGAGGTGTGTGCTGGTGCATTTTCGTGATGGAAAAGGACTTTTTTGCGGTCCAATCGCCGGCGTTTTTCTTGCAGCTCGGTTTTCAAACGGTCAAATAACGATGAATAATATGCAATTGTAATAGTTTTACCCTTTTTCAGATAGTCGATGAGGATTATCCCTTGCGAATCCCAAAAGACAGTCGCCATAATCTTTCTGGCCGAAGGAATGGTCGTCGCCTTTTTTGGTGCAAATTCTCCCTTGGTAACCCATTGTTTGGTCCCAGGAGAATTGTAAAGTACCCATGTTGCACCCACAGTGACGAAACGACGCTTGAGGTCCTGCGGATTCTTCCTGAACAGCTGCAAACCTCACACGATTCCGTTTTTGGTCAAGCGTGATATCTTGCGGATAGCTTTCTCACATCCAAATGTTTATGCCAAATATTATGTACCCGTTCATTCGAGATGC
Organism: Schistocerca piceifrons; assembly: GCF_021461385.2. NCBI lineage: Eukaryota > Metazoa > Arthropoda > Insecta > Orthoptera > Acrididae > Schistocerca > Schistocerca piceifrons. Next base: position 312,994,817 of record NC_060139.1, on the reverse strand, counting down.
CCACAGCACTAGCAATCTCACGCCCCTTAACTCTTCTGTCATCCATCACTATATCATGGATTTTATCAATGATTTCTGGAGTCGTAACCTCCACAGGGCGTCCAGAACGTTCAGCATCACTTGTGCCCATATGGCCACTCCGAAAATTTTGAAACCACTAATAAAGTGTTCTAATCGAAGGTGCAGAGTAACCGTAATATTTATCCGGATTGTCTTTCGTCTCCTGAGGCGTTAATGTTTAATCACCACACGAAATTCTTTTTCGTTTATTTTTTGACGATCACTCGACTTCCTTGATTCACACGAATGCCAAACACAAAGAAATAGACCAATATGGCTAAAACTTGGTGTGCGTTCTTTCCAAAGATACTACTAACTGAACATGACCTCGATACGCGCCGGTGGTGCCATCTCTCGGACTTTACGCGGACTTCTCAAACGCCCCTTGTATTTGGATTTTAATCGCGAAGAAGACGAAAAATTGATCAATTTGATCTGTGTCAACCTCCAGCTGTATGACGTCAGATTAGAAGCACACAAAAACACCCTTGCGAAGGATAGTATATCGTCGGTGAAGAAACAATTCCCGGACAAGTAGCAAAGCACCAATTTTACAGGAGAGACAAAAAACTTTCTAGAATACCTGATACGTTTCGTAATGACACGAAATTTGCATTGTAGCAATACAACGATCTTCTGGAGCGTATCAAACAGTGAAACAAAGAAAATACTCTTTAAAAAGCTTACTTACGGCAGATAACGCGGGGATGACTCGGCATTTATGGAAGAGGAGTGTTACGCGGTATTTGTTTGTCAGTCTCCTGTACGACTTAACCGCATTTACGTTGTTTTTTATGCTGAGAAAATAGTAATAACATCGTTTTGGAAAGACTGTCTTGAAAGATTTCACGAAAACAACTTCAAATATACACAAGGTTCATATAGGTTTGATAATGTCTCTAGATTTCTTCAAGAAAAAAATGCCGAACAAAGAAGTATACCGCACTGTAACTTCTGAAAAAGTAACGTCCAAGATGATAACCATTCGTAAGGAATGTTGTCATAATAGCAACGACATGCCTTAGGAACAAGGCTTTATGTTGTTGTAAATGATCCCATTTGGGTTTCCTGATTTTCAGTCTTTTTTATGCAGTTTCGGGAAGGAAACTTTTCCGGAAATTTTTCTCGGATGTCTTGGTATTTCTTGCCACAATTCGTTGAAACTGCATTTGTAGTAAGTAATACCGTTACGACGGTACTGCATCGTTCTCAGGTTAGTAACTGTTGGCTCATTCTTTGCAGCTCGTACAGGCCTAATTGAACCATACAGCCACAATCTTTTCTCTGCATAGTTTGTGAAAAAGAAGTAATCTAGGTAATAGACTTCGTAAGGTCGTGGCTTTCTTCTCGCCTGTTTAGATATCAAGGCATATTGGCTAGGAAGTGTAACTTCGATTCCTTTGAGCTTGCGCTCTATGGAACTGAGTCATCTATGACCTTTCTCCAAAGACTTCTGCGTAATCAGTACTCCTGAATCAATTGCCAATCTTAGAAGAGCGTTTGATAACATCACATTTCTAATTTGAAATGTACAGCCGTCAAAATACAAAATGACTGGGACAGGATTTTCCTTAATCTTTTTGGGTAATGTGTCCACGACACACGAGGCAAAACTTGATGCAACCAATTCACCCTGAGTTTCATCGCACCAATAACACACCACAACTCGACTTCCTAAATTATGAATTGCAAAGATGCAAACAGTCAACATTGTTTTATAATAAAGTGTGCTTGCCTGTAAAAATGGCTTTACTTTCACGGCCTGTAAGTCCATGGTGTAGAGTGTAGCCGGCCGAGGTGGCCGAGCGGTTCTAGGCGCTACAGTCGCAGGTTCGAATCCTGCCTCGGGCATGGATGTGTGTGATGTCCTTAGGTTAGTTAGGTTTAAGTAGTTCTAAGTTCTAGGGGACTGATGACCTCAGAAGTTAAGTCCCATAGCGCTCAGAGCCATTTGAACCATTTTTTTTGTTGTAGAGTATGCAGAGCATTCGTTGGGCATCTTTCTTATTTAGCTCTTTCTGCAGCCTTTCCTGCTCTTTCAGTTGCATGTGGTGCTTCCACATTTCTTTACTCAAGTTTCCTAGCCCGTAATTACAACACAAGTCGCGCTTGTTTTTCTTGGGAGAAAATAAGCTAAGGTTACCCTCTTCGAAAATGAAGTTAAAGGCACGCTAAAACCTATTCCTTACTACATTTTTCGGTGTGGAGTTCATACAGCTATTGTTTGCTTAGTACAATAGGCTCAAGATACAGATTGGAGGAGGACTTCCTGCAGTAATGAGATGGCAGTTTCGGAAGAAATTTTTCTCGTCTTTCTTCTTCGTTTGTTTTATTCGGTAACGTGACGATTCTGACTCTGGGCTTATCCCATTTGTGGAATTATCCAGCCGATATCTCAGTGTCCATTCTTTAATGCTAAGAGTATTGAGAAGCATTTTTTTTGCATACTTGATGTTTTCCCATATCATTTCTCATATAATAAACCAGCGTGGCTTTTCTCCTGAATTCACTAGTGATTATCCCTGGACATTTGGCTGGAATCATGTCCACAAGGTTGATAACGTAATCTTCCTCTGATCACATGACATTTTTTCCCAGAAAGTGTTAAAAATTGTCTGCCTGTCACCAGCGGAAATTTGATGACACGTCCTTTGAACGGATTTCTGACACGTCTTTGAAGTACACATCGGACCTAATTTTGTGACTCTCTTGGGCTATTACGAGTAATTTTGCAACTTCGACTTTTGTTATATAAAATATACGCTTGTCCGCGCATTCTCAAACATTTATTGGCGTTTTTCTTTGAGTCTTCAGGGCAGCTTTAAATTTCGTTTTCCTTTCGCTGCTTAAGTCACCACAAATTCTTGACCTCTACTGTCAGATTCCTTGCTTCCGTCAACTTCCGATAAGTTATCTGAACTGTCTGGTAAAAAGTCAGCACCATTGTGTAACAATAAATGCGAAGTATTGTCGCCTTTAGTGGCAACTGTGATTGTGATTTTAAGCATTCTTGGACGGAGTCAGCGAAGTTTCTAGAAAAGAAATGTTAGTAAATCAACTTAAGAAGACAAAACTGAATTTCAAATTCATGTCTTTACGATAACGACGGTTACAATATCACTAATAACACTAACAGACACGAAAAATTACTTGTATCATTAGATGGACCAGGAAAAGTGACTGAAAACTCTGTATACGAAACTAATTCAAATGGCTCTGAGCACTATGGGACTTAACAGCTGTGGTCATCAGTCCCCTAGAACTTAGAACTACTTAAACCTAACTAACCTAAGGACATCACACACATCCATGCCCGAGGCAGGATTCGAACCTGCGACCGTAGCCGTCGCGCGGTTCCGGACTGCCCGCCTAGAACCGCGAGACCACCGCGGCCGGCGAAACTAATTCTTCTTATGTGTATGTAACTTCACTTTTACTTCTGTACTCGCCTGTTGTTTGTTCTGGGTTTACATGAGAACCCATGATCAAGTGTGTATTCGAAACATCTTTAGCAGAAAGGACTAAAGCGCACAACAAATGGAGTGTGGCGTTAAAATAAAGCTGCTGTGGTACTACTAAACTTTAGAGTTTTAGCAAACTGCTGTTAATGCGAGGTAAATAACAAAACAATTTTCTTACCAATGTCAGTCTCTCTCAAGAAGGATTCTCCACTTCCATAAGCTTAAATTCAGCTGAGAAGCAATTTCTTCCTCAATACAGAGATCATCTTTTAAAAAGCCGTCCATTTTCATGAACTGAAGGTAGAACCAAGGAACCACTTTCGAACCCTGGAAGGTACATAGTAAACAATAACAATGTGCTGTGGCTGTGTACGCTTTTAAATTTACGTGCTATTGTTTACATTTTCCAAAACAATGTAGCCAACCCGCATTTCATTCTTTTGCACCTACGCTGTATTTACATCTATTTTTTCGCGTGTCATGTACGCGGTATTCTTTTAGTTCATTTTATTTATATATATAAAAAAGCACTCCGTCTTCTGGCCACGAGTGGTCTACCAGGACCACCCGACCGCCGTGTCATCCTCAGCGGAGGATGCGGATAGGACGGGCGTGGGGTCAGCACACCGCTCTCCTAGTCGTTATGATGGTATTCTTGACCGAAGCCGCTACTATTCGGTCGAGTAGCTCCTCAATTGGCATCACGAGGGTGAGTGCAACCCGAAAAATGGCAACAGCGCATGGCGGCTGTATGGTCACCCATCCAAGTGGCGGCCACGCCCGACAGCGCTTAACTTCGGTGATCTCACGGGAACCGGTGTATCCACTGCGGCAAGGCCGTTGCCCTCATTTTATTCATAAATAGTATTAAAAAAATCAGCATTCTAGCGGTAAGAGTAGATGCGCTGACAGTGAAGGATATCAACTGACTGACAAACGCATAATCGATAACATCCAGTTACGCGGTATTGTTTCTTCACTGACGATACGGAAAGATATAGGGAAAGAGCTCTATAAAAACAATGGAGCTCTATAAAAACAGTATTATTTTTTTTCATCTGTCCACTTTATTTCCCGTTTACTCGCATTTACGAGGAAGCTTCATTGTTGTATGTCAGTTATTGTTCACTGCTGTATTGAGTAGAGCGTTGTGTCCACAGTTTGCGAATTTCGAGATGGCAGAGTTAGAGGAGCAACAAGTCGGCATTAAATTTTTCGTGAATCTCAAGAAATTTTTTACAGAAAGCCTACGGTGATGAGTGCTTAGGCCGTTCTCGGTGTTACGAATAGTTCACACGGTTTAAAAATGGCCTGACGGAAGTTAAAGATGATCCTTGTTCAGGAGCCCTTCGACGTCTACTGACGACGCTCATCTCAGGAACGTCAATGAAACTGATTGTAGAAGAGTGTAACATTTCAATTGGCTCATATCATGAAATCCTGGCACAGCATCTTGGAATGCATCGTATTGCCGCCAAGTTCGTCCCACTTCTCATGAGTCAAGGCCCGAAAGACCTTCACATCGCAATCTGCGAAGAGTTTTTGGATCGCACAAATGAGAACGAGATGTTCCTTCAGAGAATCACAAATGGTGATGAGACATCCGGTCATGACGTTGAGACCAAAGTTCAATCTTCACAATGGATCGGGAAAGGTTCTCCAAGACCAAAAAAAGCTCGTCAGGTCAGGTCAGATGTCAAAGCCATGCTGATAGCTTTCTTTGACTTTGAAGGGTTAGTTCGTCACAAATTCGTGCCACAGTGACAAACTGTTAATCGATGGTTCTATCGGGACGTGTTGCGACGTCTGCGAGTAAATGTGAGAAGGAAACGGTCTGAAATGTGATGAGATAATTCATGGCTCTTGCATCACGATAACACACCCGCACGTTCATCCCTGTCGGTCCGTGACTATTGCACAGAAAACGAAATCATTCTGCTGTCTCATGCTCCGTACTATTCAGACCTGGCCCTTGTGGGTTTTTTTAATTTCCAAAACTGAACACCGCGTTGAAACGATTGACGAGATAAAAGAAAAATCAAATACCGCGCTTCGTGTGATTCGGCAAGAGGCGTAACATGACTGGCACCGGTGATTCAATTGTGGAGGACAGAATTTCGAAAGAGACCATGCGCAATAAGTGAAAGGTAGGCGTTGACAAGGCTCCAGAATTTTCTGAACGGACCTCGTATATAAGTATGTAGAAGCATGACATATAGTCAAATTATTTTCGTAAATATAAAAATATATTCATATCTTTATTTGCGTTTACTTGTAGACAGTATTCAGAGTAACTGCGCAAGTTCAACGAAGATCAATTATGATCATTTGTAGCATTATCATCCCATTATACTCCACCCTGTATACTACAAAAACGCTTATGCTTCAAATCAGACGCTGTTTGAAAAACGTCCGTTACGTGCCATTTCGATCATACTTGTCGACTTAGTCGCTGTTTCACATCGGGAGTAGGGAACTGGTTGATCTCCAAGACAAGCATCTTGCCAGAATATTATGTAGGCAACAGACTGTTATAATCAGGTCATGAACTGATTGTGGTAAAATTGCAATTGCTATATAAAACACTCTAAATACCTGGAACAATAACCAAAACGCGTTTTCTACTACTCGACGTGCACGACACAAACGGTAGTTAAAAATTTCTTTTTCCCGATACAAACGTGCAAGCCTTCTAGTGTATGGCTTCATCAGATAATCAATAAGTGCAAATGCTTTATCGCCGATAATGAAGTGCGGCATTAAAATAACAGTGTTTGGAAGGCATTTAGAAGCAGGGAAATTAAAATTATTCGTGGCAATCTTTTTCCCTATCTCCGATTTTTGAAAAATATGGCTTTCACCTTCTTTGCCAAAAGAGCCAACATCTACAACAATGAATTTGTGATTGGGTCCACTATTGCAAGCAGAACAGTGGAAAAGTAATTTCTGTATTTGAAAACAAAAAAAAGAGACATTGGTGCTTTTATGCGCATACGTTAGCCATCAATGCTACCTTCACAGTTTTGTATATTACGTTTGTGCCAGAAATCTTGTACAACGTGCTTGAAAGTATTTTAATTTGGCGAGGGCAAGACTATTGGTATCAGTTTTTTCTCAATATGTTCAAAACTTCCCAAACCATTCGCGAGATATAGCCATCTGATATGCGATAAGCGTGTGACAAAGATTTAAAAGTTTTTCCTGTGGCCATCAATCTGTAAAAGGGAAAAAAGAATTTGTTATTTTTATTTGTACATAGACAATATGTGTTTTGTAAATGTGCATGACACGCGTATGAAATTGCGATTAATATTTGAATGTTAACATGTAAAATGTATGTCGTAATTTTCGTTACAGATGAGGATTGTTAAAGAAGGTGTAAACGCATTAAAGACTCCTACAACAGATTCAAGCGTAACAACAAATCAGAAACAGGATCTGCTGCACCTATGAACTCTACATGGACACTACATAAACAGTTAAGTGTTGTTGAAACAGTATTTCAGCACAGAACTGGCGGCACGAACTTAGTGAAAGATATGGTAGACGGAGATGATAATGCTGAGCAGTCGTGGGATAAGAGTATTATCACAGAGAGATGAATGAGGAAGAAGCTTCGAATGAAATTCCTACAGACCGTAGGTCTGTACTGAGGTTATTAAAGTACTGAGGTTACTAAACGACGACACCGAAACAAAAGAGACGATACTATTGTCAGTAAACGAAAAAAGAGAGATGGTACTCGGCAGACATTGTTGAAAAATATGCGCAAGATCATGGTAATGAAATACATTCATTCTGCAATCACGTCGGGAATGTTTTGGGCTCCCTGCCACAAATTTACAAACTTAAAGCGAAGCAACAAATCGTTAGCATTCTGATTAATTATTAAATAGTGGCAGCACTCCTGATTACATGATTTCGAAGCCTTCTATTTCCACCGATTCCGTCACCATATACACATACTCACCTAAAGAGGCTACTGATTTGACGCTACAACCTGTTCAAGAACAGCACAATTTCGGTGAACAAAAAATTGAAAATATGTTACAAGACAATACAAATACAAGAGCTTAATGTGTAAGAATAATTTTTCTTCGACTGTGGTTACATCTCTTGTAGTTCTTGGCTGTAATTTTCACAAATTAATTTCAAAACAAAATTAAATTGTTTTTTATTTAATCTGCAATAAGATCCAACTTTTTCTTCATCACTTCTTAAACGTTTTTCTAACATGTAGAAATCTTCCTTGCGTCGTTCGTTGAACAACGAGTTAACTGTGGGCGTCTTTTCTTTTAATACTGATACGAAAACAAATCATTACCTTCCTCCACTTCCAAAAGTAAACGCACAGTTTCAGTGGTAGACATTTTTTCGCAGACAGTACGAAAACAAACAGACATATGCTTTCTGATTGGCATACTGGATGTCTCGTTGAACATTAAATGCTTATAAATCGTATTCTGTTATTTTTTTGAATCAAAATTCTCTGAAGGGACATGTTTATCAATGTTATAATTTCATTAATTGGCTCTGGCTCTGAGTACTATGGGACTTAACTTCTGAGGTCATCAGTCCCCTAGAACTTAGAACTACTTAAACCTAACTAACCTAAGGACATCACACACATCCATGCCCGAGGCAGGATTCGAACCTGCGACCGTTGCGGTCACGCGGTTCCAAATTGAAGCGCTTAGAACCGCACGGCCACACCGGCCGGCTTTCATTAATTATTTCATGAGACATCGACCTGTAACTAGTCTGATTAAGGCACAGTTTGAGTTCGGGTACGTCCTTGGAATGTAATTTCAGAAGATTGACAAAATTAGAAGACTCATCAACATGACCATGAAAGGCCAATCCTTGGCAAACCACGAACAACATAAAATTAAAAATTTAACGTAAACGAGCAGTAACAGCCCGCATTTCTTTTGCTTTAGAACGACCAACTGATGACAGAATATTTACCCCTTTTTTCACAGAATTATTTGTATTAACTGAACACATACGCAAATTAGTTTTTTCATGAGATCTGAATCGTTTTAGAGCAACGAACCAGTTCTTAAAACCATACTTAACGAATACACTATAGACATCTTTGTTCGCAATAACAGTTTTTGGAGGCAATATCTTGTTTTCACACATAGACCTACACAAAAACAATAAACTCTTTCATCTTTTCCATCATACTTAATTCATGTTCATGATTTTACTCAATGTTTTTGAAAAGTCCTGCCATTGTGGCTGCCAGTTTCAGTACCATTATTATTTTTCGTGTAATTACCAGATATAGTTACAGGGATTTCACTGTCACAAGCTGCCGAAGATGGATCACTTTTACTGCTACACGCTGTCGATTCGATATCACCATCACCATCACGATTATCAGTTGAAGTCCTTTTGTGTTGCACTATTTACTTATCCATTTTAACGATTTTGACGCGCTAGACATGAAGACATAATATAATTCCAAGGTGACACAGGACAAACAGAACACAAACTAATGTCTAGCGGTCTACACGTTCTAATTTTTGACAACTTCGTTGTTCGTTCAGTTTTTGAAGTCTGGAAATTCAAATTCAGTATAAGTTACACTATATCCAAAATGATTTCACAAAAAAAATCTCTCGCTAGCTGTTGCATGTCGTGATTGTTGCAGAGCTGCCAATTAAGGGGAGTACGTATGGTGAAATTGGTCAAAACGTGACATTTTCTGATTATTATCTCTTAATAATATTTGATCTCCTGAATAATTTGATGCATCATTTGTCGATTAATTCCAATTGGAAGTGTATTTTTTATCATTTCAAAGTTAATGGTGCAAGTGTGAAAAAACCCGGGTTTTTCTGCGTTGACTTGCTATCTCTGGAACTATTCAATCTACAAGGCTGTGGTTTCCAACTATTTATTCCCTGAATTCATGTTAAGAGGTTGGACGCACTGTGTATACAGAAATGGCAGTATCGCACATGCATCTTGTGAATTTACTTTGTGGGTGTAGTGTTTTATAGGTGTTGAACCGTAAACATAGTGGTTTGATGTGCTATCACACGTTCTTATACCTCTTTTCAACATTACGAAAAGAAAGAGTTCTTTTAAGAAGCGACGTTTCCATGGAAATCAGCATATGACTGGATCTCAATTGAGTGGTGATCCTGAAATACGTGTTTCACAGACACATGAAAGGGACACGCCCACTAGTGCTTCGAGGAGAAAACTTTGAAGCCATGAGGATTTATTTGTTGACAAAGGAGCTCATGTAAGTACTTTAGGTTATGTTTTCTTAGAATTGAGTGTGTTAGGACAAGTTTTACAAGATGCTGTATCATATAAGTTTTGTGGTGGGCAAATTAGCATCTTTGAGGACACATCTGCAAGGACTGGACTAGCTAACAAACTAGTTGTTCAGTGCAAAGTTTGCAGGCTCTCTACATCGTTTTGGACTTCTCAAAAGTGCAAGAATGACTTGTTTGAGAGAAATGTTAGATTCTCATACGGAATGAGGTGCATGGGTAAAGGATTGACTGCAGCTCAAATATTATGTGCGACACTGAACTTACCAAACCCACCAACGAGGTCAAGTAAGTACACAGAAGTAATTGGTGAATGTGTCAGGTGTGTTGCTGTTGCTTCTATGAAAGCCGCTGCTAAAGAAGCAGCAGATTTAAATAACACGACAGACTTATCTGTGGCAGTTGATGGTACATGGCAGAAGGGAAGCCACACATCTAAAAATGCAGTTGCAACTGTCACTAGTGTAGACACAGGTAAAATTATAGATATCCAAGTGCTAACTGAATACTGCCATCAGTGTAAGTCGTTGACAATTAAACAAGTGAAAGTCAGAAAGCAAATTGTGCCGAGCATTATGAGGGAACTAGCGGGGTATGGAGGCTGCTGCAGTTGTTTCTATGTTCAGACGCTCACAGCTGGAAAGAGTTGTGTTCTACACTGTGTATTTGGGGGATGGTGATTCGAAGGCCTTCAAATCAGTCGTGGAAATCCAACCTTATGGTGAAAAGGGTATTTTGAAGATTGAATATGTGGGCCACGTTCAAAAACGGATGGGAACACGCCTTCGAAAATTGAAGCAGACAAAAGGAAAACAGAAGTTATCAGATGGAAGCATCTAAATGGTAAAGGAAGACTTTCAGTTAAAAACGTTGATGAACTCCAGCAATATTATGGAATGGCGATAAGGAACAACATACATGACCTACAAGGAATGATAAAGAGCAGTGTGGGCTACATCCTTCCACAAATCATCCACTGATGATACACCTATACATGGTCTTTGCCCACCTGGTGCTGATTCATGGTTCAAGTACCGTAAAGCTCAGGCAACGGGTACAGAGGAACAATTTAGGTACAAAAACAGCATATCATCTGCGGTGCTGGAGGTAATTAAGCCAATATATAGAGAGTTAGCTCATCCTGTTCTTCTTTCCAAACGTCTCCATGGTCGAACGCAAAACCCGAATGTGTTTTTCAATAATGTCCTTTGGACCCGCATACCAAAATAATAATAATAATAATAAATCTTTGTAGGCATGAAAACTCTATGCTTGGGTGTTTTTGATGCTGTTACAACGTTTAATGATGGCAAAAAGGGCAATAAGGGAAGAATTAGGGTACAAGAACAACTTGGTATCACTCCAGGAGCCAACACACTGCAAGCCTTCCAGCGAATGGATCTACTCAGGGTCATGAAAGCGCAGCGTGCAGCAGAGGAAATGACTAAAGAGGCAAGAGGCAGGAAAAGAAGGAAGCTTCTAGGTCTGCAGGATGATCAAGTACACGATCCAGATAATGCTTATTATGAGCCTGGCTGTTTCTAGGAGCTGGCATGGCCCCATATGCGAGTTAATATCAAATAAAATGTTTAAACTTGATTTCGCGGAAATGACATTTTTTAAGATATTTGACCCATTATCTCAGGAACTATTGAAGATACATATGTATTATTTTACACTATGTTATCTCTTAGTATACTGCACCTGCTGAACCACCAAAACATTTCTACTTGTTACGGTTCTTACTTAGAGAAGGAACAGGGGACTTTTTTTAAAAAAATTGAACATAATTTTTGAAAAATCATAATTAACTTATCATTTGTCTGTATATTCTTATCCTGGTTCAGTAATCATAAATGAAGTGAAACTATACTTCCTAAAAATTTCAGATCCCTGTCTCTCAAAGGTTCTGAGATCATCAATATTGCAAATTTAACACTGTATGTATAGGATGTCAAGATTTTAAACATGGCTGCAGCAGCAACTGTTAAAATTCTTCACAATAAAGGATGGCAGCCTGCAACTGTTTTTGGCTGCCATCCTTTAGTGTATAGGATGTACTTACTCGCCTTAAAGCACAACGAACTGTGCCAAGCTGCTATAAATACTGTCAATTTATTGAATGTTTTAGCTAGGATGGATGGGGCACTCTTCGCAGCAGGCTCACTGGTGACGTATGTGGTTATGTCAAAAGGTTATCTTAAAAGAAACCGCTAATTAAATTCGTACTTCACAGCATAAACATTTTCATCGTATCGTGCCCAACCTGCTTCATTTCTAGTTATTCAATACAACAATAATAATTAAAGGTTACCACCTTCAGTTTACAACATTGCTTGACAAGCGGAACTCCCTTAATATTCGGGCTTTTTAGGAAACGGTTACTTCACTTATATGTTAACGTGGATTTTAATTCCTACGAATTCAGTTAGCCATTTGTTCTAAGATAACCTTTTTACAGTGGTGTATTACAAAAGCCAGCCGCCCACCAGTGGATGAGTGAGACAATTTTAATTAATTTTGGGGTTTCCTTGAGTGACCGAACATACCCGTTGTCGGCGCCTATGTTCACAGGCAGACCGGGCTTCAGACGGCCACGTGACACTACCGAGAGGGAAGACATACTGACATAGTGTTCGGCGTAAGACTTTGGGCATCGTACTGCACCCGCAGCAACAATTTGAGCAGCAGTTGGCACCACAGTGGCACAACAAACTGTTACAAATCGGTTCCTTCAAGTATAACTCCTAGTCAGGCGCTCTGCAGCGTGCATTTCACTGACATCAAACCACTGCCATTTGCGACTTCAGTGGTGTCAAGCGAGAGCTCATTGAAGGCAGGGAGGAAGTCTGTTGTGTTTTCTGATGAAAGCTGGTTCTGCCTGGGTGCCAGTGATGGCCGTGTGTTGGTTGGAAGGAGCCCAGTTGAGGGCCTCCAGCCAACTAGTCTGTGCACTAGACACACTGGACCTAAACCTGGAGTTATGATCTTGTGTGCGAGTTTGTGTGGCAGCTGGAGCACTCTCGTGGTTACCCTACGCACTCTGACTGCAAAACTCTACGTCAGTCTGGTGATTTGATCTGTTGTGCACTCATTCGTGAACAGCGTCCCAGGTGGTTCTTTCCAACTGAATAATGCTCGGCCACATACCGCTGTTGTAATCCAGCGTGCTCTACAGAGTGTCAACACGCTATCTGGGCCTGCTAGATCACAAGAGCTGTATCCAAACGAGCACATACGGGACATCATCGGACGAAGACTCCAGCGTCATCCATAAACAGCATTAACTGTCCCTGCATTGACCGACCAAGTGTAAGAGGCATGGAAATCCAACCCAGATCCACGTTTGCATTCTTGCGCTGAACATTCTGGTTGTTACACCGGTTACTAATGTACCAGTATTTCACATTTGCAATAGCTCATATTACTCTTACATTAACCTGCGATCTTGCAATATTGATCACTTAAATACAGGGTGTTTATAAATGAATATCCGGGTTTTAACGCTTTACAATATTTATTATATTAAACTTACAGTTATAAATAATAGGTCAAATGAAAGAGCAACTCAAACAGTTTTACCGAGAACCTTATAAACGTTCAATGTGATCACCATTTGTCACACAACACACATTAAGTCTATAGCCGAGTTCTTCCCAAACGTTGATAAGTGTGTCTTCAGTGATTGTAGCAACAGCTGCTTCAATCCGGTTTCTTAATTCAGGGAGGTCTGCTGGTAGCGGAGGCACGTACACATGATCGTTGATGAAGCCCAAAGGAAAAAATCGCATGGCGTTAGGTCGGATGAACGTGGAGGCCATACAAAACAAGCCCTGTCATTTGGCCCCTTGCGGCCTATACAGCGCTTGGGCACAGTGAAATTCAACCAATCGCGTACTTAGCTATACTAGTGAGGTGGCGCACCATCTTGCTGGAAAATGAAGTTCTCTGGTTCATCTTCTTCCAATTGAGGAGAGAGCCATTGCTCTAGTGTATCAAGGTAAGAAGTGCCAGTTACAGTAGGTTCACCAGAAAAGAAAGGCCCATGAACTTTCCACCGGGGTACGGCACAAGAAACAGTCACTTTAAGGGAATCTCGTTGCATTTGTACCACATCGTGAGGATTTTCTGAGCCCCAGATGTGCACATTGTGAGTGTTAACATGTCCACTAAGGTGAAAGGTCGATTCATCACTGAAGACAACATGATGCAGAAAACGTTTGGGAAAAACTCGGCTATAAACTTGATGTATGCCGTGTGACAAATGGCGTTCACATTGAACATTTATAAGGTTCTTGTTAAAACTGTTAGAGTTGCTCTTTCATTTGACATATCATTTATAACTGTAAGTTTAATGTAATAAATATTATAAAGCGTTCAAACCCCGATATTCATTTATGAACACCCTGTACGTTACTTAGACAAATGAGTCCCCAAAATTTTATTTCTCTACATTTATCATTTTTTGATGTTACAATTTTTTCCAATATTGTATTTCGTTATTTTTCCAAAAGTTTATAAATACCAAGTTGGCGATTCTGATATTTTTTGTGGCTTTAGAGATACTGAAAAAGCATTTATGGGAGTTCTCCCCTGTTTCGTCACCTTTGCCATCTCTGATCCTAATTTTCTTGTGAATCGAAGAAGGCAAAAGTCAATGCACTGAATCGTGAGACAGCTTTTAGCAAAAAAAGATTAAATCCCAGGAATTATCAATAATGGAATTGAACAATTTGTTTCTAGTGAAATAAGAGTGTTTTTACGACATGATTTGACGCGTTTCTTGAGGCAGATCCTTTGCAGTGGCATGAAAATGAACATTTCGTCAATGCTCAGTACGTAGTTATTCAAATGAAAAGTTGTAAATGAAACAGCTGAGATAGGCGCCAAAGTCATGGAGGACTACAACGAAAAATCAAATAAACAGAAGCAGTATGTGCTTCAAGTTGTATATGAGAGTCAGCATAGGTTTCTGAGGCATAAAAAGAGACTTTGTCAAACCACATGAAGTTTTAAAGAATAAAAGTGTGATCGTCTCAACACGTTAGCCTCACAAATATTATTATAAACAGTCTCATATATTGTTTTTATTAAAGCTAATGCAGTAATATGAATAATTAAATTTAAACTTATAACCTCATTGGTTATCAGGTAGTTTTCAGTAATATTTTTACGATAAAAAATAAATAAGATTCTTATTTTACTTTTAGTTTCTTTTTCTACCCTTTCCGCATCGGGTCCAAACTTTATTTTTTTGTGCAGTGATAGGAAGTTGGGTGGGTAGCGCGAAAGAAAAATCAAACTTGAAAAATAAAGGGTACTATACACTTCATCGATGCGGGCAAGCATTGCTTCCTCCAGGTTGCGAATTCGCACAATTCATTGACTTCTCCAGTCTTTGTATTATGGTTCCAATTCCTATATTCTGTTTTCTTTAAGAATTGGAGGATTGTGGAAAACATGATGCGTGTCGAATGTCTGGTACATGTTTACTTAGCCCATTCGAACGTTTCACTTTTCGTCCGGTTTCCATTTACTTGTCTGCACACGCAAATTGTGTGCACTAATGCTGATCGAGTGTACGTACACTCCAAATTGTAAACGCAGACTTTTACGTCAGAACTGAAAAGGTTTGCTTACACGCAGCACTATTTGCAGTGTATTTTGTTTCCCGTTTCCTCATGCTGTTCACCAACATGTTGATCGGTTTTGCCTCCCCTACGTGCATAAACATATTACACTGTATAAACAACGATTCTTAGATTCTCTTGTTCCACTGGGAGTCCTGTACCACGATACGTTTGTCTTCGTATTCTTTGACTTAGTCGCTCCCTGACTAGGATCCTCAGACTGATATATTCGCCCCAATCCATTATCTCTGAAACTTCATATCAGCAAGACGGTAACACCCCCTAAAAGCTTACAGTCTTGTATCTGACAGACGTATAGGTTTTAATACTGCATTTACTACTCACCTTGTTGACGTTTCACTTCGTGTTTGCTTCTTCACGAGTTGATAATAGCAACATTCTACACTGTTAATTAATTAAATCCTACCTACCTAACAAACTATCACACCTCGATTAGTAAATGGCTAATCCGGTTGTCTTCGAAACTTTCGACTTAGTTGTTCCATGACTAGGTTCCTCAGATTGATACATTGCGGGTCGCCTGTCTAACGGCTTTCAGGGGTTATAAGTTTGTTTATCAATACTTCACATAATTATTGCCAGAATTCTGTCATAATCTACTCATTACGAAGTATAAGCTCATGTTAAAGATTTAACACAGTAAGACAGATATTACAGTTAAAAATGCGTATTTGTCTTAAGGCAGCGTAAATCACGGCGCACAAATTGCCCAGACTGTATTCATCCAGTATTTGAGAGTGAGACCCCTTAGCTAATTCCAACAAACTTTTGCAAATAATTTCATACCTTTTCGAAACTTTTTATCGCTGACACGGCCTGCAAAATTATGAAAAGAAGAAAGTTTGTCCTTTCCTACACTTTCGTTTTGCTTGCGTTAGAATTACAGCATCAGTTATGACCTTTTAATTTATTACTTCTTCCTTGCTGATTCTAATTACAGCATATTTTTGAGACATTATATCAGTGAAATTATCTGCAAAATTATATCGTTGTACGATATATAGTTCGGCAGACATGGCCTCATAAATATCGAGATGTGTGAAAAATTAGCTTTGACTTAAAACGGAGAGCAGATTACTCATGTAATACTCTGACAGTGTTTGATAATGAGAACACATAGCAACTTCTAACAAACTTTTAACACAATTTCAAACCTTCTCTGAACTTTTTCTCGTTTACGTGCTTAACGCCAAATATTCAACACATCGACTTATTAGTAAAGTCTGAAGCTTTTTTATAGATGGAGTTCGCTTCTTTAAAGAATAGAGGGTGATGGGCTTACTGGTATTTACGAACGAAAGCACAAAACTGTAACTAATTTTCTGCTGTTAATGAGAACATAACTAGTGACGGTTATATTGCTCTAGTTCAGTGGTTCCCAATGTTTCTTAGCCCTGAGTACAATCAGACATTAGGTGGTACCTCCCCCCCCCCTCCCCACATTATCACCGACTTCAGCATGTAACTAAACTTTGGAATGAAAGACTTTTCTTGGAACACTTTTATTTTTAAAATGAATGATACTTAGTTTGTGTGCATGTGTGTGTGTGTGTGTGTGTGTGTGTGTGTGTGTGTGTGTGTGTGTGTGTGTGAGTGTGTCTGTGTGTTAGAATGAATGACGAAGGAATTCGTGGTGCATCGCAAGTGCTACCCACAACTTCTTTTCAGAAAAAAAGCTAACTATCCACAGTGAAGGTAGAGACTTGTCACAAAACATACTTCTCCTGCATTACTCCTCCCCACTACATCACTTACTTGACCTGCACACTGCAACCCCATGGAAAACCAAATAAGTTCAGATGTGTGCACTATAGTTACTGTCCGTAAAGCATGTCATTGCTGCACTTCTGAATTTAAAAAATTTAAAACTATTGAAAGTTACCATTTGATTCCCATTCGTACATTGCTCTGCATAACTTAACGAGAAGATAGTAAGTTACCATAATCCATTAACCTACTAAGTGGAAATAAATGAAAGTGCGCGAGCATGGTGCCAGAGGTCTTCTATTCGTGTACAAATAACTGAACGTCACATGCCGTGAGCTGGTTCCGCAACTCGAGGCAATGGAAGGAACGGGAATAGACAATGTGTTTGCCAATCAGCGAGCGGTTATGGTGCGCTGTGGTGGTGTTCTTTATTACCACGTGGCCCAGACACAACATTGGGGTGACATCACACGGGGAAAAATCATTGGGAAACTGGAACGACAACGAAGTGTAGCAAGTGTAGCCCACGATTGGATGATTATGGATTTCCGAACGAAAATTAGTATGTATCGTATTATTTTGCAAGTTACTTACAAAACACAACAGCAAAGCCGTAAGTAACACGCAAAATAACGCGATACATACTCATTTTCGTTTGGAAATAATGAAAATAAAATTTATGTTTTGTTGTTTGCAGATGACAAGTTGTAGATTGTGTAGCAGAATCATAGCTATCAACATAAACATTCAATAGCTTCATGTAAGATATGTAAACTAATGCATACATCCACCTTTTTCCAAATACGCTACAAAACCAGAACTTTAGACATATTGTAATAAAGAACGTACAATGCACCAGTGGAATAATACACATCTCAACCGTGCACTGTAAACAAACTATATATTATACACTACTGGCCACTAAAATTGCTACACCACGAACATGACGTGCTACAGACGCGAAATTTAACCGACAGGAAGAAGATGCTGTGATATGCAAATGATTAGCTTTTCAGAGCATTCACACCAGGTTGGCGCCGGTTCACTTACAACGTGCTGACACGAGGAAAGTTTCCAACTTATTCTCATATACAAACAGCAGTTGACCGGCGTTTCCTGGTGAAACGTTGTTGTGAGACCTCGTGTAAGGAGGATAAATGCGTACCATCACGTTTCCGACTTTGATAAAGGTCGGATTGTAGCCTATCCCGACTGCGGTTTATCGTATCGCGACATTGCTGCTCGCGTTGGTCGAGATCCAATGACTGTTAGCAGAATATGGAATCGGTGGGTTCAGGAGGGTAATACGGAACGCCGTGCTGGATCCCAACGGCCTCGTATCACTAGTAGTCGAGATGACAGGCATCTTATCCGCATGGCTGTAACGGATAGTGCAGCCACATCTCAATCCCTGAGTCAACAGATGGGGACGTTTGCAAGACAACAACCATCTGCATGAACAGTTCGACGCCGTATGCAGCAGCATGGACTATCAGCTCGGAGACCATGGCTGCGGTTACCCTTGAAGCTGCATCACAGATAGGAACGCCTGCGATGGTGTACTCAACGACGAACCTGGGTACACGAATGGCAATACGTCATTTTTTCGAATGAATCCAGGTTCTGTTTACAGCAATATGATGGTCGCATACGTGTTTGGCGACATCGCGGCGAACGCACATGGGAAGCGTGTATTCGTCATCGCCGTACTGGCGTATCACCCGGCGTGATGGTATGGGGTGCCATTGGTTACACGTCTCGGTCACCTCTTGTTCGCACTGACGGCACTTTGAACAGTGGACGTTACATTTCAGATGCATTACGACCCGTGGCTCTACCCATCATTCGATCCCTGCGAAACCCTACATTTCAGCAGGATAATGCACGACCGCATGTTGCAGGTCCTGTACGGGCCTTTCTGGATACAGAAAATGTTCGACTGCTGCCCTGGCCAGCACATTCTCCAGATCTCTCACCAACTGAAAACGTCTGGTCAATAGTGGCCGAGCAACTGGCTCGTCACAATACGCCAGTCTCTACTCGTGATGAATGTGGTATCGTGTTGAAGCTGCGTGGGCAACTGTACCTGTACACGCCATCCAAGCTCTGTTTGACTCAATGCCCAGGCGTATCAAGACCGTTATTGCGGCCAGAGGTGGTTGTTCTGGGTACTGATTTCTCAGGATCCATGCACCCAAATTGCGTGAAAATGTAATCACATGTCAGTTCTAGTATAATATATTTGTCCAATGAATACCCGATTATCATCTGCATTTTTTCTTGTTGTAGCAATTTTAATGGCCAGTAGTGTATATATGATATTTGATAAGAATTACGTCAATCAGAAATGTAAATATTTTGTGCAAAATATTTACTCTAAACGTTAATATGTAATAAGAATTTAACAGAAAGGAAATAAAGTAAGTCACTGAAGGTAGGACAAAATGTGCTGAAACACTATGGGTAAAACAAAACTCCCAAGGTGTCTTGCATAAGGCGGAATTCCTCATCCAGTTTTCTTTGCAAGCACGGAAATAAGAAGAACTGCAGCACCACAAGATGGTCATGTAGCTCAGGAGTTTGTTATTGCTCAAAGCATTGTTTCGTGTGCACGGGGAGCGTTCCGGACCACAGGCACTGCTGCCCCAAGAAGACGTGTTTGACCACCATCAACTACAGCAGCAGATGACGGCTATACCGTGCACCAAGCAAGAAGGGACCCACGTCAAACTTCGGGTGCAATTGCAACCAATTTAACAGGCCTGCAAGGCACGCCGGCTCTCTTTCCGCACTGGCACAGAACTGCATGGGGTGATATCTTTGTCCGACGATCAGTTACATTGGCAACGATGGTGCCAAGAGCACAGGGACTGGAGTGGCGTCGCGTGCTCTTCTCGCATGACTGCAAGTTCAACCTGAGCAGCGGTCCCTTGACGTACTCTCGTATGGCGAGAGGTGGCAACATGCAGTGCATGGAGGAACATTGTCGAACTCGATATTTTTGGTGGTGGGGATATATAATGTTACATAGATGTACTGAGCTCCAAATCCTTGAACACAGTATAGTCACCTGTCGATTTTATTGTCGCTCTGTCGTGCTTTTCAGGGCTCCATTTTATGGGTGATAGTGCCTGACCGAATCGAAGAGCACAGGTTGAAAATGGTTCAAATGGCTCTGAGCACTATGGGACTTAACATTTGAGATCATCACTCCCCTAGAACTTAGAACTACTTAAACCACACTAACCTCAGGACATCACACATATCCATGCCCGAGGCAGGATTCGAACCTGCGACCGTAGCGGTCGCGCGGTTCCACACTGAAGGGGGATAACGGCCGGCGAAGAACACAGGTAGAGGAGCTCTTGGAACGAGAAGGTATTCATCTACATCTACATGGATACTCTGCAAATCACATTCAAGTGCCTGGCAGAGGGTTCATCGAACCACCTTCACAATTCTCTTTTTATTCCGATCTCGTATAGCGCGCGGGAAGAATGAACTCCTATATCTTTCCGTACGAGCTCTGATTTCCCTTATTTTATCTTTGTGAATGTTCCTTCCTATGTAAGTCGGTGTCATCAAAATATTTTCGCATTCGGAGGAGAAAGTTGGTGACTAGAGAAGATTCCGTCGCAACGAAAAACGCCTTTCTTTTAATGATGTCCAGCCCAAATCCTGTGTCATTTCTGTGACACTCTCTCCCATATTTCGCGCTAATACAAAACGTGCTGCCTTTCTTTGAACTTCTTCGATGTACTCCGTCAGTCCTATCTGGTAAGGATCCCACACCGCCCAACAGTATTCTAAAAGAGGACGGACAAGCGTAGTGTAGGCAGTCTCCTTAGTAGGTCTGTTACATTTTCTAACTGTCCTGCCAATGAAACACAGTCTTTGGTTAGCCTTCCCCACAACATTTTCTGTGTGTTCCTTTCAGTTTGAATTGTTCGTAACTGTAATACCTAGGTATTTAGTTGAATTTACGGCTTTTAGATTAGACTGATTTATAGTGTAACCGAAGTTTAACGCGTTCCTTTTAGCACTCATGTAGATCACCTCACACTTTTCGTTATTTAAGGTCAACTGCCACTTTTCGCACCATTCCGATATTTCTTCTAAATCGTTTTGCAATTTGTTTTGATCTTCTGATGATTTTATTAGTCGATAAACGACAACGTCATCCGCAAACAACCGATGACGGCTGTTCAAATCGTCTTCCAAATCGTTTATATAGATAAGGAATAGCAAAGGGCCTATAACACAACCTTGGGGAACGCCAGAAATCGCTTCTGTTTTACTCGATGACTTTCCGTCAATTACAACGAACTGTGACCTCTGTGGCGTGACAAAAAGTCCATTTGACGAATGGGCTGGGTTACCCGGTCCCCCGCCTTAAATCCCTTCGGACACGTGTAGGATGCGCTGGGAAGACGTATTGCACCTGTGACTATCCGACAATCGTCAACCTCTCTGGCGGAGGTATGAGACGTCCTACTAAAAGAACTTTTTATCAAGCTTGTGGCCAGCATACGAGCACGCTGGAGAGCGTAGACTGTCGCCCTTGGTGATTGCAAACCCTATTGAGAACCACATTCTGCCATTTGTAACGCTGAGCATTTTATGAATGTTTCAAGTGAGAGGATCTCGAATATGTGTTAGTGTCTTAAGCACTACAGATTTCCGCTCGGGGAGACGAAATGAGTCTTGCGCACTTACGCACATTCTCGCTTCACAAATAACGTCAGCCTTGTAGTGAAAGCGCAGTCCTCGGAGTGAACATTTCAGTTCCGGAGAAAGGACGAACTGTCTTGATTAGAGAAGGCGGGACAACATTTCGAACCTTAATTGCTCTGTTAGGTTGTACTTCTGCGTTACTGCCTGTAGCAGCACTTCCTTCCTGATTTTTACCCTTGTCACTCTAAAGTTCCCAGAACCAGTGCAGGCGGCTACTCGCTTTTCGGTGCGGAGACAGGCTGCTCGCCGTGACAAAAAGTCGCAAAAGATGGAAAGACTTGCGTACCTTTTGATACTACCGGTGGACTGCAATGAAGCCTCCTTCCACTACTTGCACATTTGAAGGTCGTGAAAATCAACCAAGTCTACATCGTAATACCAGGTGCTTATAATTCAAGCGGATTCCTTTTAGTACTCATGTGTATGACTTCACACTTTTCATTATTTAGAGTAAAAAATGGTTCAAATGGCTCTGAGCACTATGGGATTTAACATCTGAGGTCATCAGTCCCTTAGAACTTAGAACTACTTAGACCTAACTAAGCTAAGGACATCACACACATCCATGCCCGAGACAGGATTCGAACCTGCGACTCTACCGGTCACGCGGTTCCAGACTGGAGCGCCTAGAACCGCTCGGCTACCATAGCCGGCTATTTAGAGTCAATTACCGCTTTCTGCGCCGTACAGATATTTTGTCAAATCGTTTTGCAATTGGTTTTCATCATCTGATGACATCACACGACGGTGAATGAAGCATGATTTAAGACGGCTGCTCAGATTGTCCTGTAAACCGTCCTTGTAGATCAGGAACAGCAGAGAGCCTATAACATTTCCTTGAGGAAAGCCAAATATTACTTGTGTTTTACTCGATGACTTCCAGTCAATTACTACGAACTGTGACGTTTCCGACAGGAAATCACGAATTCAGTCGCACGACTGAGATGGTCGTCCATAGGCACGCAATTCGATTAGAAGTCACTTGCGAGGAGCGCTGTCGAAATCTAACAATATGGAATCAGTTTGACATCCCTTGTCGACAGCGCTTATTACTTCGTGAGAATAAAGACCTAGTTGAGTTTCACAAGAACGATATTTTCTGAATCAGTTTTGGCTGTCTGTCAGTAAATTGTTTTCTTGGAGGTAACCCATAATGCTCTATCATAGGATATGTTTCAACATTCTACTGTAAATCTACGTTAACGTTATGGGTGTGTAATTCAGCGGATTACTCCTATTTGCTTTCTTGGGTATTGGTGTGATTTCCGCAACTTTCCAGTCTCTAAGTTCAGATCTTTCGACGAGCGAGCTGTTGCTTATGATTGCGAAGTATGGGCCTACTGTGATAGCATACTCTCAAGGAAACTTGACTGGTATACAATCTGGACCATGACCTTGCTTTTGTTGATTTAACCTGCTTCGCAACACCGAAGATATCTTCTTCCAAGTTACTCATGTTAGCAGTTGTTCTTGATTCGAATTCAGAAAAATTTGCTTCATCTCCTTTGGTTTAATGCAGTTTTCTTTCGCTTCCCTATATCAGTCAAGGTAAATGTCGAGATGTTCCCTTTGAAAAGGACCACTCTTACAAGGATATTGGAAATGTCATGGTATTACAATTTAAAATCAACAAAAGTAGTATGTTACATATATAAAGGCGTTTACATATTTACAGGTCTAGTTTGACAAGGACTCGACAGGCTGTCGTCTGTGGCCTTTTAGCAGGAATCATCTCGCCATCTGCTTCAAGTAATTTAGGGAAATAACAAAAACCAACATCAGGATGGCTGTATGAAGATTGTAACCTCTGTCCTCCCGAATATAAGGCCAGTCTGTTTGAACCGGTACTACCTGATTCGGTTTATCTCTAGTGTGCACTGTTCTGCAAAGAAGTTATTTAAAAATGTGACAGGCAAGTTCTACACTGTTCATTCATACAAACACTTTGTTTCGTAATGTAACACTACACACACTGCCACCTGCCGTGAGGAGCATAGCGATGATGTTTGGTTTACTTTTTTGTACCGCAATATCCTATTTGCCAGCCTGAAATATTAAGTCTGTTTTTTTTTTTTTTTTCAAGAAATCGCTTTACATTGATTTCTCAACTGTTTTCAGAAGAGAATTCCGAAGAAAGCAAGCTCAGCGGTGTTACTTGTTTGTACAGGGTGACTACAATTAAAATCCAGCTACTCACAGAGGTCTAGCATGGGCTGTAATTGTCGTATGGCAGCGAGACGTGGTACACATTGTGATGCGTTTTTGCGTAATAGATTTAGACTGAAAAAAATTAGTTCTCAATTTTGCTCACTAGATGCAAATTCGGCGCTGTTGATGGAAGAAAGGCGTATAGAAATGTTACCATAGTAATGGATTACGAGCAGGATATGTGCAGAAAAAGTCAAACAACTGAAGAGGTTGAAAAATGAGCCAACCAGTTTTAAGCAGTTGGCCTTAGTCTCTGGCATAAGGTACGTGTAACTAACGCAAATATTTTATCCTGTGACGCGTATTACAATTTTATGTTGACAAGAGCCTCTAACTGTAGGCATTTACTAATGAGTATTCATTCTGAAGTACGATGTATGTTATCTACAGCTATCTAAAGCCACGCCTCGCAATAATTATTGTTTTATCAATTTTGTTTATGACAAGAGCCGCTCGGTTTCATCTAATCTATTGTGCCATCATGTGATGTAATAATGTTATTACTGCCGAAGAGGACATTTTTGCAAACAAATATCGTAACCATGGTCAAGGGCTAATAAAGCTTTATTTGCAACTGGTTGCCTGATTTTTCAACCACTTCAGATTTACTCATTTGCTGTTTCGTAGCCATGTTTAAGATTTCTCAAACAAGTGAGAAAGTCAGGATGTTGATTTTGTTATTAACCGCAGCTTACACAATTTATTCAATACGGGCACCGGAGACGTCGACGAGGTGCTGTACAGCTCTTGATTTATACCTGGTGGCCAAAATTGGAATTAATTTTTTTTTTGCAGCAGAGGATTAAACACCCAGCCGGTTGCATATAAACGGCAGGTACATTGACCTAGGTTTCGACACCTACTAGGGGTGTCTTTATCAGAATGAAATGTTGTTAAATCGTAAAATTACATTGCTAAATGCAATAGTAAGAATATGGAGCTGCTATGCTCGAGTCACAAGTAAAATAAAACGTTCTACTCTTTGCCAAGTGTGCCCAGCTGGGAACAATATCTGACTCAAAGTCTGGTGTAAATAGGAGTAATCCGCTGAATTACACACCCATATCGCTAACGTAGATTTACAGTAGAATGTTGAAACATATAGTGTGATCGAACATTATGGGTTACCTCCAAGAAAACAATTTACTGACAGACAGCCAAAACAGATTCAGAAAACATCGTTCTTGTGAAACTCAACTAGGTCTTTATTCTCACTAAGTAATAAGCGCTATCGACAAGGGATATCAAATTGATTCCATATTGTTAGATTTCCAGAAGGCTTTAGACAGCGTTTCTCGTAAGTGACTTCTAATCAAATTGCTTGCCTATGGACGACCATCTCTGTCGTGCGACTGAATTCGTGGTTTCCCGTCGGAAACGTCACAGTTCGTAGTAATTGACTGAAAGTCATCGAGTAAAACACAAGTAATATTTGGCTTTCCTCAAGGAAGTGTTATAGGCTCACTGCTGTTCCTGATCTGCATGAACGGTTTAGAGGACAACCTGAGCTGTCGTCTTAAATCATTTGCAGATGATGCTTCATTTACCGTCGTGTGAAGTCATCAGATGATCAAAACCAATTGAAAACTCTGCATTTCTTGTGATCGAACAAACAATGTAATTTTTTATGTCTACAGTGAACTTAGTAATAGACAGGAATTAATGTGCACATTGTTTAGTTTCATACTTAGATAATCAATCTGTTTGTTTTCTTTTATGAGGTACTACAACCATGTCTCATTTGCTAGGACCACCCCTCTCCTATTATTTATCAATTGCGCGATACCTGTTTTACTAAAGTCATATGAGAGCCCACAGGGAGTGATATGACTATCGGCCAGTCCAACTCATGCGGATCATTCTGATATCCACTGTTATATGTCGAAAGCTCAGGTGTACCCTCAGACTGGAATCCTTTGTCATCTCCTAGATTCCCATCCATCCGTGCTCACATTGAACACTTCCTTATGTTCTATTATTTCTCGTCTAATCCCCAATTCTGGTATGCTAACATGCCTATAGTGACATATTCCAATAGTTACCGAGGGAGGTGGCGCAGTGGTTAGCACACTGGACTCGCATTCGGGAGGACGACCTTACAATTCCCCCTCCGGCCATCCTGATTTGCCCGCATCTCGTGGTCGTGCGGTAGCGTTCTCGCTTCCCACGCCCGGGTTACCGGGTTCGATTCCCGCCGGGGTCAGGGATTTTCTCTGCCTCGTGATGGCTGGGTGTTGTGTGCTGTGCTTAGGTTAGTTAGGTTTAAGTAGTTCTAAGTTCTAGGGGACTGATGACCATAGATGTTAAGTCCCATAGTGCTCAGAGCCATTTGAACCATTTTGAACCATCCTGATTTAGGTTTTCCATGATTTCCTTAAATCGATCCAGGCAAATACCGGGATGGTTCCTTTGAAAAGGCACGGCCAACTTCTTTCCCCGTCCTTCCCTAATCCGATGAGACCGATGACCTCGCAGTTTGGTCTCTTCTCCCAAACAATCGACCCCCCCCCCCCTAATAGGTCTGCACTCGGTTCCGTCTTCCACCGAAATTTCGACCGATTTCCTCCCCCAGACAGTGAAGTCTCCGGTATTTATTTTATTGTCAGTTCTAACTCTGCCTCCTCCTTCATCTTTCCTTACTCGTTTCCTCTTCATACGTGGCGCAGTCACACCCCAGTTCCTACTCCATTTCTATTTCCTACCTCCCTCGTGCCTATGTACCCTCATATTCGCGTGACAACGGACTTGACACGTTTGTTAATACTCGCATTCCATAAAAGAATCTCTAACGTCCCCTCTCTGGACTATATCTTTTCCCAGTGCAGATCCTTCCACTATCAGTGAATGTGTGGTGTGGTGCTCCTTTTTAAGGTATTCCTCTTTCTGCCCATTTTTTTCCATTCGACAAGAAAGAAAGTCATCAGTGATATTTTTAACATCAATAATGAATGTCATATTTTTCCAATAGTAAAAATATACGTAAACGTTTCGCCTTATAATTAAGTTGTGCTAGTCTATGTATTTTAAAATCATTTGGCGTAAGATAGGCATGCTTGCACTGCTGATGGCCCATCCCCCACCCATAAGGGGGCTGTAACAACATTAAACAGAAAAAAACGTGAATGTGCCGCACATAATTCAGAAAAATATTTAGAAGAAAAATTATTTTCTTTTTGGATGTGTGGACATCTTTCTAAACATCAATACAGCTATTCCGGTATATTTGCTGTGCTGTTTGATTGAAACAAATAAGGAAGCGATGACATTTGAATTTTCATACAGTTGGTGTAATGCGTTGGAAATAGAAATGTTCATTTCATATCTTTGCAACAAGCACCATTACAATACTGGTAATACTATATGTCTGATGCCAGATACATAAAGAAAAATGTAATTATGACGAGTTACAGTAGTGTGGATGAAAAGCATCCACAGTAGAAAACTTTTGTATGATCAATGTATGGTATCCAGGTAGAACATGATGAAAAGCATACTAATAATTATATTCACAACAGCAAACGTCTGTATGATCGATATAAGGTTTACGAGTAGAACATTATTTTTAACATAAATATTCATATGCTGGGAAATGTTATGAAACTGCAAAATTTTGTATATTTTTACTAAAACTGGCTTATCGACAGGCCAGCTGCCTTCCTTTTCTGTAATACTCTTCTTTAGGCCATCTCTCTCTGTATTAAGTTCGCTACACAGCCATAACAGGTATCTGATCACTCTCTCTTGAAGTATGAGCAGCACTTAGCGCTAGCCTAAACCGATGGTAGAAAGATGTTAATTTTCCATGCTCGGTTAACATTATTATAAGATTAGTTATCTGCGCCGAGTTTATGGAAAGACGATGTTGAACAGTCGGAAAAAAATCTATTGTGATGGCCCCTTTTGTAACTTCAGCCGATTCTCTTTCTCATTTTTCTTTTGAAGTGCATCTTAACTTTCTTCTGGTCACGAGGGGTTCTGTTGTAATTTTCTGTTGCGTTTTCTCGTGCTGCTTGTTTGGCAAGCTTGTCTTCCAGTTCATTCGCAGGGGATCCTACATGTGCTTTCGTATATTCGAAGTTAATATGCCATTTCGTCTACCACAATTCGCTAATTTTGTTTCTGATGTCTTCTATCAAATACTTATGATTTCTGCAATGTCTTATTTAATCCAGCGTAATTCAGCTGTCCGTGCGTATTGCAGCTGCCATTTTAATATTTAGTTCTCCTAAGTTCTCTAGTTTCTCTAAGGCTCGCTAGATTGCTAATTGTTCTGCTTGGTTAGTGGTGCACACATTCTTTAGTGCGTACTTTAACTGATAGGTAGGTTGCTATTAATGACTATTACCACTTCTGAGCCTCTTCCGTCCTCTGAATAACTTTCGTCATATAAATTTCTGTTGGAGATTGAATCTGTTTCCTCGTAAGCTAGAATACACTTAATGTATCTGGTCAGATGTACGTAATGCATCTTGTATTTTCGAGTTAAAGCCTCTCTGTTTGAATTCTGGATGTGTACTCTAGATGCAAGATATTATTCAGAACGAGACACGCGTTCAACTGTGTCACCAG
This sequence comes from Schistocerca piceifrons, assembly GCF_021461385.2. Lineage (NCBI taxonomy): Eukaryota > Metazoa > Arthropoda > Insecta > Orthoptera > Acrididae > Schistocerca > Schistocerca piceifrons. Next base: position 312,966,134 of record NC_060139.1, on the reverse strand, counting down.
TAAGTAAACGTCAATGGAAGAGACGGCCCTATAAGTTAAATATGTACGTGGGCTATGTCCCAGAGGGAAGCCATAGCAATTTGGGTGTTTGTGAGAACCTGAGTGACAGTGGAGTGTCGTGTTGCGCGACAATCTGCAACCACTTCTCCGAAGCCCTTCGTCTACAACAGCAGTAGCAGGAATTATGGTGACGTGTGCTCATAATTCTCTTGAAGTATGATTCTTCTTGTGGCGTCTTTTTACGTTTCTAGAAAAAAACGCACTTCAATAGAAACTCTAGCAGCGGGCAAAAAATGTACAGTTCTCAGTATTTGTTTTCTGCTTGTGTTGAAGACATACGGCTTTTTTTATTTACTTCTGTTTCCATTCTACTGGCCTAACGATTCATTTCTTTCCCTTACTTTCAACACTCAAAACACGTATGTTCATATAATTTTTTCTGTTTGGACGACTTTGTATTTTACGCTTTCTGGTTCTCCTTGTGCTGACTCAAAAATTACTTGCATCTGGTCTCTTGTTACAAAATTTTGTGTTCTCTCTGTACTATCTGCTGTGTTCATATTCTCTGTTCGTTTTCCGTATTACTCCCTAAAATCATACTTCAAATAATGTGGAACAATATTTCACAGATATGATTAATCTCTCTTTTATTTCAAGGATACAGGGCCAAAGGTGAAAAACTTTTCAATGGACGTGAGGTTTTTTGGTGGTTTTTAGTGTACTGAAACCTAATACGATAGCAAAAGAGCTGCGTGATCCATCATTTTTCTACAATTAAGACTCAACATTTCAGAAAGGCATCTTTAGTGTTTAAATGATACACTGTATATTCAGTTTGGTTTTTCAATTAATAATAATACTATGAAGCCTAAATTGTTGTACCAGTGATTGCATTGGTTAGTACTATGACATGTTCTTTGACTATTCTTATTTTTAAACAAAAATTGCTTGGATAGGAAAAATATTCTATTGCCCCTCTTCACATTAAGTTGGCCCAGTAAAACACGTTCTGAAAGCCTTACTCAGATATAGAGAATGTTTCAAGTATCTCTGCAGAAAGTTTCCTCGTCTGTCAGAAGCGAAATCGAAAGGTGTTGAGGGTGGAGACGATATTCAAAAAATGATACTCGATTCCAACTTGAAATTAAAAGTGACTGTGAATCAGAGGGGGGCTTGGTATCATTCGTCGAATTTGTCACTAAATATTTCCGCAGCAAAAAGGACGCACATTGTATTTCTGCTGTAGTCAGCATGATGGAAGAGTGAGACTGTTTGATGAGAATCACGATTCACTTTTCGAATTGACGCTTTTGTTTTTTCGCTGAAAATTCGGATGATGTCACTCAGGAATAAGGTGACACCGAAGCGTTGGAAAAACGGTAACTGAATACGAATGTGATGGGAGACTACTATTTGGCTCTTAACAGAGGCGTACAACAGGCGTTTCATCGGAGAGAAAGCGATATTAACTGCTACTTCAATAAAATGTCTGTTTATACAGGGTGATTCAAAAAGAATACCACAACTTTAGGAATTTAAAACTCTGCAACGACAAAAGGCAGAGCTAAGCACTATCTGTCGGCGAATTAAGGGAGCTATAAAGTTTCATTTAGTTGTACATTTGTTCGCTTGAGGCGCTGTTGACTAGGCGTCAGCGTCAGTTGATGCTAAGATGGCGACCGCTCAACAGAAAGCTTTTTGTGTTATTGAGTACGGCAGAAGTGAATCGACGACAGTTGTTCAGCGTGCATTTCGAACGAAGTATGGTGTTAAACCTTCTGGTAGGTGGTGTATTAAACGTTGGTATAAACAGTTTACAGAGAATGGATCGGCCGCCAGGCAGCCCGTGACAGAGCACTTCATCACTGGCCTCCAAGAAGCCCTGATCTTACCCCCTGCGATTTTTTCTTATGGGGGTATGTTAAGGATATGGTGTTTCGGCCACCTCTCCCAGCCACCATTGATGATTTGAAACGAGAAATAACAGCAGCTATCCAAACTGTTACGCCTGATATGCTACAGAGAGTGTGGAACGAGTAGGAGTATCGGGTTGATATTGCTCGAGTGTCTGGAGGGGGCCATATTGAACACCTCTGAACTTGTTTTTGAGTGAAAAAAAAACCTTTTTAAATACTCTTTGTAATGATGTATAACAGAAGGTTATATTATGTTTCTTTCATTAAATACGCATTTTTAAAGTTGTGGTATTCTTTTTGAATCACTCTGTTTTAAAAAATTAAATTATTTTTAATTTCAGTTTCACGTATTTTGCTAATTTTTCAATTTATAACGAAGTCACATTGTGGCAAAACTGTCCTTCAAAGAAAAAAACAGAGGCCACAAGAAAAATGATCTCATCACATGCAAACTCTATTCATCTAGAAGAATCTTACAACATGGATTTGATGGATTTACCGAAAGTAACTCTGAGGCAGGTTTTCACAGCCAGCGCACTCAGCGAGCAAACAGCGAGCGTAGGCCTGGAGCAGTACCCCCTCCATCGTCATAGGGAATATGGAGACCTGTGTAAACGAGGAAATCGATCCTAAGGGAAATGCTTTGATAAATCTAGACAAGTGGTGACCAAACTTTCTGAGACCGCTACTCCTATCAGATATTAATTAGTTCCCCCCCATGTCCCCCATGCCCGGATCAAGTGGGAGGGGGGGGGGGGGGGCAAACCGTGGTATCTGCCCTGGGGGGCAATTTCAGGGGGCGCCGAATCCATATTCTTGTAGAAAAAAAGCCTTGTTTCACAAAACGCCTAGCATCCAGCGCACGTGGTATGATTTTGAAACGCTTCCCTGTAGGTTTTCGAACATTTTTGAACACATTCTAAGTTGATTTCTGAACGAATCATAAGTTGATTTTTGAATGCGTGCTTAGTGTACGTGATGTCTTTGCTATGGGGATCACCGTCGCGTCTAGAAATAAAAAACTTTCCCGCCGACGAAAGGGGACGGGGCTATACGCGCTGAGCCGAATAAACCCGAATAGGTGAACACTAATCGCTGATGGTTTATGTGGTTGACAGGGCGTGCGAATGATCAGCGTTGTAATAATTACTAGCGAAATTCATAGAATCAGACTCCCAGAGTGGAAATAAACGACTAACAGGAATAAAAGGTAAGAAAAATTATAAATTATCTTTTCGGTTTATCCAAGAAAATGAAATTTTGACAGAAAAGTTTTGCCAGATCGCTACACTATTAAGGGCCAGTTGCACAGTTTCCGGTTAGTAGCCGCTTAAGTTCTATTCTCGGAATCGCGACGAAAACGCGTTTTACGAACACGTAATAACGCCCAACTGGAAAATAAACGCGGGGTAATTGAACCGATTAGTGAAGTTAACTGGGGAATGAGTTTTGACAACGGCAGGAATGGTTACAGTATTAGTGATGAGAAGATTGATTGTCAGAATGAGGAAGGAGAAGAAACGGGGACATCACACAAAATATATGGAAGAATATAACAGTTCCAAATTTATAAGAAAATTTCATATTACTATTTTTCGATCTCATGATTGAGAAACTGGAGCATATGAATGAAATGTGAGACTATTTTCCAACATAAAACTCTTTGCTTGTAGTAGGCCTAACAGGCATTTGATGTTGGTGCTTCGTGAATTATATTCTGTCGTTTTATTTATGTAAATGAAGTGCAAAAAATGACCATTTATGCCAAAACAGTTTCGCTTATTTGGGGTATTTTACAATTGCTGCAATATTAAAGAGGCCTACTTCATTTCATATAGCAGACAGTAACACAGTAACAAAATAGACGTATTCAGATCGATAAACCACACCATAAACCACACCAACCTTGGGTACTAAACGTATTAATAGCATTTTCAGTATCAGGCAACGACATTTAGAGTCTTCGTTTAGCAAAACGTTCGACGAACTTTGCTGAGTTAATAGATTCTTGCGCAGAAAGGAAAGCACACCATGTATAGCTGTAGCAAGATCAGAGAGAAAAAATTGGCGAGACCTAATGATTGAAGAAATGTGCACTGCCTTGTTTGTAATTGCCTTTACTAGTTTTATGTTTCTAATATTTAATTTTATGTCACACAGAACAGAAAGTTATTGGGAAATAGGCAATAAAGAGTGGAGATTTTCTGAAGAGTTCTTATTCTCCTGGTCTCTCATAATCCCACGCAGTATTAACTGTGAGTTTTTTGTAAGGGCAGTAGGACGTCAAACCAGCCGACTGGGAGCAGCATACGCACCACAGGACATTTTAGTTACCACTGTCCTGAATATAGCTTTGATGGTTTCCATTACAAAATATACACGTTTGAATTCCAGAGAGCGAAATACAGTGACTTGCGAAAGAAGAATCCTGTGTGAAGATGCGTAGCACTGCACTTTGGTACACTTAAAACCAAATAACACGTCATATACACTCCTGGAAATTGAAATAAGAACACCGTGAATTCATTGTCCCAGGAAGGGGAAACTTTATTGACACATTCCTGGGGTCAGATACATCACATGATCACACTGACAGAACCACAGGCACATAGACACAGGCAACAGAGCATGCACAATGTCAGCACTAGTACAGTGTATATCCACCTTTCGCAGCAATGCAGGCTGCTATTCTCCCATGGAGACGATCGTAGAGATGCTGGATGTAGTCCTGTGGAACGGCTTGCCATGCCATTTCCACCTGGCGCCTCAGTTGGACCAGCGTTCGTGCTGGACGTGCAGACCGCGTGAGACGACGCTTCATCCAGTCCCAAACATGCTCAATGGGGGACAGATCCGGAGATCTTGCTGGCCAGGGTAGTTGACTTACACCTTCTAGAGCACGTTGGGTGGCACGGGATACATGCGGACGTGCATTGTCCTGTTGGAACAGCAAGTTCCCTTGCCGGTCTAGGAATGGTAGAACGATGGGTTCGATGACGGTTTGGATGTACCGTGCACTATTCAGTGTCCCCTCGACGATCACCAGTGGTGTACGGCCAGTGTAGGAGATCGCTCCTCACACCATGATGCCGGGTGTTGGCCCTGTGTGCCTCGGTCGTATGCAGTCCTGCTTGTGGCGCTCACCTGCACGGCGCCAAACACGCATACGACCATCATTGGCACCAAGGCAGAAGCGACTCTCATCGCTGAAGACGACACGTCTCCATTCGTCCCTCCATTCACGCCTGTCGCGACACCACTGGAGGCGGGCTGCACGATGTTGGGGCGTGAGCGGAAGACGGCCTAACGGTGTGCGGGACCGTAGCCCAGCTTCATGGAGACGGTTGCGAATGGTCCTCGCCGATACCCCAGGAGCAACAGTGTCCCTAATTTGCTGGGAAGTGGCGGTGCGGTCCCCTACGGCACTGCGTAGGATCCTACGGTATTGGCGTGCATCCGTGCGTCGCTGCGGTCCGGTCCCAGGTCGACGGGCACGTGCACCTTCCGCCGACCACTGGCGACAACATCGATGTACTGTGGAGACCTCACGCCCCACGTGTTGAGCAATTCGGCGGTACGTCCACCCGGCCTCCCGCATGCCCACTATACGCCCTCGCTCAAAGTCCGTCAACTGCACATACGGTTCACGTCCACGCTGTCGCGGCATGCTACCAGTGTTAAAGACTGCGATGGAGCTCCGTATGCCACGGCAAACTGGCTGACACTGACGGCGGCGGTGCACAAATGCTGCGCAGCTAGCGCCATTCGACGGCCAACACCGCGGTTCCTGGTGTGTCCGCTGTGCCGTGCGTGTGATCATTGCTTGTACAGCCCTCTCGCAGTGTCCGGAGCAAGTATGGTGGGTCTGACACACCGGTGTCAATGTGTTCTTTTTTTCCATTTCCAGGAGTGTATTTCCTCGAACATACATGTTTTATACATCAAACTCTGCAGAAGGATGTGCGCTACAAAATGAACATATTTTTGAAAACTCGATTTTTGACGTCTATCTCGGACGCTCGAGGGGGTCTCCAATATCAGTTTTTGCCCCACTTCGGAAATATCGAAGATCCGGGGCTGTCTCTCCCCCCACTTCGCTCCTCCGTTAGCAACATTAGTGTCTAACTAAATTTTAGAATGAAAAAGGATCTTTGAACGTTTTCATTTTTAAAATGACGAAAGGTAAATGAATTCAGTGTTTGTGGGTGTTTTATTAAACTACGAACTAATGAGTCAATTGGTACTGACGGTTCCTAACAACTTGTTTTTATAGAATGGTGAAGCATTTCGCAGTGCATTTCTAGTTCTACCTACAACTCTTCCTCATACCTATCCGTTAACTCTCATGGACATTTAAAAACAAATAATATACTGTCTCATGTTGTCATAATTGGGTCTACTAGTGAACTCTGTATACCTAAGAGCTCACTAAAAACGGTAGCATTAAGTACAGTGGAACAGCATTCACACTGCAGGGTGAAAAGTATTTAAACCGACAAACTCTGGGAGGTTATAGGGGACATCAAAACAAATATGTTTCCCTAATGTCATTTTTTGCTATGAGGATTATTCAAACCGGTGGAGGCCGTATTACACTCTTCAGTTGTTAGAGGCCGTATTACGCGCTTCAGTTGTTAGAGGGCGTATTACGCTCTTCAGTTGTTAGAGGGCGTATTATGCTCTTCAGTTGTAGGTAACTGCTGTCCACCAGTGTAGTGGTGCATTATCTTTGTTTACTAATGCAGCGATATACCTGAAGTGAGTACACTGATACGGTTGGTGCTTACTACATCCTAATCGCCGTATCCCGCATCATACGACCTTTGCTGCTGTGTACCAACGTCTGCATGAGACCGGGTCATTTAGCAGATTACCGACACATTTTACTCGTCGTGTGCGTCAATTCCTGGACCGACGGTTCCCAGAAACGTGGATTGGCAGAGGTGGTCCTGTGCCATGGCCTGCTCGATCCCCAGATATGTCCCCTCTGGACTTTTTTATGTGGGGAGAGATGCGCAACCTTGTGTACGCAACTCCTGTTGCATCAGAAGAGGATCTGGTTGCCTGGATAGTAGCAGCAGCAGGAACAATTCAGGATACTCCTGCGGTTTTTGCCCGTGTCAGACCGAACATGATCCGACGGTGTAACCCTTGTTTACGTGTCAATGGAGGCATTTTTGAAAATCTACTGTAATTGAAATTGGGTTGCGTTAATGTGTTGTCTCTTGGTCATAAAAAAAATGGAAAAGTGTTTGTTGGTTTAATTAATTTGCCGCCAGAGAAATCTTCCTCTACCGGTTTAAATACTCCTCATAAGAAAAAATGACATTGGGGAAAAATATTTGTTTTGATGTCCCCTACAACCTCCCGGAGTTTGTCGGTTTAAATACTTTTCACCCTGTATATCATATAACCCCATGTGCAAATATACTCCTCAGTGTCGAATATTTTTGCTGCATAATAATACCTGGCACAATAACCATGTACGCAGTTGCTAATTCTACGAAGCACGGTGGCAACACCATTAAAAGCATAGATACATACTCATTCCGTGACAAGGTGTAACACAGTTGAATAGCAATTCTCTCAAAAATGCTAACATGGGGTTCGCCATTAAATGCGAGAAAGTACGAAATGCGTGTGAACTGAAATAAAGTATAATACAGAAAATACACTAAATGTCCACAGAACATTGTGTTATGAAACCAGCTTCAGTTTCATATGAAACAAAAACAAATATGGAATCATTTACTCAATACAGTGTTATGGATTCGAGCAAAGATCAATCAGAATACGAGCAATGCCCGTATTTACATATCAATTGAGAGTGCAATACTCACAAGAAGCCGTAATCAGGAACATAATGCGATGAAACCAGTTTCTATTTGCAACGAAACGAAAGCAAAGATCAGCCAATAAGAACCTGAGATGATGGACTGATAAATGGGCAGCGCTCTAAGTGGCCTGGCAGCGAACCAAGGTCTTGTTACCTGAAGCCGCTATGTGGATACGTTTACACTGGGATACATGTATCGAGACATGTATGAGCGACATGTCAATTTGACATGTCGCGATACATCACCTCATACACAAATTCACGGAACTTGTATGCGGACCCTCGAGCTCATACATGTCGCGTATACATTTTGTATATCGCTTTTTGGCTATATACGCGACATGTATGAGCGACATTTGAAGAACTCGCGCATGCGCAGTGCTATCATTTCCTGTCGTCTTGTCGCCTGCCGCTTATTTTGACGATTAGTGCATGCGTAGTACCAGGCTCTTTGGCGGCTGTTTGAGGTTTGGAGGTGCCGACTATCGTTTCGACGTTAATGTATCTGCATAGAACATCAAAAAGTGCCATATGCAACATTATTCTTCGTGTTTGCGAGGCTATTGTGCAAGTTTTATGCCAAGAAGCGAAGGTAAAAGTTTTATATATATCAGAGTATGTAATACATTCTATAATTTTTTCATGCATCTGGCACGTATATCAATTTTTTGCTATTATTACGGCGGCCTCGCGTGATAATGTTGACAACGGATGCCGACAATCGTGTGTGAGACGTTGGCATTAGCAATCGCGCGACAATGCAAATGTTTTGTAATGAAATCTTCGTTTCAAGAGGAATCCCCAGTGGCCAAAAAACGGAGTGTTACTGCCAACTGATCCTCTGGTGGAATCGCTTCCCGAAAGTTTGTGTTGGTTTTGGACACAAGAGGAGCCACAAGTGATAACAAACCGCGGAAATCCTCCATACTCATCTTAACATAATTTCTAAAATATGCGCCATCCTTTAGCGTTAATTCGCGAGAAACTCTCTCTGCCACCATCTACGCTTCCTCCGCCTTTTCTTCCCATCACCTTTCAAAAGAGCAAGTGTACCAGCACATAAAAATGTGAAATCTTCCAAATCGTCGTCGAAAGCTATCGCACAGTGATACATATCAACCAGTGTAAACGCACGCTCATATATGTATGAGGTTGATACTTGTCAACTCATACAAGTCGCGATACATGTCGCAAAGTCACATATACAGTACATGTATCTCATACATGTGCCGATACAAATGGCAGTGTAAACGCACCTTCACCCCTACCTCCATAACTGCGTGGCCAGCTCGGCGAAATTCAATTACTAGAGGCTTGGCTCTGGGCGGAGATTTTCTCCGCTCGGGGACTGGATGTTATGTTTTCTTCATCATCTTTCATGGCAAGTCGCCGAAGAGGCGTCAACTAAAAGGACATGAACGAGGCGATCGGGCTCCGCGCAGGTGGGGCTCCCAGCGAGTTGTTAAGCCCTGCATGTAACGTCTGATTTCTACTGGTGATCAACAGAGCTGAACTTTTCAATTGAGTTAACATATGCTATGGAATCAAATAACAAAAGGTATTGCAGCATTAATTATGTGAGGAGTATTAAGAAAAGGAAACGTGCAGTATGTTTCAAAATGATTTATTCGCTTTCATAGAACTATATCTTCTATATGAATGAATAGAAACTTGGGTTAAATTTTTAACTTACGGATGGGACTAAGAAGTTTTTGTTTTCAAAAAGAACCATCCAGTTTTACAAGGATATAGCTTTAACATGCATGCACAAACAACCACGGGGTACTAATTTACAGTTACGATTAAGATCAAAGTTTTTATTTGCACTTTGCAAATATTCAGTGTGCCTTTCAGTGAACGCATGACAAGCATACAGACGATAGTTGAATTTTTCTATACGTTTCGGAGCACATCTGCAGTCAGTGTTGTTACTAGGCGTCGCAGCAGTTCACACAAAGATACTGGTAGGAGAGGCATGTAGGTGGGGTCTTTCGCAAACCCCCACAAAAATAAATCACGTGGCGTAAGACGACAGGAGCCTCGAGGCTAATGGAGGAAACCGAGATTCGTACAGCCCTCCTGGCCGATGCATCATTTTTCTGCTGAAGACCCAATACTGACATTGTGTGACAGCACATCGGGCCGCATACTTATCGTTCTTCCTGTTAATTTCAACATACATAAATTATTATGTTACGAGGTCCCAACAGAACAGCTGTAGTAAGGGTGCGATAACTTGCCCGCCGGCCCTCAAATACTTCACGTCGACTGACCTCTGTTTCAGATTGTTGCCAATCTCAGTGACGTTGCGAGGATGTAATTACCTGACGATTGTTGTGTTGTTTGTGTGAGCAGATGAATAATTGAATAATAACAGTAAATGTACTTATATTTAAATGCCTGTAGTGTTTTGAATGCCATTCTTCTTTTAATCACTTCATTGAATTATAACAACCATAATTTAATTTAGTTTTCCTTGCTAAAAATATGTACTGCCTTTTTAAGATGACCGGCTCTATAATGCACCTTAACAAATCCATGTTACTTCCGACTCAAAATTTATACCATGGCATCTGATGGATACGAGTCGCGCTCCCTTGAGTTGTCGGTACTCGAAAACAAACAACAGAGCATTCCCCCGCCCACATCCTCTAACCCTGCGGCGGCAGAGCTACTTACCCCTCTGCCCCCGACGAAAGCGGTCAACTTTACTTATAGCTCACGCCTGAATTTATAAACGTCAAATTAAATTTAAGCACAGCTTAGTGTCTCTATAAGTGTTTTTCGTTGTTACTGAGCAAGAAATCTACGCTCTTCAAAGCTCTTTACGTTAGTTGACTTTTTGGATTCGGTTCTTGATTGCTAGATGCGTGTCATTATAAAATACGGCTGAGAATCACGGGCCGCAGCAACAGTTGATTCCGGCCGCATGCTGCCCACGGGCCGAAGTTTGACGACCACTGAGGTAGACTGTCGACAAATTTTCCTATGTGCAGGTGCCAATGCGGAAGTCTCTGTCTTGTCGAAACCGAAATTTTCGTCATGGTCTCGCAATTGTGCACAAAGGCAGATGAACCAGCGAGCGAACGAGTAAACCAGCTCTACCAGGGCGTCCGCCAGCGGTAAACACGCGGACGTATGACTTACAACTGACGCCAAGATATGCTTTCAGTTTCGCTGTGTAAGTTAAAATTTACCCCAAGCGCCTTTCTGTATTCGCGCAGAAGATACAGTCTTGAGAAACATGGATCTTCTTGAAACACTATGTAGTACAGTGTTATAACTCGCGTCAATAGTCAATGTTGACAGTGTAACTTGCAGGGAAAAAAAGGGGGGCGGGAAATACAAAAACACAGGCGCTTAGCATAAACTGTCAGTCCCAGGGCCCCCCTTTTCCTCTCCCCTCCTCATCCCTGAGCGGATTTTCCTCCTTTCCTCCCTGAGTCCCTGCACTCCCTCCTCGACTGTTTTCCTCCCCCGTCCCTTCCCTCCTAAGCCCCTCCACCTTTCTCTCCCATCCTCCTCGCCTCCTTTTCCCTTTTTTTACTTGTCCCTTGTCCCCCCCCCTCCCAGGTTTTTATTAGTTATCAGCGTGCTGCGTTAGTGTTGTGTTTTGGTGCCATTCTACAGAGTCGTCAAGTGATGTGGTTTTAATAGTGTGCTCGACCTGTTTATCGTCCATGACTGTTCCGTGCTACACCGTCCATCACTTGGCTGTTTTAATTGTTCTCCGCCTTCTCTGCTCCAGCCGTACTTTGCCTGGTGCCTTTTAATCTAGCGTGTGCCTTTTGTGTAACTTACTTTTTTAGATTTTTATCTCCGATTAACAGTCACCGCTTTGTATGCTTTCTTTTCTTATGTTCCGCCTTTTATGTTTCTATATTCCGATGTATTTTCTTCTTTATATTCTTTTAAATGTCTTCCTGCCAGTCTGCCAGCCTGCCCCTGATGGGGAATGGAAATAACAATAAAGGCAAAAAAACCGTCAGAAATGTAACGGCTACTGGCCAAATTATCTTCTGATCGTTTCGTGTGACGAATAGCACCTCATACCACCACGCGACGTGTTGGGCCCTTTTGCCGATGACGAATGCGGTGTGGCACGTTCCCTCTCCTTGAAGTCTCCACGCAGATACACTACTGGCCATTAAAATTGCTACACCATGAAGATGACGTGCTACAGACGCGAAATTTAACCGATAGGAAGAAGATGCGGTGATATGCAAATCATTAACTTTTCAGAGCATTCATACAAGTCTGGCGCCGGTGGCGACACCTACAACGTGCTGACATGAGGAAAGTTTCCAACCGATTTCTCATACACGAACAGCAGTTGACCGGCGTTGCCTGGTGAAACGTTGTTGTGATGCCTCGTGTAAGGAGGAGAAATGCGTACCGTCACGTTTCCGACTTTGATAAAGGTCGGATTGTAGACTTACGCGATTGCGGTTTATCGTATAGCGACATTGCTGCTCGCTTTGGTCGAGATCCAATGACTGCTGGCATAATATGGAAATGGGTGGGTTCAGCAGGGTAATACGGAACGCCGTGCTGGATCCCAACGGCCTCGTATCACTAGCAGTCGAGATGACAGGCATCTTATCCACTTGGCTGTAATGGATCGTGCAGCCACGTCTCGATTCCTGAGTCGACAGATGGGGACGTTTGCAAGACAACAACCATCTGCACGAACAGTTCGACGACGTTTGCAGCAGCATGGACTATCAACTCGGAGACCATGCCTGCGGTTACCCTTGACTCTGCATCACAGACAGGAGCGCCTGCGATGGTGTACTCAACGACAAACTTGGGTGCATGAATGGCAAAACGTCATTTTGTCGGGTGAATCCAGGTTCTGGTTCCAGCATCATAATGGTCGCATCCGTGTTTGGCGACATCGCAGTGAACGCACATTGGAAGCGTGTATTCGTCATCGCCATACTGGCGTATCACCCGGTGTGATGATTTGGGGTGCCATTGGTTACACGTCTCGGTCACCTCTTGTTCGTATTGACGGCACTTTGAACAGTGAACTTTACATTTCAGATGTGTTACGACCCGTGGCCTTCATTCGATCCCTGCGAAACCCTACATTTCAGCAGGACAATGCACGACCGCATGTTGCAGGTCCTATACGGGCCTTCCTGGATACAGGAAATGTTCGACTGCTGCCCTGGTCAGCACATTCTCCAGATCTCTCACCAATTGAAAACGTCTGGTCAATGGTGGCCGAGCAACTGGCTCGTCACAATACGCCAGTCACTACTCTTGATGGAACTGTGGTATCGTGTTGAAGCTGCATGTCAGTTCTAGTATAATACACTCCTGGAAATGGAAAAAAGAACACATTGACACCGGTGTGTCAGACCCACCATACTTGCTCCGGACACTGCGAGAGGGCTGTACAAGCAATGATCACACGCACGGCACAGCGGACACACCAGGAACCGCGGTGTTGGCCGTCGAATGGCGCTAGCTGCGCAGCATTTGTGCACCGCCGCCGTCAGTGTCAGCCAGTTTGCCGTGGCATACGGAGCTCCATCGCAGTCTTTAACACTGGTAGCATGCCGCGACAGCGTGGACGTGAACCGTATGTGCAGTTGACGGACTTTGAGCGAGGGCGTATAGTGGGCATGCGGGAGGCCGGGTGGACGTACCGCCGAATTGCTCAACACGTGGGGCGTGAGGTCTCCACAGTACATCGATGTTGTCGCCAGTGGTCGGCGGAAGGTGCACGTGCCCGTCGACCTGGGACCGGACCGCAGCGACGCACGGATGCACGCCAATACCGTAGGATCCTACGCAGTGCCGTAGGGGACCGCACCGCCACTTCCCAGCAAATTAGGGACACTGTTGCTCCTGGGGTATCGGCGAGGACCATTCGCAACCGTCTCCATGAAGCTGGGCTACGGTCCCGCACACCGTTAGGCCGTCTTCCGCTCACGCCCCAACATCGTGCAGCCCGCCTCCAGTGGTGTCGCGACAGGCGTGAATGGAGGGACGAATGGAGACGTGTCGTCTTCAGCGATGAGAGTCGCTTCTGCCTTGGTGCCAATGATGGTCGTATGCGTGTTTGGCGCCGTGCAGGTGAGCGCCACAAGCAGGACTGCATACGACCGAGGCACACAGGGCCAACACCCGGCATCATGGTGTGGGGAGCGATCTCCTACACTGGCCGTACACCACTGGTGATCGTCGAGGGGACACTGAATAGTGCACGGTACATCCAAACCGTCATCGAACCCATCGTTCTACCATTCCTAGACCGGCAAGGGAACTTGCTGTTCCAACAGGACAATGCACGTCCGCATGTATCCAGTGCCACCCAACGTGCTCTAGAAGGTGTAAGTCAACTACCCTGGCCAGCAAGATCTCCGGTCTGTCCCCCATTGAACATGTTTGGGACTGGATGAAGCGTCGTCTCACGCGGTCTGCACGTCCAGCACGAACGCTGGTCCAACTGAGGCGCCAGGTGGAAATGGCATGGCAAGCCGTTCCACAGGACTACATCCAGCATCTCTACGATCGTCTCCATGGGAGAATAGCAGCCTGCATTGCTGCGAAAGGTGGATATACACTGTACTAGTGCCGACATTGTGCATGCTCTGTTGCCTGTGTCTATGTGCCTGTGGTTCTGTCAGTGTGATCATGTGATGTATCTGACCCCAGGAATGTATCAATAAAGTTTCCCCTTCCTGGGACAATGAATTCACGGTGTTCTTATTTCAATTTCCAGGAGTGTATATTTGTCCAATGAATACCCGTTTATCATCTGCATTTCTTCTTGGTGTAGCAATTTTAATGGCCAGTAGTGTATTTCCATTATGATGCTGGTTGTACAATAATTATTCTTACTGCCAGTTTGGCGCAGAACTTGGTTGCGACTTAAAAACCATAATCTACAATAGAATTGTGTTTCTGTTACGTTACTGAGGTCTTTTGATATAATTATATGTGTCTAAGTGCAAAGCACTAACTACCAGGTTACTACTAATATTAAAGCTATTATCTAACCGCTCCAATATGGCACATAACACTACTCATAGTGATTCCTATTAGGGGCGTCCACAAACAAACTACAGATTATCCACTTTTTCTCGACAATGAACTGTTTTCACCACTTTGTTCTCCATGTAGTCGTTTATCGATTACGCCCTCAAAACACGAACAAAACAGCTTGTGTCCGTCATAAAACAGACTTTGAAAATAGCGCACAGTTCCAAATTCGATGTTTTCACTTCTGGTTGCAAAGCAAAACTAAGTGAATCAATTGCATGATGAGTTAGCAGAACTTGGTGTATCCTTAGCAAGTGCCTTTATCTAAAAAGATTTGGTGGTGCAAAACTTATTTTGCAGACGTTATATATTTCGTCTGAATAATCCCGCTTTCCCAGCTTATTGCTTCCTGAACATTAGCTTTGGGTCTATTTATGTGTGGCTGTTTCGCGAAGCTGTCCAAACTGCACGCTACTGTGACACAAAAAACAGTACCACGCCGACTGTTACATAGTTATCTACATCTACATCTACATGGTTACTCTGCAATTCACACTTAAGAGCCTGGCAGAGAGTTCATCGAACCATTTTAGTACTTCTCTACCATTCCACTCTCAAATGGCGTGTGGTAAAAAGGAACACCTAAATCTTTCATTTCGAGCTCTGATTTCTCTTATTTTATTATGATGATCATTTCTCCCTACGTAGGTGGGTGTCAACAAAATATTTACGCATTCGGAAGACAAAGTTGATGATTGAAATATCGTAAATAGATCTCGCCACAAAGAAAACCGCCTTTGTTTCAGTGACTGCCACCCCAACTTGCGTATCATATCAGTGACACTCTCACCCCTATTGCGAGACAACACGAAACGAGCTGCCCTTCTTTGCACTTTTTCGATGTCCTCCGTCAATACTACCTGGTAAGGATCCCATACCGCACAGCAATATTCACCAGAGGACGGATAAGTGTAATGTAGGCTGTCTCTTTAGTGGGTTTGTCACATTTTCTAAGTGTTCTGCCAACAAAGCTCAGTCTTTGTTTCGCCTTCCCCACAATATTATCTACGTGGTCTTTCCAATTTAAGTAGCTCGTAATTGTAATTCCTAGGTATTTAGTCGAATTGACAGCTCTTAGATTTGTGCGACTTATCGTATACCCAAAATTTATCGGATTTCTTTTAGTACCTATGTGGATGACATCGCACTTTTCTTTGTTTAGTGCCAATTGCCACTTTTCGCACCATACAGAAATTCTCTGTACATCAATTTGTGATTGGAATTGATCGTCTGATGATTTTACTAGATTGTAAATTACAGCGTCATCTGCAAACAATCTAAGGGGGCTGCTTAGATTATGATCTAGATTATTTATATAAACCAGGAACAGCAAAGGGCCTATGACACTACCTTGCGGAATGCCAGATATCACTTCTGTTCTACTAGATGATTTACCGTCTGTCACTACGAACTGTGACCTCTCTGAGAAGAAATCACGAATCCCGTCACACAACTGAGACGATACTCCATATGCAGGTAATTTGATTAAAAGTCGCTTGTGGGGAACGGTATCAAAAGCCTTCTGGAAATCTAGGAATATAGAATCGATCTGAGATGCCTTGTCGACATCGCTCATTAATCATGGGAATAAAGAGCTAGCTGTGTTGCACAAGAACGATATTTTCTGAATCCGTGTTGGTTATGTATCAATAAATCATTTTCTTCAGGGTGATTCATAATGTTCGAGTACAGTATATGCTCCAAAATCCTACTGCAAATTGAGGTCAGTCATATGGGTCTGTAATTCAATGGGTTACTCCTATTTCCCTTCTTGAATATTGGTGTGACCTGTGCTTTCAAGTCTTTAGGAACAGACCTTTCGTCAAGTGAGCGGTTGTATATGATTGGTAAGAAAGACGCTATTGTGTCTGCATATTGTCGCGTTTCTTTTGGCTGGCTTGTGTGTGAATGCACGGTGAACGTTTATGGTGTTTTTGTTGCATAAAATATCAAGAATGCTTAATAATTTCCTCCTTAGCGATGAATGTTAATGATGGAATGTTTGCGCAAAAAGAGAAAGGCCATAAAAGATGAGCAAATCCTTCTGATTGGAAGCGGAACAAAGCAATGTACATGAGGCAAGATTCAGTCCTGACCGCTCGTATTTCATGCTATTTCCCTGCATGGAAATAATAAGAACTTCATTATCATCTTATCTGTAAACAGTTGTTTACTCAGTGATGTGTTAGATTCTTCAAGAGTTGATCAGTGTGACCGGCGTCTGTGCGCCTGGACGCGGACGTCGGACGGTACGATCGGTCTTCATGAGTGGGGCTGCACGTTGATGGGATACTGCGGCCTTTGAACACTCCACGGCCACAGTGGTTCGCGACGTGAGGGGCCACCAGTTGTTGCACTTTGGAGGGTGTCTCGGGTATCGGATACCTTGCGCTCGCGTAATCGCCCGCGCATTTCACGCGTACCGCAGAGAACGAATAATGGTATACCCCATGTCCCGCCCCATGGCAGCGGAAGCACTAGGCGAGCCTTTCTTCTTCCATAGCGGTTCCACGGTGATCTGTGTGTCGACCACCCTCTTAAGGGAAAAGAGTCTCTCGTTCTCCTGGTTGATGTTGAAGACCGCCTTGGTGGGGTTGTCTGGGGCAACAGAATAAGTGTAGAAAGGAAGCGAGAGCTATGCTGCTTCGCTTATGACCTTTTATCTTCGACATTTGAGGGTTGGACTCGCGCACTATCGTCTCCTGCAGCCCTTACAGTGAAGACGGCGCTCGTCCGCTGTTGGAGGCACTGCAGGAATCCTTTGTAGTCCTTCTAACCCTCCGTGACGATGGGTGGAAGCCGATGCTCAGACCGCCTGAAGTTGTAAGGGACCCGTAGGCCCTTACTATAAATTTGCACTCGGCACAGGTCGATAGGGCGAACAATCGATTGTGTCGTGTTGCGAGAGCGAGTGTGGAGTTGAGCGAGTGCCGTGTTGCAGGTAGAGGTGTGTTGTGTGGAGGCTAGTTGTTGATATACATGGCTTTAACGGAGAAGGGAGTCGCCATCGCCGTGGTTTGACCCCTTTGTACTAGAATAATACCGGGAAGGTGAAGAAGTATTACTACGAAAGTGATCAGTGACATTTCTAGGGCCGATATTTGGTTTCGCGTCTATCGCGCCGGCATCACCTTGGATTGCAGTGTTGGATGCAGTGATGGATTAGCGTGTGACGATAATGGAAAATGAAGAAGCCTGTGCCGAGATTAGCCGTAATTAGATATGTATGACGAAGGCAGTGGCTGTCTCCTTTTTTTGTGTTTTTGAGACGAATATAGGTTCGTAATTAGTGATACTGTGTTGGTGTTTTTCTTGTTACCAGACATTTCATTATTAGAGTATTGAACAGGACAAACTGGAAAGTAACAACTTCCGTAGCAGTCAATTCCGATTACCAGCCCCATTAGGTACACGGTCATATTAATAATAAATATTGGGCTGCTATTCGATCAGATCAGGTCGGGATAAATAAACGGAGGTGTAACACCTTGGCTTACCGTGAAAGGACAAGTGCAATTTTCGGACGAATCGTAAAGAACAATAGGTAATGCTATCTTGCTTAACGCGAGAAAATATTTTTCAATTTCGGATGAAAACAGAGTATAAACTTTAAAATCGCGACAAGAAACAGTGCATCTTGAACAATACGAAATAATAGCGTCTTACGATTATGAATAAACTGTTTTTCTCGCCATATTAGATAAGAGTAATAGTGTCGATAAACTGTGTTATAATGTGCAAACGCGTAGATCCGCACGAAAAACTGTGAAAAGTGAACAACAAAGAAAGACACGTGTGAACATTACCACAACAAAACGAGCTAAGAATACGTCACGGAAACTTTTAAACAAGTGTTTAGTAGTAATGTTATGATCGAAACTGCTTTTTGAATAATGAAAATCGAGCAACTTCAAGTGGACCCATCAACTGTTATGCAGGCGACAATTTATGTGGCGACGCAATTGTTGAATGACGTCACGCAGACCTGTGCAGCAGCTGCGCCAAAGAGCTTCGATCCGCGAGGTGATTTCACACGTCATCCCAACTACCTGTGCAAGGAGTAGGTCAGATGCAGACGCACTACACTGGTCAGCGATCAGCGCGACTTCGAGACACCGAGCGCCAACCCGGCATCTAGCGGCCGAACTACAAACTACGCCCGCCTGCGCGCCACGGAGCAGCCGACTGAGAACTACGACGACTCACCACAGATTTTCAGCGCGACTTCACGCGGCTCCGGCGGCAGTACAGCGCCACGCCCACTTCAAACGTCAAAACATCACGACTCGTGGTAACGTCAGTTGGTGAGTGAAGACAACTGGTTAGCATAACATTAAATTGCAGTATACTGTCTTCACGATAAATAAACAGTTTTAAACTGTGTTTTACCTTAGGACAAGTGCCCAATTACAGTAATTTCCGAAAAGTTTGCGAAACATACTCTGAAATATACCATACTTATTCATGCATACTGCGCTGTCTAAATGGTGATTATACAGATATGCTCATTGTTTTTGGAGATTTTACATTTATAGATTTAATGAATGGTGTGATTTGTCTTATTTAAAACATTTTACGTAAACTGTGTATGTGAAAATTGATATTTGAAATTATTAGGTTTTGAGAGTTGTTATGTTCAGTACTCATACGTATTGTATCAATTTTGGGATTAACTGAAGATACTGCAGTTACTGTTTGATTAGTTTATCGGTAATTAGGAGTGTTTTGGGTTACTAGAGGTTATTTTATATTACTTGCCTTTGCATTGAAAATAAACCAAACATGTCTACTGAAGATAAGCAGGTTTGTGAGGCAGTAGCTGAAAAGAAAGGGATAGGACAGGAAGACAGAGACGATTCAGGAATCAGTGATTATGGATTGTCATTAGAAAGCCCATTAGCACATTCAACTAGTTATCCCGAGACACCGGGACAAACGACGAGAGATAAGCCATTTTCAGAGGGTGAGGATATACGGTCGATGTTAGCAGACTTGCTAAAGGAAACCAAGGCAACAAAAGAGAAATTAGAAGAAACTAGAGAAAGGGAAGAAATATTCCACAAATCATTAGAGAAAGGTTTACAAGAAACTAGAGAAAGGGAAGAAATGTTCCTCAAATCATTTAAGGAAGATTTACAAGAAACCAAAGAAAGCTTAGAAAAGTCATTTAAGGAAACTCTAGCACAAGAGATCAAAACATCACAAATGAAGATAGAATATAATCTGAAGAAGGAAATGTAGGAGTTACAAGAACGACTGAAGATGGACATCAACGAGAGAGAGAGTAAGCTGCAGAAGAGCATAGACCAAGTCCAGGGAGATGTGGAGAAGATGGAAGGAAAGTTAACAAAAAAGATAGAAGACGATATTGAAGAAACTAAAGCCGAATTGGGAGAAAGGATCACCGAAGTGGAAACAAATTGCAATCATCGAATCGCCGAGGTGACGCAGATGCAAAAACAATGCAATGATGCGGTTAAGGGGATAGGAGATAGGCAAAACCAACTGGCTGTCAATCTGAGAAATGCTATAGCCGTGCAATGAGAAGAGGATAACAAGAGGATTGCAATGGAGGTCAGGCAATTACAGTAGGGAGTGAAACAATTGGAGAGCAAGACAGAAGAAATTGATAAACGAATTAGCAATGCCACTTTAACCGTTGGGGAAGGTAGAGTCGTTACCTTGATGAGCAGTGATAATCGGTACATCCAAAATAATACAGGGCAGAAGTTTAAACCGAAAGGAGGGTTGCACCCAATGATATTTATGAAATGGTTAAAAGGAGTTTTCCCAGCACATTTCAAAGACGCAGACAAGATTCAATTTGCAATAGATAGGATGGAAGGTGAGGCCTTCACTTGGGGAGTCAGGAAGAAGGAAGGGACTACTAGTTACGATCAGTTTGAAGGGGAATTCTTGAAGAAATACTGGTCCAAAAGTCATCAGTGTGCAGCACTTGAGGACCTGCTACACCGCAAGTCACTTAATACATGGAGAGGAATGTTGAGAGAGTTTGCCGAACATTTGTGGGAATTCAACGAGACCTTGGAACAACCCCTGAATGACAACATAATGATATCAGCAATTAAAAGGAGGTTAAGTCGTAGGATGCAACAAAACTTATCTGGAAGCCTGATTAAAGATAAAGATATCTTAAGGAAGTATTGGAGCAATTAGAAACTATTCGTGCACAGGAAAACAATCAGATGTGTTATCAGAACCAAGATGGAAATAATTACCATCAAAGTCGTTTTAATGGCCCACCAAGTTACAGAGGTAGAGGTGGGGGTAATGGATATAGGAACTGTGGCAATGGTCGACAGTTTCACCACCATCATAGGAGAGATGATGATGACAGGTATTATGAAGAAGAGATGATAGACAAAGGGATCACGAGGTACGAATCGAAGAAAGTAAGGTGTAGGGAGCTAGCAACTCTTTTGCTGGTATACTAAGTGGCGACTGGTACACTCCCAGCTGGGTGAGACTTTATTTCTTATTTCAAGTTTCACTCCTCTACCATCTTTCTCTATCCGTAGGTTAAGAAAGTTAGTGTAGTTCTTAGGATTGGTAGTGGTCATCCAAGTAATTCAGTCAGGAACCATATAGCATATTTATAGTTGACTTAAAATAAGGATAAGTAGTTACTGTTGATGTAGAGTGTGAGATGTCAGAGAATCAATAAGTCAAAAATCAGCTTAGTGTCAGTACATTGCAAAATTATTAGTGCCAGAAATAATAAAATGAGAACCAGATCAGAAAGCTAACGTTTATCAAATGTGGTGGGAAGCTAATTGGTCAAACAAGAATTTGTGTAATCTTATAGAGTTGTTTTGTGAGGCATGAAAAGATCAAACTGTTGTAAGAAAGTTGAAGTAATGTATCAGCTTGTAATTAGGATGGCATATAAGTAAACAAATGCATGACGAGATAGTTGTTCGAATAAATGATGTGAAATATGATGAACAGAGAGGCCAAGGAGCCTGGAGTAGTATTTTCATGTAGTTATTCCAGTGAATATGGAGGACTGATGTAGGTTGATGATATATATTTATTTGAAGTTGAAGTTGCTGTTAAGTTGAGGGAGTTATATGTAATGAAGTGTATTGAGTATGAGATATGAGATGTTTGAAGTTGAGTATGAGATGTTTGAAGTCCCCCCTATGAACCATGGACCTTGCCGTTGGTGGGGAGGCTTGTGTGCCTCAGCGATACAGATAGCCATACCGTAGGTGCAACCACAACGGAGGGATATCTGTTGAGAGGCCAGACAAACGTGTGGTTCCTGAAGAGGGGCAACAGCCTTTTCAGTAGTTGCAAGGGCAACAGTCTGGATGATTGACTGATCTGGCCTTGTAACAATAACCAAAACGGCCTTGCTGTTCTGGTACTGCAAACGGCTGAAAGCAAGGGGAAACTACGGCCGTAATTTTTCCCAAGGGCATGCAGCTTTACTGTATGATCAAATGATGATGGCGTCCTCTTGGGTAAAATATTCCGGAGGTAAAATAGTCCCCCATTTGGATCTCCGGGCGGAGACTACTCAAGAGGACGTCGTTATCAGGAGAAAGAAAACTGGCGTTCTATGGATCGGAGCGTGGAATGTCAGATCCCTTAATCGGGCAGGTAGGTTAGAAAATTTAAAAAGGGAAATGGATAGGTTAAAGTTAGATATAGTGGGAATTAGTGAAGTTCGGTGGCAGGAGGAACAAGACTTCTGGTCAGGTGACTACAGGGTTATAAACACAAAGTCAAATAGGGGTAATGCAGGAGTAGGTTTAATAATGAATAGGAAAATAGGAATGCGGGTAAGCTACTACAAACAGCATAGTGAACGCATTATTGTGGCCAAGATAGATACAAAGCCCACACCTACTACAGTAGTACTAGTTTATATGCCAACTAGCTCTGCAGATGAAGAAGAAATTGAAGAAACGTATGATGAAATAAAAGAAATTATTCAGATAGTGAAGGGAGACGAAAATTTAATAGTCATGGGTGACTGGAATTCGAGTGTAGGAAAAGGGAGAGAAGGAAACGTAGTAGGTGAATATGGATTGGGGGTAAGAAATGAAAGAGGAAGCCGCCTGGTAGAATTTTGCACAGAGCACAACTTAATTATAGCTAACACTTGATTTAAGAATCATGATAGAAGGTTGTATACATGGAAGAACCCTGGAGATACTAAAAGGTATGAGGTAGATTATATAATGGTAAGACAGAGATTTAGGGGCCAGGTTTTAAATTGTAAGATATTTCCAGGGGCAGATGTGGACTCTGACCACAATCTATTGGTTATGAACTGTAGATTAAAACTGAAGAAACTGCAAAAAGGTGGGAATTTAAGGAGATGGGACCTGGATAAACTGAAAGAACCAGAGATTGTACAGAGTTTCAGGGAGAGCATAAAAGAACAATTGACAGGAATGGGCCAAAGAAATACAGTAGAAGAAGAATGGGTAGCTCTGAGGGATGAAGTAGTGAAGGCAGCAGAGGATCAAGTAGGTAAAAAGACGAGGGCTAGTAGAAATCCTTGGGTAAGAGAAGAAATATTGAATTTAATTGATGAAAGGAGAAAATATAAAAATGCAGTAAATGAAGCAGGTAAAAAGGAATACAAACGTCTCAAAAATGAGATCGACAGGAAGTGCAAAATGGCTAAGCAGGGATGGCTAGAGGACAAATGTAAGGATGTAGAGGCTTATCTCACTAGGGGTAAGATAGATACTGCCTACAGGAAAATTAAAGAAACCTTTGGAGATAAGAGAAGCACTTGTATGAACATCAAGAGCTCAGATGGAAACCCAGTTCTACGCAAAGAAGGGAAAGCAGAAAGGTGGAAGGAGTATATAGAGGGTCTATACAAGGGCGATGTACTTGAGGACAATATTATGGAAATGGAAGAGGATGTAGATGAAGATGAAATGGGAGGTACGATACTGCGTGAAGAGTTTGACAGAGCACTGAAAGACCTGAGTCGAAACAAGGCCCCGGAGTAGACAACATTCAATTGGAACTACTGACGGCCTTGGGAGAGCCAGTCCTGACAAAACTCTACCATCTGGTGAGCAAGATGTATGAAACAGGCGAAATACCCTCAGACTTCAAGAAGAATGTAATCATTCCAATCCCAAAGAAAGCAGGTGTCGACAGATGCGAAAATTACCGAACAATCAGTTTAATAAGCCACAGCTGCAAAATACTAACACGAATTCTTTACAGACGAATGGAAAAACTAGTAGAAGCCGACCTTGGGGAAGATCAGTTTGGATTCCGTAGAAATACTGGAACACGTGAGGCAATACTGACCTTACGACTTAACTTAGAAGAAAGATTAAGGAAAGTCAAACCTACGTTTCTAGCATTTGTAGACTTAGAGAAAGCTTTTGACAATGTTGACTGGAATACTCTCTTTCAAATTCTAAAGGTGGCAGGGGTAAAATACAGGGGGCGAAAGGCTATTTACAATTTGTACAGAAACCAGATGGCAGTTATAAGAGTCGAGGGACATGAAAGGGAAGCAGTGGTTGGGAAGGGAGTAAGACAGGGTTGTAGCCTCTCCCCAATGTTATTCAATCTGTATATTGAGCAAGCAGTAAAGGAAACAAAAGAAAACTTCGGAGTAGGTATTAAAAATCCATGGAGAAGAAATAAAAACTTTGAGGTTCGCCGATGACATTGTAATTCTGTCAGAGACAGCAAAGGACTTGGAAGAGCAGTTGAACGGAATGGATGGTGTCTTTAAGGGAGGATATAAGATGAACATCAACAAAAGCAAAACGAGGATAATGGAATGTAGTCGAATTAAGTCGGCTGATGTTGATGGTATTAGATTAGGAAATGAGACACTTAAAGTAGTAAAGGAGTTTTGCTATTTGGGGAGCAAAATAACTGATGATGGTCAAAGTAGAGAGGATATAAAATGTAGACTGGCAGTGGCAAGGAAAGTGTTTCTGAAGAAGAGAAATTTGTTAACATCGAGTATAGATTTAAGTGTCAGGAAGTCGTTTCTGAAAGTATTTGTATGGAGTGTAGCCATGTATGGAAGTGAAACATGGACAATAAATAGTTTGGACAAGAAGAGAATAGAAGCTTTCGAAATGTGGTGCTACAGGAGAATGCTGAAGATTAGATGGGTAGATCACATAACAAATGAGGAAGTATTGAATAGGATTGGGGAGAAGAGAAGTTTGTGGCACAACTTGACCAGAAGAAGGGATCGGTTGGTAGGACATGTTCTGAGGCATCAAGGGATCACCAATTTAGTATTGGAGGGTAGTGTGGAGGGTAAAAATCGTAGGGGGAGACCAAGAGATGAATACACTAAGCAGATTCAGAAGGATGTAGGTTGCAGTAGGTACTGGGAGATGAAGAAGCTTGCACAGGATAGAGTAGCATGGAGAGCTGCCTCAAACCAGTCTCAGGACTGAAGACCGCAACAACAACAGCAACAACATGTTTGAAGTATTGAAGTATATGGAGGATTGATGTGGGTTGAAGATATATATTTATTTGCAGTTGAAGTTGCTGTTAAGTTGAGGGAGTTATGTGTAATGAAATGTATGGAGTATGAGATGTTTGAAGTATTGAAATATGTCATTTAACACATGAGCAACATCTGTTTGCAAGTTATTTGTATGTATACATGTTTATATGAAGTATGCTGAATAAAACAGAAAGTGTAACTCATGAGCAATGAGTAATTCATGTATCCAATTAGCTATCAAAGTCAAGTTTGGTTGTACTTACATCAAGTTTTAGAAGCAGAATTCTGGCACTGTGTAATGAATAATAAATATCCATATAGCAGATTTGAATTAATTTCAGTATAACAGGAAATATTGTACCTCTCATCTAAGCTCTCTTGATAACAATTCGCATATGGCAGTAATGTTTGGCAAAATGAAATGATCAGTAATTTAAAATTGTTCATTGGTTGACCACATTAGTTATAGTGTTGCAAATAGTTATGTAAGACATACTTAGTGGTATAATGGAGCATTTAATATTATGGAATCTGTAGAGGTATGAGGTATTGTAAAATAATTGCATAAGTCAAGAAGTAAATGCTATATTTAGTTTTGATATTCAATTTTGCTTGTGTTAAAAACTCAAATGAATAAGTTGTGAATTTCTTTCTTAACTTTAATGTGTGTTGACCAAGTGAATTATAAGTTAGAGTGATAGTAGTATGGACAGCATGAACCCCGCTGAAAGGATGGCATACCAAAGGGGTAGCTGGCATTCAACTAGTTGGTTTTCTTGTCTTTTCTGTAGCAAGTTATAACAAATATGTAGTTAATGACTCGTACAAACCTTTGAAAGTGAAGATTTTTGGTAATTGAATGTAAGATAAGTTTGTAAAAATATTTACCATGCCATATTAATTAAGACAGATTGATTTTGTATGATGTTTCTGTAGGGGCAGTGTGCTACCAGAGCCAATAGGATATTATTTGTAATATAATAACTCATATGTTATGTGTTCACGTAATAATTTTTGATTGTATGTTGTGTGTTACATTCAATATGGACTATAGAGGATTATTACTGCTTGATGGAAAATTGTGATTTGGGCAATGCCATGTTTGTGAGATGTAATAACTTTTTGTAGAATATTATTGTGGAGGCAGCCCACTACCGGAGTCGAGGGATTATTTGGTGAATTGTAATTTCATTAACTATTTACACTGTGTGTTTTTTCAGGTGTAATAATATCTAATTTCCTTGCCGATTCTTTTACGCCAGAGGCTCCAAAGAAGTTTTCGAGGGCAGGGATGTAAGGGGTCCGTAGGCCCTTACTATAAATTTGCACTCGGCACAGGTCGATAGGGCGAACAATCGATTGTGTCGTGTTGCTAGAGCGAGTGTGGAATTGAGCGAGTGCCATGTTGCGGGTAGAGGTGTGTTGTGTGGAGGCTAGCTGTTGATATACATGGCTTTAACGGAGAAGGGAGTCGCCATCGCCGTGGTTAGACCCCTTTGTACTAGAATAATACCGGGAAGGTGAAGAAGTATTACTACGAAAGTGATCAGTGACATTTCTAGGGCCGATATTTGGTTTCGCGTCTACCACGCCGGCATCACCTTGGATTGCAGTGTTGGATTGCAGTGTTGGATGCAGTGATGGATTAGCGTGTGACGATAATGGAAAATGAAGAAGCCTGTGCTGAGATTAGCCGTAATTAGATATGTATGACGAAGGCAGTGGCTGTCTCCTGTTTTTGTGTTTTTGAGACGAATATAGGTTCATAATTAGTGAAACTGTGTTGGTGTTTTTCTTGTTACCAGACATTTCATTATTACAGTATTGAACAGGACGAACTGGAAAGTAACAACTTCCGTAGCAGTCAATTCCGATTACCAGCCCCATTAGGTACACGGTCATATTAATAATAAATATTGGGCTGCTATTCGATCAGATCAGGTCGGGATAAATAGACGGAGGTGTTACAAAGTGCCAGACGGGAGCTAGCCACGTCTTCTGTGGCTTGTTTCAGGCGTTTGCTCCACCGCCAATGCTTAATTCCGGGTGTCTACTGGAATGGTGGGTGTTGCTTCTGTGGCCAGAATTTTTGGTCTAAATGAAAAGGTTCTCAGATGTAAAGGCACAATTACCTCACCAATTAAATTAAGTATTCAAGGACCACAGAACTGTTTTCCAATTAGGAAAAGATGTCGACAATCGGTGTTGGTAGAATGCAGTTGCTGATGTCATTAAGCCGTCTTGTCAGTGAAACTTGAGGTTTTCCCCTAGAAAATGGGTTGTGTTAGCCACGCATAAACTTGGAAACGCACTAAGTAAGTGGTGAAGCGGGCTACGCTAGTGAATGAACAAGTATATGCAAAAGCCAAACGTTGTCCCGACTGAAGAGCCTTGAATGTAACAAAAATGAGGGACATGGAGTTTCTGCCGAAAAACCATTTCGGGCAGACGTGGGAAGGAAAGGAAAATCTTGCTTTCTATGAGAATCTGTCCTGTTAACAATGCAGTGGAGAGCTCAGACTTTGAAATTCATCCAGAGAATAACGAGTTGCCAGTGTAACTTAGACGGGACAGGACGAGACGTGTAGCATTGCGACTTTTAACTACTTTCAAACGTTTGTTTAATGTCAGATTCTTCATAATCACTGTCAATTGTAGTCAGTAAATAGTTTTCTTTTCTCGTTTGTACCAGCATCAAGGTATCTTTTGACTGTTAAGTTATGATAATATATGAACTTCCATCTCTACAGAAGCAAAACTCTGTAGACCCGTGCGAACAGATGCAAAACTCGGTGAATCCTACTTATTTTAGGTTCAATCCTCAAACTTTCCGGCTTTTCTTTCACAGCTAGTAAAAGAAAAGCAGACAGTTTTAAGGAATTGTCAAAAACATACTCCTTAGACAAACATAAATCTATGATTAAAAGGAATTTCCAATATCTGTCACACGGAGGAAGTAAGAATTTTTTTTGCGTTTCTTGAAAAAAATGTTGTGATGCACTCACTGCATTTTGCTTCTGGACGACTCGTTTCCACGCTACCAGTTGCCACAACGCCGAGTATGTGCGCTTTAGTCGCTGCTTCGCAGAGTTCATACCATCTTAGATGCAGATAGCTTTCAAACGGAAGTGCAACATCTCCGAACTGTGTCCTGAAACACTGGCCTACGTCTCATCAGATACGGAGGGCGCAGCAGTTGTGTAAAAACGGAAGGAAGAGGTGCTTCAAGACGACAGCTTACCTGCCATGTGTTGGAAATATTTTCTTCAGAATACTTTTATTACTGAGAAAAGTCAAGTTAAAGCTATTTCGTCTGCTAGTAAAAACCTCAGCGCTTCCCGACTCCGTCAAAGACGAGCGCTACGGAAAGCAGAACTTTATAGGTCATTGTAGGTACACTGATAGGCCAGAACATTATGACCGCTTACCTAGCAGCCGTTATGTCCACCTTTGGCACGGATAACAGCAGCAACGGACCGTAGTATGGAAGCGATGAGCCCTGGAGGGAGTTGGCACCACATCTTCTCACACAAATCACCTAATTTCCGTAAATTCCAACTAGGGAGCCGATGAGCTCTGGCACATTCCAGATGCGTTCGATCGGGTTCAGAGCTGGCGAGATGGGGAGCCAGCAAATCAATTGGGACTCACCTCGAACCACTCCATCACACTTATGGCCTTGTGACATGGCGCATTAGCTTGTTAAAAAGTGCCACTGCATTATGCACATGATCTGCAATGAGTGTACGATACTTCTTGGCCGTCATTGTGCCTTGCACGTTCTCCGCTGTACCCATGGATGTTCTCCAGAGCATAATGGAGCTACTGCCATCTTGTCCCCGTCACACAGTACAGGTGTCATGGAGCTGTTCCCCTGGAAGACGACGGATTCATGCGCTCCCATCGGCATGATGAAGAGGTATCAGGATTCGTCAGACCATGCATCTCTCTGCCACTGCAACAACGTCCAGTGCCGATGGTCACGTGCCCATTTCATTCCTAGTTGCTGAAGTCGTGTTGTTTAACATTGAAAAATGCATGAGTCGTCGGCCGCGGAGGCTTATGTCACAGTCCGCCTACTTAGCTGGGTGGTAATGTGTAAGTGGTGTAGGACGTTCTGTCTCCCATTTTCACATCGGCCAGGCTGCATCCAGTCTCAAAGGCGCAGCGTGGATACGCTGCTCCAGTGTCCCCAAATCTGGAATGGGCTCTGGATACACAATACTTTTGAGATGGCCCTATAACCACAAATCGCACGGATTAAGATACGGTTAATGAGCGGGCCATGCAACTAGCCCCCTCATCGGATCCACTGACCAGGGCTGCCTCGGGCATGGATGTGTGTGATGTCCTTATATTAGTTAGGTTTCAGTAGTTCTAAGTTCTAGGCGACTGATGACCTTAGATGCTAAGTCCCATAGTGCTCAGAGCCATTTGAACTGACCAGGGAAGATACGATTGAGATGCGTCCAGACATTAACAGCGGAGTGGGCTGGAGCGACGTGGAAGGAAGACTGGTTCCAAAATACGGTCGCCAGTTATCCTGGCCCACACATTCCGGCTGCACCGATGCTGATGATCTGCTGTCACCATACCATAGAAGTTTTGCATACTATCCCACAAATGACTGTTATAAAAGATGAAGATACCACTCCACATAAAGATGGCCTCATCTGTGAACAGGATGGATGACACTGATTCCGGATTCGTAGTTGTCTGGTGAAGCAGTGACAAAACTGCTCCCTATGTCGAAAGTCTGTCACTAGTAAGCCCTGCACATAGTGTAAATGATAATGCAGCAATTATCATGGAGAATGTTCCACATGGTCATCTGGCTTACCCTGCACTGGCAGGCCAGTCGCCTTCCGTAGTGTTAATCACATTTTCCTCCAAGTCTGCTTCCTGCTCCCTGAAACGACCCTGTCTCAGACAAACGGCGGAACACTGTAACGAACATTGAATGCTGTGGTTGTTGTCGGCAGGAATCGGTCTCCTGATACAACCTTGCTGCCCACCACCCGTTGCTATTTGCCTTTCCATAAGTAAACAGCATGTCGGCAAGCTCTCGATTCGAATACGTAACCATTATGTACGACTTTGTATCACTTCCACTACAAGGTGAGTCAGCAAGAGGTGAAGATGTTTGGTTTGTGGAGCGCTCAACTGCGCGGTCATCAGTGCCCATACAAAGTCCCAATTTTTACTCAGTCCAATTTTTTCACAGTCCAGTGTAGCCATTGCCAGGAATGATGATGATGATGATGATGATGAAATGAAATGATGAGTATAACACGAACACCCAGTCCCGGGGCAGAGAAAAACCCCAACATGGCCCGGAATCGAATCCGGGATCCCATGATATAGAGGCAACAACGATAGCCACTAGACCACGAGCAGCGGACGTCAGCAAGAGAAGCAAATAACAATGTCATGTGACGAGGGCCTCCCGTCGGGTAGACCGTTCGCCTGGTGCAAGTCTTTCGATGCGAGGCCACTTCGGCGACTTGCGCGTCGATGGGGATGAAAACATGACAAAGATTAGGACAACACAACACTCAGTCCCTGAGCGAAGAAAATCTCCGACCCATCCGGGAATCGAACCCAGGCCCTTAGGATTGACAGTCTGTCATGCTGACCACTGAGCTACCGGGGGCGGACAGCAACAGAAGTGAATAGCACACAACATTACACATTACTATGGCAGGAGAGGGTGCTAGGGCATGACGTTTGAGGAACAGTACTATCCTCTAGGAGGAAACCATGCATACAGTAACTGTGGTTTCATGGGACAGTGCATATTAGTCCACAGTATCTGTAACAAAGTGTGATTGAAAAAATGGTCTCTAGCATGGAGACTATGCATTTCCGGATGTAAGTTCATTCAGCCTTCTTTGTCCCATATCCCCTCATCGATCGGCTGGTCTCATCGATCTATCCCTAGAGTTTGTAAGCGGTGGAAAAAATACCAAATCATGACTGAACCCTCACCATGTTTCACTCATGGGACGTAAACTCGGACATAAGTTGGTAGCAGCGAGCACCAAGATACAAGGACGCAGTCTAGATATAGTGGGGGTCAGAGAAGTGAAATGCAAAGAAGATAAGGATTTCTGGTCAGAAAAGTTCAGGCAATATCAGTAGCATCAGAATATGGTATAACCGGAGTAGTATTCATTGTGAATAGGAAAGCGAGAATTTGTTACTTTGAAAAATTCAGTGACAGCATTATTCTCATCAGAATCGACAGCAAACGACTAGTGACATCAATAAAATGAAATGAAATGAGCGTATGGCATCATTGGCCGGGAGGCCCCTATTCGAGGAAGTTCGGCCGCGAAGTGCAAGTCTTATTTCATTCAACGCCACACTGAGCGACATGCGCGCTGGAGATGAGGATGAAATGATGACGAGGACAACACAACACCCAGTCCCCGAGCAGATAAGATCTTCAACCCGGCCGGGAATCGAACCCGGGCTCGCTTGCATGGTAGGCGAGCACGTTACCACCCAGCTAAGTAGGCGGACTGTGACATAAGTAATTCAGGTAGACATACCAAAGTCAAAAGCAGAAAGTGAAGAGTTGGAGAAAATTTATGAGGGTATCATGAGGATATTGAAGGGGAATTTCGGTATACAGAGGAAGATGATAATCTAATAATCATGTGGGATTGGGACACTATGGTACAGGAAGGAACTGAAGTCGATGTTACGCAAGAATATGGGCTCGTTGGTAGTAATGAGAGAAGAAAATGTGCAGTAGGTTTCTGCAGTAAGCTTCAACTAGTACACTACTGACCATTAAAATTGCTACACCAAGAAGAAATGCAGTTGATAAACGGGTATTCATTGGACAAATATGTTATACTATAACTGACATGTGATTACATTTTCACGCAATTTGGGTGGATAGATCCTAAGAAATCAGTACCCAGAACAACCACCTCTGGCCGTAATAACGGCCTTGATACGGCTGGGCATTGAGTCAAACAGAGCTTGGATGGCGTGTACAGGTACTGCTGCCCATGCAACTTCAACACAATATCACAGTTCATCAAGAGTAGTGACTGGCGTATTGTGACGAGACAGTTGCTCGGCCACCACTGACCAGACGTTTTTAATTGGTGAGAGATCTGGAAAATGTGCTGGCCAGGGCAGCAGTCGAACATTTTCTGTATCCAGAAAGGCCCGTACAGGACCTGCAACATGCGGTCGTGCATTATCCTGCTGAAATGTAGGGTTTTTGTAGGGATCGAATGACGATAGAGCCACGGGTCGTAACACGTCCACTGCTCAAAGTGCGCCAATGCGAACAAGAGGTAACCGAGACGTGTAACCAATGGCACCCCATACCATCACGCCGCGTGATATGCCTGTATGGCGATGACGAATACACGCTTCCAATGTGCGTTCGCCACGATGTCGCCAAACACGGATGCGACCATCATGATGCTGTAAACAGAACCTGGATTCATCTGAAAAAATGACGTTTTGCCATTCGTGCACCCAGGTTCGTCGGTGAGTACACCATCGCAGGCGCTCCTGTCTGTGATGCAGCGCCAAGGGTAACCGCAGCCATGGCCTCCCAACTGATAGTCCATGCTGCTGCAAACGTCGTCGAAATGTTCGTGCAGATGGTTGTTGTCTTGCAAACGTCCCCATCTGTTGACTCAGGGGTCGAGACGTGGCTGCACGATCCGTTACAGGCATACGGATAAGATGCCTGTCATCTCGACTACTAGTGATACGAGGCCGTTGGGATCCAGCACGGCGTTCCTTATTACCCTCCAGAACCCACCGATTCCATATTCTGCCAGCATTCATTGAATCTCGACCGACGCGAGCAGCAATGTCGCTATACGATAAACCGCAATCGCTATAGGCTACAATCCGGCCTTTATCAAAGTCGGAAACGTGATGGTACGCATTTCTCCTCCTCACACGAGGCATCACAACAACGTTTCACCAGGTTACGGCGGTCAACTGCTCTTTGTGTATGAGAAATCGGTTGGAAACTTTCGTCATGTCAGCTCGTTGTAGGTGTCGCCACCGGCGCCAACCTTGTGTGAATGCTCTGAAAAGCTAATCATTTGCATATCAGAGCATCTTCTTCCTGTCGGTTAAATTTCGCGTCAGTAGCACGTCATCTTCCTGGTGTAGCAATTTTAATGGCCAGTAGTGTAATAGCGAATACACCGCTCGAGAACCGCAGGATGAGGAGGTACACTTCAAAAAGGCCTGCAGTTACGGTAAGATTCCAGATGGATTATATCATGATCAGATGGAGATTCCAAAATCAGATATCGGTTTGTAAGGCGTACCCAGGAGTAGATATAGATACAGATCATAATTTAGTGAAGATGAATAGTATGCTGAAGCTTAAGAGGATTTATATGGAAAGAAGAAGGGACACAGAATTACTCAGAAATAATGATTTGTGTTTGGAGGTCTCTAAGACTGTAGATACTGCTGTAAATAATATCGCAGCAGGCATTTGAGTTGAAGAGAAATAGACATCTTTATAAAGAGCAATCACCGAAGTTTCACGTACAAGTTTGGTGCAAGGAAGATAGCCGAGGATAAGCCTTGGGTAACAGAACACACACTTCAATTGATTGACAATAGAAGGAAGTACCAAAATTCTCAGGAAAAGAGAGAATACGATATAGCGGGAGTAGGATTCGTTATGAACAGCCACTTAAGAATGAAATAAATAGGAACTGTAGGGATCTAAGACGATCGCTTGAAGAAGAATGTGAAGAAATAGAAGAGGAAATGATCGTCGGAAGGGCAGATTCAGCATATAGAAAAGTAGTATAAACCTTTGGTAACATTAAAACAAAAGCACTTAATACTAAAATGCAGTAGGATTTCCTCTGTTAAACGTAGAGGAGAGAGCGTCTAGGTGTAGAGAATACATTGAAGTCTCTTCTACGAGGAGGAGGAACAGTCCGATGACATTTTAAAAGCAGAAACACAAATCGATTTGGAAAATATAGGGGATCCAGTATTACTGTCAGAGTTCAACTTCGGAAAACTTACGATCAACTAAGGCAGAAGGCTTAGAAACCATTTATTCGGAAATTGCGCGATCGTTGGGGGACATGGTAGCCAAATGACTATTCAGAGTAGTTTGTAGAACGAATGAGATTGGAGACATACCATCACACTTTCGAAAAAACATCATCCACAAAAAAATGGTTCAAATGGCTCTGAGCACTATGAGACTTAACTTCTGAGGGCATTAGTCCCCTAGAACTTAGAACTACTTAAACCTAACTAACCTAAGGACATCCCACATGCCCGAGGCAGGATTCGAACCTGCGACCGTAGCGGTCTCGCGGTTCCAGACTACAGCGCCTAGAACCGCACGGCCACTCCGGTCGGCCATCATCCACACAATTCCGAAGATATAGAGCGCAGCTAAGTGAGAGATTTATCGTACAGTCAGCCAATCGGCTCAGGCATCCAAGTTGATGCCAAGAGTAATAAACAGAAGAATTCAAAAGAAAACTCAAGATCCCTTAGGTACGTGTACATGTGGAGCTCTGTACAAAATCCACGAGGAAAGAAATATGTGGAAAACACTAACAAGAAGAAGAGACGTCACGGAAAAACCTTCATGGTACTAATTGGGGCTGTAGAAATTGAAAACTGTTGGGGAAGAGAGAGGGTGGAATACATCCAAGAAATAATTGTGGACGTTGGGTGCAAGTAGCTGCTCTGAGATGAAGAAGAGAAAACTGTATGTCGATCTGGGAACCACATCCTGGTTTTGACAGTCAGTGCGTTAGCATTTGTGCTAACTAGACAAGTCTCATGGGCCGAATCATTGCTGCAGTTTGTTTTCTTCAACTACCTTACAAATAACACACCGCCTCGCCCGCTATGCTGCTGTAATCGCTTCCTATACAGATTTCATCATTTACCACTATATTATCTGTAAAGTTTTTACTATAGTAAAGTATCTTAAAGATCGCGTCGATCATTCGTGCAAGTACAGTGCAAACGGGAAAAATATGTTCATCTAAACTGAAACCTAATTAAAACGACTGACTAATGACACTTCTCCTCTCTGGTCCTACTAACTGATTCGGAGGTCATGGAAAATGCCTAAACAGCAGTATAAATTATGACCGTATATCAAAATTAGGAGTAAGTCCGTAGCTATTGCCAAAAGATGGATGGCTTCTTAATTGGGATTACAATTCGAGGAATGGAGAAGCCGATAATAAATATCATTCTCTCTTAAACCTTCTTATTGTATCCCAAACAGATGTTCCATTCATGTGGCTGCGACCCACACTTTCCGTGCCTGTTACATAATGAGACAGATACACTAGCGTCCCTCATATCACTATCGCGTAGTTCGTTTTGCTCTTCTTCTCCAGACTAGCTTTGACTTATAAGCTCGGAAGCCGGCGCTAGCTGTCATGTACCTATTTCTTTCTTGGTTGATGAGTACATATAATCCATCAATCGAAGATGTAGTTTCGCTAATCTATCACCCTAATTTAATTTATAAATCACTGAAATACTGAATATGTTTCCTCTTTTGAAACTTCCCTGCTTTACTAATTATATTATCAACTTTCGGGAAACCCACTGGACGCTCGTAACTTGCAGCTGACATATTTCGTTTCAGAGATTGCCCTTCAAACTTGTCTTCTATTTAAGCCCTCGCTCATATTACTTGAGCACAAGTGCTATCATTGCAAGCCGGTAGGTTGCACCGAGAGCTTTCACGATACTCTCATTTTCGATATCGGAACGAGCATGCTTGTTGGTTGAACCAGCAAAAACTTGCCGACTGCGTAGAAAATGTAGTTTCCTAACGACAGAATTTTATGCCATATCCGCCGTACCACCTGATAAAATCCTTTGACAGTCGTGTTCCAACCGATTCGTTAATATTGGAATCTCCAAAGTTAGATTTGTGTGGTGTAATTTCCATTTTAGTAGTCCATCGAAAGATCCTTAAAAATAAAGGGTTTTCGAAAATGAGGTTTAAAACTTTATTGATTGGCGACTCCATGGAGTGGTGTGTGCACAACGACCAAATACGTTAAATTAAAAGGAAGGTCAGCGTTGGCCGTAGTACTGATGTTTTATTGATAGCATAATTGATTTTCAATCACATAGTGATCATCTTCAGTGCTGTGGTGTACAAATTAAACTCAGACTCTGGTATCAAGTCATCAGCAACCAAAATTCTCAGGTTTGGTTACTGATGACTTGATAACAGTGACTGAGTTTAATTTGTACACCACAGCACAGCAAAGTTTACAACTTTGATATTTCAGAAATGGATGTAGGTAGAAATGAACGGTTTGATGCATACTGTTCACACACTCGCGCGCACACACGCACACACACACACACACACACACACACACTTAAAGATTTTTGGGGAAGTTGTTGACGAAAATGGTTAATGCGTAGCAGACGTCACAGTGTGTGGATTGGCTGATAGATAACAAATCTGACACCTAGGTCCAGCGGAACTTCCGGACACATTACAGAAGCACACCGTCGTCACGTCTGACCGTCAGAGAGACCTAAGGAATCCGGAAGTGTCATGAAGAGGACGAGTTTTTGGCGTCCGGGCACGAGTAATGCAAATGTGAAAAGCATGCAACAGGCATTTATCCGGAACCCAACGAAATGAGTACGTCAAGCCTCCCGACAGTTGCAGCTACCACCAACCACAGTGCACAGGTTGCTTCACGAGAGACTGACGCTTCGTGCCCACAAGGTGCAGCTCCTGCATGTGCTTCAACCTGATGACAGGCCAAAGCACAAAGCATTCGAAATTGAGATTCTGAGTCGCATCGACGATGACTTAGATCCCCTGGGAAATGTGATGCCCAGTGACGAAAATTGTTTTCATGTTTCCGGGAAGGTAAAGCCGAAACAATTTGAGGATCTGGGGCTCTGAGAAGCGCCGTTATACGAGTAGCATGGCAATTGTGCGCGACAATCCAAAGGTAAGTGTGTGGTGTAGTCGATTCATGACCGTGCGGTGTGGCCGTTTTTCTTTGCCGAGACGTCAGTAACCTCGACTGTTTATCTGGACTTGTTGGAACAGTTTGCATTTCCATTGGCCGAAGAACTGCAACCTAACATCATGATGCAGCAGGATACAGTACCTCTTCACTGTGCCTCGATCGTTAGGAAGACTCTGGACGATAGATTCCCAGATCGCTAGATTGACAAAGGACGAACCAGTCTTTGGCCTCCAAGGTCTCCAGACATAACCCCATTACAGTCGTATGTTTTTCTCTCTACTACCGAGGTACGTCCTAATTTCCTTTCCCGGTGTGACGAGGACTTGCATTTTAAAATTTGACTCTTCGAGGAGGAAGTCAAATCGAAGAACGAATAGCCGCGGCAGCCACGGCGGCGTTGTTGAACGTCGTTGGGGAGAAAAGGTAAGTTACCAAACTGCACAGTAAAAATCCGAGATTAACATTTATTTAATGTTTTAGAACGCATCTCTGCCAGCGTCCATTTCTGAACAGGCAATGTTTGGTGCGGCTTGCCGATAATTGATGCATATACCTCTCTCCCGTCCGTCACTTGTTGCTGAGTGGTCAGCGCGACGGAATGTCATACCTAACGGCCCAGGATCGATTCCCGGCTGGGTCGGAGATTTTCTCCGCTCAGAGACTGGGTGTTGTGTTGTACTTATAATCATCATCTCATCCCCATCGACACGCAAGTCACCGAAGTGGCGTCGACTCGAAAGACTTGCACCAGGCGTACGGTCTACCCTACGGGAGGCCCTAGCCACACGGCATTTCGTTTTACCTCTCTCCCCAAACAATATAATAGGATACAATATTTTTTCGTTTTTGAAGTGTGTAATTTTACGTTTCTGAACATATAAAGCAAATTGCCAGTATTTGCACCACATTAAAATATTATCAAGACCTATCTGAATATTTATGCAGCTTCTTTTTAGATAGTACTCCATTATAGATAACTGCATCACGAAAGAGATGAAGGAGATGAAGGAGCGGAAAAAGACAGTGTGTGTCAGCGAGCAGATATGGTGGGTTGTGGTGGTGTTCTTCATTAAAACATGGCCCAGAGACAACATTTGGATGATTTCACACGGAGAAGAATCATTGGATAACTGGAAGAAGTAGGATAAGGGACGAGTGTAGCCCTGTAGTTCGGCAATGCTCACAACATTGTTTCATGTGCATGGGGAACGCTCCGAACCACAGGAAGGCGAAGCAGAGGAGGTGGTCGGCCACGGTAAATTACAGCAGCAGATCACCGCTACATTGTGCAACAGGCACGAAGGAACCCGCATCAAACAGTCGTTGCAGTTCCAACAACATTTAGCAGGTTTGGAAGGTTTGCATTCTCAATTTCACGCTGCACAGTGACACGGCGACTGTATGAGGGTGGTCTCTTTTCCTGACGACCAGTACTTTGTGATCCACTGACACCTGCACATCGGCGCCACTGTCTGCTATGGTGCCGAGGGTATCGCAAACTAGTCCAACGAAGAGTGGGGTCGCGTGCTCATCTAGAATGACAGCAGATTGAGTCTGAGTAGCATTCTGGACGTAACTTCAAATGTGTGTGGATTTCTAAGGAACCAAACTACTTAGGTCATCGGTCCTAGACTTACACATTACTTGACTAACTAATGCTAAGAACAACACACACACCCATGCCGGGAGGGGCCGCGCAGTCCGTGACATGACGCCTCAAACCGCGCGGCAACTCCGCGCGCAGACGTACCTTCACATGGCGAGAGGTGTGAATACGTAATGCACCTAGGAACATTGTTGAACATTATCGTTTTGGTTATGCAGGTGTTATAGTGTGACATAACGTTGCATTGCTTACTGAACTCCACATACGCTGAAGCGCCAAAGAAACTGGTGCAGGCATGCTTATTCACATACAGAGATATGTAAACAGGCAGAATACAGCATTGCGGTGGGCAACGCCTATATTTGGTGGAGTGTTCGTCGCTGTTAGTAGTAGTTTATCCTGTAGTGAAGTAGAAGTGGATAGTTCCTGTGAATTATAATGGGTGGAGGTTACACTAAACAACGGAACTAGGTTAATAATTGGCTCCTTTTACCGACCTCCCGACTCAGCAGCATTAGTGGCAGAACAACTGAGAGAAAATTTGGAATACATTTCACATAAATTTTCTCAGCATGTTATAGTCTTAGGTGGAGATTTCAATTTACCAGATATAGACTGGGACACTCAGATGTTTAGGACGGGTGGTAGGGACAGAGCATCGAGTGACATTATACTGAGTGCACTATCCGAAAATTACCTCGAGCAATTAAACAGAGAACCGACTCGTGGAAATAACATCTTGGACCTACTGATAACAAACAGACCCGAACTTTTCGACTCTGTATGTACAGAACAGGGAATCAGTGATCATAAGGCCGTTGCAGCATCCCTGAATATGGAAGTTAATAGGAATATAAAAAAAGGGAGGAAGGTTTATCTGTTTAGCAAGAGTAATAGAAGGCAGATTTCAGACTACCTAACAGATCAAAACGAAAATTTCTGTTCCGACACTGACAATGCTGAGTGTTTATGGAAAAAGTTCAAGGCAATCGTAAAATGCGTTTTAGACAGGTACGTGCCGATTAAAACTGTGAGGGACGGGAAAAACCCACCGTGGTACAACAACAAAGTTAGGAAACTACTGCGAAAGCAAAGAGAGTTCCACTCCAAGTTTAAACGCAGCCAAAACCTCTCAGACAAACAGAAGCTAAACGATGTCAAAGTTAGCGTTAGGAGTGCTATGCGTGAAGCGTTCATTGAATTCGAAAGTAAAATTCTATGTACCGACTTGACAGAAAATCCTAGGAAGTTCTGGTCTTACGTTAAATCAGTAAGTGGCTCGAAACAGCATATCCAGACACTACGGGATGATGATGGCATTGAAACAGAGGATGACTCGCGTAAAGCTGAAATACTAAACACCTTTTTCCAAAGCTGTTTCACAGAGGAAGACCGCACTGCAGTTCCTTCTCTAAATCCTCGCACAAACGAAAAAATGGCTGACATCGAAATAAGTGTCCAAGGAATAGAAAAGCAACTGGAATCACTCAATAGAGGAAAGTCCACTGGACCTGACGGGATACCAATTCGATTCTACACAG
Organism: Schistocerca piceifrons; assembly: GCF_021461385.2. NCBI lineage: Eukaryota > Metazoa > Arthropoda > Insecta > Orthoptera > Acrididae > Schistocerca > Schistocerca piceifrons. The sequence continues at coordinate 312,925,688 of NC_060139.1, read as the reverse complement.
AGTACGCGAAAGAACTTGCCCCCCTTCTAACAGCCGTGTACCGCAAGTCTCTAGAGGAACGGAGGGTTCCAAATGATTGGAAAAGAGCGCAGATAGTCCCAGTCTTCGAGAAGGGTCGTCGAGCAGATGCGCAAAACTATAGACCTATATCTCTTACGTCGATCTGTTGTAGAATTTTAGAACATGTTTTTTGCTCGCGTATCATGTCATTTCTGGAAACCCAGAATCTACTATGTAGGAATCAACATGGATTCCGGAAACAGCGATCGTGTGAGACCCAACTCGCCTTATTTGTTCATGAGACCCAGAAAATATTAGATACAGGCTCCCAGGTAGATGCTATTTTTCTTGACTTCCGGAAGGCGTTCGATACAGTTCCGCACTGTCGCCTGATAAACAAAGTAAGAGCCTACAGAATATCAGACCAGCTGTGTGGTTGGATTGAAGAGTTTTTAGCAAACAGAACACAGCATGTTGTTATCAATGGAGAGACGTCTACAGACGTTAAAGTAACCTCTGGCGTGCCACAGGGGAGTGTTATGGGACCATTGCTTTTCACAATATATATAAATGACTTAGTAGATAGTGTCGGACGTTCCATGCGGCTTTTCGCGGATGATGCTGTAGTATACAGAGAAGTTGCAGCATTAGAAAATTGTAGCGAAATGCAGGAAGATCTGCAGCGGATAGGCACTTGGTGCAGGGAGTGGCAACTGACCCTTAACATAGACAAATGTAATGTATTGCGAATACATAGAAAGAAGGATCCTTTATTGTATGATTATATGATAGCGGAACAAACACTGGTAGCAGTTACTTCTGTAAAATATCTGGGAGTATGCGTGCGGAACGATTTGAAGTGGAATGATCATATAAAATTAATTGTTGGTAAGGCGGGTACCAGGTTGAGATTCATTGGGAGAGTGCTTAGAAAATGTAGTCCATCAACAAAGGAGGTGGCTTACAAAACACTCGTTCGACCCATACTTGAGTATTGCTCATCAGTGTGGGATCCGTACCAGATCGGTCTGACGGAGGAGATAGAGAAGATCCAAAGAAGAGCGGCGCGTTTCGTCACAGGGTTATTTGGTAACCGTGATAGCGTTACGGAGATGTTTAATAAACTCAAGTGGCAGACTCTGCAAGAGAGGCGCTCTGCATCGCGGTGTAGCTTGCTCGCCAGGTTTCGAGAGGGTGCGTTTCTGGATGAGGTATCGAATATATTGCTTCCCCCTACTTATACCTCCCGAGGAGATCACGAATGTAAAATTAGAGAGATTAGAGCGCGCACGGAGGCTTTCAGACAGTCGTTCTTCCCGCGAACCATACGCGACTGGAACAGGAAAGGGAGGTAATGACAGTGGCACGTAAAGTGCCCTCCGCCACACACCGTTGGGTGGCTTGCGGAGTATCAATGTAGATGTAGATGTAAAAGACAACAAGTGTCTGTCGCAGTACCTAGATCGGTTACTGCTGCTACAATGGCAAGTTATCAAGATCTAAGAGAGTTTGAACGTGGTGCTATAGTCGGCGCACGAGCGATGGAACACAGCATGGCCGAGGTAGCGATGGAGTGGGAATTTTCCCATACGACCATTTCACGAGTGTACCGAGAATATCAGAAATCCTCGTAAAACATCAAATCTCTGACATCGCTGCGGTCGGAAAAAGATCCTGCAAAAGCGGCTGGATAAGCGCGTGACGGCGTGTGAGATCGCTCTCTAAGTTTTCATATATTTTTAGGTTTCAGATACATATTTTAACGGTTTTTGTGATAATATTTACTATATAAGTGACTTATTAGTGGTTTCTTCACTCACCTCTGCCTTTCTTGTGTTGTGACCTGATATTTGTGAGTGTTTTGTATCGAGCAACTTAACCTCTTACCTGTGTTTACATTTCGCGCCGACCAGTTGCAGCTGCAGCGGCGCATCGAAAGCTAAGTACTAATTAATTGTTTGTGTATAGTGGTTTATTTAGGAACTTTAGTAGTCTTCAACCGGTGTTCTTGGTGTTTCCTGGTGAAATAATTTCAGAAGAACTTTTTGGGAACTGTTTTCAGTTTCGTTACTGTGTCATTAGACGTTTGATATTCTTTCTGTGTTAAGCTTTGTTACATTCTCATTTGTTGTTGATTAATACTGTTAATAATAGTAGTTACTTCCCTTGTAGAGTAAGTTTGAGATTATTGTAGTCAGTTTTTTAACATCTTCTTATTGTAGTAGCGGAAATTAGATAAAGTAGTTTTATTGTTTCAATAACTGTAAAATTTTACCGTGAGTGAGAAGTGTGGGCTTTGCCGTAGGTTCGTGAGTAGTGCATTGCGGTGTGAGACTTGTTCGAAGTATTTTCACTGGTGGGAATGCAGTGAGGAAGACAGTGGGAATTCTGGTGAGATCCTCTCCTGGAACTGCAGGTTATGTAGCAAGAGTAAGTTGATAGAGGAGCAGGAGCGTAAGATCTGTGCCCTTCAGGTGCAGTTGAAAAACGCACAGGAGGAGCTAGATAGGATGAGGAGGGAGAAGGGGGTTGGAGAATGGTAGCTGGCTGTTGGCAAGAGATCTACTAGGAGAAGGAGATTTTCAGATAGTTTTACTATTGGTGTTTGCAATAGATACGATCAACTGTCAGAGTCTAGTGCAGAGGAATCTCTAGTAGCTGTAGATGTAGGAAGTATGGCAGAGGTGTAGGCCAGCAGTTGCAGGAAGTGTTGGGTTGGTTGGTTGGTTTGGGGAAGGAGACCAGACAGCGAGGTCATCGGTCTCATCGGATTAGGGAAGGACGGGGAAGGAAGTTGGCCTTGCCCTTTGAAAGGAACCATCCCGGCATTTGCCCGGAGCGAGTTAGGGAAATCACGGAAAACCCAAATCAGGATGGCCGGACGCGGGATTGAACCGTCGTCCTCCCGAATGCGAGTCCAGTGTCTTACCACTGCGCCACCTCGCTCGGTGAAGTGTTGGGGAGTGAGTACCAAGTCACCAGCATTGTGAAGCCTAATGCAGGATTGGCTCAGGTGACTGTTAACATAGGGGGGTTATGTAGGGATTTTACTAAAGAGGATCAGGTAGTGATTGTGGGTGGGGCTGGTAAGAGTATTGATAGGGATGGGGAGTATGACATAGATGGTGACCTGGGAAAGATAGCCACTCAGACTGGCAACACGAATGTGTATTTCGTGGAACTGTTTCAGCGTCACGATCGGTCTCATCTTAATACAGCCGTCAGGCGTAATAACATGAGACTTGGGGGTGCGCTGATGACAGAAGGCATGGGTCACATTTCAGTGGTGTCGGTGGAGTCTATCAGCAGGACGGGTTTCACTTGACATGGCCTGCATCTAAATAGGTATAAGAAGGGTAGGTTGGCAAAGCTTATAGGTGACAGCATAGGTGGGGTGGTGGGATCACTCATGGGAAAATTCCTCTAGTAGTGGGTGTTAGAGCTGCACCTTTTTTAGAATGAAGTCAGCTGATAGGTATTCCTGTTTAAGGGAAGTCTCTCTAACAAAGGAACCACTTTCGACAAAGCTTAGGTATCCGAGTAATGAGGGAATTAGTATATTTCATCAAAATATACAAGGTATTAGAGATAAAGCTAGTGAACTGCTTAACTCTGAAATTATTGGTATATCTGAACACTTCCTAAATAAGGAGATAATTTACAGGCTTCCTTTACCAGGATACAGGTTGGCTGGCAGCTTTTCTAGGTGCTCTTTGCGGTGTGGGGGAGTAGCCATATATGTGAAAAACGGCATCCCATTTGAGTCAATTGATGTTTCAAAGTACTGCACTGAAAAGGTGTTTGAATGTTGTGCAAGTGTGGTTAAATTTAGTGGAGCTAAACTTCTAACTGTTTTTATTTATAGATCCCCAGACTCCGATTTCGCAACATTTATGCTAAAGCTAGAGGAGTTCTTGGTTCACTTTATAGGAAATACAAAAAGTTAGTTATATGTGGTGACTTCAGTATTAATTGTATAAGTGATTGTGCAAGGAAAAGGATGCTGGTAGACCTCCTTAATTCATATAATCTTATGCAAACAGTATTCTTTCCAACGAGAGTGCAAGGGAACAGTAGAACAATCCTAGACAACATTTTTGTTCATTCCTCATTACTAGAGGGGCATTCTGTTAGCAAAAAGGTGAATGGCCTTTCAGATAATGATGCACAAATTTTACCTCTAAAAGATTTTTGTCCTGCAACACATGTTAAATATAGTTATCAACTTTTTAGGAAAGCTGATCCATTTGCTGTAGAGACCATTGTGAACCTTATCAAGGAACGAGAGTGGCAAGATGTTTATAGTGCTGATACAGTAGACGAGAAATATAATGCTTTCCTCAAGACTTTTCTCGTTCTCTTTGAAAGTTGCTTTCCGTTAGAACGTTCAAAACAGGGTACTAGCACAAACAGGCAGCCTGGGTGGCTGACTAAAGGGATAAGAATATCCTGTAGAACAAAGCGGCAATTATACCAAAACGTTAGAAACAGTCAAAATCTAAATGCAGCAGCCCATTACAAACAGTATTGTAGGGTGCTTAAAAAAGTTATTAGGAAGGCAAAAAGTATGTGGTATGCAGATAGAATAGCTAAGTGTCAGGTTAAAATTAAAACCATATGGTCAGTCGTAAAGGAAGTGGCTGGTCTGCAGAGAGGTCGAGGATATAGTATCAGTGCGTAGTGGGGATGTCCGTATTAATGATAAGTCGCGTAATTGTACAGTATTTAATAATCACTTTCTGAATATAGCAGGTGAACTAAATAGAAACCTAGTCCCAACAGGGAATCATATAGCGCTCTTAGAAAAAAGTGTTCCGAGACTGTTACCTGAAATGCTCCTCCATGATACTGACAAGAGGGAGATTGAGTTAATAATTAAATCACTAAAGACCAAGAACTCTCATGGATATGACGGGGTATCTAGCAGAATACTTAAGTATTGTTCTATGTATGTTACCACAGTACTTAGCCATATCTGTAACTTTTCCTTTAGGAGTGGTCGGTTTCCTGACAGATTAAAGTACTCGGTAGTGAAGCCACTTTATAAAAAGGGAGACAGGGATAATGTTGACAATTTTAGATCTATTTTTATGCCATCGGTGTTTGCTAAAGTTATCGAGAAGGTTGTATATACAAGGTTACTGGAGCATTTAAATTCACATAATTTGCTGTCAAATGTTCAATTTGGTTTTATAAATGGTTTAACAACTGAAACTGGTATATTCTCTTTTCTCTGTAAGGTTTTGGACGGATTAAATAAAAGGTTGCGAACGCTAGGTGTTTTCTTTGATTTGACGAAGGCTTTTGAATGTGTTGACCACAAAATATTACTGCAGAAGTTGGACCAATATGGAGTAAGGGGAGTAGCTTACAATTGGTTCGCCTCTTACTTTAAGAACAGAAAACAGAAGGTAATTCTCCGTAATATTGAGAGAGGTAGTGATGTTTAGTCCCAATGGGGCACTGTTAAGTGGGGCGTTCCCCAAGCGTCGGTGCTGGGGCCACTGCTATTTCTTATTTATATAAATGATATGCCTTCTAGTATTACAGGTGATTCAAAAATATTTCTGTTTGCTGATGACACCACCTTGGTAGTGAGGATCTTGTGTGTAATATTGAAACAGTATGAAATAGTGTAGTTCATGAAATAAGTTCGTGGCTTGTGGAAAATAATTTGATGCTAAATCACAGTAAGACTCAGTTTTTACAAGCTCACAATTCAACAATAACCGACATTTTGATCAGACAGTATGGGTATATTATAAGCGAGACGGAACAGTTCAAGTTCCTAGGCGTTCGGATAGATAGTAAGCTGTTGTGGAAAGCCTATGTTCAGGATCTTGTTCAGAAACTAAATGCTGCTTTATTTACCATTGGAACAGCATCTGAAATAAGTGAAAGTTCAACACGAAAAGTAGTCTACTTCGCATATTTTCGTACGCTTATATCTTATGGTATTATTTTTTGGAGTAATTCTTCTGATTCAAAAAGGGCATTTGTGGTTCAAAAACGGGCTGTTCGAGCTATATGTGGTGTAAGTTCGAGAACCTTTTGTCGACCCCTATTTAATAGTCTGGGAATTCTGACATTGCCCTCATAGTATATATTTTCTTTAGTGTCGTTTGTTGTTAGCAATATTATCTTATTCCCAAGAGTTAGTAGCTTTCACTCAGTTAATACTAGGCAGAAATCAAATCTGCATATGGAATTCACTTCCTTGACTCTTGTGCAGAAAGGAGTGCAGTATTCTGCTGCATCCATTTTCAATAAACTACCACAATAACTCAAAAATCTTAGCAGTAGCCCAAACTCTTTTAAGTCTAAACTGAAGAGTTTCCTCATGGTTCACTCCTTCTATTCTGTCGAGGAGTTCCTGGAAGAGCTGAAAAATTAAGCGAATTCCAGTGTTACATTGTTGATTTTCTTTATTTAAAAAATGGTTCAAATGGCTCTGAGCACTATGAGACTTAACATCTGTGGTCATCAGTCCCCTAGAACTTAGAACTACTTAAACCTAACTAACCTAAGGACATCACACACATCCATGCCCGAGGCAGGATTCGAACCTGCGACCGCAGCGCTCACGCGGTTCCAGACTGAAGCGCCTAGAACCGCACGGCCACAACGGCCGGCCTTTATTTAAACTTACGACTTGTCGCCTGAATATTTTTCTTATATTTCATTTTATCTGTTTCGACTATCGTGTTATAATTTCATGTATTGGCTCGTTCCATGACCACAGAGACTTCTCCTTTATTTGGTCCCACGGAACAATAAATAAATAAATACAAACGGGATTAACGACGACTGAAGAGAATCGTTCGAAGTGACAGAAGTGCAACCATTTTGCAAATTGCTGCAGATTTCAGTGCTGGACCATCAACAAATGTCAGCATGCGAACCATTCAACGAAAAACATCGATATGGGCTTTCGGAGCCGAAGGTCCACTCGTGTACCATTGATGACAGCATGACACAAAGCTTTACGCCTCGTATTCTTACGGATTTATAGACAGCCCTGCAGGATTCATGGTGTCAATTCCCTCCAGCACTACTTCAGACATTAGTCGAGTCCATGCCACGCTGTGTTGCGACACTTCCGCGTTCTATTGGCGGGTTCCTATACGGTATTAGGCAGTTGTATCAGTTTCTTCGTCTGTTCATTGTATTTTAAAACCAGTCGACTGTATTGTGACACTGTACTCCTTCGCCATTTGCGCCTTTTCAGGAGTGTATTCGGTGCTGATTTCATGGATGACAATGAGCGACCACATCGAACTGCGCAGTTGGTGGAGCTCTTGAAACGAAAGGATATTCGGCGAATGGACTGGCCTGCTCATTCCCCCGATCTAAATTCCATCGTGCACGTTAGGGAGACGTACGCCCACGTGCAACAGCATCCATCCAGGAGATGTCAACCGCTCTGGTGGAGGAATGGAACGCCCCATTACAGGAACTTCTTATCAAGCTTGTAGACAACTTGAGAGCACGTTGGAGAGCGTGGATTGCCGCCCGTGGTGATACTTTAGTGCGGACGCCAGTTCTTATAGTTTCCACAATGAAATATTGTCTCAAAGCATGGTAGAAAACCCAAAGAGATTCTAGTCGTATGTAAAGTACACGAGTGGCAAAAAACAGTCAATACCGTCTCTGCGCGATAGCGATAGAAATGTTACCAATGATGGTGCCACTAAAGCGGAGTTACTAAATACAGTCTTCCCTAATTCCTTCACGAAAGAAGACCAAGTAAATATTCCAGAATTCGAAACCAGAACAGCTGTTATCATAAGTGACATAAAAGTAGATATCTTAGGTGTTGCGAAACAACTGAAATCATTTAAGAAAGGCAAGTCTTCCGGGCCAGGTTCCTTTCAGAGTATGCAGACACAATAGCGCCTTTCTTAGCAGTCCTATACAACCGCTCACTTGACGAAAGGTCTGTTCCTAAAGAATGAAAAGTAGCACAGGTCACACCAATATTCAAGAAAGGAAATAGGAGTAACCCATTGAATTACAAACCCACATCACTGACCTCAATTTGCAGTAGGATTTTGGAGCATATACTTTACTCGAAGATTATGAATCACCTTGAAGAGAATGACTTATTGATACATAACCAACACGGATTCAGAAAATATCTTTCTTGTGCAACACTGCTAGCTCTTTATTCCCATGAAGTAATGAGTGCTGTCGACAAGGTATTTCAGATCGATTCCATATTCCTAGATTTCCAGAAGGCTTTTGATACTGTTCATCACAAGCGACTATTAATCAAATTGAGTGCATATGGAGTATCGTCTCAGTTGTGTGACGATTCGTGATTTCCTCTCAGAGAGGTCACAGTTCGTAGTGACAGACGGTAAATCATCGGGTAGAACAGAAATGATATCTGGCGTTCCGCAAGGTAGTGTCATAGGCCCTCTGCTGTTCCTGATTTGTATAAATGATCTATGTGATAATCTGAGCAGCCCCCTTAGATTGCTTGCAGATGACGTTGTAATTTACAATCTAGTAAAATAATCAGACGATCAATTCCAATTACAAAATGATCTAGAGAGAATTTCTGTATGGTGCAAAAAGTGGCAATTAGCACTAAACAAAGAAAAGTGCGAGGTCATTCACATGGGTACTAAAAGAAATCCGATAAATTTTGGGTATACGATAAATCGCACAAATCTAAGGGCTGTCAATTCGACTAAATACCTAGGAATTACAATTATGAGCAACTTAAATTGGAAATACCACGTAGATAATATTGTGGGGAAGGCGAAACAAAGACTGCGCTTTGTTGGCAGAACACTTAAAAGATGCGACAAACCCACTAAAGAGACAGCCTACATTACGCTTGTCCGTCCTCTGCTGCAATATTGCTGCGTGGTATGGGATCCTTACCAGGTAGGATTGACGGAGGACATCGAGAAAGGGCAAAGAAGGGCAGCTCGTTTCGTGTTATCGCGCAGTAGGAGTGAGAGCGTCAATGATATGATATGCGAATTGGGGTGGCAGTCACTGAAACAAAGGCAGTCTTCTTTGTGGCGAGACCTATTTACGAAATTTCAATCACCAACTTTGTCTTCCGAATTCGTAAATACACTCCTGGAAATGGAAAAAAGAACACATTGACACCGGTGTGTCAGACCCACCATACTTGCTCCGGACACTGCGAGAGGGCTGTACAAGCAATGATCACACGCACGGCACAGCGGACACACCAGGAACCGCGGTGTTGGCCGTCGAATGGCGCTAGCTGCGCAGCATTTGTGCACCGCCGCCGTCAGTGTCAGCCAGTTTGCCGTGGCATACGGAGCTCCATCGCAGTCTTTAACACTGGTAGCATGCCGCGACAGCGTGGACGTGAACCGTATGTGCAGTTGACGGACTTTGAGCGAGGGCGTATAGTGGACATGCGGGAGGCCGGGTGGACGTACCGCCGAATTGCTCAACACGTGGGGCGTGAGGTCTCCACAGTGGTCGGCGGAAGGTGCACGTGCCCGTCGACCTGTGACCGGACCGCAGCGACGCACGGATGCACGCCAAGACCGTAGGATCCTACGCAGTGCCGTAGGGGACCGCACCGCCACTTTCCAGCAAATTAGGGACACAGTTGCTCCTGGGGTATCGGCGAGGACCATTCGCAACCGTCTCCATGAAGCTGGGCTACGGTCCCGCACACCGTTAGGCCGTCTTCCGCTCACGACCCAACATCGTGCAGCCCGCCTCCAGTGGTGTCGCGACAGGCGTGAATGGAGGGACGAATGGAGACGTGTCGTCTTCAGCGATGAGAGTCGCTTCTGCCTTGGTGCCAATGATGGTCGTATGCGTGTTTGGCGCCGTGCAGGTGAGCGCCACAATCAGGACTGCATACGACCGAGGCACACAGGGCCAACACCCGGCATCATGGTGTGGGGAGCGATCTCCTACACTGGCCGTACACCACTGGTGATCGTCGAGGGGACACTGAATAGTGCACGGTACATCCAAACCGTCATCGAACCCATCGTTCTACCATTCCTAGACCGGCAAGGGAACTTGCTGTTCCAACAGGACAATGCACGTCCGCATGTATCCCGTGCCACCCAACGTGCTCTAGAAGGTGTAAGTCAACTACCCTGGCCAGCAAGATCTCCGGATCTGTCCCCCATTGAGCATGTTTGGGACTGGATGAAGCGTCGTCTCACGCGGTCTGCACGTCCAGCACGAACGCTGGTCCTACTGAGGCGCCAGGTGGAAATGGCATGGCAAGCCGTTCCACAGGACTACATCCAGCATCTCTACGATCGTCTCCATGGGAGAATAGCAGCCTGCATTGCTGCGAAAGGTGGATATACACTGTACTAGTGCCGACATTGTGCATGCTCTGTTGCCTGTGTCTATGTGCCTGTGGTTCTGTTAGTGTGATCATGTGATGTATCTGACCCCAGGAATGTGTCAATAAAGTTTCCCCTTCCTGGGACAATGAATTCACGGTGTTCTTATTTCAATTTCCAGGAGTGTATTTTGTTGACACCCACCTACGTAGGGAGAAATGATCATCATAATAAAATAAGAGAAATCAGAGCTCGAACGGAAAGATTTAGGTGTTCCGTTTTCCCATGCGCCATTCGAGAGTGCAATGGAAGAGAAACAGTGTGACAATGGTTCGATGAATCCTCTGCCAGGCACATCCATGACCGAGGCGGTTCGAGACTGAAGCGCCTAGAACCGCTCAGCCACAGCGGCCGGCCCGTAATTATCCATCTGTATTATGAAAATATAGCCACTGTGAGTAACTGTCATTGCTCTTTTAAAAATTTCACACATTGATTTGTATTCTTCACAGATAAACCTGAAAATACGTCTACACTGACGTGAAACCGGTAGTTGGGGGTACAGCACCTTCATACAGCTATTTGCCTTTTGGAACATCTAATCATTCTTTACTTTTTCATTGTTCCAATTTTTATGATAATCTGAATGGTTATTGAGGGTTGCATGTTGTTATTGTTTTTCACAACGTCTCTCAGCTGTGGTCGCCCTCTCCAGAAAAATTGTTTGTATCAAAGAAAATATACTGATTCCAGGATTATGAATATTTGGTGAATCACTAACTATGAAATAAAATAAAACATCTACACTTTCAACTCTCTTTATTTTCAGCTCTTCAAATATCAAGTTGACGAAATTTAACAACCATTTGCTCCTTTGAGCTACAAGTCCCAATCAAACACGTCTGCTTTCTACATGACTTGACTCCATCACACATTTCCTTCCAAGTGCCAACAAGGAGGAGGACAAAGATAAAATTTGAGGCAAAAAGATTTAAATGATTTACGCCGTTATCAAAGAGATTGTTCCAATTAACTGATACATATTTAGCAAAACTTTGTAAAAATAAGTATACCGATTTTCATATTAAACCTTCAAAATTGTCCTAATCACTTAAAATATTTGTAGTTATGCATGAAATAATGAATTTTAATGAACATAGCTTCATATATACTTTTATACAGTCAAGCGCCAAAGAAACTGAAATGGGCAAAATGGTTCAAATGGCTCTGAGCACTATGGGACTTAACAACTGGGGTCATCAGTCCCCTAGAACTTAGAACTACTTAAACCTAACTAACCTAAGGACATCGCACACATCCATGCCCGAGTCAGGATTCGAACCTGCGACAGCAGAAGTCGCGTGGTTCCGGACTGAAGCGCCTAGAACCCGTCGGCTACCGCGTCCAGCCTGAAATAGGCATGCGTATTCAAATACATAGATATATAAACAGGCACAATACGGCACTGCGGTCGGCAGCGCCTATATAAGACAACAAATGTCTGGCGCAGTTGTAGATCGGTTACTGCTGCTACAATGGGAGGTTATCAAGATTTAAATGAGTATGAACGTGGTGTTATAGTCGCCGCATGCGCGATGGGACACGTCATATCTGAAGTAGGAATGTAACTGGGATTTTCCAGTACGACCATTTTACGAGTAACCCGTAAATATCAGGACTCCGGTAAAACTTCAAATCTCCGAAATCGCTGCGGCCGGAAAAAGGTCCTGCAAGAATGGGACCAACGACGACTGAAGAGAATCGCTCAGCGTGACTGAAGTGCAACCCTTCCGCAAACTGTTGCAGATTTTAATGCTGGGCCATCAACAAGCGCCAGCGTGCCAACCATTCAGCGAAACATCATCTATATGGGCTTTCGGAACCGAAGTCCGCTCGTGTACCCTTGATGACTGCACGACACAAAGCTTTATGCCTCGCCTGTGCCCGACAACACCAACATTGGACTGTTGATGACTGGAAATATGGTCGGGTGAAGTATATGGTAAGGTCTTATGGGACCAAACTGCTGAGGTCATCGGTCCCTAAGCTTACACACTACTTAATCTAAATTAAACTAACTTACGCTAAGGACGATACAAACAACCATGCCCGAGGGAGGACTGGAACTTCCGACCTGGGAGAGCCGCGCTGACCGTTACAACACGCCCTAGACCACGAGGCTACATCGCGCGGCCCTGGTCGGACGAGTCTCATTTCAAATTGCATCGCGCGGATAGACATGGATGTGGAGACAACCTCATGAATCTATGGGTCTTGCATGTCAGCAGGGGACCATTCAAGGTGGTGGAGGCTCTGTAATAGTGTGGTGCGCCTGCAGCTGGAGTGATATGGGACCCCTGATACGTCTAGATACGACTCTGGCAGATGGCACGTACGTAAGCATCGTGTCTGATCACCTGCATGCCGTCATGTATATTGTGTATTCCGACGGATTTCGGCAATTCCAGCAGGACAATGCGACACACCACACGTCCAGCATTGCTGCAGAGTGGCTCCAGGAACAGTGTTTTGAGTTTCAATACTTCCGCTGGCCACCAAACTCCACAGAAATAAACATTATTGAGCATATCTGGGATGCCTCGCAACGCATTGTTCAGAAGAGATCTCCGCCCCCCCCCCCCCCCCCCCGTACTCTTAAGCATTCATGGACAGCCCTGCAGGATTGATGGTGTCAGTTCCCCTAGCATTACTGCAGGCACTAGTCGAGTCCATGCCACGTCATGTTGCGGCACCTCTGCGTGCTCGTGGGGGCCCTACACGATACTAGGCAGGTGTACCAGTTTCTTTGGCTTTTCAGTGTACTTATAAATGAAATTATCGATACCCGGCGGCATCAGACTCGACTACATGGCAATATTCAGTGAATATTACGCAAGGACGTGCGTTGCAGGAGAGGAAAGGTCAGCACCAGTGGTCGTTTGTAGCTGCGTCGAGGCCTGTCGCCTTGTCGGCGCGAAACTGAGCAAAGTCCGCGCTATCTTCGGGCGTGCCAGGGGCGCGACCCAAGGCAAACTCTGGCCGAGCCGCCTTCCCGGCTCTCTTCCCCTGCTGATCACGGACGCTTCCTGTTCTGGGTGAATACGGGCCACCTATGCCGTCACTAGCTAAATACTCATTCTGCCGCAAGCCCGATTTGTACGAGCGACTTTCTGCTCAAAGTCGACTACTGGTGGTAGGTACGTGTCACGTGTATGCGTGTAAATCATCAGCCAATCACGTCGTTAGTGGGAGTGTGACGTCAATGATCAATTGACTGTGTCTTGTGTGATATCTTTTGTCCGTATAGTGGCTGACGTACTGTACACGACATTGCCCAGATATTCATTTTGCCAGTTTTCTATTAGAAACGGAAACAAAAAACGGACTGTGTTCGTAGTGTAATGTCAAAAAAAAAAAAAAAAATTCATTTCCGTGTATTCGTGAAAACATCTTTGCAAACAGTCATACAAAAGAAAATGCATAATGTGCAAATATAGTTTTGCTACAGCATTTGCTCTTCGCATTTGAAATCTGTCAAAAGAGCTGCCGTGTGTCAGGCAAGTCCTTAAGCTGACTTGACAGTAGGAGTGCCTAAGCAGTAGAGAATAAATCTCTTTATGCAGATTGAAGCGGCAAATGTGGATTGAAACCCTGGTCTCTTGCTCAGTAGGCGCAGTGAGCCCTTGCACAGAGGCTTTGCACAACTGCACGAACTACCCCAGCACAATGCCTGCCTAGAGCTTTATGCCCGGCCGGCCGGCCGCACGGTCTGATGCGCTGCTTCCCGAGCGGTAGGGCGTGCCGGTCCCCGGCTCGAATCCGCCCGGCGGATTAGTGGCGAGTTTCGGTGTACCGGCCAGCCTGTGGATAGTTTTCAAGGCGGTTTTGCATCTACCTCGGCGCATGCGGTCTGCTTCCCCTTATCCCGCCTCAGTTACCATACGTCTCCACGTACGTGTACACCGTAATAATTCTACCACGCAAACACTGGGGCTATACTCGTCTGGTATGAGATATTCCCGAGGAAAGGGGGGGGGGGAGGGGGGTAGGGCGGGTGTCCACTGGGGTCGAACAACACAGTAACCCTGGATTCAGTGTGGGACGGCGATGAGGTGGGTGGACTGCTGTGACCTGTTGTGGGTTTGTGAACCACTGAGGGCTATGGCGGGACGAAGCCGCCCCGTCGTTTCTAGGTCCCCGGTTCAGTACACAATACACACCCTAGCACGCCTCCCTACTGATGCAAAATCCCACTCACGCATCTTCCGCATGCTATTCGCCCTAGACTCGAACAGCGTTGCAGAGTGTCTCCAAGTGTATTGGAATAGCACTTCATCATCGGAATATTAAAACTTAATGCGTGATGCGGCATGTTTTCGTTCATCTCAGTGTTCACGACACAACATCTCTTGAACAATGTGTCATACAATGATATGCAGAGCGATTTTAAAAAGAGTGCGACTCAAGCTGCGTCGGAGAGAGATGGAGGGGATAGCGTCAGTTACGTTTGGCATGAAATAGCATTTAGTCATAATGCAGCACTGGACCCCACAGCATCGTGCGTACGCTGTCAAAACATTTTATCAAAACGGTAGTTCGTACCAGTTAGCACGCCGTGCATTCCGCAACCACTTCTTCAACATCAATCGGAATCGGCCGGTGCCATCTGCCTGTGCGATTAAAAAGTGGGTTCAGAACTTTGAGGAAACGGCGTCAACGACAAAGAAGGAGGAGACCAAAAACTGTGGGCACACCTGAAAACATCGAACGTTAAAAGTTGTCATTGAGAGAAGCCCTCGTCGCTCAGGTCGCCGGCACAGCGCTACACTTCGGATTCCAAACAGAACGGTAAGAAGAATTTAACATACTATTTGCACTTTCACCCCTACAAAATCCTAATGGTCCAGGCCCTTAAGGAAACAGATTATGTGAGCCGAAACCGGTTCTGCTTAGAATTTTTCGACATGATTAATCAGGACGAAGACACTGTAAACCGTTTGTGGATGAGTGATGAAGCTCACTTCCATCTCTCCGGTTATGTGAACAAGCAGAACTTTATATTTTGTAGTGATGTAAATCCTAGAGAATTGCATCAGCAACCATTGCACTCCGGAAAAAGTTAATGTGTGGTGCTCCATGTCTTCATTAGGGATCATCGAGCCATACTTTTTTGAAGGTGGCCTTGCCAATGCTGTAACAGTGACTTCGCAAAGATACGTAGACACGTTACAAAACTTTTTTACTCCACAACTTGCACACTACGAAGTGAACAATGAGATGTTTTTCCAATAAGACGGAGCAACGTCCCACATTGCTCGTGTAAGCATGAATATCGTCAATTCCAAATCATGTGATCTCCCGAAATGGGGATATTCCATGGACGTCTCGTTCACCGGACCTCACAACATGTGACTTTTTCTTGTTGGGTTATATGAAAAGCCAAGTTCACCAAGATAACACTCCTCGAACAATTGAAGCTCTGAAAGAGCGGATCCGGCAGGAAGTTGTTCAAATCCCACTGGCGATGCTGCGCAATGTGGTGGGTCACTTCAAGGTCCGGCTGGAGGAATGTGTGCGTCTAAAGGGCCATCTTACCGGAGTTATCTTCGTAAAATAACCGATGTTTTATTATTGCAGAAAATTCTTTTTCATGTGTTCTAGGATTATGAAGTAAAAACATTTAACGAAATGTTTTAACTTAACAGCCTCTTAAAGATCGCTCTTTATTACGCCTCACCCTGTTTGTGTAGGCATGTCCAGCGGCAAATGTGCATAATTTCTGCGAAATATGTTATGAATAGAGTTAGTAGCAGAGAAGCAATAGGCCGGCCGTTGTGGCCGAGCGGTTCTAGGCTCTTCAGTCCGGAAGCGCGCTGCTGCTGCGGTCGCTGGTTCGAATCCTGCCTCGGGCATGGATGTGCGTAATGTCCTTAGTTTAGTTAGGTTTAAGTAGTTCTAAGTTCTAGGGGACTGATGGCTTCAGATGTTAAGTCCCATAGTGCTCAGAGCCATTTGAACCATTTAGAGAACCAATAAACTTAAACGTCATGCAAGATGCGGCAGATTTTCACGTATTTCATTGTTTATGACGTCATATCTCATGAACTATGACAGGTAGGTGGCGCTTATCCCCACTGCAATTGTTATCTGACAGTAAGGGATGTGTTTACCAAGTTTGGTTGAAATCGGTCCCTTGGTCTACAAGGAGATGTGGAACATACGTACACACATCCATTTTTATAATATGTATGGATGAAGCATTTATCTTGCCCAGGTATACTGCAGCCCGTAGAAAGCTACCAGTTCATACTTTTTAACGATGTCTTTATGTCCCGTTTAGTAGTTCATGCGTTTTCCAACGGTGTAAATAACACTAGTTTCGAGTTCACCAAGTATCTTATTCTCGACTGGGTAAAACTTTTCGTAGCTGTGTATTTATTTTACATATTGTTCAGAATGGTTCAACTGGCTCTGAGCACTATGGGACTTAACAACTGAGGTCATCAGTCCCCTAGACTTAGAGCTACTTAAACCTAACTAACCTAAGGACATCACACACATCCATGCCCGAGACAGGATTCGAACCTGCGACCGTAGCAGTCGCGCGGTTCCAAACTGAAGCGCCTAGAACCGCTCGGCCACAAAGTTACATATTGTCAAACATTTGTAAAAGTGAAGGTGCTTTAGTGGTACGCCGATGTTAGACAATACAGCCTACATATTTCGGAGTTCACACAATTTATTCCTAGTATGGAAGCACATCAGAAGAGTAACGCAAGATTACGAAAAAACATTAATAGACGGCAAAGTAGAAATTAACGTCGTATATAAGGGCTCAGCTTCTTACGCTCTTCTTACGTGCAGCCAATGTGGTGACTCAGTGGTTAAGCCACTGGTGTCGCATTTGAAGCTCAAATCTCCCTTGGATCACACATTTATATTTTCCATTGTGTCCACGTACTGGTTAAGACGAATGCTGAGATGATTTCTTTTTAAAGAACACAACCGATTTGATTCCACATCCTTGTTAGAAACGAGCTTGGGCTTCTTATCTCGTAGCCTCGTTGCTGATGGATCGTTAAAGCGTAATCTTCCTCCCTCTTCCGTCTGCGGGCTCTTAACTCGGCTGCTTACATCTGGCTATAAGGTCGTTTGTAAATCTTTCCTTGAACTAGTCATAAGCAGAGCTAATCACTAGCTACAACAAACAAAAGAGGTTATGAAAATGCTCTGATAACACTACTTATTCGATCGGTACAGAATCATAAAAAATAATGATGAAAAGAGACTTCCCTATCTTGTGTTTTGTTTCTATACACATATCAAAATAAGACGCAGTTCCGTGACCTAGCAACAGAAACCTAATTTTCGGCAAGTTAATACTATTAACTAAACAAGCTGAGTGACTTCATGGCCGTTCCTTATCTTTCGAGGTCAGCGGACGTTGCGTCGTCACACATTGCGACACTTTCCCAATGAAAACCATGAAACTCATGAAGTTTTTGCATCATTCAGAAGCAAAGGGACAAATGACGGAAAACAACAAGCTCATAAACTTCCGCCAACACCCACATTTGTAACATCACTGAAATACCAGAAGATTGGAAAATAGCGCTTATTCACTCGTTACACACACACAAAAAAAGAAGGATGACAAAATTGATGCCGGAAATTACAGAAGGATATCTGTTCTCCCAATGACGTACAAAATCATGTCAAAAGTTTTGCATAATAGATTACCAACTTAAAGCGTACACCAAAATATGTGTGATCAAAATATGGAAAAATAAAAAAGTTTCAGAATTTAAATACTTGAAGAAATATCCAGCCAAACACTCTAGACAAAGCAGCTAACATAAATAGAGCCCCAAAAATGGAAGGAACACACACGATTAAAAAATCTTTGTCTATTAATACGAAACTGAGGCACTACAATATGATGATTGAAACTAGGTCTAATTTTATGCGTCAGAATGCCTCACCATAAACACAGTCAAACTGTTAAATAATTTGGAGAAGGAATGAACAAGAATAATTCGAGAACTTTTGCTCCAAACTATGAAAATGGGGCTTGGAACCTGAGAAGCAACAAGAAGTATGAGAAACTGAGAATCTACGAGGGATAATCGCAAAGTAAGGAACGATCGGTGGCGAAATGGAAACCACAGTGAAGATGAGATGAAGCTTTGCACAGATGTGTAGGGCAGTATCTATAGTATACCTACAGAGAGCTTCACGTCGCTCAGTTCCGAGCTCACAGTTAGCGCGTAAAAATGTCTAAAAAATAGTGTCTCCTGCCAAGTGTGGGTGCCTGCCGAGAGATTTCGCCTGATTTCATGCAATCACTTTCGTGTAGTTCCTTATTCATGAGTAGCCGCGCGGTCTTGAGCGTCTTGCCACGGTTCGCGCGGCTTCCCCCGTCGGGGGTTCGAGTCCTCCCTCGGACATGGGTGTGTGTGTGTGTGTTGTACTTAGCGTAAATTAGATTAAGTTAGATCAAGGGCGGATGTAACAGAAAATGTAAACATTTATTTAAAAAGTCATTACAGCCATATTTATTAATGTACAAATCTAAAATTTTGCTTGTGTAAAACAATAGAGCCGTGTCTTAACGGAAAAATATAATAAAATATGCAGGATTAATATTTTGCCAGTAATTTTAATTTTTAATTTTTTATGGTCTTTTATATAAAGCATAGCTCAAAATCTAATCATGCAATTAATCTGAAAATTTTATTGTAGTGTCCTGAGAAGGTTATAAGAGCACTGAACTACAGTTATTAATTTATGGTACAAACTGTATCATTAACAGAGTTTTTAATTTTATACATCAAAAATTAACTTTTTTTCTACATACAATCATCTAAAAGTTAGAATGTAATTGTAGCATCTCGTATTTTTAGTTCCAGGGAGACAGCAACACGTTGTAAACAGTTCCTGAAAATTTGATAGCATTAGCGCATAATATACTTCTTGAGAAAAGTCTTTTAATAACATAAAAAATGAGGTTCAAAGATTTTCTTCTCATACTTTCACATGTAATAAGCTTACCTCAATTTTAAAATTCTCCATACTGATACTCCTCATCCTCCAGGTTTCTCTTCTCTCCTCTTCGAATCTGCCTGGCCTGTATTTGCAGGTAAGACACTGATCTGTTAGCTTTCTTGGCCCTGCTCTCGTCGATGGTGTAAAATGCTTTAGTTGTAAACACACCGGGATCTGTACCAGCTCTCTTCATTGCTTCAGTTCTGTCATTATTTCCGTTATTGTAACATAGACACCTATTCTGAGTACTTCATGTCCACAGAATGTCCTTTTCGAGCATCTAGTCCAAATTAAATTACTGAGGCTTTCGTTTGCATTTTGTGTCTTTACGTGAAGACACTTGCTCAATAAATCAGGGTTTGCAAGAAACCGGAACGTGGGCTTAACTGCATTCGCAGCAGGTTCTGGTAATGAGTGTTCATATGAATACGTCTCATATCTGTTGTTGAACTTACACCAATCGTCTTTCGGACACAGATTGTGCATTCGTGTTTGGTCAGTGGATAGTTTTTGGAAAAAAAACTGCCCACACAGCACGCCTCATTGCCTCTAAATTATGTGTGTTTTCCTGATAGCTTTCCCAGAAAACAACTGAAGAGATCAATTCCTTTCAGAGTAAGCCTGCATTTTCCTCCTAGAGTTTTTCCATCCTCAGGTACTTCACCTTTCTTCTCTTTCAGCAAGCGACGAAGCCTACCACCAAGCCTCTTTTGGATGTGACCAACACATTCCAACTTTTCTATTGTTGTGTTGTACGGATTTTTATCTGTTACAGCTTTGAACGAAGAGGAGTCCTCATCAACAAGGTATTTAGTATATCTAACACCATACTCAGATCTGGAGAACATCCTCATAATGGCAGCAGCCTCCATGGCCCCACTTGAGCCACTATAATTTTTAGAGAATGCTACTGCAAGCTTTTCTTGTCGCAGTTTCTGTCTTCATTGCTGGACATTTTCCTTGTAGCACACTGGTGGCAGTATTTAGACATAATTTCTACATCTAAAACTTTGCCCGAGCCAATACCAATAACAGATGCAACTCCATACAGAGATGTGTGACCCCTTTCCATCCATGTCCCATCTACAGACACACACAGGTCAGTAACATTTGTAAGAGATTCGCTGTCATGAATATCTACCCCAGGATCCATTTCTTTTTCGTTTATTTCCACTAATTCCTCCACTGTTTTCTTCATAGAAACTGGCAGTATCGCATACAGCATAAGATATTTCTTTATTTATATTTTCAAACCTTGCACAGGGTGGAGGCATGTTCAGAAAACCACACAATAAATTACCTCCTTCCCTGCCCTGTCCAAGGCATCTCAGAGCATATGCTAACCTATAATTGCTTTCATAGGTACCAGTGTCAGTTTCTTTGGAGGAGGAATATGAAAATTCATAGCCACACGAATTACAAATTAATTTAAAATCACAAGATATTTCCACTCTTCTTTATTTGACGACAATCATGCATTCCATATTTTTACAGCTAACATGTGAACATGAAAACTTTATAACCTGGCAGAGAAGCTCTAAATCATTAAGTCTGAATCCAGTGAAATCCATATCAACACAATTCACGTACTTGTACAATTCTCCTGTCCCAAGTTTCGACGCTGAAGCTGAGAGCTTATGTTCTTCATTTCGAGCTGCTTCCTCTTTTTTGTTGGTAAGCCGATTTCCATGAAACCTCCGTTTCCTAAACACAGTTCTTCCACCACCCATTATGCATAAATCTTGACTTCCACGTAAAGGTTTGCAAATTCACCCTTCCATCTACTAATATGTGTTAGTATTGTCAAAACGTAAATAAACCATACGCAAGATAGTTTTCAGGCAATGATATAGATGTCAGCCAGAGATATAGATGTCAGCCAAAGATATTGAAACAAAATACGAGTAGCCTTCACACTGACAAAAATTCCGCTGAAGCAAGCAGTTTCCCAAATGTCGGAAGATGTGGGAGTAGCCGCCAGTTCAGAGTTAATCAGTTCAACAATTTAAAGGCATTTCTAAAGCTGCTATCACTGTAACATTCACACACAACATAGATGAAACTGTGTAGATCAGGAACATAATATTTTTGAAAAATCGATTTTTTGGACCAAAATCCATCACACCCCCCTTAAGCATTGTGTAATACTAGGGATCGTTGACCTCAGCAGTTTGGTTCCATAGGAACTTACCACCACCACCACCTTATTGATGACACTTCTTGGCCGCACACTGCAGGGGCAATGAGGTGACTCCTGCACAGTTTACGATGGGAAGTGTATGATCACCGATCATACAGTCCAGACTTGGCTCCCTCTGATTTTCATCTTTGCTCAAATGAACCGCTGGCTGTGAAGGCAACATTTTGGCAAAGACAATAAGCTGCAATCCCACGTAGAAAGTTGTCAGAAAGCACATGAAGCTGCCTTGTGTGGCGAGGGTATTTGAAAATTGGTAAACGCTGCGACAGGTGTCTAAGTCGGAGCGGCGACTGTATAAAGAAGTATCTGGAAGGTGTAGTGAACTGTTGCCAAGTAAAACAGTTTTGATTTTCACTGTGGTTTCCTTTTCACGACCGATCGTTTCTCAATTTCCGAATATTCCTCGTAATAGATACAATGATAAAGCGAAGGATTACATTTTATGCTCAT
Organism: Schistocerca piceifrons; assembly: GCF_021461385.2. Lineage (NCBI taxonomy): Eukaryota > Metazoa > Arthropoda > Insecta > Orthoptera > Acrididae > Schistocerca > Schistocerca piceifrons. Next base: position 312,903,686 of record NC_060139.1, on the reverse strand, counting down.
TGGAAAAGATTGAATAACAGCCGCGCGGGTTAGCCGCGCGGTCAGGGGCGCCTTGTCACGGTCCGCGCAGTTTCCCCCGTCGGAGGTTCGAGTCCTGCCTCGGGCACGGGTGTGTGTCGTCCTTAGCGTAAGTTAGTTTAAGTTAGAATAAGCAGTGCGTAAGCTTAGGGACCGATGATCTCAGCAGTTTGGTCCCATAAGACCTTACCACAAATTTCCAATTATCCAAACACTGATAAAAATATTCTACTTCTTTTACAAAAGTCCAAAAAGCCAAATTTCATGGTTTAAGTCATGAAAGTTCTACAGTAGATGGGAGTAACACACAAACACGTAGGAAACAAACACGAATTTTAAAAAAAGGAAAAGGTTATGCTGTCATAAATTAGTTGTTTCACGTGGTTCTAAGGTGGTCAAATTCAAGGAACAATAATAGTTGATTGTTTTCTACTACTGCTTTCCTGAAGAATAAATATGCACGTTCTTCACGTACAGGAACTTAGGAAGTTAAAGAAACGCATAAATACTACTCCATGCGAGTGTTTTATCTGAGGACGTCAAGAGGCAATGATTTATCACCTTCACTACTGTCATCATTACTAGTCATTTGACGTCTACTGCTGGACAAAGACTTTCGCTGAATTTGTTCCAAATAGAGAGGTCGCGCAATGGGTTTACCGCAATTTTCTTAAATTACTTAATGGAAATGCCGAGATGGTTGCTTTGAAGATGACACGGACGAATTTCTTCTCCATCCTTTCCAACCCGAGTGTGTGGTTCTTTCCTAATCAGCTCCTCGTTGGCCTGACGATGGACTCCAACCTCCCTTTCTCGACCCTTCCCTGCATTACGGTCTTCAACCATAAGCATCCATGTTGACCCAGATCATTTTGTAATGCCGTTTACCCACTTCCCATTACGTCGTCTTCTCGGTCTTCTCTTATTTCTTGGAATCCAACGAACAGTTTCCTTCGTCCACCTTCTCCAATCTCATGGCTATATGCCCTGTTCATCTGTACCTGATTCCCATTACAGTGACAATTATGTCTTCTTCTACAGTTTGTACCTGTAGTAAATTAGCAGTTGTAGAAATAGTATGATCGGCTGACTCTAGACCATCCATTTCTGTTCATAGTTAACACTTCTGGTTTAGCTAAGTGGTTTATAATACATTAATGATTATGAAAAGGATAGATCGCTACTCACCATATAGTGGAGACAGGTACAACAAAAAGATGCAAAACAAGTAAGCTTGTGAATTAAACAACACACACATACACTCACGCATATGCAACTTATACACACATCGTGCGAGTTGGCGTACCGTGTGTGTGTTTCTATGAGCGACTCCACGGTCACACATTGTTGGCTCTGAGCACTATGTGACTTAACATCTGAGGTCATCAGTCCCCTAGTACTTAGAACTACTTAAACCTAACTAACCTAAGAACATTACACACACATCCATGCCCGAGGCAGGATTCGAACCTGCGACCGTAGCGGCCTCGCGGTTCCAGACTGAAGCGCCTAGAACCGCACGGCCACACCGGCCGGCGGCCACACATGCACTCACAACACCCAACGTTGGATATTATGAGTATATGTGTGTTAGAAGTTACCAACGTCTAAAGTGCCACTACTTTATCAAAGACGTAATATGGAAACATTGGTGAGTAATGTACAGTTAGTGGGTGAAAGAAGAAATATTTTTGTATAAAAATGTTATAAATTTAATGGATAAATGTAATGGAAAACGATATCGATACACCAGCTTTACTGATCTCCAGCATTGAGCATGGAAACACGTACCTGAATGTACACCACCTGAAGATGGCCACAAGCCCAAAACCGGTCTTGTATGAAAAAAAATCACATTTTATTGTGACTGGTAGTGATTATTATTCTAACGCTATCGTGGGCGTTTGCTGCTGTTTTTATTGTTATCGACTGTACGACTGCAAGTTCTTGCGGAACATCGACCTTGTCTGCAGCCAAGCGTTTGCTGTGCATATGGGCAACGCCTCTATGGGACCACGGTCTGTTAACGACCTCTGTTTTTTGAAGTCAAATCCTGGCCTTACTATTTTCGCCTTTCTTCAGTTTTTACAAGAGTTTTGCTTTATTGTTGTTTGAGTCACTGACCTTACGGCTGGTTCGATACAGTTCCCGAATCCTGTCGCTTGTCATTTAATCTCTGGATCAAGTACAAATGCTGTATACCACTTTCCCTCATATGTTCTTACCTGAGCCTGACCCTGCGATTCTTTCCAACCACTATTCCTTCAGTTACAATTTCAGTAAAGACACGCGTCGTAATAAACGCCTAACCAAACTATTTCTTCGAACCACTGTGTTGCTCGTGAGGCAATGTGTCTCACAGACTCGTTGGGTGTCGTTTTCGTTCTTTACTTTATCTGGTCTTCAACAGTCTCCTGAAAAAGACCAATTCAAAAGTTTTTGTCGAATTTTGTTTTATGGGTTCTGGCCGTGGTCGACGACGTTTCATTTCTTAATGCTGGATACATCATCAGAGGCTATAAAGACTCAGTTAACAGTTTTAAACTGAAACAAACTCAACTACTGCACAGTTCATCTGCATCTATACATCTAAATGACTTCTCTGAAACTTACACGTAAATGTCTGGCAGTGAGTTCATCGAACCATCTTTAGACCATTTCTCTACCATTACACTCGCGAACAGCGCACTGGGATAACTACACTGAGAAGCAATTTAGCCCGTGTCTAATGACAGAGGACAGAGTTAAGAAGAACATGGAAACCGTACATTTCTTATGAATATCTGGAGAAAGCTTTTGATAAAGTAGAGTGGAGTAAGGTGTTTTCCATTCTTGGGCATATACTATCAGCTATAGGGACAGAAAGATAATTCATTCTCTTTATGCAATGCAGACTCGTGGAAGGGATGAAAATCAGGAATTGAAAGTTATCACCACTGACATGTAAGAGGCGATGATGAGGGAAGTAAAGGATTACCTCGAAGGGGGAGCCGTCTATCAGGAACTCTGCATGGTACGTTTCGCTGATGACGCAACATTATTTGAGGAAAGTCCGCCCCGGTAGCTGAGTGGTCAGCGTGACAGACTGTCAATCCAAAGGGCCCGGGTTCGATTCCCGGCTGGGTCGGAAATTTTCTCCGCTCAGGGACTGGGTGTTGTGTTGTCCTAACCATCATCATTTCATCCCCATCGACACGCAGGTCGCCGAAGTGGCGTCAAATCGAAAGACCTGCACCAGGCGAACTGTCTACCCGACGGGAGGCCCTAGCCACACGACATTTCCATTTGAGGAAAGTAAACAGGATGGAGCCGGGTGCCTAATGAAATATATGTGCGCTATTTCATGCATATAATGTGCACATAAATAAGATCTAAAATAATAGTGTGCGCAGCAAGTGGACATGGCGGTTGCCTAAATGTTTAACGTCGACAGGAGAACTTTTGAAGAGGTGGACGTATTTTGATCCTCGGAAGAAGCACATATAAAGAAGGAAGATGAAAGAAAGACATAATAGCAAGGGAAACGGGCTTACTACAAAAGAGACGAGGCTTACTCTAAAAAGAGACATTTACTAGTACTAAAAAGTATAAACTTGAGACAAGAACATGATTCATTTGTGTCTGTAGCGAATCTCTAAAGGGGTGCAAAATGTTGAGAATGAACAAAGCAGAAATGAAATGATTGGAGCCTTTGAATTGGAGGCCTTCACTTCGTTATTGGCGTCCTCGTGGAATTTTGTTTTGTAAGCGTTAGGTCGTGGCCCAAGGTGTCCTTTTGTGTCCAACGTTTCGCCCCCTAATACTGGAGATATCATCAGAGGCTATAAAGACACTGATAACAGTTTCAAACTTAATCAAGTTCAACAAGCCGATATCAACTGTTTCGATGACGGCGCCACTAAAACAGAGTTACCAAACTCTGTTTCCGAAATTCCTTCGCCAAAGAAGTCGAAGTAAATATACCAGAATTCTAATCAACATCAGCTGCAAACATAAGAAACCTGGAAGCTGATATCTTCAGTTTAGCGAAACAACTTAAATCACTTAATAAGTCCAACTCTTCCTGTCCAAATTGTATACTATTTAAGTTGGATTCAGAGTATTCTATATAGTAGCTCCATATTCAGCATATACATATGCCAACTAGCACCGATGATGAGAAGTTGAAGTAATGTATGAGGAGATAAAAGTTAGTTAAGGGAGAGGAAAGTTTGTGATAGGGGACTGAAATTCGATAGTAGGTAAAGGAAGGGGAGGAAAAAAGTATGTGAATATGGATGGGAGTAAAGGAATGAAGAGGAAGCCGCCTGCTAGAATTTTGCACTGAACATAATTTAATCATCACTTAGACTAGATTTGAGAACCACCGAAAAAGGTTATATACGCGGAAGATACCTGGAGACATCGGACAGTTCCAGATTGATTATACTAGTATAATCGTAAGACAGAGATTTCGGTAACATTTTTTAAATTGTAGGACATTACCAGGGGCAAGTGTCAACTCTAACCAAAATTTTTTGATTGTGAACTGTAAATCAGAATCAAAGAAATTGCAAAAAGGTAGGAAATTAAGGAGACGGGACCTGGATAAGTTGAAAGAACAAGAGTTTGCTGAGAGTTTGACAGCGAGCATCAGCGAACGACTGACTAGAACAGAGGAAAGGAATACAGTAGAAAAGGAATGGGTAGCTTTGAGAAACGAAATAGTCAAAGGAGCAGAGCATCAAATAGGTAAAAAAAAAACAAGGCCTAGTAGAAATCCATGGATAACACAGTAGATATTGAATGTAATTGAGGAAAGAAGAAAATTTAAAAACGCAGGCAAATGAAGCAGACGAAAGGATATACAAATGTCTAAAAAATTAGACTGATAGGAAGTGAAAAAGGGCTAAGCAGGAACAGTTAGAGTACAAATGTAAGAAATTTAAGTGTGAATGAACTGTAGGGTTGCTGAGTTCAAGTTTAAAACTGGTAATTAAATCTTTTTATGTCCAGCACTAGGAGACGAAGCATCTCGAACCAAGGTCTGTAACAATAGAACAAAATTCGCCAAAAACTTTTGAATTTTGTTTCTACAGGAGGCTGTTGAAGACCAAATGGAGTGAGGTCTCGCAGCGATTTAGTGAGAAAAATTACCTTACGAGCAGCACAATGAATCGAAGAAATAAATAGGTTAAGCTTTTATTAAGAAACGTGTCGTCACTGTGATTGTAGCTGAAGGGATGGTGATCGGAACGATCGCAGATTATGCCTAGGAATGGGCAAATTAGGAAAACTGTTGTAGTTTGCAGCGGTTATGCTGCATAAACAGATTAAATGCCAAACGACTGGGTCGAAAAACTGTATCGAAAAAATCTTAGGTTAATGGCTGAGATAAGAATAAACCAGAACTTGCGCGTAAAAACTGAAGAAAGGGGATACTAGTGTTATGAGGATTCGTTTACATATACTCTACTTTTCTGGCAAATAATGTGTTTGTGTTGATGTGTAACATGTACAGGGTGGCGCACGAAATGTGTTACCAATTGTATCTTTCACAATTTACGACGCACATTAGATATCCCGCTGGGATCACTACAGCAGTACCAGCAGAGCTTGGATAAAAAAATGAGTTACGAAATGACGTGCAATTCATGATAGTGCCGCTAGGAGACTAGTAAGCAGCAATGGCTGACAATGGAAGATTGACGACACAGCAACGATCGGCAATTGTGTTACTTTCTCATGAAACGAAAAGCCTTGTTGTGACTCAGAGGCGTTTTCGACAACAGTTTAACACACGATCGGTCCCTTGCAAGAAGACCATCCACAGGTTGTACGATAAATTTGTACAGGAAGGAACAGCATTGGAAGCGAAGCGACCTCGGCCTAAGCGTGTTTGTTCGCCGGAAAATATTGAAAAGGTACGAATTGCTGTACAGAGAAGTCCCGGCAAATCGTGTAGAAAGGCAGCAGTGCAACTGGGAATATCCAGACGCTCCGTTCAACGCATTCTTAAAAGTGACCTCCATATGCACCCATACAAAATGACCTGTGCACAGAAGCTGGCTGAAGAACACAAGCAGCAGATACTACTGTTTGCTCAGTGGGCGGAGGATAGGGAAGAAACTCTCGACAACGTTTGGTTTTCAGACGAGGCGCATTTTCATTTAGACGGTGTGGTTAACAAACAAAATGTACGCTTTTGGGACACTGAAAACCCAAAAGTGCTTCACGAACGGCAACATTATGCTCCGAGGATTACAGCGTGGGCAGCAATTTCCAGTCAAGGGCTTATTGGACCCTTTTTCTTTGAAGAAACTATGAACAGCAAGCGTTATTTGAGCATACCTGGCAATAGCTTCATTCCACAGCTTCTTGCTTCTGCCTTGCCCTACAACACGCAGTGGTTCATGCAAGATGGAGCAAGGCCACATACTCCAAACACTGTGTTGGAGTCCAGAATGAGATTTTCACTCTGCAGCAGAGTGAGCGCTGATATGAAACTTCCTGGCAGATTAAAACTGTGTGCCGACCGAGACTCGAACTCAGGACCTTTGCCTTTCGCGGGCAAGTGCTCTACCGTCTGAGCTACCGAAGCACGACTCACGCCCGGTCCTCACAGCTTTACTTCTGCCAGTATCTCGTCTCCTACCTTCCAAACTTTACAGAAGCTCTCCTGCGAACCTTGCAGAACTAGCACTCCTGAAAGAAAGGATACTGCGGAGCCATGGCTCAGCCACAGCCTGGGGGATGTTTCTAGAATGAAATTTTCACTCTGCAGCAGAGTGTGCAGGAGAGCTTCTGTTAAGTTTGGAAGGTAGGAGACGAGGTACGGGCAGAAGTAAAGCTGTGTGGACCGGGCGTGAGTCGTGCTTCGGTAGCTCAGATGGTAGAGCACTTGCCCGGGAAAGGCAAAGGTCCTGAGTTCGAGTCTTGGTCGGGCACACAGTTTTAATCTGCCGGGAAGTTTCACTGTGTTGGAGTTTTTACACGAGCATTTCGACATGCAGATCATTTCACTCAGGTTTCCAGGTCGCTTCAATGACGGACAAAATTGGCCCCCCAATAGTCCAGACCTCAATCCATGTGACTTTTTTGTTTGGGGGTACCTAAAGGAAAAAATTTTCCCGAAACGTCCACGTGATTGGTAGACATGTGCCATATTGTAATCACTAACTTCAGTGTTTGTTTGAAGGAAGTTAGGAAACGAAATGGTGGACATATTGAGCGTGTGCTGAGTTAGAACAAATCTCCATGGACAGCTCTTCATTGTAGTATATGTTCCTTTCAGATTGTACTGACAATAAAGTTTACATTCAAAAACAAAATGGTAACACATGTCGTGCGCCACCCTGTATCTCTCATTTCGTTCACTATCAGAAATACGTGACGTAAATCTCGTCTTTTGTGCATTATTTGTTGACCGTGTCACAGTTTTATCACACATCTGCATATTTTTTTCGCCGAAGTAGTACGATGTTTTCTTTGCGCCACAGGTTCGTACAGAGCACAGCGTGGAAGGCAGTGACGTCCTGGAAGCTGTCTAGCAGGCAGTGACACGGCGTGTGCCTTTTGTTGCTCGCCAGCGGAGGTGTTGACGTAGCGGCGGCCTTCACGCAGCTGCGTCAGCGATCGGCCCCTGGCACGAGGCGACTCGCGTGCGCTGCGCCTCAACTGCGCTGCACGCCGAGCGCTGTGCGGGCAAAGCCAACGTCTGGTAGGCCCTGTGGCGGATACAAGGAGAGGGTGCTAAAGGTATCTTGAGCTACCTTTACTTTTACCGTAATAAAAAATAATCAATTCACATGCAAAGTTTAAGAAAGTTTTATTTAAACTGATTTTACACATATACAGGGTGTTACAAAAAGGTACGGCCAAACTTTCAGGAAACATTCCTCACACACAAATAAAGAAAAGATGTTATGTGGACATGTGTCCGGAAACGCTTACTTTCCATGTTAGAGCTCATTTTATTACTTCTCTTCAAATCACATTAATCATGGAATGGAAACACACAGCAACAGAACGTACCAGCGTGACTTCAAACACTTTGTTACAGGAAATGTTCAAAATGTCCTCCGTTAGCGAGGATACATGCATCCACCCTCCGTCGCATGGAATCCCTGATGCGCCGATTCAGCCCTGGAGAATGGCGTATTGTATCACAGCCGTCCACAATACGAGCACGAAGAGTCTCTACATTTGGTACCGGGATTGCGTAGACAAGAGCTTTCAAATGTCCCCATAAATGAAAGTCAAGAGGGTTGAGGTCAGGAGAGCGTGGAGGCCATGAAATTGGTCCGCCTCTACCAATCCATCGGTCACCGAATCTGTTGTTGAGAAGCGTACGAACACTTCGACTGAAATGTGCAGGAGCTCCATCGTGCATGAACCACATGTTGTGTCGTACTTGTAAAGGCACATGTTCTAACAGCACAGGTAGAGTATCCCGTATGAAATCATGATAACGTGCTCCATTGAGCGTGGGTTGGAGAACATGGGGCCCAATCAAGACATCACCAACAATGCCTGCCCAATCGTTCACAGAAAATCTGTGTTGATGACGTGATTGCACAATTGCGTGTGGATTCTTGTGAGCCCACACATGTTGATCGTGAAAATTTACAATTTGATCACGTTGGAATGAAGCCTCGTCCGTAAAGAGAACATTTGCACTGAAATGAGGATTGACACATTGTTGGATGAGACCATTCGCAGAAGTGTACCCGTGGAGGCCAATCAGCTGCTGATAGTGCCTGCACACGCTGTACATGGTACGGAAACAACTGGTTCTCCCGTAGCACTATCCATACAGTGACGTGGTCAACGTTACCTTGTACAGCAGCAACTTCTCTGACGCTGACATTAGGGTTATCGTCAACTGCACGAAGAATTGCCTCGTCCCTTGCAGGTGTCCTCGTCGTTCTAGGTCTTCCCCAGTCGTGAGTCATAGGCTGGAATGTTCCGTGCTCCCTAAGACGCCGATCAATTGCTTCGAACGTCCTCCTGTCGCGACACCTTCGTTCTGGAAATCTGTCACAATACAAACGTACCGCGCCACGGCTATTGCCCCGTGCTAATCCATACATCAAGTGGGCATCTGCCAACTCCGCATTTGTAAACATTGAACTAACTGCAAAATCACGTTCGTGATTAACACTAACCTGTTGATGCTATGTAGTGATGTGCTTGATGCTAGTACTGTAGAGCAATGAGTCGCATGTCAACATAAGCACCGAAGTCAACATTACCTTTCTTCAATTGGGCCAACTGGCGGCGAATCGAGGAAGTACAGTACATACTGACGAAACTAAAATGAGCTCTAACATGGAAATTAAGCGTTTCCGGACACATGTCCACATAACATCTTTTCTTTATTTGTGTGTGAGGAATGTTTCCTGAAAGTTTGGCCGTACCTTTTTGTAACACCCTGTATAAGATATGATTTTATGATATAATGTTTTATTAAATAAAAAGTTTATGATACAAAAAGCTACAATTGTGGTTCTCGTCCTTAAATGATGAATCCTTTGCGCCTATTCTCCCTGGCAAATTGGTTAATTACATCGGCAATAGTGAAATGGCTCTGAGCACTATGGGACTTAACTTCTAAGGTCATCAGTCCCCTAGAACTTAGAACTACTTAAACCTAACTAACCTAAGGACATCACACACATCCATTCCCGAGCCAGGATTCGAACCTGCGACCGTAGCGGTCGCGTGGTTCCAGACTGTAACGCCTAGAACCGCTAGGCCACTTCGGTCGGCCGTCAATATCTCTTTTGTTGCGCAACCTTCTCTTCTTCAATAACCTGTGAAACCTTCCCTTAGGATTTCTATCTCTTGCTTAGTAATAACAAATGAAATCTTCCCTTTGAAATTTATTCTCTTTCTCAATCTTCGCATACAAATTTAATTGCTCCTTATTAAAAGTGATTTTCTGATTATTTCGACGAAACATAGAATGTGTCGTCGTCGTGGCCCTCAGTCGTTATCTGCAAAAACCCAAAACTGTTCCTTACCTTTTTTAATGTTACTGGATCGCCATCTGACTGCTACATCGAACCGCGCCATGAATATACTTACTCTGTTTTACTATACTTCATTAGCTGCTGGTGGGCTGTCATAATAAGTGGCTGTATTTATTACCAAAGCTAACGTTATTCTATAATAGCAAAGCTGACGTTATTCTTTAATTAATTTGACTGATGTTACGTAATTTATAGTTAAACTTTTCCTTGACAACAATAAAATTTTGCAAAGTTTTACGTTGATGGTGTTTGGGGTGGATTATAATCAGTAATGCAATATTGCTGGCAAAAATTAATTATATTCTGAATGAAATGATTTTACAAACTTTCAAATGAGACTTACTTTTTACAATAATCTTGCAACTAGCAATGCGCAAACATACCTTCAGTAGTCTTGAGTTTCTCAAAAATAAATAAATAAATAAATAAATAAAATTCAATAATATTAGTTCCTCTTATGATAATAGTTAGCTGATGTCTATGTACATCCCTTTATAATCTCTTGTAAATCATAGCTACTGGCTGGCAGGCACACCGCTCCTCTCAACCTCTCGCTTCAGACCTGCTACCGACTCGCTTCACTTCTCGCTTATTACCAACTCCTACGAACGCTAAAGTGCGGTCTCTCCCGCCAACAATTCTTTCTGGTGCATACAATCCCAGCTACCATTACAAAATGTATCAATGCGCGGTCTTTCCCGCTCTTTTCTTAAAATGTGCCCATACGCGGTCTCTCCCCCCCTTTTTAAAATTATAACAATGTGCGGTCTCTCCTGCCAACAATACTTTGGTGGAGACATTCCCTGCTACCACAATTATTTCCAACATGACAAATATTAATTATTCCTCCTTAATTCTATTAATAAAATATAAAAATCTTTCATAAACTGTGGTTTGACAATAGACAATAGAAATATACGCGACTTACAATAGGACAACCAATGTCAGGGTGAGTGTTCAACAGAGCTAAGCCATTAAGCCGATCCTTCTTAATTGTCAACCTCAGCCATGTCTTTGTACTGCGCAGTGTTGGAAAGCTTATTTCTACTGCAGCAATAGATGCAGGTGGACAAGCAAATATTTTGTACAGCGTGTGCAAAGTAGAATAGTCAGATCTAGGACAAACAGACAACGCTTGCAAAACAGAATCACTATCATTAAGGGCGTTTATGCTCGTTTTCTTATACTGAAGAATCTCTCCCATTAGTCTCTTTTTAATCACAAAGAGTGATTCTTCTTCAAAGAACGATAGTTCAGTCAGGCACTGATTCAATTTATGTGCCAGATCATAACCGTCATATTTCAGTAATTTTGAGGTCAAAAATATGTTGAATTTTAAACGATAAATATTTTCTTCAGCAATACGTTCTCACATGTCAGTCGTAATATGGTCCGGTATTGAAAAAAAAAAAAAAAAAAAAAAAAAACAGCTCTTTTCCAATATGTCATAGCATCATCAGCTGTAAGACGAGGAACTATCAGGAACAATCATCTCCACGTCTAACTCTTCCATAACTGCCTTCGCCTCTTCAACAATACGAGCAAAGTGGCTATCAGCATTAGCTCTCATGCCGTCGTAAAACTTGAGCGTAGAATCTAATTTTGCTTCTGCCATCGCGACGTTCAAGCTAGGGTGTTGTAAGATTTTGCTGGCTGGATTTGTTATGCTCATAATGTCACTCAGTGTAAACAGAGTGATAATAAAATCGCAATTAGAGAGAGCACGAAGGAGAATATTGGTTTTGGCAGTCGTTGTTCTATCCCTACAACACTGTATTTCTTTAAGAACTTTGCAAACTGTTCTGAGATCAGCTGCGAATTGAATAACAGCACCCTGTCAACCCATCTCGTTTGACAATGTGACTGCAGCGAATGGTTTAGGTGACTCTTCAATGTTGCGAACCGCTTGCTTCACGCTGTAAAGAGCGATACTACTTCTTCAATAGTAACCAAGTGAGTTTCTCACACTTGTAACTTCGCAACTGCTAGAGACAGTGAGGTTGGCCTGATGACTTCGATACGGTGCTAGTTGCGCGTTGATAGCTTTCTTTTTTATTGTAGCCACAGCTCCTTTCAATTCTGACATATTAACTGAGCAACCATCACATCCTATACCCACACAGTTCTCCAGTGACATTTTCGTTTTCTAATAGACTCCAAACATCTCTGTGCCCCCTCAGAGGAATATTTTGCTTTCCATGAAATATGATTGTTTTTATTATAGGTACAAGACGGTCTCTGTTTTCCCTAATGCTTTCCATTCTCTGTCTTGACAATTGATTTATAACCTCAAGTTTGCGGTTGTCTCGTGTCGCCAAAAATAATTTTGCGTATGTTGACATTGAGAGTCTTTACCAGGAAGTCTGGCAAACTTTGTGAGTGGTTCAGTCACAAGTTTCGTGGTGATAATGGACTTCTTTCCCCCAACCATTTGCCGGCCGAGGTGGCCGAGCAGTTCTAGGCGCTACAGTCTGGAACCACGTGACCACTACGGTCGCAGGTTCGAATCCTGCCCCGGGCTGGATGTGTGTGATGTCGTTAGGTTAGTTAGGTTTAAGAAGTTCTAAGTTCTAGGGGATTGATGACCTCAGTAGTTAGTCCCATAGTGCTCAGAGCCATTTGAACCATTTGAACTTTATTGGTACTGAAAAATGCAACAAGAGTACACTTAGCACTAAAATACACACGGTCACACTCCTCGTATTTCTAATATCAATAAGCCTATCAGTGACTGAAGTCTGTGGTAATAGCCAATAATCACAGTTGTTCACCTTTTATCATTTCCAAGTTATCGCGACGATTGTAGCTTTCAAACTGACTACCTGGCAGCGACTCTGCTTCCCTTATACATATGGCTCGGTTGTTTCGAGAACATTCGCTGCCAGAATGCTCGCTTCCAGACTTTTATGGAGTGCGAACAAATATCTGCTGTGAAAGCGAGAAGCCACTATGTACCTTACGACGTATAATATAAGGGCGAGTTTCCAACGATGACGTCATCGGCAATTTGTGTTTGTGGAACTTTTATTGTCGATTCCGTTCCTTTCTAGTGCATTCGATAGAGGACCATTATAGTAACAATGCGTTTTTAGGAATCTTCTCGAAAGTCACTGTTACCGGAGTCTCGTAACGATATTTTTACTGAGAAATTACTATTATTCATACTTCACAATCAACTGATCACTCTCACTCTTGACTAATTTTCTCACTTGCACTTGCTACAACGAGGACTTTTTACTTATTCATTCTTCAGTCTTAATATTTCTCCTTCTGAGTATAAACTAACTTCCTGTTCGGCGAATAGTCCAAATTTACAGCGCTACGTATCGAAGGTTGTCTGTACAAGATAACATTAGAAGATTCGCGACTTTTCTCGAACAAATGCCAGACAGAATAACGTATCGAGATCACTAGAATGGCCGCGACTTTTCTCGTAGGTATCTGCATCTACATCTATGTGATTATTCTGCTATTCACAATAAAATGCCTGGCAGAGGGTTCAATGAACCACCTTCAAGCTGTCTTTCTACCGTTCCACTCTCGAACGGCACGCGGGAAAAACGAGCACTTAAATTTTTCTGTGCGAGCCCTGATTTCTCTTATTTTATTGTCATGATCATTTCTCCCTATGTAGGTGGGTGCCAACAGAATGTTTTCGCAATCGGAGGAGAAAACAGGTGACTGAAATTTCATGAAACGATTCCGTCGCAACAAAAAACGCCTTTGTTTTAATGATTGCCACTCCGCCACTCCACGTATCATGTCTGTGATACTATCTCCTCTATTTCGCGATGATACAAAACAAGCTGCCCTCCTTTGTACTTTTTCGATGTCAGCCGTCAGTCCTATCTGATGCGGACCCCACACCGCACAGCAATATTCCAGAATAGGACGGACAAGCGTGGTGTAAGCAGTCTCTTTGGTAGACCTGTTGCACCTTTTAAGTGTTCTGCCAATGAATCGCCGTCTTTGGTTGGCTCTACCCACAACATTATCTATGTGATCTTTCCAACTTAGGATATTTGTAACTGTAATCCCTAAGTATTTAGTTGAATTTAAAGCCTTCAGATTTGTATGACTTATCGCGAAATCGAAGTTTAGCGGCTTTCTTTTAGTACTCATGTGAATATTTCACACTTTTCTTTATTCGGTGTCAATTGTCACTTTTCACACCATGCAGATATCTTATCTTCATTTTGCAATTCGTTTTGGCCTTCTGATGGCTTTACAAGGCGGTAAATGACAGTATCATCTGCAAATAATCTAAGACGGCTACTCATGTTGCCTCCTATGTCGTTAATATAGATCAGGAACAATAGAGGGCCTAAAACACTTCCTTTGGGAACGCCGGATATTATTTCTGTTTTACTCGATGACTTTCCGTCTGTTACTACGAACTGTGACCTTCCTGGCAGGAAATCACGAATCCAGTCGCACAACTCAGGCGATATTCCACAGGCACGCAGTTTGGTTAGAAGACGGTTGTGAGGAACGGTGTCGAAAGCCTTCTGGAAATCAAAAAATATGGAATCAATTTGACATCCCCTGTCGATAGCACTCATTACTTCATGAGTATAAAGAGCTAGTTGTGTTTCGCAACAACGATATTTTCTGAATCCGTCCTGACGACGTGTCAATAAATCGTTTTCTTCGAGGTACTTAATAATGTTCGAATACAGTATATGTTCCAAAACCCTACTGCAAATCGACGTTAGTGATAGGGGCCTGTAATTCAACGGATTACTCCTACTTCCCTGGGACCGACGACCGTAGCAGTCTGGTCCCTTTAATCCCACAAACCAACCAACCTACTTCCCTTTTTGCGTATTGGTGTGACCTGATCAATTTTCCAGTCTTTAGGTACGGATCTTTCTGTGAGCGAGTGGTTGTATACAATTGCTGAATATGGAGCTATTTTATCAGCATACTCTGAGAGGAACCTGACTGGTATTCAATCTGGACCGGAAGCCTTGCTTTTAGTAAGTGATTGAAGGTGCTTTGCTACACCGAGGATATCTATTTCTATGTTTCCCATCTTGGCAGTTGTTCTTGATTGGAATGCAGGAATATTTACGTCGTCTTCTTTGGTGAAGGAGTTTCGGAAAATCGTGTTTAATAACTCTGCTTTCGTGACACTGTCATCAATTACTTCACCGTTGTTATCGCGCAGTGAAGGTATTGATTGCGTCTTGCCACTGGTGTGCTTTATGTATGACCAGAATCTCTTTGGGTTTTCTGCCAGATTTCGAGACAGAATTTCGTTATGGAAATTATTAAAAGCATCTCGCATTGAAGTACGCGCCATATTTCGAACTTCTGCAAAACTTTACCAGTCTTGGGAATTTTGCATCCTTTTAAATTTGGCATGCTTTTTTCGCTGCTTCTGCAACAAGGATCTGACCAGTTTTGTGTAGCATGGGGGATCAGTACCATCACTTATTAATTTATGTGGCATATATCTCTCAATTGCTGTCCATACTATCTCTCTGAAATCATTCCATAACTTGCATGGTCAGATCGGAAGGATTGCAGACTGTCTCTTAAAAAGGCGTTTTTATCAGCATTTTTATCAGCTTTTTTAAATAGATATACTTTGCGTTTCTTTTTGATGGCTGTAGGAGTTAGCGGTATTCAGCCTAGCAGCTACTGCCTTGTTGTCGCTAATCCCTGTATTCGTCACGATACTCACTATTTGCCCAGGATTATTTGTTGGTAAGAGGTCAAGTATGCTTTCGCAACTATTTACTCTTCGAGTGGGCTCATGGACTAATTGTTCAAAATAATTTTCTGAGAAAGCATTCAGTACAATTTCGAATGATGTTTTATGCCTGCCGCTGGCTTTAAACGTATAATTTTCCAGCATATCGAGGGTAGAATAAAGTCACCACCGACTATAATTGTATGAGTGAGATGCCTATTTGAAATGAGACTCAAGTTTTCTTTGAACTGTTTAGCAACTATATCTTCTGAGTGGGGGAGGGGGGGGGTCGGTAAAACGACCCAATTAATAGTTTAGTCCGATTGTCAGGTATAACCTCTAGCCATACTATTTCGCAGGAACTATCTACTTCAATTTCACTACAACGCAAACTGCTTCTGACAGCATTAAATACTCCACCACCAATTGTATTTAACCTATCCTTTCTGAACACTGTTAGATCGTTAGAAAACATTTCTGCTGAACTTATTTCCGGCTTTAACCAGCTTTCTGCCCCTATAACTATTTGAGCTTCAGTGCTTTCTATTAGGGCTTGGAGCTCTGGTTCTTTCCCAACACAGCTACAACAATTTACAATTACAATATCGATCGTTTCTACAACTAACTTGCTGTGTTTTTTAGAGGGACGCTCTTTCTGTGATTCCCTGAGGCCGTCTAACCTAAAAAACCGCCCAGTCCCTTCCACACAGCCCCCGCTACCCGTGCAGCCGCTTCCTGTGTGTAGTGGACTCCTGACCTATTAAGCGGAACCCGGAAACCCACCACCCGATGGCGCAAGTCAAGGAATCTGCAGCCTACACGGTCACAGAACCGCCTGAGCCTCTGATTCAGACCCTCCACTCGGCTCTGCGCCAAAGGACCACAGCCAGTTCTATCGACGATGCTGCAGATGGTGAGCTCCGCCTTAATCTCGCAAGCAAGACTGGCCGTCTTTACCATTTTCGCTAGCCGCCCAAAACCAGAGAGAATCTCCTCCGACCCAAAGCGACGCACCCTGTACTCTTCATGGCATCCGGAAGCAGCCTTTCCACATCCGGAATGACTCCCCCCGGAATGCACACGGAGTGCACACTGGCTTCCTTCCCCTCCTTGGCAGCCATGTTCCTAAGGGGCCCCATTACGCGCCTAACGTTGGAGCTCCCAACTACCAGCAAAACCACCCTTTGTGAACGCCCAGACCTTGTGGGCCGAGAAGCTTCCTCTGGAACAGGCTGGAAACATCGTCAGCCACAGATAACGCTTGAAACCTGTTCGTCAAACGAACCGCGGGGGGGGGGGGGGGGGGGGGGGCTACGATCGGCCCCTCTGAAAGTTTTTCGCTGCCTGCTAGACTTTGGAATGATCTCCCACTTGACCACGGGTGAGGGGTCAACCACAGCGCAAGCAGTACCCGGGCAGGTCACAGCAGTGGACCGAATGGGGGACACTTGGGACGTGTTCGACGTCACTCGGATCCCCGCGTCCGACCCCCTTGGCAGCAGCCTCAAGCTGTGTGACGGAAGCCGATACAGTCTGGAGCTGTGAGTGAAGGGTCGCCAACTCAGCACGCATCTGTACACAGCAATCACAGTTCCTATCCGTTACTGCAGTCACTCCCGTTTGAAACTCGTACAAATATACAACACACGAACGGTGTACTCGGCTTATTAACAGCAGGAATTCGAAGTGCTTTCTCACTAACGATCTATCCGGCCCGTATGTCTTAGTTAACTATGTGCCAGATAGAAACGTGTAAAATACGATGACACAGGAAAATGTTGTACTCGATAACTCAATTCAATCGAGTTGAAAGAAACGAACGAATACAGTGCGGGCTAACTGGCGGGGGCGGCAATGCGGGTGGTCCCGTAAGGAGTGGGGGGGGGGGGGGGCGCCCCTCGGGCTCCCCATATGTATCCGCCACTTTGTAGACATGCTAGGGAAAACACTTTCATTACGACGTTAAAAATGTAGGTAGTGCCCTTCTAAGTGAATATACTTTGCACAACGTTTTACCAATAAGTATATTTCATCCCTGATGCGCTACACTACAAGGTGTATAATCCCACATGAATCCGATCTAAGAGACCAGTGGTCTCCAGTGGCTGGTTACAGAGTAAAAATGTAATTATGATTTGTTCGGCTTATTATCGCAGTTCGCTGCACGCATCATCGGAATGACCGAATCCAGAGCGGAAGAAGCCCCCATCAACCTACTTCATTACACCTGTTCAGGAATTATGAAAAAAAAGAGATCATTAATAGACCAAGCCACCTGGAGGCGTTGCGCTTATGGGTGACGTGCTGCAGGGTGACATGCTGCAAGAATTTGCGGACGTACATTCGATAACAATAAAATTGCGGCAAATACCCACAAATCTGAAGCTTCCTGGTAGATTAAAACTGTGTGCTAGACCGAGACTCAAACTCGGGACCTTTGCCTTTCCCCGGCGAGTCCTTTGCCAACTTTTTTTTCGTTGATCTCATTTTGTTCGTTATAGTTCGTTGCATGTGTTCGGCCCGGACGTCCCATGACATCCGCTGAAGTTCGTCGTTGATCCATCACTCAGCTTTTTTATTACAGAGGGCAGGTAAACCTCTTTTTTCCGTTAATCTCATTTTGTTCGTTATTGTTCGTTCTGCTTGTTCGGGGCGGACGTCGCATGACGCTTGTTCAAGTTCATAGTTGAGATATTAACTCAGTTTTTTTTTATTACCGAGAACAGCTAACCCTCTGACCAAACACGCTGAGCTACCGTGCCGGTTGCTCTAATCAAACACACTGGGCTACCGCGCCGGCTTCATTGTGCTACCCAAGCACCACCCAGGACTCGTCATCACAATTTTTACTTCCGCCATTACCTCGTCTCCTACCTTCCAAACTTCACACAAGTTCTCCTGCGAAACTTGCGGGACTAGCACTTCTGAAAAAAGGATATTGCGGAGACATGGCTTAGCCACAGCCTAGCGGATGTTTCCAGAATGAAATACTCACTGTGCAGCAGAGTGTGCGCTGATATGAAACATTCTACTTTTCCTGCATGTTTCGCAAGAGAACCTCTATGAAATTTGGCCGGTAGGAGGCGTGGTACTGGCGGAAGTAAAATTGTGAGGACGGATTGTTAGTCGTGCTTGGGTAGCTCAGTTGTTAGAGCACTTGCCAGGGAAAGGCAAAGGTTTCGAGTTCGAGTGACGATCCCGCACACAGTTTTAATCTGCCAGGAAGTTTCATATCAGTGCACACTCCGCTGCAGCGTGAAAATTTCATTCTGGAGCCACAAGTTTATGTACGTAGCCGTTGCATACATTCCACGAACACAGGTGTTTCCTATAGACTCCATAAAATATGAACTCTACCTAGGTGAAAATATCATGCTAGGTCATTTTAACACAAGGTCGACAATTTTTGAAGAGCCAAGAACGAACGGGAACGATACATTTCAGAAGACTGAATGACAATCCCACCCTCACAAACCTCAAAGCTCGTCGACCCCAGAGTATGTTGTATGCAGTACGAGACTACGTAAAGAATGCAGCGACATACGGACCGGGGATGACACGGCCATTCATCACTTTAAACTGTTTATGAAAACAATAACCTTTAAGAACTCATAAGCACCACTCACAAGCCAAACATTTAAGTACACGAAAAATCCAAATACATAAACATACGCCGGACACATGGAAAGGAAGATCCTGAGCGACCGCCTTATTAAAACCGCCAAGGACTTAGAAACCTTGCACAATTATGTAATCAAAACAATATAGGAAGTAATAGACCAACAACCACAAGGCGGATAGCACAGGGAGCCTCATACATTCTGAGCACGATCAAATAAAAAAGCTGAGCTCTCTCACAGTGCAAAAGTAATCACGACCCCACAATAAAGGCAGATTGTAAACGGCCTAACTCGCTAGAAAAAACACAACTACGAGGATTTATGGCCAGGAAACTCGAAAACAAAATCCGAGCTATAGATCCAAGAAGCTCATCTCAGTTTTGGAGAAATTTCAAGAAGATCGCAGGACGAGACCAAAGAGAAGACCAACCGCTCATTGCAAACGACGAAATCCTGGTAAAAGACGAAAACAATATTGAGGCCTTCCGCAGCGTACTGCAGCAAGGGCACAGCCACCGAACAAGAAAGGTTCAGCGAGGTCACCGAACACTTCGTAACTGTAGAGTAGACAAACTACCAAACGCTGCTCAAATCTCGTTAAACGACAATGAGCAACTGCAGCCACATTCAGACAGAGCGCCAGGCACGACGTAAACAAATCATTAATGAGCGGCAGAAGTACAGCACTGCGACCAGACGCCATTATAAGACACCACCTCAGATTAATACCACCACATCCGCCGCTGAAAACCCTATACAATTCAACACTAGAACTACAGAGCATACCAAACAACAGAAAGAGGCAAAAGTTACAACCATTCTTAAACCACTTAAACTGAAGCACAACGCCTACTCCAACAGACAGATCACGCTCTTACCAGTCACTGGCAAACTATTTGAAAATATCTTCACCTACAGTCTCCCAACGCTATGCAACTGTGCCAAACTAAACTTGTCGGAAAAATCGCCAGGGGGCGCCCAACTACATACATTTACAAAATGCAGTGTGTAACAGAAATGGAATTATAATAATATTGATTAAATTATAAAATAAAGCAACGAATTAAAAAAGGTGAATCTGATATCTTACAACAAAAACGTAATGTACCAGCCATTACCATTTACAAGAGAGAAGTTGCGACCTGAATACAATACATTTCGATATAGCCAAACCCCAAAAGTACAATAAATTATTTTAGCATGTAGGTACATAATAAAAGACAATAAGAAAAAGCCACGAAAATAGCGACTAACGTAAAAAGACTGCCGTTGCGGATGGAGGACAACCTTCTCGCACGTGAAGGCAGTGAAGACGATCCACATCCGAAGGTGCACACGGGTCGAAGAAGGCGGAAGTGCAGATCGCCTCGTCGGGGCCAGAAATGTAACAACGTATCTCCAGTGGGAGCAAACGAATATTAACTAAATAACTTGATTGAATTCTTGTTGCCCTTTAGTTGTTTTTTTCCTACAACTGTTGTTGTTGTTGTTGTGGTCTTCAGTCCTGAGACTGGTTTGATGCAGCTCTTCATGCTACTCTATCATGTGCAAGCTGCTTCATCTCCCAGTACGTACTGCAGTCTACATCCTTCTGAATCTGCTTAGTGTATTCGTCTCTTGTATTCATCTCTTGGTCTCCCTCTACGATTTTTACCCTCCACGCTGCCCTCCAATACTAAATTGGTGATCCCTTGATGCCTCACAACATGTCCTACCAACCGATCCTTTCTTCTAGTCAAGTTGTGCCACAGACTCCTCCCCAATTCTGTTCAATGCCTCCTCATTAGTTATGTGATCTACCCACCCAATCTTCAACATTCTTCTGTAGCACCACATTTCTAAAGCTTCTATTCTCTTCTTGTCCAAACTATTTATCGTCCATGTTTCATTTCCATGCATAGCTACACTCCATACAAATACTTTCAGAAACGACTTCCTAACACTTAAATCTATACTCGATGTTAATCTCTAATTCTTCCAATAAATCGTGCCGCCTTACTGTGGGCGCATTGTGCGGTACTTACACACCACGTCCAGTATCCTGCACTGTACTTCCCTATGTAGCAACGAGTTTCTTCTTTTTCGTAGTACAAAGTTATACAAACGATGCGATCCGTTCATTTTCTATACGCTGACTTAACATTTTACCGTGTGTGGTGTGTCATTACTTTTGTGCGTTACGTGACTTTGAAATATGCTTGAAGACTATTTCGTTTAATTTAATCTAAGGCAGTTTTCTTTTTGCTTGTCTTTTAGATCTGAAATTGGTTAATATGAAAAACTTGTCATTAAATGTTAATATTGGACATAATTTTCGGTCTAAACTACTGTTTAAAGAAATTAGTAAGAAATCGTAAAATTTTTAAATGTTGTCGATGCACGATACTGCAGAGTATCAATACGTTCCAGACAGCCGGGCGCGAAAATGCGATTTTCCAGGGGGTCAAATCATGGGTTCTATTGATCACAGAGATAAGGAATCAAGTGTCTAGGACAACCTTGGCCTCTTGTATACCTATCGGAAGAGCAGGCATACTGTAGCTGTCCCACAGCACAGGGTAAAAATTCAAACATTACACACTTACTGCAGCCCAGGCAAACTACGTAAATCGGCTGGTTCTTTTGCATTAGGTGTGGTCTAGGATGGAACTTAGACGACTTGTAGAAGTACCGTTTGTTCAATGGCGATTCCTGACAAAACCCCGAATAACCATAATTTTTGGGTACAAAAAGTACCAGTTGTGGGTATGGCTACTTCTATAATTTCTTTTCATGGCAAATCGTCGAAATTTTTGGCAAATGTTCTTAAGGCTTTATTCTTGCTGAACTTCGACAACTTTTTCAATATCATCTGTTACCGAGCTCCAGAGCTTCCAACTTATCGTACTTATGCAGACATTTCCAAAATCCGGTTTTTAGCAATTATTTAAATAACTGACCATAGCAAATGGCTCAGATTCAACTATACATTCTTTAGCCATTCATCCAGAAACACAATTTTCTCGTTTTCGAAAATCTGTATCCGTTGTCAATATACATCAGTTTTGGGTACCAAAAGTAACAGTTGCGGGGATGGACACTTTTCCAATTTATGTTCATGACAAAACATCAAATTTTTAGGATATCATGTTCTTAAGACGACGTTGTGGGGACCAGTGAAACTTTTCCGATATCATCATCCCTTACCGAGATCCAGACGATCAAAGACGCAGTACTTATGCACACAAAGTATGCGCGTAATCTCCGGCCTGAGACGTTACTGTAGTTTTGACTGAGGTAGTGAATACATGGAAAGTGTTCTGGAGTCGTTGAAAGGGTTTTGTATCCACCAAATTCTGATTTTAGTCTGTAACTTTTCGCCAGTTCAACTTAATGACGCGCTGTCTTTGTATAATGGGCACTTCACGCCTATACATACGTGCTCCAGGTGGTATGGTATTGATAAAAAAGCGCTAACAAGTCGCTTAACATGCCTGAACAGAACTTAAAAAATAACATACAAAATTATGCAAACCTGGAAAGACTGACAATGCAAAGAAGTATTTCCAATAACATTTTTAGTCTTTTAAGATACAAATGACAAGCCGGGTGTTTTAGATGAATCGACATCTATGAGCAAAGTATTCAGATGAAATGTGACCCAAACGATTTTGTGTTAACCGTATATCGTCATTCTTATTTGTTCTTTATATGTTCAAAGTACATAAATGTGTCGAAGTACATAAACAAACTGTCAAAACTTTACTGACCTATAGAATCCGTTTAATACAAGCGGCACACCCCGCTGTAGCAGGGTGAAAAGGGGACCAGCGGAAAAATGCTCCTCTCGGAGCCTAAAAAAAGCGAATATGTTTCTCTTTAAAAGACTGACAGAAAAGTGGGGAACCAGCTGCCCCAATCCTCATTCCATTTTTCTCACTAGACATTTTGGCATGCGAACGTATTTGCGTTTCTTTTTTTTTGTGCTGACAGAGTATAGCAGAGAGACAGCGACAGTGGAAGAGACAGAGGGAATAGTGACAGTGGAAGAGAAAGAGAGAGGAGACAGTGCTGGTGGGAGATATAAAGTGTCAGTGAAAGGGAAAGAGAGATGGTTGAAGACAGCCGCAGTGGGAGCCAGAGAGAGAGAGGAAATATTGATGGTCAGTGAGAGACAGTGGCAGTAAAAGAGAAAGAAGATGAATGGAGGTAGAAGCAGTCGGAGCAAAAGAGAGAGGGGGCAATGGAAATGAAAAATACCGATGAGTGGAGACCGTACATAGGCCTGGAGAGTCTGGAACCTCCCAGACCGAATTTATCGAAATTTTAAACACGTGTGTACACGGGAAAAAATAAGTATGACCCATCTCTCCCCCTACCCCCTCCCTCCCAGAATTTTTGAGCTGTTGAGGTATGGTGGGCACGGTAGCAGTGGGAACGAAAGACAAAACGAGAAAGTGTAAGTGAGAGAGGAGACTGTGGGACCGAGGTAAGGTTGGTACATCACGGTGGAACCACAAGGAAACACAGTCGCAGCCAGAAGCATCAGATGTATGAGGGACGGTGGCTTAGACACGTCCAGAAGAGTCTCCATACGCCAACACGCCAGCTCGCTTACTTACTTCTGAGCGCAGAGCTGCTCAGCACAGTCAGAATCATCGCCGAAGTCGACAGCGTCGTCTGTCTACCGAACGAGCAGTGAGACAGTTGTGTTAGACAGAACTCTGCATAAAAGTCCTATAGTCAGTTGTACTCTGTGAGGAGAGACTAGTACTCTGTCCGTATCAAGTGAAGTTAATGTTCAGTGACAGTAATAAATACTCATGGCATACCTGTGTACTTGGATTATAACAAAGGTAAGTATTTCATCTTGTTCAGATTGTAATAAAGTGATCTAATATTTTATTATGTTGTAATATCATCTCAGCCTCTGCAGGAGTAAAACTAAGAACTCACCAGTGTAGTGGCGAGTGCTATTTCATCCGGAACAACAGACAGTGAGAGCAGGATATATTTATTTATTTATTGCTTATTTATTTATTGCTTATTGCTTATTTAGTCTGACCAGTCCCTCTCTTACATCTGACCAGGAACGATACATACACAAAATATTACATACCTGTAACAATAATAATAATTTGTCTTTAAATGCGAACATTTTAGGTTAGGCTTTACCGTGACTGTTAATGACATTAAATGAAGCAACAAGTTTACTGTATCAGTCACTGTTTATTTATCTCCAAACGTTTAAACCTCCATCATCAGGTGGATTTACATTTGTTAATATGACATTTGTGTGTGTGTTGTGTTACGATCTTTTTGGAGGAACTTGTGGCACTGTCTAGTGGAGAAACAAAACCCTATTTCAGAACATGGTTCTGTGTTTCTTGTGACAAAAAATTAAATTGTATCTAACGGTAAACATGAAATAAGTAAATAAAGTACCTCCAGTGGTCACAGCTTCCTTTCACAGTCATAACACATCACATGTACACTGTCATATTTTTTAACAAATATGGCGTGGGAATCTATTGGGTGCACGGATCGTATAGCAGAAGGTAAAACATTGTCAAAAAGTCCAAAGAATATACATCCTAACGACATTATGACAGAGTAATGTTTTTCGAGGATTTGGAGGTGTTGTTTGAGGTGTTGAAACCATTCGTTGGAATAAATGCTCCAAATAAGTCGTAACACAACACTCACACAAATGTCATATTAACAAATGTAAATCCACCTGAAACTTGTTGTTTCATTTAAAAATTTGCCTTATTAATAAAAGTAACAAACTGGGAGTAATAATGGAAGATTTAATAATTTTATGATAATTTATTACATAAAAAGTCAATGATAATAATTTGCATCACTATAAAAATTAATGATTTGCAATAATAATAATAATTACACTAATAATAATAATAAAATAATAGAGGCATGAAGAATGATATTGATTAGCTTAGCACTTTTGAAGACTTGTTTGATATTAAAAGAAGTGGGCAGGATAATGGGAGAGGAGACGATTGAAATGAAAGTGACAATGGGTGCTAGGAAAGAAAATAATTTCAATAGAGAACTCTGTATACACGGGGAGGGAAAAGTGGTGGGGCAGGCAAGGTTGACGAGAGTGAGGGGCAGAAGAGACACCTATTGTGATAGAAGGTGGGCCATTAGCTGGCTCTTGAAGTTCGAAAGGACTTTAATTTCTCTGATAGTTTGAGGAAGATTGCTCCAAAGTCGGTTTACTGATGCAGAAAATGATTTAGTGTATATAGCAGTGTAGTGTTGCGTTACAGAAAGGATTTTACTTTCTTGAGAACGTGTATTTTTACTCTGTTGTTGAGATAGTAGTGTAAAAATACTGTTAACTCAACGGGAGAAAAAGGACACAGTGGAAGAGAGACATATACAAACAGTGGCAGTGAGAGCGGGATGCTGAGTGTGAAGGTTTAATTACAAAGAGGGGTAAAAGGATTTTGAATGTTCTGTGTTAAAAGAGCGAGTCAAAATTTTTGGTGTTGAAGACGTAGTGAGGCAGCTGGTTGACCACTTTTCTGTTAGTCTTTTAAAGAGGAACCTATTAACCTTTTTTCCACTGGTATGAACATGCTTGAAGGCTATTTCGTTTAATTTAATATAAAGCATTTTTCCCTTTGCTTGCTCTTTAATATCTTAAAATGGTCGTATGAACAATCTGTATCAAATTTTAATGTTCTATATTATTTGCAGTCTAGATCACTATACATTTTTTGTAAGAAATTTCAAAACTTTTAACGTATTGCAAGCATTCTCGATGGAAAAAGTAATGCGTATGTGTTTTGGGACTCACAGGGCATCATAACTGACTGGCACAAGGTCAAACAATGACCATATCTCAAATTACGTCACCTTAATGGACTGTTTGCACAGTGAGTTGAAGCACAAGCGACCACAATTAGTGCGCAAACAAGTGTTCTGGCGCCAGCACAGGGCTCCCGCTCGCGCATGGGTTGTTACGCAGGCATAAGTGCATAGCCCACTTTTCTAAGCAGTTCCTCACGCATCCTAGGTCCCAGATTTTGGCCCGTATGAGTTTTGCCACCTACTTTTTAACATCATAGAATTACGCGAACTGTAACACAGTTGTAAACTAATTAACTTTTCTGATGAAAAAGAAAGGAATGCTGAATGGAGAACGAGTTGAGAAATAAATTTTTGCTTTCAAAAAAATATTTGCTTTGTTCTTTTTGAAAGGTCATTTGAGATGTTACAGATACTTTATTGAGAAACTAACACTACAGCAGTCGATAAGTGTACTATTGAGGCTTCGAGGAAGTATACTGGCAGATTTTCGGCGTTGTTCATGAAACTGTCTCATCGTGGTACTAGTTTCTTATACGTTCCGTGACGAAAGACGAAGGATGATGATGGAGGCACTTTCAGGGCCTGCTCTGTTGGACCAAATATGATATCTGATCAAAAGTATCTCGACACATATTAGTGGACATTACTAGTGGTTTTGTCCACACCTCACCCTTAGAACATCGCTCCAGGCAAATGCCGGGATGGTTCCTTTGAAAGGGCACGGCCGACTTCCTTCCCAGTCCTTCCCTAATCCGATGAGACCGATGACCTCGCTGTCTGGTCTCCTTCCCAAACAACCCAACCCCCACCCTTAGAACGACTTGTACTCTGCTGGAGACACTTCCAGTGAGGTTTCTTAATGTCTGTGGAGGAGTGGCAGCCCACCCTTCTTCACGAGCTGAAAGCAGAGAAGGCGCTGATGCTGGACGCTGGGGTCTGGAGCGCAAAAATCCTGTTGAAATGAAAACAAATAGCGAACGAAGCAACATTCTTGTCGTATACAGGTATTCATTGGGTGAGTAATTTCACGCCCTGCAACGTGCACAGCGGCTTTAACTGGTAGCTGTGAGACTCAGAACACGTGGTGACTTAACGATCAAGTTTTTAACATGGGCCACAATGGCTATCCAGTTAAAAGAATAATAAATTCGGAACGATATACACTGTTTGTGAGTGAGTACGTAATCAGGTTAGCAAAAACGGGCTCATGTACTTCGTAAAAGGTCACATGTGGTGGTACTTCGAAAGGAACAAAGCACCTATCATCAGCTCACATTCAGAAAGCAAACTTAAGTAAAAGAGGGGATCATGAAAAGCTTTCCGAGCGTAACGAAGCTGAAGCGAATGGATTAATGACTTTTGCAAGTTAAACTATGTCATTCAAACACCTTGATCCATGACCTGCACTTTTACAAGTTAAACTATCTGATTCAATACGTATGTTTATAGATAGGGTCAGTTTTTAGCAAAACACAATTTTGTTTTTTGATCCAAACATGTTTCGCTGCAGTTGCAGCTTTTATTTTTCATCTGTTAAAGATAAAGGAGTGTTCTTTGCTGTTTGTATACATGTAGCCATTAGTTTTTAAATCGTAATCACAGATATTTGAAAAAACACATAAATTATGAATTCATACCTTTTTACCACGTGGTGTGGTTTTTCTGATGTGTTGTGTTTCTACAGCGATCGTTTTGTTCCACAGTTTGTCATCTGCAACCACTTATATTTTAAGCCAAAATTACGATTTCAAAAACTTGTTATTTCTATGCCTGAAATTATTTAATTCTATGTGTGTGTGTCTATTTACATAATGTTTCACTTACATTTTCTTTTTATTCATCTTCATCACTGTCAAACACTATGTACTGAGTTGCCACTGTCACTGTCAGTGTCACTGTTTCACTGTTTACCAGCTGTAAAAACAAACATGGCGGCCAGTGGAACAGTTGAAGGTGTAAAAAGTAAGATGACTGACAGTGGAACAGTTGAAGGTGTTCCTGTCTGGCCGGCCGATGTGGCCGAGCGGTTCTAGGCGCTTCAGTCTGGAACCGCGCGACCGCTACGGTTGAGGTTCGAATCCCGCCTCGGGCATGGATGCGTGTGATGTCCTTAGGTT
This sequence comes from Schistocerca piceifrons, assembly GCF_021461385.2. Taxonomy (NCBI): domain Eukaryota; kingdom Metazoa; phylum Arthropoda; class Insecta; order Orthoptera; family Acrididae; genus Schistocerca; species Schistocerca piceifrons. Next base: position 312,875,401 of record NC_060139.1, on the reverse strand, counting down.
GGTTAGGTTTAATTAGTTCTAAGTTCTAGTGGACTGATGACCTCAGCTGTTAAGTCTCATAGTGCTCAGAGCCATTTGAACCATGTTCTGTTCCTGTCGGTTGTTATGAGTCTGTGTGTGTGTGTGTGTGTGTGTGTGTGTGTGTGTGTGTGTGTGTGTGTGTGTGAAAAGGGAGAGAGAAGAGAGAGAGAGAGAGATAGAGAGAGAGAGGGAGGAGGTTTTAGGATTTATTTATTTGTGTGTGTGTGTGTGTGTGTGTGTGTGTGTGTGTGTCTGTGTGAAAAAGGAGAGAGAGAGAGAGAGAGAGAGAGAAAGTGACAGTAGGTTTTAGGATTTGTGTGGGTGTGTAGGGTGGGGGGGGGGGGTGAGAGCTCTATAGGTTGGTCTTGTATAGTAATTCTTTGAGGGCTAAAGGCGGACCCTATCCAAAAACATATTGGTAAAGCAAACACGGAAGAAAAGAGCTTCAACCCCTTAATGGTGTACATAAATTATAAATATGTCTTGCTGATGAAGATATTTCAGAAGTGGTGTGAATTGTAAGCCAAGACACTTTTAATTATTTTCCAATTCAATTCAATTCGATTTTTAAAACATTATGTACAAAAATGTAACAGTTAAGCTTTTTATTCTTGTAAATATGCTGTATTTGTTTATTCAATTATGTGTACATTGTCACTATGTGTTGCCGATGGCTAAATTGAGTACACACTCAAAGGCAAAAAAAAAAAAAAACAAAAAAAAACCGAAGATGGTTATCTGATTCAAATACCTTGATCTACGACCCAATAGAAGTGCTCAGGGGAGCATGCCCTTACACTTGCCAAATAGCCTCAAGAGTAAAAATGACGAGAGAGCATACAGCCGAAACGGTTCCTCTCTCGGACAGATGACTGGAAGAGATACAATTAAGAATCATATGACCAACTGCATCCCTGTAACCTCCGGAACTGGCGTCTATCTCTGAAACTGTTCACTGCTATTCTCGTTGTACAGATAAAGTTGGCAAGGCCTACACACTACGTTTAGCAACTGTGGTTGCCCGCAGAGACATGTGGAATGCACTCGCACTCACATTCATTTTTTCATGGTCATTTATAGGATAAATGAGGAAGTGAAACATCTTGTACAAACGAAATAAAATGAACAACTTGACCCCTCTTTTCCCCAGAGGCTTGTTATCAGCTTGACTGAATGATGTGCGTTGTGAACTCAACAGTGTAACCATACTTAGATGTGTCGAAATGCGTCAGTTCCTTCTTAACTGAATTGTATCGTTTTTATTTCATTATTTTAATTCATTTTTCGCATCTGAGTCATTGTTGTGCTGATTAAATATACAAGGTGTAACAGGTGTAACGCGGATATCTTTTTATGTGCCACCTTAAAATGTACACACATCAGAGCGTTGATTGCTTTATCGAACAGTCTTTATACAAGCACGTCACACAATTTACTATGTGATGTTTTATGCACGGTGGTAAAGCACCACCATGTGGACCACGCCTGTCAGTGTCATGTGTTCACACTTCAACACCCGACCTGCTGCCCAGGGTTAAATGAAAATTAATAGCTTGCTCTTGCCACATGCACTTGGAGGTACTCAGCAATCTAAAAACATACTACTCGTAAAAGCTATAATTATTATGCTTCAAATGAAGCAAATACTGATGTAATGTTGTTCAGTACGCTGTTCTCAGTCACCAATAAAAATATGTCCACTTATACATCCTGTATAAATGCTGATTATGAGCAGCCTCGGTGGTGAACCGATTAAGCCCCCAACTCCCGTTTTAATATTCTGTCTACACTGAGTAGCTCTTGCATGTCGAATTTTTTTGTAGCTGCATGTCAGTGTCGCGTAATGGGCTGACCAAGCGTCATGCGAGGTTAGATGAGTCCAGGGTAGTCCCCGGGGGGTCGATTACATTTCTAAGAGCCGGCCGATGTGGCCGTGCGGTTAAAGGCGCTTCAGTCTGGAACCGCGTGACCGCTACGGTCGCAGGTTCGAATCCTGCCTCGGGCATGGATGTGTGTGATGTCCTTAGGTTAGTTAGGTTTAAGTAGTTCTAAGTTCTAGGGGACTGATGACCACAGAAGTTAAGTCCCATAGTGCTCAGAGCCATTTGAACATTTCTAAGAGAGGTGCCGCCGGGGGTCGATGGCCCTTGTGCAGGGCAGGTAGGCCGCCGTCTGTTTTGTTTACGCCAGGTGCTCGACTGCCAGGATTGTTCAATTTTTTTCCGAACACGGTGGTCAGCACAGCATGAGAATCAAACCGAATCCATCTTAAAACGCCGGTATAACGAGCGTTGACGAAAACTTGCCCCTGATCGGAAAACTACCCATTTTTAAAAGCCGAAGTTATTCTGTTGACCACAACCCTATATAATTTTAACTATATATGAAGGTAGTACCTGTTCCCGAAAGAACAGATACCATTGATGACCGTGCAGCTTCTCTAGAATGAAATGATAATCGGCACCCTAGCTGCAAACAGGCGTTGATATACATCGTTGGGGACATGTTGAAAATGTGTGCCCTGACCGGGATTCGAACCTGGGATCTCCTGATTGCATGCAGACACTCTATCTATCTGAGCCTCCGAGGGCACAGAGGATAGTGCGCCTGCAGGGACTTATCCCTTGCACGCTCCCCATGAGACCCACATTCCCAACATGTCCGCACCACTATATTCGTACTGCGCCTAATAGACGTTTGCCCCTTGCACTCATTACTCGTGGCAGAGTAATCTACCAAGTCCCGTACGAAATGGGGCTTAGCGTGTACTTTCGCACACATGAAGGTCAATGGCCGGATATCCATATTTTAACTATATGTGAAGGTACGAATGTAGCGGTGCGCACATGTTGGGAATGTGGGTCTCATGGGGAGCGTGCAAGGGATAAGTCCCTTTAGGCGCACTATCCTCGGTGGCTCAGATGGATAGAGCGTCTGCCATGTAAGCAGGAGATCCCGGGTTCGAGTTCCGGTCGGGACACACACATTTCCAACATGTCTCCAGTGATGTATATCAACGCCTATTTTCAGCTAGGGTGTCGATTTAATTATCATTTCACTATAGAACTTTGTTTGCTATGGCCGGCAGGAGAGTGGGACGCCACTCGCAGTATAAAGTATGCGAGGCGAAACAGTCCAAAATTTCTTTTCTCCTTTTGCGGAGGCCAGGTGCCGTCTGCCAAGTACCTTCTCCATCCAGGGTGAACGACCTTTTGTGTCGTAAAAAACGAGGGAAAGAGCTCCATTGGGTGCCACAAAAAAATTGTCATAGATGGGAGATAGCAGGGCGCTTTCCAAAAATTACAGATGTGGGGGAACCGCGGATTGGTTGAAATAAAAACATATGTAAAGAGTGGGAATTTTTGTGCTTAACTTTTAGGAACTGTGGTGATGGAAACAGAAGCCACTGGCTGTCTGATAAAACTTTTCCCAGGGGAAGAGTTTAGCATTTGTGTTTGACACCGTTGGGTGGCTTGCGGAGTATAAACATAGATGTAGATGTAGAATTTGGCGAGCCTTGCTGTTGGCAAAAGATAGTTTATATGAAGCATGGGGAGAGCAGAGAGACCGTGGGTCAACAGCTCTACGAAAACACAGAGGTTCTACACCTCTGCGGGAGCACACTGTCTCTCCAGCTCCTTCCATGACTCTGGATGGAGACGGGTTACTTCTGGGGAAGTAGACAGTATCCAGCAGTCAATCTATCGGAAGTCGTCCACAGTACTGTAACCTACAGCTTAAATCATGGTGAGAATTTGCTACGCAGGTGAGCGGGAACGAGAGTTATCAGTCGTTCTGTAGGTGCACGGTTTTGACTATGTTAGGTTCCGAAATCGCGATATTTTTGATTAGGTGTTCCAAGGCTGCTTAAGAACACGGTAGTTGCGTACAACATTTTGTACCCCGCGGCAGTGTTGGAGCAATAATTGTGCGGACATCGCGATCGTTTCTTTTTATCAATGATTTGTGAGATGATGACTATTACCTTCTTCCTTACGTCTCACGTTCCCTGACAAGTGAGTCAATTATTAGTTTAGACTGACCGTTATGCACAAAGATTTATTTTGTTTGCTATGCGTGTTATTCCTATCGGTACAATTTTGTCAGATAAATTCGTGTTATATGTTTCGCACAGAGTTTTATAAAAAATCGAGGTCAAATTGGACCCATCTTTTATTTCAGTAGACAGATGAATCCCTCTTTATTGAGGTTATTAGAGCTTTTTGAAAGAGCCAACACCCAGGACTCCTCTGTCAGGGCCACCCTTTCAGTCCGTTGCACGACAGTTTTCATTAACATATGTGAGTCCATGGTGAACTGCACTACTGGCAATTAAAACTGCTACACCAAGAAGAAATGCAGATGATGAATGGGTATTCATTGGACAAATATATTATACTAGAACTGACATGTGATTACATTTTCACGCACTTTGGGTGCATGGATCCTGAGAAATCAGTACCCAGAACAACCACCTCTGGCCGTAATAATGGCCTTGATACGCCTGGGCATTGAGTCAAACAGAGCTTGGATGGCGTGTACAGGTACAGCTGCCCATGCAGCTTCAACACGATACCACAGTCCATCAAGAGTAGTGACTGGCGTATTTTGACGAGCCAGTTGCTCGGCCACCATTGACCAGACGTTTTCAACTGGTGAGAGATCTGGAGAATGTACTGGCCAGGGCAGCAGTCGAACATTTTTGGTATCCAGAAAGGCCCGTACAGGACCCGCAACGCGCGGTCGTGCATTATCCTGCTGAAATGTAGGGTTTCGCGGGGATCGAAAGAAGGTTAGAGCCACGGGTCGTAACACATCTGAAATGTAACGTCCACTGTTCAAAGTGCCGTCAATGCGAACAAGAGGTGACCGAGACGTGTAACCAATGGCACCCCATACCATCACGCAGGGTGATACGCCAGTATGGCGATGACGAATACACGCTTCCAATGTGGGTTCACCGCGATGTCGCCAAACATGGATGCGACCATCATGATGCTGTAAACAGAACCTGGATTCATCCGAAAAAAATGACGTTTTGCCATTCGTGCACCCAGGTTCGTCGTTGAGTACACCATCGCAGTCGCTCCTGTCTGTGATGCAGCGTCAACGGTAACCGCAGCCATAGTCTCCGAGATGATAGTACATGCTGCTGCAAACGTCGTCGAACTGTTCGTGCAGATGGTTGTTGTCTTGCAAACGTCCCCATCTGTTGACTCAGTGATCGAGACGTGGCTTCACGATCCGTTACAGCCAAGCGGATAAGATGCTAGTCATCTCGACTGCTAGTGATACGAGGCCGTTGAGATCCAGCACGGCTTTCCGTATTACCCTCCTGAACCCACCGATTCCATATTCTGCTAAGAGTCATTGGATCTCGACCAACGCGAGCAGCAATGTCGCGATACGATAAACCGCAATCGCGATAGGCTACAATCCGACCTTTACCAAAGTCGGCAACGTGATGGTACACATTTCTTCTCCTTACATGAGGCGTCACAACAACGTTTCACCAGGCAACGCCGGTCAACTGCTGTTTGTGTGTGAGAAGTCGGTTGGAAACTTTCCTCATATCAGCACGTTGTAGGTGTCGCCACCGGCGCCAACCTTGTGTGAATTCTCTGAAAAGCTAATCATTTGCATATCACAGCATCTTCTTCCTGTCGGTTAAATTTCGCGTCTGTAGCACGTCATGTTCGTGGTGTAGCAATTTTAATGGCCAGTATTGTATCTGCCTCTCGAAAGTTCGAACCCATGCAAGAAGGCATGTTCAGCTCGCCTGGTATCTTTCAGTGTTCAGTCTTCTGTGAGGGTTATGAAACGAATCTGACCGATATGTTGTAACTGTAACTCAACCTGCTCCGTACCTGACTGTAGATGCTACACAGGTAATGTTTTCAGGAATTCGCCAAACCCAAACCCTTCTCTCGGATTGTTACAGTATACAGTATGTTTTATCACTTCAAAGCACATCGCGGTTTTCACCATCTCACGTGTCACTTAGGATTGACTACAAAAATGTGTGGTTTTATGGGGAGCTGCTCGACCATTGTACCCCAGTCTTTCTCACTCCCTGCGCGTAATGATTATGCTACCCGGAATGCTGATAGTAGTTTGGAACATACGAACGATTTACTTGCTGGTTTTTACAACCACTCACCTGTAGTTCTTCCTTCGCAATCATATCACCAACAGTCGACGTGGATAGCTTTAGAAGCGTTGAAATGTCTCTGATGGATTTGTTACTCAGGTGACATCCAACAGCTAGTCCTCGTTAGAAGTCACTGAACTCTCCTGATCGACCCACTTTGCTGGTACTGCTTCACTACTGAGAACGCAATGATCCCAGCCTTCTTTTATATTGGTGGGTGCGTCTCTCATGACATCTAGTGGTCAATTCCGCACTACAAAGGTGTCCGGACCCGGCAGTGTATTTGATTATTTCCAAGCAATAGGTCTGGATTGTAAGGACGGAGATTCAACATCTTCCATCGGTGAGAACACTGAGTTGGAGGCCATGCGTCATTGTTCAGCGAAGCCATACATTGTGACAAGTAGCCTGATAAGTTGTTTTTAAAAGTTCTGCTAAGTGCCGCAGTTAGGTTGAGCACAGATTGTGGTCTCGAGGGACATACACTCCCTAAGGAAAAAGGCTTAATAAGACTCACCCAATCACAGCGGACTGTTGGGTATAGTTTGGCAAGGGCAAAAACAGATGTCTCCAACCTCTCATCCTCTTTGTAGCCAGGCGGAAATTGTGAGACCATATTTCATCCAAAGTCACAAAGCACTCTAAGAGTGTTTTCCTAATCGACAGGTATCAGATCAGACGTTCCAGGCACATTACTGTGCGCGGTTCTTTCTGTTCATTGCAAACGTATTGGGACACCTGGCCTCTGTTAAAGGAAACGAAACAGGAATGAGACCGACGCAAGGCAACCTCTGGTACGAGGGAAGCAGGATGTACGTGTAATTGCCCAAGAAAATGACAATGTTGCCATATAGACCGGGGTTGCGTCTAGAGTTGGATCCGCTCTCTTCAGTTCTGGGATATTGTTTGGGTTGGATTTCCTGGGCGAAATGCTGGTGGATCCAGTGTGTGATATGGCTACAATGCTGTCTCCCTACCTTTTCAACTATATCTAGAAAACTGGTAGGGTGGATGGTTCAAATGGCTCTAAATACTATGGGACTTAACATCTGAGGTCATTAGTCCCCTAGACTTAGAACTACTTAAAGCTAAATAACCTAAGGACAGCACACACATCCATGCCCGAGGCAGGATTCGAACCTGCGACCGTAGCAGCAGCGCGGTTCCAGACTGAAGCGCCTAGAACCGCTCGGTCACAGCGGCCGGCTGGTAGGGTAGAAATCGATTTCTGGACCATCAGTTTGTCTGCAGGAGAAAGGTAAGTTTATATGGGGCATAGGACTTGTCTTAGAAGATAGGTTGAAGAAAGACAAAGCTATATTTATATTTATATTTGTGGAATCAGACAACATTAATAATTTAGTGTGCGCAACTGCCTAGTGTTAGTCTTTCAACTAATTCCACTTAAGTCAGTTGCTTGTCCGTAACGCACTCCAGTAATCCTATCGGGGAGAGGGGAGCTACAGTTTAACGTCAAATATGAACCTCATGTCGATTCTGGCGAATCTCCACATCACTGAGATGCGCAGGTGAAGTTAGAGGCAGACGGAAAAGTATTCGTGTTAGGAGCGGGATTCGATCCCAGGACTTCTGTTTCCAGGCAGGCGCTTCTCTAGCAGATCACCAGATCCGACTGTTGATTTAGAAAAACCCTTTTGACAGTGTGTTGACTGAAATAAGCTCTTTGAAATGGCGAAGTTTTCGGGGTTGAAATACAGAGAGGGCAAGGTTAACTTCAACTTGTAGAGGAATCAGACAGCATTTATAAAGAAGTATTGTCATAGTGGAAATCACTTTTGTGTCTGTTGATAACATTGTATAACGTCAGTAATGAATGATTGTATCGTTTACGATATCGTCATCGCTAGCACTCTGCACTAATAAGAAAAATGCTATCCGCACCGCATCCGCAAAACACGAATTTTCATCCGTTGAATTTTTTTTTTAATTCAAATGATATCCTGTTCGACAAGTTGCATCTCTTTTCGTTTGCTGAAGCCAAACTTGCAATTCACGTTCCACAAACCAAAAACGTACAGACCGATCATAACCTCACTTTAATACTACAATGTCATATTCTTGATATGTTCCTTATGTTACATCTTTCCGCCCAACTTGCTGTAACGGATTGTGTGAAATTTTCAGCACATTATTGTTCCTCAACAGAGGAAAGTCAAATGAGTTGTGTTACAAGTTGTCCTCACATCTTGCTAACTGTTAAATATTAGCCATATCGTTCATTTACCAAATGAGTGTTGATTCAACATAATGTTAAATCATGTTACGGTACTACACTTGTAAGTGTAATGAGCGCTGGATTGTATACTCACGAATTTATTAAGGAGAGAAGTAGATAACATCACGGATTTCATAACGAAGAATATTTACTTTTTATGTGAAACACGAAACGGGAGCCCGGCCATGGCAGTGAAAGTTATAATGGATGGAGTGTCCTAGGACACCCTTCATGTCATTTTGTGGCAGCTTTGGGTAATTGCATAAGTGACCTCTGTTAAGGTAAACGAAAGAGGAATGACACAGACGCTTGGCAGCCGCTGGTACGACGGAAGCAGGAAGTTCGTGTAATGACGCTCGTAATATTCACACTGCCCTTTAAATTGTAACCACAAAGTGATTATTATTGCTGATATCCGATTATACACCGGCGTAGGCTTTCATACGCGAATTTAACATTATCTGTACAGTACTCTATAATTGTATATGTGGGTCACCGTGTTGTATCATTTTAAAGCCGCCGCCGTGAGTTCCGTACACATCGTGCTTCTTTCAGTTAGCTATCATTGTAAAAATCAGACAAAACCGATTACAATTTGTCACAGAATTTTACACAGCACTGTATACGCTTCAAATGACAATTTTATGTACATCAACAGAGTACCATCGCTAAACAAGAATTTGGTAATTTTTGGCAACCAGTTGCTGGGCAAAATGCTAGGCCTGTTACAAAATCTGTGCACTACCATGTAGATAACACACGGAGAATACCAGTTTCGTAAGTTAAGTGTCCGAGTCCGGAGCCGTGGATCCAGTTTCAAAGGTCGACCATGTTGCCCTGCGTGAATATCAAACAGAAAAAAACTATGTTGATAAACAGTTCGAGGGCAGATTCTGCCAAAAAGAAGAGACAAACACTTGACTCTGCCCCTTTTTGACGGTGTACAGAAGGCACCCAAGTCTTTATTTAGAAAAGAATAAAGCTGTTGCTAGGTAAGATACGAGGGTGGTTTGAAAAGTTCTCGGAACGGAATAGAAAAAAAGTACGTATATCACTGAGACTTTTTTTATTTTCCAATGTATTCCTCCTTGTAGATTAATGCACTTGGTCCAACGATGTTTCAGTGCCTTGATCCCATCTCGAAAATGAGTTTCCTCCAGGCCTGCAAAATAGTTGTCAACTCCGGCTATCAATTCTTCGTTTGAATTGAATCTTCGTCCACCAAGAAAAATTTCCAGTTTTGGGAAGAGATAGAAGTCTGACGGAACCATATCAGGTGAATAATGGGTGTGGCAACAATTCATTCCTTAGTTTTGTCATGGCGACGGCACATGTTTTTGATCCAGCGTCAAGAGTCGTGGTACCAATCTTGCAGATAATTTTTTCATTTCTAATTCTTCAGTTAAAATGTGATATACCCTTTCAGATGAAATCTGGCAAGCCTGAACAATATCACACACTTTATATCTACGATCCTCCATGACCATGACAATATCACGCACTTTATATCTACGATCCTCCATGACCATGCACTTTTGCAATGGTTTCTGGAGTAGTGACACATCCTGGCCAACCACTGCGCGGATCATCATGTTAGTTTTCCCGACCAAATTTAAATTCATTTGTCCACTTGGCAACAGTTGAACATGAATGAGCAGAGTCCCCAGTGTATTCTGGAAATGGGCATACCTTTCTTTACGAAGTCTCGATTTTTCCCATCTTCGAAAATCACTACGCGGGAACAATAACAGAGCGACGTCACCGCCACAGCTCTCTTCCAAGAGCACTGATGTGGCACGTGTTTACAGGCCAATGAATATCACGTGAACAACTCGTTGTGTTTGCGCTGATCTCTCGTGGTGATTTTGAGAAATTTTCAAACCACCTTCGTGCATTGACAACAGTCTGTAAATTACCAATTGTAGAGGTTGTACCACAGGCTGCGAAGTAAGCCACGTAAGGTAACGATATAATGCCTTTCTAAATTTTATAAGCAACGTCTTTCTTTTTCTAAGTACTAAGTACAGGCAAAATCTATTACCTTAACCGTAAGGACCAGATAGAATCAATTCACTTCATTTCAGTTTATTACCATGAATTTTAGACCTATTATCTTGAAACTCTAAACAGATCGTACATACTCAATACCTATGAATATAATGATTTATATTATATAAATAGTTATAAATTATGTTAATAGCAAAAAAGAATTGCAGACGAACAGAGTGGATTTAGAGGAGGGAAAGCTACAAGAGATTCAACTGAACTGTTGAGAATTGTAAGTGAGAGGTACACTGAAAGAGGAAGAGAAGTATATACTGTTTTCATTGACTTGGAGAAAGTCTTTCATAGAGTACAGTGCAAAAAAAATTAATGGACATTCTAAGGAAGAATGGTGTCGACTGGAGAGATAGAAGGCTGGTTAAGAATCGATACCTACAACAGAAAATACGAGTACAGATTAGGCTGGCTGGCTCTGAGCACTATGGGACTTAACATCTATGGTCATCAGTCCCCTACAGATTAGGAATGAGATGACACAGGAAAGCGCAATTGGAAGGAGTGTGAGGCAAGACAGCTCCCTCTCCCCAATACTGTTTAAAGTATTTGTGGAGCATATTATTCAGAAATATGCGAAACGAAAGAGAGGAGTGCAGGTTGATAGTACATGGCTAGAATGTATTCGATTTGCGGATGATATGGTCTTATTGGCAGAGAGCGAAAGAACTATGATTGGAATGTTAAGAGAATTAAATGAGACCCGTGAGGAATTCGGAATGAGAATAAGAAAAAGACAAAATTTATGGCGATAAGTGCACGAAAAGTAAGAGCAACTATAAAGTTAGGATAGGAAGATATAAAACAAGTTAGTGCTTACAAATACTTGGGAAGCATGATTACGGAATACATGAGATGCAATAAGGAGGTGAAAACGTTTACAGCAACTGCCAAGAATGCATTTAATAAGAGGAGAAGGCTTCCATGTGGGTCCAAGGACACGGACCTGAGGAAGAGACTAGCAGAGTGCTTTATATGGAGCGTGGTGTTATATGAAGCTGAGACATGGCCAATGAGGAAAAAGGAAGAAAGAAGAATAGAGCAATTGGTGGAGGATGGACTAGCGATAAAATTGATAGACAAAGTGAGAAATGAAATGTTGAGAAGACTGCGGGTAGGGTGAGAATTTTAAGTTAATCAGGAAGGAGACACATAATTGACTTGGAAGATGGATGAGAAGAGATTGTTTACTAATGACGCTATGGAAGGAACCGTGGATGGAAGAAGAATAAGACCAGAAGATACCAGATGGTAGATAGTATAAGGACAGAAAATAATTATGAGAAAGTGAAGAGGGTAGCATTTGACAGGACTGCATGGAGAGATACATATGAAGACCTGCCCTAGCGCAGGACACTGATTATGACGAGGGGCAACCATTGTTAATACTAATGTAGAAATAAAACAGAATATTGAAAATATAATCGAATAAAAATAAAAAATAAATTAATTAATAGTTCTGAGTGATTAACTCCCAGGTTATATCGCTAGATGTGTTTCTGGCAGCCTCGGAAGAGATCGAGGTTTGCCAACTAACTACAACCCTCCCCACACCTGAACCTATTGTCACTGCACTACATTTCATTGACCCCACTAGTAAGTGCGTGCCTTGGCGATCCTCGATCCTAGGCACATCCATGTGGATGACCACGGAATTTTTAAATTCATTTTTTAATCAACTTCTAATAGTTTCTCATAATGATATTTTATTAGTGCCTATCATTCTCTGTTGTGAAGGAAACACTTTCTGTTAGTCTCCTACACTGTTCATCTGATCTGTCGACATTATTTTGTTATTCATAGTGTCCATTTAATCTTGCAGATTAAAATTTAAGCAGTTACTTTTTATGTGTAGGATATGTAATCATATTGACTGTTGATATTTAAGCAGTTGCTTTTTATATATTGGATGTGGAATCATATTAACTTGTCCATAAGTTTAGGTCGTATACAGTTGTTTGCATATCGCAGTGTAATTATATGCTTTCTCTCTCTACGTGGAAACGAGGGCGAGTGAAAACGACATGATCAGCGGAACCTCCCTCTCCATGTTCACATCCTATTCGATGAGAATTTTTGGAATTTGGATCATGACCTGTTAACAGATGTACTATATCTCTAATGGGGGCAATGTCACGCATACAGAGCCCATCCCTAGTACTTGACATTATGCTGTATCTCTCTTAAAGTGCTTCTAGTATCCCAATCAGAGTGCCAGTTGCCTATGTTTCAGGCACGTAAAGATCTTTGATTAGAAGTCACCACTGACCTCCAATTCTTTAAAGAATCGAACTCCCTTGTATAAAACAGTTTTAAATTTCTGATTACCTTACAGATTTGTTAATGTATTTAAATATTCAACGTTAAGCATGTAAGAGACAAAAAAAGGAAAGTTTTGGAATTATGATTAAAGTTTGTTGGAAATCGCTTAGGGTTCTCATTATCAAACTCTAGATGAATACAACTAGGGAAATATGTGCTCCGTTTTAAATAAAAATTAGTTTTTCACGCATTTCAATGTTTATGACATATCTCTGAACTACATGTGGTGTAATATTATAATTTTGCAGGTATATTCAGTGGTATAGGTGGATACTGTATGCAAAATGTATTGCGAACAGATTTAGCAACTATGAATTAATAAATGAAAACTTCATGCCTGATGCAGTAGTTTTACAGCATGAAAAACGAAAATGTAGTAAGAGATAAACTCTTTTTTGTGGGGAGGAGGGGGGGGGGGGGGTCAGAGAAAAAAAAGCTTGGCAAAGCTTTGAAATTGTGTGTAAAGTTTGTTGGAAGTTGCTAAGTGCTCTTATTCTCAAATACTGGACGAATATAATTTGGGTAATTCGCGCGCTCTGAGTTACACTGCTTCAAAAGACGTATGCAGTTTGTAGCTGTGATACTTGCCCAACTGTGTAAACCTTTAACAGAATATTATACAGTTTAATGATTAGATTATGACAGGTTCTTAAATTTCAATATTCGGTCAATAATTGTATGAAATATTGAAAGTTAAATTTCTGCTACCCCTGGAAGCCGTTAGATAGGCAACCAGCAAATGAATTGGGTGACCGTACAGCAGGTTAGCCGTTTAGTAATACAGATACGAGCGCCTGTGATGTACACTCGAGCGTAATGTTCACACCCTACCCAACACAACGCTGCCCTGTAACGTACCACGACATCCATCGGACGTATCCAGAGAATCGCCAGTAAAACGTCAACAGCTGCAGTGTGAAACGTGAGGCTCAGGAGTATGCTCCTCTGACCTCGTCGCAGTTATTGTTCCGTAGTTCTCCAGTCGAAGGCGATGCGCACACACGCTGAAAGCGAAGCGCAGAATAGCACTCAAGACAGCTCCATGATACGACCGCACAACAGGCGGCGGTAATTTATAGTCGGCTGTGCCAGCAGGGGCTATCTTAACGCATAATTTTAGCTGTTTTCTGAGGAACAGATTTTGCGTCTTCTGGAAAGTTCCTTTTCTCGTTGTCGCCCGTGCAATACCGCGGCATCTGAACATCATTCGTCTTTTCTCCTAGTCTCGCTCTGGAGTCCACAGTCACAACTACTAGGACGTCATCTGCGTATGGAGCAAGACCTTCAAGAGTATCTGCCCCTCCTAACTGATACAATAGGAATTGAGTACTTAGATCCCAGAACAATGAGCCACTAATGAAGCCTTGCGGACAACTCTTGGCAATCTTTTTGATTATCTTGCTCTGCCCCGCAAGCCAGTGGCCGCTACATCCACTACAATAATCGACAATTGTACAGACTTTGTTTGTTTGCATGGTCATCTACCGCAGCATCTGCTAAAATCAGTTATTATTAGCTTCTCCCTCTTAAGCTTACTGCAGTGAAATTAAAGAGAATTTCATGCCAGACGCGTTTCGATTTTATTTATAAAGGATCTTCTGCGGTTATTCTGCAAATTGGATTCATATGTTTGTACATTTTTTGTTGTTTTAGATTAAAAACAGCATTTTGTATGTAAAACTGGTGTGCATATTACTTACAGTGTTTCTGCCTCTTGTTTACATATTCTCCAAACCAATACTTCTTCCTTTTTTGTTAGCAGAGATTGACGTCGAAAGACTTCGTTTCAGATATACACTTGGCAGTATTTGCCTTCCTGCACTTTTTCTTGCGCTGCATTTCCGTTATTTACACTTCATCTCACTTTTGGAAATCGAACTGTAGTTATGTGTGTTCTCACTCAGTACAGTCTTACAGTGTTTGTGTCTGTTTGCTTATCTGCGTATAGATTGTGAGCCTTGCCAATCTCTAAAACGATTCTTTTTTAAAAAAAAAAATTATTTTATTTATAAACAGACAGTTGAAGTATACAAATATATTTATGTAAATAGCCCAAGACGTTATTTTATTGTTATGTCTGAAAATACAAACAGAACATTTTTCATGTCAGGCTACTTCAAAAAATAGGTTGTACATTATTATAGCAGGCCAAATATCTCATATTGAACTGTGCATTACATTTCAAAGTGACACAAATGCATGACGCTGTTTTTCAACATACGAGGTTCAAAAATTCCGGAACTTTGTCCACAAAATTTTTCTAGACTTACCTTTTACTTATTGTGCATGGTCTTCTTCGAAATACTCTCCTCCATAATTGAAACACCGCTCCCGACGCCGTTTCCACTTCCGGAAGCAGTCTTGGTACGCCCCTTGCTGAATCGCGCGAAGCGCCGTCTGCGAATTTTCTTTTATTACGTCTATCGTTGCAAATCTTCGTCCTTTTTAACGGGGTTTTCAACTCTAGAAATAAAAAAAAGGTCCGCAGGGTTCACGCCTGGAGAGTATGGAGGATTAGGCAGCACAGTGATTTCGTTTTTTGTGCAATAGTCTAGCACCAGCAGGGATGAATGTGCGGTTGTGTCATCGTGATGCAAGAGCCGTGAATTGTCCCGCCATATTTCAGGCCGTTTCCCTCTTTCATTTTTTCGCAGGCTTCGCAACAGGTCCCGATATTACCATAGATTAACAGTTTGTCAATGTGAGACGAATTCATGATGAACTGATCCTTCAAAGTCAAAGAAAACTATCAGCATGGCTTTGACATTTGACCTGACCTGACGAGCTTTTTCTGGTCTCGGAGAATCTTTCCCGACCCATTGTGAAGACTGAACCTTGGTCTCAACATCAGAACCGTAGACTCACGTCTCATCGCCAGCTATGATGCTCTTAAGGAACATCTCGTTCTTATTTGTGCGATCCAAAAGCTCTTCACAGATTATGAGGCGAAGGTCTCTCTGGTCTTGACTCGTGAACTACGGGACGAATTTTGCGTCAACACCATAATTTCCAAGATGCTGTGTCAGGATTTAATGACAGAGCCCAACTGAAACGTTACATTCTTCTGCAATCTCTCGGACAGTCAGTCTTCGCTTGGCACGCACAATTTCGTTGACGTTCCTGACAAGAGCGTCGTCGGTAGAGGGTGAAGGGCGTCTTGAACGAGGGTCATGTTAACTTCCGTCCGGCCATTTTTAAACCGTGCGAACCATTCCTGAAACAGAGTACGGCTTAAGCACCCATCCCCGCAGGCTTCCTGCACCATTTGATGTGTCTCTGTAAAGGTTTTCTTGATTTTCACGCGAAGTTTAATGCAGAGGCGTTGCTTCTGTAACTCTGCCATCTAGAAATCCGCAAACTGTGCGAGACAACGTTCTACTCAATACAGCGCTGAACAATAACTAACAAACATACAACAATGAAACTTGCGGTAGTTACACATTAAACACAGGCGTGTGCAGGGACGCAAACCGCATTTTGCTCCAACACACCATTGGCGCCAAATTACGAATGTTCAGGAATTTTTTGAACATACCTCGTAGACACCAAGTCTCTTTAAGGAGCGGTTGGAACCTTCTGCTAGTAGTTCAATTTCTCGACGATAGAAATCTGCTCCTTGGGGGACGGAACCTTCGAGAACCGCTGTGTGAACCTGTTTTCAACGTCGGAAATCCCCCCCCCCCCCTCCATGTCTTCTTCCTCGACTGCCTAAACATTGTCCCCTGTGATCGATGTCGATGGCCCTCCTTCCCGATCAACACGTCTGTGGGGCCTTGGTCAAATTGTTGCCACCATTTCACGACGATTGGACGCTACATTACGTTTGGTCAATATTCTTCCATACATTCGAGGTGAATCTGTGTGCTGCTTCGACCCTTGGCCCTTAAGAATCGTATGCCCCTCGTACGTCAACTCTAGAGCACGTATCCAGTTGCCGCACCATTTCGCTCCCACACTGTGATCCACCCGTTATCCGCACCACAGCAGACCTGCGTCTACTGGAAAGCCGGAACGTGTACTCACTTCTGACAGTGCGCCAGCCTTGTCTGATGATCACAGCGTGGGGCGACATTCGTAACTTACTTTTTGAAGTCCATACATTTATGGTCTATTCTGCTACATTTTTACGGAAGTGCAAATAAAAACATTTGCTTTTTTGTTGTGAAACACAGATGTGTTTTGTATTTAGCGCACTGTACAAAAGTGAAATTCTTACATCCAGGCAACCCACATCTGAAACGATTTTTCTGGGTTTTATTCGTTATCTCAGGTAAAAGCATGGCATGCAAGTTTCTTCCTGTTGGTCACACTTGATGTTATGATATTCTGAGCCGTTTCCTCACTGGAAATTCATCATTCTTGTCGGCACCTTCCTCCTCTTCTTCTTCTTCTTCTTCTTCTTCTTCTTCTTCACTCTCTTCTCCCTGTTATTTTCTTTTTTTTTTCTTTACTGGATTCGATTCCCCCCGTAGGGGGCGGGCTGGCAGCAGCTTAGTACGCCGCTCTTCAGCCCACAGAATTTTTTGAACATAAGAAGATAAGAAAACAATAAAAACAGGCGTTAAAACGGTGGTGTAAATTGTAAATCGGCGGAAAATTGTGGAAAGTTAAAACATAAAACCGATGGTGAGCGATGATAATAAAATACAAAGGAAGCAGACAGGGAAAAAGTAGACAGACAATCAAAAAACGTGGCGACAGTCTGGATTCTGTTCGCAAGAGACATATAAAAAAAATCACACCCTGCGACAGCATGATGTCCGTTCGCAACACTTCGGAAAGACGCACAACACTTAACAGTCACTAGGAACACTGCACTAAAAGGTCGGCACGAAGATGACACTCCACAGGCAAGGACAGATGGGAGGGGGTACCTGGACAGAGGACAGGGAAGAAAAAAGGGTGGCTGATAGGGAGGGAGGGGGGAACGACGAAGGGAGAGGACTCAGAAGTGGGGAGCAGGGTAGACGCGAGAGGGAATGGGGAAAGGCAGAGGAAGGAAAACGCAAAAGGACTCGGGGGAGAGTGCCGCGCGAGATTAGCCGAGCGGTCTGGGGCGCTGCAGTCATGGGCTGTGGGGCTGGTCCCGGCGGAGGTTCGAGTCCTCCCTCGGGCATGGGTGTGTGCGTTTGTCCTTATGATAATTAGGTTAAGTAGTGTGTAAGCTTAGGGACTGATGACCTTAGCAGTTAAGTCTCATAAGATTTCACACACACACACTCCGGGGAGAGAAGGGAGGCAGAGAGAGGGTAGGCGAGAAAAAACAGGAAGGAGGGGGAGGAGGGGGAGGGAAAGAGGGAACCCGGTAAAAGGACAAGGAAAGGAGGAGCAAATGTGGGAAAGGAAGGAGGTCGTAGAGGATCCGCATGGGGGACGGGAGGCATATACGGAGGGCGAGGCGGAGTGCATGGCGCTCGAGGATCTGGAGGGACTTATAGGGGGGGGGGGGGGGAGATATCTTCTGTCTTGTGAATGTGAAGTATACGTCGTTGCCGAACGTAGACTCAGTGCTACATCGAAAAAAATGTATAGCGTATTCTAAACACATTCTATTTCAAAATTACGAAAAAAAGCTTAAATTACCTTTATTTCTCGACGCTACGCCACAATGGGATAAACAATTTACTTTTGCCAGATGCTGCCATCTACCGGGAGTTTGCAGAAACGAAAACTAACGATGCAGTATAAGTACGTGGCGTGAAGGACACGCTACAGTCAGGAACAGAAAATTTGATTAATAGACCGTAATGAACTAGAAGAAAATAAAAGTTGCATGTAGTATATATGCTACAGGAGAGCTGAGGAGGATAAAATGAGCCGTCAAGAGATAATATTCGTAAATTAAAGTACGGAAATTTGCTACCAATAAAATTACAGAAATTTGAATTTTGAACCACGTGTCTATATCGTTCCCGCATCTCGTACGGACACAGATTGCTCTCCGAAGCGGTACTGTGGTGGATTGACCACTAACTTTTCGTCGCTTTTCTATTGCCGTTATTGGAGCTGCAAACTATTCTAATCCATAAGTGTGAAGTTATTTACTGAGAAAATTATTTTCAACCTGCTGTCGAAAACTTTCAGTTAGATGAGCGATCAACCTTTTTAAAATGGTGGACGTTAAAAAAAATGTACATTTAAACGTCTGCAGATATAACTGACTGAGTGAGTGCCACTTCATCTCAAATATCACTACAGCATTATAAATTTTCCATTAACAAAATCTGAGTCCATTGACTGAGAAGGTTAAGGCGATGCGTTTTCATCAACGTTAGCATATTCATTCTTAGAAGAGAAGAAGCATGTTCTTATGGCAGCATGATAAGTACATTGCTTGTGTTTATCACTTTCCTGTATTGTGCTAAATTAATTTAATTTGCATAATTTTAAAATACATTAGCGTTGTTTAAAAATTTAAGGAAGTGTGTAAGCTACGGTCTGTTTTAGGAAAAAAAGTGACCGGCCACTGTGTATCTTACAACTATTTATCTCAAACTAACGTGTCTATAGCGAGGTCATTGGAGGCAAAGACGGGGGACGGAATTATTCATCGCCTTCATGAAGACAGCACGTTGGAATCCACCTCCCGTAATTTAGAACTATAGGAAGCCCGAGGCAAATCAGTACGACTGGGAGTTGAAAACGTGCCTATTTAGAACTGGAGATCAACATCTTAAACATTTTGCTATGTCTGACAGTTACACCACTATGTCGCCTCCCTTGTGATTACGTGCTGCAACAAAGAGATTCACACTTTTATTAACAAATGTTAGCGACGTACCAGTTTGTCTACGGGTTAGTTATTCCTTGGTCAATAACGACGGTACAGTACAGTATTAATTCATACGTGGTCCTACGGTCAGGTGACAGAGTGCAGTGTGTGTGGTGACTGGTTCAAATGGCTCTGAGCACTATGGGTTAGTTATTCCTTGCTCAATAACGACGGTACAGTACAGTATTAATTCATACATGGTCCTACGGTCAGGTGACAGAGTGCAGTGTGTGTAGTGACTGGTTCAAATGGTTCAAATGGCTCTGAGCACTATGGGACTTAACTTCTGAGGTCATCAGTCCCCTAGAACTTAGAACTACTTAAACCTAACTAACCTAAGGACATCTCACACCTCTATGCCCGAGGCAGGATTCGAATCTGCGACCGTAGCGGTCGCGCCGTTCCAGACTGTAGCGCCTAGAACCGCTCTGTAGTCACTGGTGTTGCGCTATAAATGAACAGCGTAGCACTAACTTTTTACATTATGAAAAACTTCTTCGCAGCCTTAAATAAACAAAACAGAACTGAACACTAGGGGTAAAGCGAACTAGGTTACGACCAAATAAAAAGCACTGAGTTCAGTTGCACGCAAACACACTAACATCTGTACAGAATTACTGAATCTACATTGACGAAAAAAATCGCAACACCAATAAATACTTAATGTAGAGTAATGGAATTTCGCGAATGCATTTGTCTAGATAATATATTTAAGCGATTGCAAATGTGAAATGCTGCTACATTAATAACCGGTGTAACCGCCAGAATGCTGCATGCAGTATGTTGTACAGGTGCCAGATGTCAGTTTGTGGGACGGAGTTCCCTACCTGTTGCGTTTTGCCGGTCAGTACAGCGACGGTTAATGCTGGTTTGGGACGACGATGGAGACGTCGTGCGATGATGTCCCAAATGTGCCCCACTGGAGACAGATCTGGTGATCGAACAGCCCAAGGCAATATCTCGACACTCTGTAGAGCATGTTGGACTAGAACAGCGGTATGTGGACGAGCGTTGTCCTGTTAGAAAACACCCCTCGGATTGCTGTTCATAAATGGCAGCACAATAGGTCGAATCACCAGATTGACGTACAAATTAACAGTCAGGGTGCGTGGGGTATCCACTAGAGTGCTCCTGCTGTCATACGAAATAGCAGCCCAGAGCATAACTCCAGATGTAGGTCCAGTTTGTCCAGCACGCAGACATGTTGGTTCCAGGCCCTCAACTGAGCTCCTTCTTTAACTGTTATGTCTTCCTTTGCACGCTGTGTGGTTCTTTAACGGATATAGGAGCGAGGAACAGGTCCCGTCTGAATAGAGAATTCAAGAATGACAAGTATAAGCATTTGTAACTTCGTATCAGTGTACGGCTTGGCTCTAATGAAAGTTCTGCATTGTCGAAACACACTGTCGTAAATTCGACTGCTGAGATGGCTGTATGGTCACGTCCCGAAAGCCATTTAAAAAAATAAAATATCCACGCCGACGCTTGATCAACATGTTGCTGACTACGAGAGCTATTTTTCAGCAGTAGATATTCCCCGAATTCAGGTACCCAGGGTATACCCTTGTCACTCTGACACCTTAAAAACCCAGTTTCTGCACGATCTCTACTGTACCACCGGCAAGAATGACAAGTATAAGCATTTGTAACTTCGTACCAGTGTACGGCTTGGCTCTAATGAAAGTTCTGCATTGTCGAAACACACTGTCGTAAATTCGACTGCTGAGATGGCTGTATGGTCACGTCCCGAA
Source organism: Schistocerca piceifrons (assembly GCF_021461385.2). Taxonomy (NCBI): domain Eukaryota; kingdom Metazoa; phylum Arthropoda; class Insecta; order Orthoptera; family Acrididae; genus Schistocerca; species Schistocerca piceifrons. The sequence continues at coordinate 312,854,090 of NC_060139.1, read as the reverse complement.
AGCCATTTAAAAAAATAAAATATCCACGCCGACGCTTGATCAACATGTTGCTGACTACGAGAGCTATTTTTCAGCGGTAGATATTCTCCGAATTCAGGTACCCAGGGTATACCCTTGTCACTCTGACACCTTAAAAACCCAGTTTCTGCACGATCTCTACTGTACCACCGGCTAATTTTTGTTTCGTTTATCTGGGTTGACTAATGCTTAATAACATTTTATAAGTACTTGCGTAATTTTTTCGAGTATTAGCGTTTGAGCGACCTGACATTTTAGTGGACAGTGGCTGTTTGTGTATTTTCAGTATTGTTATTATTTTATTGTAACAGTTTGCACTTTTTGCTGTTTTTAGTGTACAATGACAACTTTATAGAATAGATTTTAGTGCTAGTTTCTAATTTTATTTTTCTTATTTATGCATTGAGTGCATCGCAGCTTCAGCTGGACCTCTTGCTGAAGTCCTTTTGTTTTTGTCAGTGAATTCTGACTACTATGGTTAGGTATGTTTTCTTCGTAATTCCATACAATTTTTGCACACTACGAAATGGTTAGGGACTATGCTTGAAGTGTCAGACTAAAAGGAGAATTGGACACCTTTCGGAACAGCTAGAAGATACTTTGGTCACCGTCGATAGGCTTCTGGCTGCCAATTTAAACTGCATCGAGGTAGGGGCACCTGTGACGAAAGCAACGATACTGTACCTGTGAACCATTTCGAATACCCTGGAAGTCCAGTTGTACTCGCCTCCTCCGATGCGCAACATATTCTGTTGGGGCAGTAGCCGATATTCCTATCAAGCCCGGACAAGGACAGTCCGGAACCGCGCGACCGCTACGGTCGCAGGTTCGAATCCTGCCTCGGTCATGGATGTGTGTGATGTCCTTAGGTTAGTTAGGTTTAAGTAGTTCTAAGTTCAAGGGGACTGATGTCCTCATAAGTCCCATAGTGCTCAGAGCCATTTGAACCGGACTAGGACGAAGTGTGGGTATGATCCAACGGTAGGTGGGTAATGAAGTCCCTCATGGAAATAACAGGCAGGACAGTGTACACTCGGTATGCTTCCCGGGAGGGCTCACCTGACTTGTGATGGACACACTGACGGAGGGCATCGAATGCAATTGGTACAACCGGCTGCAAATCCTAGCTCAGTTCATGTCGGTAGGAATGAAGCCTGACACATGGATGCCGAGGCCATTCTCGGTTCCTTTAGGCAGTTGGCTGTGTTGCTGAGGGGAGCTAGCAACACACGCCGGGTACAGGCTCAATGCACTATTTACAGAACCGTGCCTAGAGTCGATCCCCGTATTCTGATTTGTAGCCGAGTAGAAAGTCTAAATCAGAGGCTAAGGCGATTCTGCGACAATGTGAGAGATAAATTTCTTGACCGCTGTTATCCCTGCTTAATAGAAAAATGGATGTGTGTGTGTGTGTGTGTGTGTGTGTGTGTGTGTGTGTGAGTGTGTATGTTCGACATCTCCAGCTAAACCACCGACCGATTTCAACCAGATTTGGTACACATATCACTTACTGTCGGGCAAAGGGGGAAAGAATCGCCTGGCTACAATAGTTCAAGAGATATGACATTATAAACAATGAGATGCGTCAAAACCTGTCTCATCACGCATGACGTTTAAATTTATTATTTCTGTGTTACTGATCTTATTCGCAATAAATTTGGCAGACAGTATCCAAATATGCCGCTAAATGCGCCTACAAGATTATATCATGGTAGCACACACAGTTCAGGAAATAAGATCTCATGAACATTGATATGCATGAATAACTGCCACATTGCGCATGTCGTTTAAATTTATTACTTCTGTGCATACAGCATCCACATATGCTGCTGAATGTACCTACAAAATTATGTCATTGTACGACACATAGATCAAGAGATATGTGACGTCATAACTAGTGAGATGTGCGGGACAATGCTGCATCATGCATGGAGTTTCAGTACCTTATTTCATTCTTTACTACTAAAATATTCCTACAATCGAGTCGCCCTATGGAAATCTCTGCCACCTGGCAGTGCTTCTGACAGCTTTCAACTGCGAAGCGCAAACAGCTGTTGGCGAAAACAATACACTACGCTGCTGCACAGCTATGAAGAGACGTTGTTTACAAAACCGTGTTGTAGACACGTGAAGCAGCTGTACTTACACATTTGTACATTAAGCATATTTCTTTGTGCGACTGATTCGTAATTTGAAAAGTGTTTTCACGAATACATGGAAATGAAGTTTTTTTTGATGTTACACTACAAAGACAGTTCATTTTTTGTTTTCGTTCCTAATAGTAAATTGGCAAACGAATACTCGGGCAATGCCTAGTTTGTTAGCTAATAGTACACTCCGTCTTCATGCCACGAGTGGCCTACCGGGACCATCCGACCGCCGTGTCATCCTCAGCGGAGGATGCGGATAGGAGGGGCGTGGGGTCAGCACACCACTGTCCCGGTCTTTATGAAGGTATTCTTGACCGAAGCCGCTACTATTCGGTCGAGAAGCTCCGCAATTGGCATCACGAGGCTGAGTGCACCCAGAAAAATGGCAACAGCGCATAGCGGCCTGGATGGTCACCCATCCAAGTGCCGACCATGCCCGACAGCGCTTAACTTCGGTGATCTCACGAGAACCGGTGTATCCACTGTTTTTGGGCTGCCCTCTGCTACTCGAGCAGTACATTGAATTTCTTTTAGGTTAGAGTCGTTCCTCCTAGGCGTCAGTGATAAAATGCGTACCGAAGTCAAAGGGAAATTAGGAGCGTTTCTCCAAGAACTTTTGTTCTCGCAGATCGGAAAGAGAAAATATTAATGTGATATTAGTAAATTACAGGAGCACATGTGGCAAGGTTTCAGAGTTAGTATAGCTTATCAAAGATAATAATACCCACATTGTAGTCGAAACAGAAAATAGATTGAAATTGGAAGTGAAAGCAGCAAAATGGTAAATTCAGATTGGAATACGTATCATAAGGGTAGATTAGATGACAATGCTGGCCGCGTATTTATTGCCATAAGGAATTCGATAGCACTTAATGATGTCATTACTGTATCCGAATGTGAAATAATGTAGGTGAAGTTAAACACCGAAGGGGGGTTAAACATGGTAATCGGTTGCTTTTACGGACCACCTGCGTCAGCGGTTATAGTGACAGAGCACTTCACAGACAGGCTGCAGAAAGTTTCGTGATCATGCATCAGGTAGGGACTTCAACTTGCCAGCTATTGAATGGGAGAACCATGCGAACAAAACTAGTGCCAGAGACAGCGGCATATGTGACATTGTTCTGAATGTTTTGTCTGAAATTTACTTCCAGCAGACAGACAGACAACCAGCTGTTGAGAACAATGTGTTAGATCTCCTAGGAATAGACTGATGCGAACTTTTCGAATGACTTAACGTAGAGAATGGCGTCGGTGATCATAGGGTAGCAAAAAAAAAGGCAGATATCTTGACTTACAATAAAGGTGCGACATAATGTCACGTGGGAGGTTAGCGACAGTTCTAGTATATGCGCTTAGATATATAGTTAAGTTAGCTAGGTCGCATATAAAGTCATACAGCAGGTCAAGAATGTCTTTACTGATCGCAAAGTATGCAGACGTATTTAGGCATTATTTCTGTCGTCAGGTATCCAAGTGCAGAGGTATCGCAAGACCAAGAGAGTTACCGATTGTGTACGTAACGTGAAATGGCAGATGACATGTAATTGTGGAACAGAAACTCAGTCACACTCGTTCAGTAGTGGAAGGGCATCTGGAGTGAATGAGATACCTGTAGATACCACATACACTCAAGAGCCAAAGAAAATGGTGTAGGCATGCGTATTCAAATACAGATATGTAAACAGTCAGAATACGGCGCTGCGTTCGGCAACGCCTATATAAGATAACAAATGTCTGGCGCAGTTCTTAGATCGGTTACTGCTGCTACAATTGCAGGTTATCAAGATTTAAGTGACTCTGAACGTCTTGTTATAGTAGGCGCACGAACCATGGGATACAGCATATCCGAGGTAGCGATGAACTGGGGATTTTCCCGTGCGACCATTTCACTAGTGTACCATGAACGTCAGGAATCCGGTAAAACATCAAATCTCCTACATCGCTGCGACTGGAAAAAGATCCTGCAAGAACGGGACCAACGACGACTGAAGAGAATCGTTCAACGTGACAGAAGTGCAACCCTTCCGCACATTGCTGCAGATTTCGATGATGGGCCATCAACAATGTTAGCGTGCGAACCATTCAACGAAACATAATTGATATAGGCTTTCGGAGCCGAAGGTCCACTCGTATACCCTTGATGACTGCACGACACAACGCCTTGCGCCTCGCCTGGGCCTGTCAATACCGACAATGGACTGTTGATGACTGGAAACATGTTGCCTGGTCGGACGAATCTCGTTTCAAATTGTATCGAGTGGATGGACGGGTACGCGTATGGAGACAGCCTCATGAGTCCATGGTCCGGCCTGTCAACAGGGGACTGTTCAAGTTGGCGGCGGCTCTGTAATGGTGTGGGGCGTGTGCAGTTGGAGAGATATGGGACCCCTGATACGTCTAGATACGACTCTGACAGGTGACACGTACGTAAGCATCTTCTCTGATCACCGGTATCCATTCATATCCGTTGTGGATTCCGACGGTCTTGGGCTATTCCAGCAGGACAGTGAGACACAGCACACGTCCAATATGCTACGAGTGGCTCCAGGAACACTCTTCTGAGTTTAAACACTTTCGCTGGCCACCAGACTCCCCAGATATGAACATGATTGAGCATATCTGGGATGCCTTGCAACGTACTGTTCAGAGATCTCCGCCACCTCGTACTCTTACGGATTTATGGACAGCCCTGCAGGATTCATGGTGTGAAGAGGAGGGCCTGGAGGAGGGTAGGGTTGGCGTCACGAAGGGCATCCGGCCACCCTCTGCCGCTAACGTTGTGTTACGTGGCCGGTTCTCTATGCAACTGTTGAGAATATTTTTATGCTCATTCCCTTGATCAAGTAGTGCAATCAATATTCAGTACTACCAGTGTCTATCCCTTTCACTGCTTTCTTTTCACTTCTCTTTTTTAGTACAGTGAAGGGACTACACAGTTGAAAGCCTATGAGATGGTTGGTAAAAGATAAGTCTCTTCAAATAAGCTGGTTACCATATAAATGTTTAGAGTCGAAGGCTGGGTATTAGCTCAGGTAGCCAGAGTGGCATTCAGTTCCCCCACCTAAGCTCTCTAGGCAGTGAATCGGACACCTATTTTACAGAGAAAAACACAGCATTGTCCAAAGAAGCCTTTTAGGAAGATAAAGTATCTAGCAAGGTGTCACTCTCAGGAGCGGTGCCACAAAACAACGTTCGGTTTACATTTCAAAATCCAGGGTTCTAGTTGGTTCTTACAATTATTTTCCATAAAGCATCACTTTCTTGTCCGTGCCTACGTGACAAGTGTTTCATAGGTCTGTTTAGAAATTGTACCATAGTGTTGGAGAGATCTTTTACCCGCTTTCCCAACCCACGGCGCTATCGGTTAAACATAGCGTCGGAAATCCGCAAAAGTAGGAGATTGTGTAAAATCTTTTCTGGATGGAACTTGCAGTGTCTGCCACGACTGGCCAGCGAACTGACAGAGACAGTGCAGTTTCAGAGCGTTAACACTGAGGATACTTGCTGCTCGGCAGTGGAGGAGTAAAGGCAGAGGCTGTGAGGATATGACGGAGTAAAGACTGATGAGGCGAACACGTGCTGTCGCACAGAAGCACTGAGTACAGAGAGGGAGCTGAACTCCCAGGTCTCCAGCAGCTACTGCCGCCGCCTTCAGTATTTTAGCCATGACTTCGGTAAGATGGGTTAACGTGGTGATAATTGATTCTGTAGGGATGCAATGTTAGTTCACTCCTTTCAGGAGCAAGTTATTCAGGTTCAATACTCTGCAGCCAACTAGTTTGCTTTAATATGCGGTTTGGCAATCTCAATGGTGTTCGATTCAATTTTTTTGTGTTCTTCCTGTAATTTACTACTTACAGTAGCTGGGTGTATCCGTGTATTATCTGCATAACTTTTCATTTATCGAGCACACCCACCTGTGACAAGATTATTGGTGATCATTAGAACCCCTTACCCAACTATTTAATGTTCCATTGTTTATTTCAGTGAATAACTCATGTGTTTTACTTTTCGATAATCAACTTGGTTACTATAGTGACCACTTGTTTCGGTTAAAGATTAGACGATTCCATCTCTCATTAATATATCCACGTGCGTGGTGTGGTATCCATATTGTCATTCTTGATTGGACCACGCCTGTTAATTACCATCCAGTGTGACATTTCCATTGCATGACATTATTGTTTTCTTTAATTAACGTGTATGATCATATGGGGTGATTTACTTCTCTGTAACCAGGGATCGGACTACACCATCATAGGGGAACGCAAAACTGCACAAGCGACACCTCACAATTGCCAAATCCAGATGATCGTGGTGACCCTCTGAAGTCACGGCACAAGGCAAGGAGGAAGAGGAAAGAAGAGACATCTTTGACCTGGGGCAAGTCATTGACTGGAATAGAATTGTCTTGAGAGATGAGTACCGCTTCGTACTGAGCCCCGATGTGTAGCTGTGTCTGGAGATGACCCAGACAGCATAGGGATACCAAACTGACTGGCGCCCGCCATACGGCCTGACAACCAGGCGTAATGGTCTGAGGTGCCGTTTCATTTCATAGCAGGAGCTTTGGTTGTCATCCGTGACACCCTTAGAGCACAACAGTATGTCGACGATACTCTACGTCCCGTTTTGCTGTCCTTCATGGCAAGCCATCCTAGGTTTACATTTCAGCAAGATAACGCACGCCCGCACACGACGAGGGTTTCTACTGCTTGTCTTCGTGCTTGCAAAGCCCTCCCTCAGCCAGCGAGTTCATCGAATCTCTCACCAACTGAGAACGTTGGGAGCGCTGTGGTTAGAGCCCTCCAACCATTTCGGGATTTTGGCAATCTAATGCTATAATTCAGCAGAATTTGGCATCACACCCCTCAGGAGGACATTCAATAACTCTATCAACCAGTGCGAATCCGAATAACTGCTTGCAATAAGAGCCAGGCGTGGACCAAAGCTTTATTGACTTGCTCGATTTGGGGAGCTCTTTCTCTTGAATAAGTCATCCAATTTTTCTGTAGTTGTAATGACTTGTTTGTCTGTTTGTGTGCCTCGCGGCTGCTGATTACCATCTCATTTGGATAATTCCTTCGTTGTCGTCGTCTTTTTTGTCTTATTGTGTACGTTTCTACCTACTGTGACATTGATTCTGAAGTCAGTGGCAGCTTTCAGCCAGACATTCGCACTTATCTCGCGAATGACCCCAAGTTTACTGAATCGTTTTTGCTTTTGTTATTCAGTTATGACAGACTCAGTAAGAGGAGGTGGAAATAGGTGTTCAACGCCGCATCGACAACGAGGTGATTAGAGATGGAGCACAAGATCGGATTAGGGGAGGATGAGGAAGGAAATCGGCCATACACTTTCAAAGGAATCATCCTGGCATTTTGGCTGAAGCGATTTAGGGAGACTACGGAAACTAAATCAGGGTGCCTGAACGCGGCTTTGTACCGTCGCCGTCTCGAATGCGAGTCCATTGTGCTAACTACAGCGCCACCTTGCTCCGTCATGGACTGAGTAAATAAGTTTTACAGTTGTGGTGGCACTCTCAGCTTGGTGCTCCAAGTGCCCACTCGTGCCGCTTGCGCCGTAAACAAGCCCTCCTTACAAATCACTCATGTGTCTCAACTTAGAATAATGCTCAAGTGTGCGAGACCCATACCAGACTGGGCTACCAGAGAACATAAACTGAGAAGGGCGGCACGTATTGTCACATGACTGAGTACAGGAGTGTGTTCCGGTAATGTTGAAAGCCTGTATCGGCAGACTCTTGGAGACAGACGCCACTTATCCTACGAAATTCTTCACCATATTTCAAGCACGAGTATTGAGTGAGCAATCTTCATCGCTGTACGTATCGCTCCAGTAGAAACTGTGAAGACAAGATTAGACTAATTATAAAGCATACAGAGTAATTTAAGCAGTAACGCTCCCTATGCTCCAAACACAGTTGGAGTAGGAAGAACCGCAACAACTGGTACTATTCTAAGAAGATTCTGTCATGCATTTCACAGTGGCTTGCAGAGCATGTATTGCGATGTGTTGGTTGAGCATTTAGCTCGTCCCTAAGATGCTGCGAAATCTGAATCCACTGGCCAATACAGTGAATAGATCGTGCCCCATGAGACCATGTGGCTGGCCGGAGTGGCCGAGCGGTTCTAGGCGCTACAGTCTGGAGCCGCGCGACCGCTACGGTCGCAGGTTCGAATCCTGCCTCAGGCATGGATGTGGGTGATGTCCTTAGGTTAGTTAGGTTTAAGTAGTTCTAAGTTCTAGGGGGCTGATGACCTCAGAAGTTAAGTCCCATAGTGCTCAGAGCCATTTGCACCATTTGAGATCATGTGATAAGAAAAAGCAACGTCGAGCAACGGATAACCAACTAAATATCTGAATTTACAAGGAGTGACACAACTATACATGAAATTATTGATAAAGATTTTCATCAAGCTTCTAAATGAAACTAAAGGTCACTATAATAATTTAGTTTATTGCTAGATGCATTAATGTGATTCCAGCTACGGAGTAAATAATTCAGGTAACTGCAGAAGGGTATTGTGATGCAAAAACTTGTAGGAAAGACACAACTGGGTGGAATTGAGACAGAAATGGCACAAAAACGGTCTCCACGAAAGTTGCCAATGATAGCTGAATAAGTTGATAACCCAAGGAAAAGACACAGAAGACAACAAACAAGTACCATTTCTCTCGCCTAAGCGCAAGTTGGGTACAGCTAGCTGGCTGTAATGATTAATTTACATAATGAAACTTTGATATGAAACAAATAATTTCGCTGTCCTCTCCTCACGATGTATGCAAAAGCGGCCCATGCTTACCACTTCTCCTGATACTCAGGCGCAGAGGATGGCTACGGTAGTGGCTGAGAATTCTAAGTTCAGTCACAGCATTTGTGATCAGCTCTAAAGCAAAGACATCTCCCTGTGTAGTACTTACGTGACCTCTGTCTGTACTCCCAAGATGAAGCCCCCTTCATATCGGGATCTGAGATGAAGTGTTGTCTGTCTGCTGTCCCAAGACGAAGTCTTCTCGCTATGGAGGCCTGAGATGGAGTCTGTATTCTAAGATACACTGAGAAGAAGTGTGTTTCTCCTCTTCTCCGCAAAATATAGCTGGTTCTGTCAGCTCCAGAATCTTGCTAGCCAATAGGAGCATACTTTCTCAGTTCTGACCAATGAAAACTTTATAACAATTACAGCTGTTTCCCTTCTCCTAACGAAACTGCCGTGTTTGAACAATACTGCTCGGTTCACTGTTAGAGTGGGGTAGAAGACAGAAATCATTTCCCATTGTATGTGTGCTTTTATGTTTCGTCCAGTAGAAGTGGCTGCATGACTACATTCATAAGTCTCCGCCACCACTACGAATTTGGTAGTCATGAGCTAACCATAAGCCACCTCACAAAATTTAAACATCTACACCTGCAACCTCTTCTGACCCCTGACGCTTATGTCTAGCGTTGTCGTATTTTCCTCTTCCCTCCACAGTTTTTATCTTTTCTAACGGGCATTCTTTAAGCTGCTCGCACACTGAAAGTTTACAATGAACTGGGCAATCTCGGCCTGCCATACCCACAGCGACCGCCTGGGGTTTACAATGTCTCGAAAAACATCACTCACTTTCCAATGCATACCTGACTGAATCCTGGCTTTCAGCAGAAATATTTATGGTCTGCGTGCCGTCCTCCCCTCAGAACTCTTGTTCATTCTCACGACTGTACCAAGCTCCAGAAAAACGCAACAAGGACCTGTGACCATACAGAATTAAAGGAGACAGTACTGGTACACCCAAGGTGTTACATTCCTCACCCACTGTCCCTGCTGTCGAGACATCTTCGCGGGTACCGGGCGCAGTTGGGCCACCCTCTCCCCAAGGGGAGTGGCTGGTACAGCGGCGTTCGCGGCGCACGAGGCGGAGGGTAAAAGTGGAGGCTGGCCGTGTGGCATCGCCTGTGAATGGACATGTGGCCACTCCTTCAGCAAGGGCCGAGCAGGCACACGGGGGGAGGGGTTTATTAGTTATTGGGAGCTCCAACCTTGGGCGGGTGATGGAGCCCCTTAGGGAAATAGCGGAAAGGTCGGGGAAGAAGACCAGTGTTCACTCTGTTTGCTTGCCGGGGGGTCTCATCCGAGATGTGGAGGAGGCCCTGCCGACGGCGATAGAGAGCACTGGGTGGACCCGACTGCAAATTGTTGCTCATGTCGGCACCAATGACGCCTGCCGTCAGGGTTCAGAGGTCATCCTCAGTTCGTACAGGCGGTTGGCGGAATTGGTGAAGGCGGTAAGCCTCGTTCGCGGGGTGGAATCTGAGCTAACTATTGGTAGTATCGTCCCCAGAACCGATCGCGGTCCTCTGATTTGGAGCCGAGTGGAAGGCTTAAACCAGAGGCTCAGACGATTCTGCGGAGGTCTGGGGTGCAAATTTCTCGACCTCCGCTATCGGGTGGAGAAATGTAGAGTCCCCCTGAATAGGTCAGGTGTGCACTACACGCCGGAAGCGGCTACAAGGGTACGTGTGGAGTGTACATGGGGGTTTTTTAGGTTAGAGAATTCCCTCCCTAGGCCCTACAAGACGCCTCCTGAGACAAGGTAGGAGTAGGCAAAATGCAACAGGAAATAACAATATTAATGTGCTAATAGTAAATTGTAGGAGCGTCTATAGAAAGGTCCCAGAACTGCTCTCATTAATAAACGGTCACAACGCCCATATAGTACTAGGGACAGAAAGTTGGCTGAAACCAGACGTAAACAGTAATGAAATCCTAAACTCAGATTGGAATGTATACCGCAGAGACAGGCCGGACAGTGAAGGGGGAGGCGTGTTTATAGCGATAAGAAGTGCAATAGTATCGAAGGAAATTGACGGAGATCCGAAATGTGAAATAATTTGGGTGAAGGTCCCCGGGGGCTTCAGCTAGAAGTACGCGGTTGGCGACCGCGGGGACCCGAGCTGAGTCTGACGTTGCTTCCACTTACTTGTGTCAGACTCCTTCTTTCTCCTTCCCTGTCGGCCTCCCTTGGCCAACTCTTGCTTTTTCGACCCCAACGGTATTAGGTTTCGAGGCCCGAGGGCGTCTTTCCAATTTTCTTATTCCTACTTATAACTCAACCCCTGAGGGCAGCACACCCCTTAAGAAAAGCCAGCAGTCCTGTGAGCTGTGAGGGTAACACCGCGGGTTGGACGGGAGGCCAGCATCCTCTCTCTGTAAAAAATTAAACATGCTTTCAAGACTACAAGTAAGCCTTGGAACATTACTGACAAAAATAGACGACGTCAATGGCAAAGAAACGGTATACGATTTGGAACGTGGAATGTAAGGAGTCTGTACAAGACAGGAGGTGCAATCAGTGTGGTCAAGGAAATTCAGAGGTACGAACTAGACCTAGTTGCACTGCACGAAATCCGGTGGGACGATGCTGGGAGCATTGATGTTGAAAACTGTACAATTCTGTATAGGGCCTGTGAACGAGGTCATCTGTTAGGCACTGGTTTCTGCGTCAGTAAGACGTTGGCAACTAATGTTTCAGAATTCGTTTCAGTCAACCCAAGAATATCTGTTCTAACACTGGAAGTAAAGCATATTAAGGCGACTTTTGTGAACTGTCATGCTCCCACGGTGGAGAGCGAATGTGAAGTGAAAGACGAGTTCTATGCACAGCTAGAGGCAGTGATGGACGCTATACCAAATGGACACCTGAGGATCCTCCTTGGTGATATGAATGCCAAGGCTGGGAAAGAACAAATATTCCAAGACATAACAGGTAGGCACAGTCTACACAACCTAAGCAATGACAATGGAGTTAGGTTCATCAGCTTCGCTACATCATTAGGGTTGTTCATCTCCAGCACAAACTTCCAGCAGAAAAATATACCTAAAGGAACCTGGGTATCATCAGATGGGAGAACTGTAAATCAAATACCATGTTGCCGTTGATCTCAGAGCCAAGAGATGGGTGTTAGACGTTAAGAGAGCGCGGGGTGCCGAAGGTGGGAGTGATCATTTCCTGGTCAGAGGCCATTTAAACATACAGTGTAAAGGAAGAACGGGGCCTAAGTTAAAAAGAGTGGAAAGGTACCATGTGGAGAAACTGAAAGATGAGGCAACGAAGACCAGATACCAGTTGCAACTTAGTAACCGCTTTGAAGCACTCAGTGAAGTGGACGCGAATCAGGACCTCGAACTAATGTGGGGAAACATCCAGAGCTCAGTTAGGGATACAGCAAAGGAAACACTCATGGGAAACCCAGTGGGCAAGAAGATCTGGTTTGGAAAGGAATGTGCAGATGCCCTGGAAAGGAGAAAGGAAGCCAGGAACAAATGGCTGAAGGGGACAAATCTGGCACAGGCCAAAGCACAATTTGAGGAGATCCGAAAGACTACACAAGCAATTCTGAGAAGAGCAAAGAGGAAATACATAATAAATATCATCACTGAAGCAGAAACAGACTTCAGAGGACAAAAGACGAGGGAAATATTTCTGAGGGTGAAGTACCTCTGCAAAGGTCACCAGGCGAAGCAGAAATTTGTCAAAGATTCCCGTGATAAGATCCTGACGAACGATAGGGACATAGCTGAGAGATGGAAAGAGTACTTTCGACAGCTGCTGAATTGTGATGAACCCGAACTGCAGTTTGATTTCCATTACCCAATTGCAGCCGATGCAGACTATAATCCACCTACCCTGGATGAGATAAAAACCAGAATCAGACACCTTAAACAGAATAAGAGTCCAGGTGAAGAATGAATACAGGCAGAAATGATCCTGGCAGGAGGAGAGAAACTTGCAGAAAAAATACATTGACTGATACAGGCAATATGGACCAAGGAAGAACTACCAGGAGAATGGAAAACAGCTCTGATTTGTCCAAGGCATAAGAAGGACGACAAACTGAAATGTGGCAACTATCGAGGAATCGCCCTGCTTAACGTCTGCTATAAGATCCTGTCCAATTGCCTCATACATAGAAGTCAGCCAGTGGCAGAATCGGTGATTGGGGAGTACCAGGGAGGTTTCCGGCCAGGACGGTCAACAGTAGATCACATCTTCAGTCTCCGGCAGCTCACTGAGAAACTGGGTGAATATGGTAAAGATTTGAATATTTTATTCGTTGATTTTAAGAAGGCCTATGATTGCATACATCGCAAGAGCCTGCTCAACTGTTTAAGGGAGTTTGGCATAGCAGAGAAACTCATCAATCTGATAAAGAACTGTCTGAACGAAACACATGCAAAGGTGAAGATGGGAAATCGCGTAACTGAGGAATTGAAATTGTGACAGGACTCAGGCAAGGAGACGGGTTGTCCCCTATCCTGTTCAACTTTGCCCTCGAGAAGATCGTACGCGAGACCTTCCAAGAGAACGAAGGGATTGACATCGAAGGAAAGAGACTGGCATACTTTGCTTATGCAGACGACATCTGTTTACTCTCTAGGTCGGAAGAGGAGTTGGAGCAAATGACCAAAGCACTAAAGGAGGCTGCCAGCAAATTTGGGCTAAACATAAACGAAGCTAAGACAGAGTACCTCGTTATGACGCATGGTCATTGTCAGACTGCTGATCATCTACAATCACTGCAGGTTGGGGACCATTCCTACAAGAGAGTGCAAGAAGTCAAACACTTAGGGGCACTTTTCACTGAGAACTCGTCATGTGAAGCAGAGATCAATGCCAGAATACAAGCAGGAAACCGATCTTACCACAGCCTAGCACAACTGCTTCGGTCCAAATCTCCCTCCAGACAGTACAAGATTCGACTGTACAAAACCCTGATCCAGCCTGTTGTTCTATATGGCTGTGAGACATGGAGTATCTGGAAACAGGACTTCCATAAGCTCCTTGTTTTTGAGAGAAAAATGCTTCGGAAGATCTTCGGTCCAGTTCTGGATGCAGATACAGGGGAATGGAGCATCAGACACAACCAAGAGCTTGAGGAACTATACCAGCAGCCCAGCATAGCAGGAACTGTCAAAGCCAAACGAATGCAGTGGGCCGGCCATGTGGCCCGGATGGAGGATCACAGATGGCCTCGGAAGCTCCTGGATTTCACACCTATAGGAAAGAGACCGCCAGGGAGACCCAAGAAGCGTTGGAGGGATGGACTCCATGAAGATTTAAAACAAATGCCAATAGATGTGAACGAATGGCGGATAGCAGCAATGGACAGAATACAGTGGAGGAGGAAACTTGTAGATGCGTGTGGTCCACTGGGCCTGATCACGTAGTAGTAGTGGTAGAAGGTCACGGTTAAAGCGGGCTCAGACATGGTAATTGGATGTCTCTATAGGCCCCCTGGTTCAGCAGCTGTTGTGGCTGAGCACCTGAAGGATAATTTGGAAAATATTTCGAGTAGATTTCCCCACCATGTTATAGTTCTGGGTGGAGATTTTAATTTGCCGGATATAGACTGGGAGACTCAAACGTTCATAACGAGTGGCAGGGACAAAGAATCCAGTGAAATTTTTTTAAGTGCTTTATCTGAAAACTACCTTGAGCAGTTAAACAGAGAACCAACTCGTGGCGATAACATATTAGACCTTCTGGTGACAAACAGACCCGAACTATTTGAAACAGTTAACGCAGAACAGGGAATCAGCGATCATAAAGCGGTTACTGCATCGATGATTTCAGCCGTAAATAGAAATATTAAAAAAGGTAGGAAGATTTTTCTGTTTAGCAAAAGAGACAAAAAGCAGATTACAGAGTACCTGACGGCTCAACACAAAAGTTTTGTCTCAAGTACAGATAGTGTTGAGGATCAGTGGACAAAGTTCAAAACCATCGTACAATATGCGTTAAATGAGTATGTGCCAAGCAAGATCGTAAGAGATGGAAAAGAGCCACCGTGGTACAACAACCGAGTTAGAAAACTGCTGCGGAAGCAAAGGCAACTTCACAGCAAACATAAACATAGCCAAAGCCTTGCAGACAAACAAAAATTACGCGAAGCGAAATGTAGTGTGAGGAGGGCTATGCGAGAGGCGTTCAATGAATTCGAAAGTAAAGTTCTATGTACTGACTTGGCAGAAAATCCTAAGAAATTTTGTTCTTATGTCAAAGTGGTAGGTGGATCAAAACAAAATGTCCAGACACTCTGTGACCAAAATGGTACTGAAACAGAGAATGACAGACTAAAGGCCGAAATACTAAATGTCTTTTTCCAAAGCTGTTTCACAGAGGAGGACTGCACTGTAGTTCCTTCTCTAGATTGTCGCACAGATGACAAAATGGTAGGTATCGAAATAGACGACAGAGGGATAGAGTAACAATTAAAATCGCTCAAAAGAGGAAAGGCCACTGGACCTGATGGGATACCAGTTCGATTTGACACAGAGTAGCCAAGGTACTTGCCTCTCTTCTTGCAGCGGTGTACCATAGGTCTCTAGAAGAGCGTAGCGTTCCAAAGGATTGGAAAAGGGCACAAGTCATCCCCGTTTTCGAGAAGGGACGTCGAACAGATGTGCAGAACTATAGACCTATATCTCTAACGTCGATCAGTTGTAGAATTTTGGAACACGTATTATGTTCGAGTATAATGACTTTTCTGGAGACTATAAATCTACTCTGTAGGAATCAGCATGGGTTTCGAAAAAGACGGGCGTGTGAAACCCAGATCGCGCTATTCGTCCACGAGATTCAGAGGGCAATAGACACGGGTTCACAGGTAGATGCCGTGTTTCTTGACTTCCGCAAGGCGTTCGATACAGTTCCCCACAGTCGTTTGTTGAACGAAGTAAGAGCATATGGACTATCAGACCAATTGTGTGATTGGATTGAAGAGTTCCTAGATAACAGAACGCAGCATGTCATTCTCAATGGAGAGAAGTGTTCCGGAGTAAGAGTGATTTCAGGAGTGCTGCAGGGGAGTGTCATAGGACCGTTGCTGTTCACAATATACTTAAATGACCTTGTGGATGACATCGGAAGTTCACTGAGGCTTTTTGCAGATGATGCTGTGGTATATCGAGAGGTTGTAACAATGGAAAATTGTACTGAAATGCAGGAGGATCTGCAGCGAATTGACACATGGTGCAGGGAATGGCAATTCAATCTCAATGTAGACAAGTGTAATGTACTGCGAATACATAGAAAGAAAGATCCCTTATCATTTAGCTACAAAATAGCAGGTCAGCAACTGGAAGCAGTTAATTCCATAAATTATCTGGGAGTACACATTAGGAGTGATTTAAAATGGAATGATCATATAAAGTTGATCGTCGGTAAAGTAGATGCCAGACTGAGATTCATTGGAAGAATCCTAAGGAAATGCAATCCGAAAACAAAGGAAGTAGGTTACAGTACGCTTATTCGCCCACTGCTTGAATACTGCTCACCAGTGTGGGATCCGTACCAGATAGGGTTGATAGAAGAGATAGAAAAGATCCAACGGAGAGCAGCGCGCTTCGTTACAGGATCATTTATTAATCGCGAAAGCGTTACGGATTGATAGATAAACTCCAGTGGAAGACTCTGCAAGAGAGACGCTCAGTAGCTCGGTACGGGCTTTTGTTAAAGTTTCGAGAACATACCTTCACCGAAGAGTCAAGCAGTATATTGCTGCCTCCTACGTATATCTCGCGAAGAGACCATGAGGATAAAATCAGAGACATTAGAGCCCACACAGAAGCATACCGACAATCCTTCATTCCACGAACAATACGAGACTGGAATAGAAGGGAGAACCGATTGAGGTACTCAGGGTACCCTCCGCCACACGCCGTCAGGTGGCTTGCGGAGTATGGATGTAGATGTAGATGTAGATGTGCAATCACTGGTATTAGAATTTACAAAAAATTGCTCTGAGCACTATGGGACTTAACATCTATGGTCATCAGTCCCCTAGAACTTCGAATTACTTAAACCTAACTACCCTAAGGACAGCACACAACACCCAGTCATCACGAGGCAGAGAAAATCACTGCTGCTCCTCATTACTTTCTTCTTTCTTCGGTTTATTCTCAGTCCATATTTCGAACTCATTACACTGTTCATTCCATCCAACAGATCCTACAATTCTTCTTAACCCGGGCGTGGGAAGCGAGAACGCTACCGCACGACCACGAGCTGCGGACTTAGAATTTACAGTTGACATACTTTCATACAGCATTAATAATTATATGGACTTGGTATCCTCATCTGAATAATGGTTTATTAATAAGGTTATGGAGCAATTTTGGAAAAACTGCTCCGTAACAGTATGTACACTGTCTAAACAAAAGTCTCTGGATATCTAATAATGGAAATTAATATAGGGTGTGTCTGCTCTTCTCCTTTATAACATCTTGAACTTTGCATTTAATGAGGTGACAATGGCAGCCCATTCTTCTTTTTTTCTGACTCATTAGTCTCCTGATTGGTTTGATCCACCCCGCCTCGAATTCCTCTCTTGTGCCAACAACGCCATCTCAGAGTAGCACTTGCAACCTACGTCCTCAATTATTTGCTGAATATATTCCAATCTCGGTATTGCTCAACAATTTTTATCCTCCGCTGCTTCCTCTAGTACCACAGAAGTTATTTCCTGATGTCCTAATAGATGTCCCATCATCCTGCCCCTTCTCCTTGTCAGTGTTCCCTATATATTCCTTTTCTCGCTGATTCTGTGAGAAACCTCCTCATTGCTTACCTTATCGGTTCACCCATTGTTCAACATTCTTCCTATCAAATGCTTCGAGTGTCGTCTGATCAGGTTTTCCCACAGTCCTTGTTTCACTACCTTACAATACTGTGCTGCAACCGTACATTCTCAGAAATTTCTTTCTCAAATTAAGACCTGTGCCTGATATGAATGAACTTCTCTTGACGAGGAATGCTTGTTCCGCCAATGCTAGTCTGCTTTTCATGTCTTCCTTGCTCCATCCATCAAGGGTTATTTTGCTGCCTAGGTATCAGAATTCCTTACCTTCATCTGCTTCGCTGTCCCCATTTCTGATATTAAGCTTCTTCCTGTTCTCGTTTCTGCTGCTCCTCATTACTTTCTTCTTTCTTCAGTTTACTCTCAGTCCGTATTTCGAACTCATTACACTGTTCATTCCATCCAACAGATCCTACAATTCTTCTTAACTTTCACTGAGGATAGCAGTGTCATCAGCGAATCTTAACACTGATATCTTTTCACCCTGAATTTTAATCCCACTCTTGAACCTTTCTTTTATTTCCGTCGTTGCTTCTTCGATGTACAGATTGAACAGCAGGGATAAAATACTACATCCATGTCTTACACCATTTTTAATCCTAGCACTTCGATATTGGTCTTCCAATCTTATTGCTCCCTCTCACCCCTATTTTTCTCATAATTTCGAATATCTTGAACCATTTGACACTGTCGAACGTTTTTTCTAGATCGACAAATCCTATGAAGGTGTCTTGATGTTTATTCAGTTTTGCTTTCATTATCAACCGCAACGTCAGAACTGCCTCTCTGGCACCTTTATGTTTCCTAAAGTCAGACTGATCGTCATCTGTTCTTCAATATTTATTCTGGTCAGCAACTTGGATGCATGAGCAGTTATGCTGATTGTGCGATAATTCTCTCACTTGTCGGCTCTTGTAATCTTCGGAATTGTGTGGATGATGTTTTTTTTCCCGAAAGTTAGATGGAATTTCGCCAGACTCATACATTCTATACAACAACTTGAATAGTCGTTTTGTTGCCACTTTCCCCGATGATTTTTGAAATTCTGGTGGAATGTTGTCTATTCCTTTTGCCTTATTTGATTTTAAGTCTTCTATTCTGATTCTACTTCTGGATCACCTATCTCTTCTATATCGACTCTTGTTTCCTCTTCTGCCATGTCATCAAACATGTAATTCCCCTCGCCCCCCCCCCCTCCCCCGGCTCCCTAGAGGCCTTCGATATACTCTTCCTTTTGTGGCGGTGTTCGTAGCGACAAACAATTCGCGGTAGAAACGGCTTACGAAGTCACCGCCACACTTTTAATAGCGGGCCGACCGGTCCGCTGGAACAGTGAACAGAAAGATGAAAACCAAAACACTCTGATTAAATAAAAGTCGGTACTTATCTTTATTAACGAAGATACACAAACACAGTAGTGAACTCCGTATCTACAGAAATCTGTCTAGTTCGAGTCGGAGCGGCTAGGTCAGCGTCGGCTGACGACAAACAACAACTCTGCTGCGATGAACACACAACTGACTAGCAAGTACACAATTCGGTGGCGAGTATACAACTGAGCGGCGAATACAGAACTGTCCTAGCGCTCGCGACTCCAGCGCTTAAGAAGCCAGAAGCCAACGGTGGCGCGCGCAGACTTGCGGCGATTTCCTGTATCGCTGGCGCTGCTTATGCGGACGGCGTCCGGACTGTGATGCTGCCAACCTTTTGGCAGCGGGCTCGGGTGGCATTACTGGCTAGGATATAACACTTTCCATCTCTTCGCTCTTTCCTCTGCATTTAACACTGGAGTTCCAACTGCATTCTTAATGTAACCATCCTTGTTTTAATTTTGGCAAAGGCTGTTTCGACTTTTCTATATGCTGAGTCAATTCATCCGTCAATCATTTCTTTTTCCATTTCTCCACATTTTCAGCAGCCATTTCGCCTTAGCTTCCCTTCACTTGTTATTTATTTCATTCCGAAGTGACCTGTATTTCTGCATTCCTGAATTTCCCTGAACATTTTTGTACTTCTTTCTTACATAGATGAATGAAGCATTTTTTTTATTACCCATAGTTTCTTCGCTATTTTTTTTTGTGCACCTATGTTTTTCTTTCTAACTTCTATAATTGCTCTTTTTAGAGATGTCCATTCCTCTTAAACTGCACTGCGTACTGAGCTATTTCTTATCGCAGTGTCTAGAGCCTCAGAGAACATCAAGCGTATCTCTTCATGCCTTAGTACTTCCGCATCCCACTTCTTTGCGCATTAATTCTTCCTGACTAGTCTCTTAAACTCCAGCCTACTCTTCATCACTACTAAATTGTGATCTGAGTCTATTTCTGCTCTTGAGCACGCCTTAAGATCCAGTATCTGTCTTCGGAATCACTACCCGACCACAATGTAATCTAAGTGAAATCTTCGCGTATCTCCCTGCCTTTTCCAAGTGTACCATCTCTTGCGATCGCTGAACAGAGTATTCGCTATTACTAGCTGAAATTTATTGACGAAATCAATTAGTATTTCTCCTCTCTCATTCCTAACACCAAGCCCATATTCTCCCGTAACTATTTCTTCTACGTCTTCCTCTACAACCGCATTCCTATTCCTCATAACTATTAGATTTTCGTCTCCCTTCTGAAATACCCGTCAAATATCCTCATGTATCTTCTCTATCTCTTCATCTTCTCCTTGCGAAGTCGGCATGTATACCTGAACTATCTTGTGGGTGCTGGTTGCTGTAGATTTTGATGAGAACAACCCTATCACTGAACTGTTGACAGTAACTTACTCTCTGCCCTACCGTCTTATTCGTAACGAATCCTACTCCGGTTATGCCATTTTATGCTACTGTTCATATTACCCTATACTCAACAGAAATCCTTGTCTTCTTTCCTTTTTACTTCACTGACGCCCACTACATTTAGATTGAGCCTTAGCATTTCCCTTTCTAGATTTTCTAGCTGCCCTACCACGTTCAAACGTCCGACATTCCACGCCCCGACTCGTAGAACGTTATCCTTTCGTTGGTTATTCGATCTTTTCTCTTTTCAGTGTGCGACCCGATATCGAATGGGAACTAGTCCGGAATCTTTTGCCAATGGGGAGATCATCATGATTCTTTTTCAGTTACAGGCTAAATGTCCTGTGGATGCACATAATGTGCCTTTAATGCAGAGGTCTCCATTGCCTTTGCATTTGTGAGGTGCTAGCGACCGTGCAACACTTCGACACTAGGCCTCAAGTTAGTGGAGTGCCGCGTTATATTTGTCTTCTGGAGTCATCACTTGCAACTAACAGCGCATCATCTGCAAATGCTACCAGTCCGCTTATGTTAACGCTGTCGTGTAACTTCTGTAGTATGGACTCCAATGCTGCATCCCGAAACTAAATTCTGGACGGCGAGTCCATTTCAGAAATGCTATTGTCCATTTATTGTTTACTTTGTTTATCTTTGCCATTGTTCTGCTTTGTATCAACACCACTAGCACTGTAGCACTGTTGTCAGTTAGTTGGCGACTAAACAGTTCAACTACGCTCCGTAGTCTCATACTATAGTCACCATAGGACACCGCCAGTCCCGTCTCCTGTTGCCATTACCAGCCAATGTGGTTGCATGGTAGACCATATGTGGGGGCGTCGAATGCCGTAAACATCATTGGCCTTTTGCGACTTCGCACTCAAGGGTTATCTTGTAAGTAATCTCGTAGCGTCCTACAGACAGTGAACCATGACCCCTTGTCATAAACCGCAGCATCATCAACAAACAGCCGCAGATTACTGCTCACTCTCTCGGTGTACAGAGAATATGAACGATTCTATCACCCCTCCCTGGGGTATTCCTGGAGATACCCCTGTCTCTGATGAACACTCGCCGTCGAGGCAACGTACTGAGTACTGAGTCTTCAAGACATTCACATATCTGGGAACCTATTCAGCATGTACATACATGCGTTAACATTCTGCAGTGGGGCACAGGTGAAACGCTTTTCGAGAATCTAGGAATATGAAATCTGCCCTCTGTCCTTCATCCGTAGTTCATCATGCGAGAAAAGGATAAGCTGAGTTTCGCACGAGCGATGCTGTCTAACACTGCGTAGATTCGTGGACATAAGCTTTTCTTTCTCAAAGAAATTTACTGTATTCGAACAGAGAATATTTTCAAGAATTCTGCAGGAACTGATGTCAAGGATATTGGTCTGTAATTTTGCGAGTCTGTTGTTTTACCTTCCTTATATATGGGAGTCATCTGCGCTTGTTTCCAGTCGCTTGAGACTTTGCGCTGGGCGAGAGATTCACGGTAAATGCAAGTTAAGTAAGTAGAGTATTCTTTGTAAAACCGAATTGGGATTCCATCCAGACCTTGTAAGGTGGCGCGGTCCCCTGACCTTCATTTCTTACATATTCCGTCCTCACAATTGTATTCTGCACATCAAGACGCTTCATTCGAACCCAAAATCGATAAGGTAGAGTCAATTTAGTACGAATTCGTGTAAGCGATATGCAAATCTAATAAGTAAATGGCAAGTGTGCACCGAGGTTGAAAAAAGTCGAGGTTGGCATACACAACATGACGGCCACAGGAATTTTCGTTCTAAAGAGGAAACCATCGCACTGGGAAGACCGTCCCTTCAGAGGGCTTGGTCAACAGCATACCTACTTCGGCCGAAGTGACCGCCCAGAGAGAAGACAGCTTTTGCAAGAGCGAAGGAATAATGACCCCCGTGTTCGACTTAAAGGCGAATTCCGCTACATTGTGTGGAAGCGCCCAGAAGACGCATTTTTTCACGGACCGACTGCGTAGTTACGGAGTTCTCACGGGAGGACAGTATACGTCTGACGGAGATGCTACAGATTTCTGCATTGGTTGACTCAAACGAAACGTCATTCTCCCGTTTAAAAGAGCAACGCTGATTGGCAGAATATTTCTAATGCAAACAGCCAGTGAAGTGAGGAAAGACAGCGAATGATATACCCTTGCAACTTTTCCAGATAAAGGGCCCGTTCTGTTGTCACTCTTAGAGTGGGAACACGTAATGAGAGCGAGTGCGCTCGTACGTGTACGCAAAGAGCGAGAAACAAGTCTCTCCTCAGTACTTCACTGGGAGAGCACCTCTGTCGAGAGCGAATCGAAGTGCGACTCTCTATATTGAGTCCTTGCGATTAAGCGTTGTTCACTGTGTTGGCCACCACACTTATTGTGCAGAGTGAACACGGACAGAGTACTAGTTAAACATCTGCGGGCGGTGGACTGGTTATCTGACCAATGTACCATGCCAATAGTTAGACTAGGGGCGGATAGGAGTCCTTGACTTCGTCAAGGTGTAGGGAGAGTTTGATTGGCGAAGGTCGGTCCAGATAGAAAGAGATAGTTATTTTATTTGGCAGCAGCAAGCGACGCAGGCAGCAGTCGTTGCAGCTCACGGTATTATGTGCTACAGCGTATGCGAGCCCAATCTGTCCTCCATAACAGTACACTCCATTACATTTCTCACGCGACACCCTTGACCGTACCTAGAAAAGTTATTCAAGTTGTGTAGGCGTGGCTCTCAGCCATTCTGCCGAGTAAATAACATTCTTAATGAAAAGGGAGAAAAGAACCTTTCCATACTTTGTAAAAATAATAGCACTCTATCCATAAGAGGCAATCAACCGTTCCAAAAAGGAACCGGAAATTTATTATTGTTTTATAAGAAAAAGTTTCACTTGATTTCTCAGAATTTTTTGTAATAAATAATATTTTTAGTTCGTTTAATGTTTTTCTTACGCTAACTAGCAATACTCCTGTACCCAAGCATTCCACTAGTTAAGTAAGAATATATAGAATATTTTTGTGTTCTTTCCTTACATCAGACGTCTCCAGAAGATATTTGTTGCTGAATGTTTTTTTAAGCAGTTCTTGTTGGTACATTAGGAGCGTCTGTCTGACTTCTGTAGCAGTGTGAGGTGGAAATTGTTTCTTGCAGGAGCCAAAGGTTACTTGTTGGATCAATCCATTGCACAACTTTACAGAATAAAACCCACACACTCACAACCTGTCGACCTATTTGCTTTCAACTCTTTCAGTTGTTTCTTGACGCCAGAGATGCCCATTACTATGCCCTCCATACGGGAGTTGGTACGATGCCCAAATGATGGTACGTTTGTACGATTCTCCTGCGTGAACGATTTCTTAAACGTGAAATTTAAAAGTTCCGCTTTCCTTTTACTAACTTCCACTACCACACCACACTGGTCAACAGAGTGAATGGATATAAGCGCTAGACCCGCTCAGCTATTTTGCGAAGGCCCAGAATTTTCTCGTGTTCTCGGCTAGATCTTTTGCTGTGGTACGACGGTGATAGTTGTATGCCCGTGTAGATGTACCCGACGATGTGGCGCAGCGTCGAACGCCCTTCCGACAGGCGTTACCTACAAACGCGTCAGGACTGTCGCTGTGTGGGAATACTACCCAGAAGGGCATCGCGCTGCCTTTGTTTTGGCGAGCTACGACGGTCTTGACAGCCCGCTGCAGTCCATCTAGGGTCCACCGCGCGTCCCGCTTGTTTGGCCTGCAGCTCGCGTAGCGTCCAGCTGCCGAGCCTTTGTCGGCCGGCCTCGGCGTCCCCTCCCCCCTACCCTGGCGGCCGTCGGCTGGGTGCGGTGGTGGGGGCGGCGGTGACTGGCGCGGGCTCGGCCGGGCGGCCGTCAGTTTCAGGCTGGCGGTGGGACTGCGAGGACGTCACTGCACAGCACAGCACGGCACACGACGCAGCAGTCAGCGCCGACAGCCGCCGCGACAATGTCCTTCCTCAAGGCCTTCTGGAAAGGGAACTCCAAGCACGAGAGTGAGTACTCGCTGGCCGGCTGCCAAACGTCCCGCGGCCTGCATCTGCGTGCGTGCCCTCCGTTCCGCACAGGCGACCACACCGAGCACTCTGCCAACTTCTGCAACTGCTCGAGCATAGCGAAGGCGGTAGTTTTAACGCTGCAGGCGACTGAATGTTCATCTGGGAACACCAATGTGGAATCGAAAGGAAGGCGTGCTTCCGCTACCAACAGCATCTATATTACTCCAGCAGCCATTTAAGTCTATTTATGGATATGCGAGTATTTTGGGGAAATGTTGCGCCACAGCTTCTAAGTAAATTCTAAACTTCACAAATTTCGGAGCTTATGTCAGTCATGTATTTAGTGATTTATGGCTCAGAGTCACAATGGCTCTTCATAGTTATCCAGTATGACTCAATTACGCTGACGAGACTATGGTAATGTTATGGAAACTAGTTGGTGAATAAAGCCGTGTTGCAGATTCCGGCACTCGTGTCTTCCTTACTGACGCTGATAGCGTCAGATCAACGACAGTTCTAAATGTTCTCGAAGCAGAATGATGAACTTGGAGATTAATTCAATTTAATAGGAATACGCTTATTTGTTGTTTGTAATTCCATTGTAGTTGAAATGTTTTTAAAAAAGTTGCTAAGTCCAAAGGAAGTGTCGCAACTTTCTGCTTATAAGCGATGTCGCTAGAAACAAATATAGTCAGTTCCAGTACAGCTTAGGACACCTCTTTGTATGTCTAGAGAAGCTGTTACAGAGTAGTGAAGATGTCGCCAATATCAAACGGTAAATGCCACGTGACATTCGCTATAACGCTGTATGTTTACATTTTGCGCCAAGATTGAAACTTTAATATTACTGGTGTTTGACTTATTTTCACGTTCTTTTTTATTGGTGAAAGCAATGATGAGTAATTGTTGCTGTTTCGGATGTAAATCAAAATACGTAATAGGAAGGACAGTTATTTTTCATAGGCAGGTAGTACAAAGTCACAAAACGTTTGGAGGCAGTGGATGTTGGCGACAAATAAAATCTGTTCTTCGTATCTGAATGCTCGCTCCATAGATACCGCTGACCTATGGGTATCTGTAACAAGCTGATAAGTGATCATACCATTTTGTGCTTATGAGCACGTGTCTAATCATTAGTTGCGATTTATTCGATACTTAATGATTGGTAGCCATGCCTCACCATTAACGCAATCTGCAAACATTCCAAATCTTCTTCTCCTTCTCTCTCTCTCTCTCTCTCTCTCTCTCTCTCTCTTTCTCTCCCACTTGCATATGAATGTCTATATTTGTGATTAAATTTGATGTGAGTTGCTTTACGTCGACACGGACATGTTTCTTACGGAAAATATGCCTTAGAGCCCTTATGATTAACCTCCTGTCATCATTTTACTATCGACACCGAGACCACTCTTCAAACATTTGTCAGTAAATGACGTAAAATCACTGTACGAGTCTGCAGTAATAACGTCACTAGTAAATGTAATTTTTCGTCTTATTGTTTTCATATTTTGTGTAAGCATACACTTTTACTTTTTTTCGGATTAAGCCACCACCAGTATCTAGCAGATAGCAAAGAAACAAATGTATAAGAAATGTATCCGCAGTTGTGAATACTAACAACCATCAGCTGTATAAGGGAATGACGACGATGAAAATTTGTGCCAGACCGGGACTCGAACCCCGACTTCCGCTTTATGCGAGCGACCGCCGTAGCCGCTTTGGCTATCCGTGTACGATTCAGGGCCACACCCAAAGTCCCAAATGTCGTGGTTCCTGCGCCACAATCTGTACACATATTATGTAAATCCCGTACAGGAGATGGCATTTTAATTAAAAGTCGCTGCCTGTTATCGGCGGATAAATACGATATTACAGTGCCTGTGTTGCTCAGAAGAACGATGCAGCGTTCCTACCGACATGCATCCAATATCGGATTCCGAAGATGTCTTACATCGAAACGCCTAAAGTTAAAGCTAGAGTATTGTTGTGCAGTGTGGGATACTTACCAGAGAGGACTGATGGACGACGTCGATAAAGTCCAAAGAAGGGCAGCTGTTTTTGTATTGTCGCTACATAGGGGAGAGAGCATCACGAATAGGATAAGCGACTTAGGGTGGAAATCATTAAAACAAAAGTGTTTTTCGTCGCGGTGTGTTTTTCTCGATATTTCAGTGACCAACTTTCTCATCTGAATGTGAAAATACTTTATCGTCGCCAACCTACGTAGCGAGAAATGATCATCGTAATAAAGTAAGAGAGATCAGAGCCCGAACTGAAAGATTTAAGCGTTGATTTTTCCCATGCTCTGTCAGAGAGTGGAACGGTGGAGAAATAGTCTAAAAGTAGTTCGAACAACCTCTGCCAGGCACTTAAGAGTGAATTGTAGAGTAGTCATGTAGACATAGATGTACGAGTATAATAAGTAGTTTAGTTCAAAAAAAATGAAAAAGCGGTCAACTAATTTAACTATTCACATAATCATTACAGTGTCGTATAATGATTTCTTGCCATGTGACGACATTACACTTTGTCGGGCTTAAAAAGAGGGAAGTACCGAACGAGGTAGTAAATAATTTCTGCAAATACAAACAACTGTACCAGTCGCTCCAGTCAAGTGCGGCAAACAGCGGTTCAAGTGTGCATCTCTTGAATTCTGCAGGTGGTGAACGTCAAACAAAAATTTTCCCCATTTCTCGTTATGAGGTTTTAAAATTAGAGTTTTTCGCGAAACAACGATGTAGGGATATTCTTACATGGTCGGGCGGTCACTTGCTGGGTACTTACAGCAATTTCTATCGATATGAAGAAATGTGTCTTTGTTTCCTAATCCTTGTCAGGTCTTATGAGCTTGCTGTCGAGAGATAGCTGGTTAGAAACTGCACTTCAAACTTCGCTGCAGCAGCTTCTAAATATCTTCCAGATATTCCACATTTCAGCACTTTCGCTTTCACGTGGTGAGTGCTGATTTTACATGATTGTTAAATGTTTTTGTAATCAACCCTTCTAATACCGTATGTTATTGTGAGCCACAGGGACCAATGTGTCTGCCACACTTTTTTTCCATTTCTCTTCACAGTAACAAGAGCAGACAATGGACACTAACAACAAAACAAATCGACTTTGATACCAAAAATAAGTATTGGTTCTTTAAACGAGACTAACTGAACTTCCTCCATAAAATACCATACTTACATTAGGAATTACAGTTTAGTTTAGTAAATTTGCTCCTGAGTGTGTGGAACTAATTACAATTTGAGCTATCTAGTACAACAATAAATAATGACTTCAAAAGCTTAAATGTTCATACTTAGCCACAGGTGGCATAAAAAGGGGAAAAAATAGAGCGACATATACGTCATAAGTACGCGAAGCCACAAATAATTTGACTCATGTTATTTCATTGGTATCCACTACAAGTCATTCATGCAATGTAACTTCATTTGCTGCAACGTACTTGCATCTATCAACAGACTGCATTTTAGGCATATTTTAACGGCTGCCAACATACACATGACAGAAACATTTTGCGGAGAATTTGTGAAACAACCACGTATTGCCATTACATCTGCTGTAACTACCTCGGCAGAGTTCTGACGCAAACTGCTATACCCACCGAAATAAACCCTGTTCACTGTGTGAACACCCTTTCCGTAAAACTATGAATACATTGGTGTAATCCTTACAAAGAATGGGACGGAAATAATAGGAACAACTTGGCCTGCACCACACTGTCTTTCATTTTTATGTTTACAATTACTGGTTTTGGATTATCCAAATTTTATGTAATTTTCACGTCTTGATAGATTTTTCATTTCGTTTTCATTGCTCCTCTATGACATTTGTTCTTATGTGAGGTTATCCATCAGCACACATACGGAACGTCTTCCAAAGCGAAACCTTGCCTGCGATACACAGGGTGTTCGGAAATTCCCATTACGAACTTCTAAGACTTGTAGAGGGGAATGAGTACATAATATTTTAAATAGGAACCCATGTCCGCAAACGTACTGTTTCCGTTCTACGATGGTTTCAATTCAGATGTGTAACACTTTCACGTATGCTGAGGGAAAGAGAAAAGTCTCAGAGTTGTGAAACAGCCATGTCTGGGCAGACGAAAACCCTTATGCCACACATCTTCAGAAATTTCAACACCAGTTTGATTTTAACTTGTTGGCAAGTATTGTGGATGGTCATGTGATTCGGCCATACTCCCTTCCACTCAAGATAACTGGTTCTGCGAACTTGATCTTTCTACAAAACGTTATTGGACCCGTTGTTGAAAGCTGTGGGACTGAACGTTCGTCAGGAAACGTGGTTTCGGCGTGATGATGCACCGTATCACTTCTCAGTTGCGGTTCGGAGACATCTCAGCAGACGATATGGTCAAAGATGGACAGGGCGAGGTGATCCAACTGCATGGCCGCTGCAGTCGCCGAATTTAACCCCTATGAACTATTCCTTGTATGGTCAAATGCATAGTTTAATTTACGAGACTCCTATAGATACAGAGGGGCGTCTGCCGGTACGAGTTGTGGCCGCGGAAGTAGAAACTGAAGAGTCACCGGGTGGGATGGAGAGTGTGTACCAGAACATGTTTCGTAGGTGAAATGTGTGTAACAACGTAGGCGGTCGCCACATCGAGCCGCTGTTGTGATGTATCAGTACTGTTCTGTACGTACAGTTGTTGGATTATTTTTTGTTTGGGAATAATGTAAACACGTAATGCTTAATTGTTAATACAAACAAATGTGCTTAAGTGATAAATGGATGTTTCGTTATCTTTCCTTTCGAATTGTTACCTAATAACTGGACTGCGTCACGCCTAATTCAGTTCCTCAAGAAAAAGTGAATGAGTTAAACATGTGAACTGAAACTGTCGTAAAATGGAAACGGTACATTTCCGGGCGTGGATTCCTATTCAAAATATTACGTACTAAGTCCCCTCTATAAGTCCTAGAAGACTGTAACGGGAATTACCGAACACTGTATTAATGAATGATATATATACCATTGAAACTGTGTAAACAGTTTGAACATTTTTACCGAAAAAAGCGAGAAAACTGCTCTCTGCAGATAGGTGTCTAATCTTTGTCCAGAAACATACGCAGTGAAAAGGAACAATATTTTCAAATAATTGAGAAATTTTCTTTCGGGAGAGCAGGCTCCTTCTCGACCTTGTAAGCCAATCTGTCTAGTATTTCGTTTGCCACACGAAGACATCAACGTTCGTATACACGAGAAAACAAATGTTTGTCATTCCTGAGTAAAGTAGTGCATGCATCGAAAATAAATTCGTGTTTATAAAATATTTCAAGTTTTAGTTCAATACGTAGCTGAGTTATTTCTTATACCAGCTATATTATCCGTCTCGTACTTCTTCCGTAAACAAAATTTCGTATGCGTAACTTTGTTTACTCCGGCGCGTCTTACATCGAGGTTACAGATAGCACCGAAGTGCCGGCCGTGGTGGCCAAACGGTTCTTGGCGCTACAATCTGGAACCGCGCGACCGCTACGGTCGCAGGTTCGAATCCTGCCTCGGGCATGGGTGTGTGTGATGTCCATAGGTTGGCTAGGTTTAACTAGTTCTGAGTTCTAGGGGACTGATGGCCACAGCAGTTGAGTCCCATAGTGCTCAGAGCTATTTGAACCATTTTTGAAGCAACGAAGTGTTTCCTCGTTTGTGTTTCCGGGAGCCATGATTTGGATCTCTGTAGCAACATTTCACGAGACGGTTGAGGTATTCCTTCTTTAAACCACGGTTTTAATTCATTCAAATGAGCAAGGCCGGTGGCCTTGCGCCGCAACCTCGTCTCGAATTACTGGCCCAGATAAGTCTGAGTTATCGGCGTTCTTGGTTGTAAATAAAAATAAATTTTGTGCGCCCCTCCTTTCCCAGCTCCCAACCAAGGATGCACAGTACCAAATTACGAAACTAACACATATTCATTAACCCAAAAAATTTAGGTTTTATATGCTTTTCCTAAAACAATTCTAGAAAACAGTCCTAATACCATGTAAACACGTAATGTCATGGGTGAACCAGAATACTTCCACATACATCTGAATGTGAAAGTATTGTGGTTCACGCATGATATGACGTGGTTACGTGATTCTAGGACGATGTTTTCGTCCTTAAATTATAATATAGATGGATTATTTCAGGTATGACTTCACATATGGAACGACTTTCCGATTGTACGCCACGCCACGTACGACACCCAGCGTAGTAATTATATGTAAATGCTCTAAAATGTCTTTGTGACGTAACTGGACAATCGCGCAACGAATAAAGGATATATCTGCACAGCCTAATACGAACCGTGGTTTTTTTTCACTAAATAATCTTTTTCGATTACTGTCCAGCGACTGAAATCAGCCGTGAATGTAATACAATGGATTAATTTGAGAAAGTTTAATTTATCCAGAAGAAAAGTTACTTACGAAATCTCGTCCGTCGAATATTGTGTGGCTGTCTGGGACCGTTACTGTGTAGTATTTACCGGAGGAGATGGAGATTCGGGGAACACTTGCGTGAATTATCAACGATTTGTTTACCCAGCGTTTAACGTACCTCTAAGCTGGTCGTAGGCTGTGTTCCAAAAATGAACAGCATAGAGACAGAAATGATGACACTTTCTGCATGACCTGAGCATCATTTTGCAGGACAATGCTCAAGCACGTACAGTGCAAGCTGTTACTGATTAGTTTGATTGATGGGGCTGCTAAGTGCTATACCACCTATTGCACTCACATGACTTAAGCCCTCAAGAGTTCAACTCGGTTTCTAAACCGAAGGAAACACTTCACGGCATTCGCTTCAGAACTGCTACAAATTCGTCGGGCAATAGACCGCGCCGCTTGAAATGTGAACACAACTGGCACTGCTAAGAGTATCCTACGATTTCCACATCACTGGCAACGGGTTATACACAATGCTGGTGACTACTGTGAAGGTCAGTAAAACTCTGAAACATGTATCTATCTTTCACGAGCTGTAAATAAATAGTTGCCACTATTAAAGATCCAACTCTCGTAAGATAGAGAAATAAGGTTCATACGGAGGCATACTGATAGTCGCTTTTCACTCGTTCTATTTGATAGTCGAACAGAAAAGAAATGACTAGTAATGGTAGAGGGTACACTCCGTCGGAGTGTGTATGTAGATGTAGATCGTTTTGCTGAACAATGGTCGGCGCATTTGGCGCAAATTCTGACTGATTTGGTCGATCGACTAGGCTGGGAAGAGCTTTGCCACCCACTACACTCCCCGGACTTCAGCCCTTGTTACTTCAACCTTATTTCTAAATTGAAGGAAGCACTTCGTGGCATTCACTTCAGAACTGTAACAGAGATTCGTCAGGCAATAGAACACTCCAGCCGAGCTATCAACACATCGTTGGCAACGGGTAATACACAATAAAACTTTGAAACATGTACCTATTTTTAATAAGTTGAAAATAAATAGTTGCCACGAATTAAGTTCCAGCCTTCGTAGCTGTACAACTATCATTCGTTGTTTATATTATACAGGGAGATTTCGTTATGATGTTACAAAATTTCGGGGGTTATGGACAAGCGCAAATGTATCAACTTCAGGTAAGGAACCGGGTTGGAACCTATAAACGAAAATCGTTCAGATACCTCTGACCGTGGAAGCATGTGCCAGTAATATTGTTGGTAAGATTATAGGGTAGGCAATTGTCAGAGGTGGTACTAGGGACCAAAACAAGAAAAAAAGTCCAGTAAACATGGGCTCTAAAATGCTTACCTTACGAGCTATGGCCACTTGTTCATCTTGTATACTAAGAAACACATCTCTTCTAGTGCAAGCTCTTTGGTTTCATATTTTTTGAGGAGATGGTATGGACCAAAACGAGAAAAAAACCCAGTAAATATGGACACTAAAATGCATATCTTAAGCGCTATGGGCACTTGTTCAGTAGAAGAGATGTGTTTCACATTAGGGAAGAAGAACAAATATTAACAGAATCTTCCGTCGGTTCTTGGTAGAACAACATTATAATAATAAATGAAAAGCACCAGTTTGCTTTTGTTCTACAATATTATTTTTATTGCTAACCGGTTTTCGGCTTACAAGGCCATCTTCAGGCATTTACTGAGTATTATCACCAAACTGTCTGCTAACATTTAACTTCTTTGGTGATAATACTCAGTAAATGCCTGAAGATGGCCTTGTAAGCCGAAAACCGGTTAGCAATAAAAATAATATTGTAGAACAAAAGCAAACTGGTGCTTTTCATTTATTAAGAAGAACAAATGCTCATAACTCTTAACGTATGCATTTTAGAGCCCAGATTTATTGGGTTTTTATCTTGTTTTGGTCGCTAGTACCACCCCTGAAACGTGCCCACCGTACAGTCTTACCAACAGCAGTACCGGTACATGTATTCCACTGTCAGAGGTATCAGAACGACTTCCGCTTATAACTTTCGACTCGGTCTCTTACCTCAAATTGCTACACTTACCCTTCTCCATCTGACAGTTTGTAACCCCATCACGGAATCACCGTGTATACGGTATATGATGCCTCTGACACGATTATATAAAAAGACACATATCGTGCTATGACCTTAACGATGAATGTAGAGAAATTCGTACTGCCACGTACGCGTACGAATTGTCGCACTCCACACGCACTATCCACGACTGAAACAGAAAGGGCGGAAATGATATTAGCACATTAGAAACCCTTCGCCGCACACCGTACGATCGGTAGTGGGATCGTGAGTTTTGTTTTCTTGTTTCCCGGAGCCTAATTGGACCTGACGCCTAAGGACAATGAGCCGAATAGCTGCAATAAACAAGTGGAGGCAGCGTTTGTCATTTCATGACTAGCTACAGTTCCTTGCGTCTTTCTGAGAACGAAGATCATCCGCCTGCTCTTGATACAGTGGTGTACGGAGAGTCTGAGCTTCTGACCTGCGACTGGCGCCCACGCCGTACTTGAACTTTCCCCCGCCCTGACGTGTATTCTGAATGTTGAGCTCCCACTGCGCCGCGAATCCGTTCTGCGTGCGCGTAGGTAGCACCTGAATTCGGCTGTGCGCCGATAGCTGTTCGGTCCATTATGAGTCTTCTGAAGTGATGATAATAGTAGATGAGAGGCGACGATTTCCGGATACGTTCATCTTCAGAAAAATAAAGAAACAATTTCATTCCCTTGTTACTCATTAATTAATTACACACATTTTTAATTCTGTGGAGCGTGTTTAAAAACGTCCCATGCCCTTACTGGAGGTGAGATTGGTCAAAAAAAAAAAAAAAAACTATGAACACATATCCGGAAACAAATAAGTTTGTGCGATATGGGTCTGTTGACAGTACAGGAGGTGAGACCTTCTGAAACCCTCTCAAACTCGTGCGAACGGGTTTGTGATGGTTGTACGGAGTGACGATTGTGCGGTGATGGAATGTGTTGACTTTTCTGCGGAGTCCAAGACACTTCAGGTAGTTTCTTCCTTTCACATTCGTTAACTTCACCAGGTCACAACCAAACTGTCACATTCCAACCACATTTAGACTTCAAATGAAGATCGGCAAACCAGTACGAGACTCGTAAACGCAAAATAAGTTATCCTCAAAATTTATTGAATGTCACACACAATATTTAGCCTTTACGCCACTTTCGATCATTCTGTGGTCTTCCACTCTCTCAGAAAAACACAAGTTTTATGGCATTGGTGGCCATACGCATAGTTTGTTTGATCATACTTAAGAAACAGAATGCAAAAGGTTATGCTGAATATTTCAGACCATCTCGAAAGATTAGAAAATTTTAGTGAATGGGAGAAATCAAATAAGAAGTCCCACAGATTTCAATTTTGGATCCACTCCTGTTCCTTATATCTGTGAATGACCTTCCACTACACACTCAACAAGGAAAATTGATACATTTTGCAGAGGATACTAATGTTATATTAAATCCCAGTAGACAGGAATCAACGAAATTGATGGTAAATGATATTTTCCACAGAATTATAAAGTGGTTCTCAGAATGTGGGCTCTGCCTAAATTTAAAAAAAGGCACTATATTCAGTTCTGTACAACAGAGTCTTATCAGCAACTGAGGTAGCACATGGGAAGAAGTAAGTAAATAAGGTAGAATGTTCCAAATTTTTGGACACACACATAGATGAAAACTTGAATTGGAAAACGCATATAACTGTTCAACAATTAGGTTCAGTTACTTTTGCTCTTAGTATAACTGCTAATGTTGGAAACAATGCATCAACCTCCTGACATATTTGGACATTTCTACTCCATAATTTCTTATGGAATAATTTTCTGGGTAGTTCATAACTTAGAAAGAATTTAGTGATTGCACAAAAACGAGCAGTAAGAATATACGTGGTGTTCACCCACGGGCATCATGTAGGTACATCTCCAAGAAGCTAGACATTTTAACTGTGCCATCATAACACATACATTCCCTAATGAAATTCATCATAAATAATCCATCGCAATTTGAGATGAATAGAGATATCCATGCCTGCAACACTAGAGGGAAAAATTACCTTTATTACCCATTATTAAGGCTATCAGTGCCTCAGAAAGCATTTCAATATGTACCAACAAAAATCTCCGATAATTTCTCAATAACACAAAATGTCTGACAGGTAACGAAACAAGTTTTAAATGTAACTTAAAATCATTTCTCCTACACAATTTTCAAATACGAGATTTTGCTCCTCGTCCAAGGAATCTGTTCTCTATCGATTCCTTTTCCATCTCGCTGATTAGCCTTGCGTCGTCCAGATAATACGGAATAGTTCAGTAAGAGTCCAGAACGGGACAGTTGATGTACGTCTGACAGACATGTTGGCGTAATGCCTGTGTTGGGAAGTTTGATGTACGAGCGTTGCCGGCTCCGGGTGAGTCAGCCGGGTTGCCTACACAAAGGCGAGAACAGCTGCGGGAAGGAGCGCGAGGTCGGGCCGCCAAGTTTGCAGGCGTGGGCGGTTCTGCAGCCACCAGGCAACCTGCTCGCTGTGCGCGCCCATCTGGGCAATTGCTGGGCAGCGGCTGACAAGGGAAGCTCACACCCAACGGTTGACAGCACGACTGTGGTACGTACATTTGAGTAACCAACGCTGTTCTAGCACGATACGGGGTGGAAGTTCTACGAGCCTGTTATACACCATATGAGAGCGCCTGCCATGGAGCGGCTACGCCAGCGCAGACAGCTGACGGGGCTACTGCCTTCAAGTCACGTAATTTTTTTTGTCCTACTCTTTTACCAAACACCTATATCGCAACAACGAACCATGGTCGATAAGTACAGTAACGGAACGATAATCGTTGTGGTCCATATAATGCAGGTAATAAGTAAACATGATGAAACCAACATTTACTTACCGGTACAATAATGCGCTTATCGCGACAATATACAGTGCATTATTCAAGGCAGCTATAGCTCAGTATGTCTTCACTACGATACCTTGGAGAATGTATGGATAGATAAATGTTTTTTCATCACGATTCATTATTGCAACTCGATTATACTTCATCATCAATGTACCACACAGATTATTATTATTATTATTATTATTATTGTTCTTTTCCGAAGAAACATGATTCCTTCTAGCCATACAAATGTTTATGAAGGATAAGGAGGGTTAAAATAGATGGAAAGTCATCGAGTAAAACAGAAGTAATATCCGGCGTTCCCCAAGGAAGTGTTATAGGCACTCTATTGCTCCTGATGTATATTAACGACATAGGAGACAATCTGAGTAGCCGTATTAGATTGTTTGCAGATCATGCTGTCATTTACCGTCTTGTAAAGTCATCAGATGATCAAAACGACTTGCAAAATGATTTAGATAAGATATCTGTATGGTGCGAAAAGTGGCAATTGACCCTGAATAGAGAATAGTGTGAAGTTATTCACATGAGTACTAAAAGAAAGCCCGGCCAGGGTGGCCGAGCGGTTCCAGGCGCTACATTCTGGAACCGCGCGACCGCTACGGTCGCAGGTTCGCATCCTGCCTTGGGCATGGATGTGTGTGATGTCCTTAGGTTAGTTAGGTTTAAGTAGTTCTAAGTTCTAGGGGACTGATGACCTTAGAAGTTAAGTCCCATAGTGCTCAGAGCCATTTGAACCATTTGAACTAAAAGAAATCATCTAAATTTCGATTACGCGATAAGTCACACAAATCTAAAGGCTAAAAATTCAACTAAATACTTAGGGATTACAATTACAAATAACCTAAATTGGAGCGATTACATAGATAATATTGTGGGTAGAGCAAACCAAAGACTGCGATTCATTGGCAGAACACTTAGAAGGTGCAACAGGTCTACTAAAGAGACTGCTTACACCACGCTTGTCCGCCCTATTCTGGAGTATTGCTGTGCGGCGTGGAATCCGAAACAGGTGGGACTAACAGATGACATCGAGAAAGTACAAAGAAGAGCAGCTCGTTTTGTATTATCGCGAAATAGGGGAGATAGTGTCACAGACATGATACTTGAATTGGAGTGGCAATCATTAAAACAAAGGCGTTTTTCGTTGCGACGGGATCTTCTCATGAAATTTCAATAACCAATTTTCTCCTCCGATTGCGAAAACATTCTGTTGGCACCCACCTACATACGGAGAAATGATCATCACGATAAAATAAGAGAAATCAGGGCTCGCAAAGAAAAATTTAAGTGCTCGTTTTTCCCGCGTGCCGTTCGAGAGTGGAACGGTAGAGAGACAGCATGTAGGTGGTTCATTGAACCCTCTGCCAGACACTTTATTGTGAATAGCAGAGTAATCACTTAGATGTAGATGTACGTGATTTGATAGCACAACGTGTAGACTCGTATAATTTTCAATCTCAATACCTTGAAAACGTTTGAGGATCGCATTGAACAAGAGCTTCATCTGTCACATCTACGTTCTACAATCGTCCGAAAAATGGGCAAAATCGGTGAGCCGTTAAGTGTATGCTTCCCT
Source organism: Schistocerca piceifrons (assembly GCF_021461385.2). NCBI lineage: Eukaryota > Metazoa > Arthropoda > Insecta > Orthoptera > Acrididae > Schistocerca > Schistocerca piceifrons. The sequence goes on along the minus strand of NC_060139.1, from coordinate 312,816,498 downwards.
TGTGAGAGACTCTGCGTGATAACACGGACATAACACATGTAGCTGTTTTCAGTCTCTAAAATGGTACTCCTCGTCCGAAATAACCTCGTCGTCACGGTGTGTTGAACCCTAATATTTCCGCCATCGTTCTTCAATCTCGTCTCAGATGCAACCTCCTCAAGTTGAGCAGTAGGCTCTTGCAAGTTCACCGCATTTGTGTGTTTTCCCAAGCTGTACTTTTCTCCCAGCCGATGACAGCAATCCTCTAAGCCATCACAGGGATGCAGAAGTAAAGCAAAAATATCTACATTGGTATACGCTTATAACCTACACACATCAACCCTCATCACTAATAGTAGTTATTGGGATTCTCACAGGCAATCTAGCTACGCTTAGGGAAAGTTACCAGCCAAACCGAATAAGTATTTAAGGGTAATACTAAGAAGCGATATGAAATGGGAAGATCACTAAAATTAGTGATAGGGAGGCGACTAAAAGACTGACTGTGACAACATAAATGTCGTGTCGATGTTTTGTCTTTCTGCAGTACTTTTGTTTTTGTAATTATTCTACATATTGTGGAAACTGTTGAGACTAATGGTACGGATTTGTGGATCAATGCGTAAACAACTGGATACAAATGCAGTACTATGTTTTCCACAATGAAATTCCCTGACTGTTATTGTAAGACAGTGACCAAGAATAACAGACAACTATAACGCTATCAGTAGTAGTAAAACAAATGACGTATGTAAATAATGGCTTGGTCAAAACATTACGCAGATGTCTTGCCACAACAGCTGTGTGTCGAAGTCCCTGCTAGCTACATAACGCAATATGTTTTGTGATTCGCGACTTTATTTTGGGCGATCGACAAACAACAGTTTGCGAAACTTTTGAAGTAACTACGATAAGCTGCGAGGACGTCATTTTTATCTTACGTAATAGACCGATTTGTTGAAAAGTCATTATAAGGCGAGTACCCTAGTGCGCATCGATTAACGGTGTAAATTGAAATCTGTACTGTTAACAACTGCGCACTTCGTATTTTAGGCTTGACACTAGATACATTTACTGATACAGGCTGAGAGGAGACTAATTTTCATTGCAGAAATAAATGGAAAATATCGTTGGCCTCTGTTCTGGAACTCTTGTAAAGCAGTTTTGATTTGCCCGCAAAATTGTCAAAGAAGTAAATGAAGGTATTCTCTAAGTTGATACCTTGCTCGGCAAACTAAACGAGCTGGTCTAATAAGGCAACAGGCTCATGTTCGAGTTATCCACACCAAAATCACTACAGAGACCTTCTCCTGTCCGAATGGGTCAAATGGCTCTCAGCACTATGGGACTCAACATCTGAGCTCATCAGTCCCCTAGAACTTAGAACCACTTAAACCTAACTAACCTAAGGACATCACACACACCCATGCCCGAGGCGGGATTCGAACCTGCGATCGTAGCGGTCGCGCGGTTCCAGACTTAAGCGCCTAGAACCGCTCGGCCACAGCGGCCGCCCCTTCTTCTGTCCATTTGTAGTTATCATTTGAGGTGTTAACTGTATATTACGGCCGAACCAACTAACACAAACACTTTTTTTTTTCAATTCGTCGATAGTGGTCCTGAGCAATAGCCATCTGTGCTGCGTACAATAGTCTTCCGCATCTATGTGTGGAGAAGGGGATTGTATCGTTTGCCATAAAGAGCTGTTCGAAACATCCTACAAATACGCCGTGTTAATGAGATCGCTACCCATTCAGGATTAAGAATGTCCGCTCTACGTTCTTCTAAATATTCAAAGGTGTCATAGCTGTTAATGAGTGCAATATCGACTGATCTGCGCATTCTGAAAAGAAAACATAGTTCCTGAAACACACATGTATTCCTCGCTAGGTACCAGTACACCAAGTTATTGCTAAGTAAACACAATCTACATCACAGAACTGTAAACATTAATCTGTAATGTAGACAGTACGGATCCTGGATCCATAACATCCATAGCCATATAGTCGGTTCTGCGGGCAGCGAGGGAAGTGGTTCACTGATTACCACTTGCATTAGATAAGGGTGAGGTTTAAACGCAGTTACAGTCATGCTGACTTAGGTTTTCAGGTGTGTCTCTAAATCCAAAAAAGTGGATGCAAGGATGGCACCTTCCCCATCCTTATTCTATTCGAGCTTGTGCTCCGTCTCTAATTTCCTCGCCGTCGACGAGATGTTGTTAAACCCTAATTTTGCTCCTTTGTGGTTTATAGTGGAGTAAAAACAGTGATGTGCCAGGACCAAAAGACTGGTCATCGACCGTCCAATTGATATGTCTGTTGCACGAGACGTGTGGTTCTCATTTATAAAAGACGCTTGATGGGTAGCTGATACAGTCTGTATCTACAGTAAACGCTTTTACTCGCTAATAAGTAGCGTATGATTATTCCTGGTAGATTTCCTTTGTGCTACTTAGTCATCTTTTCCATAAACTTCATTTTTTGCTTATACCATTAGCCTTGAAGGGTGCACCCCTTTTGTATCAAACAAACGCTGCCTTCCAGATAGAGTCGCTGTTTTGCACGCAGTTTCTATCTATCGCAGACCAACAACACAGTATAAAGTTCATCAAGAGTAAAATAATTTCATCTCGATAACGATGTCTTTGATCCGAGGCTTCTTCGGTTGTTGAAAGCGATGACGATGACCACTGGCTTGCTAGCTCGACCTATGATGGTCCTTTGCGCTAATATACTGCTGTGCACAAGATTTTCAGTGCCTGACACACAGTTTCTCATGTCAGGAAGATGTAGGGTTTACCCGCCGATATTCGGGAGGCTGATTGCAGTGGTTAATCAATGGCCGATGGGGTCGCCAAATGCCAATATCAGTGGGAAAAGAAAGACTACCAAGAAGAGCAATAGAATGGACAGAATCTGGAAGAAGACAAACTGGAAGACCACGAACAAGATGGAGGGACCAGGTGAAGGATGATGTGAATCGAAGGGGACTACAACGGGAGGAAATGCTGAGTGAGAGAGAAAACAGAAGATTGGGAAAGACTTTTTGACGACCCGCCTAAGCAAAGAATAAAGAAGAAGAAGAATGATGTCTTTCTTGCACATATTTATATCGTGTTCATTTGTATCTGCAGTCCGCCTTCGCACACGACACGGCAGCTCAGCAAGTTCGGTAAGGTGACTGGCCATCTTCTATGGCTGGCCCTCTTCTGTAATACGGAGGCTATTCGGAAAGCTAGGTGCGATCAGTCGCTAAATGGAAAAGACAGTGAAAATGTTTTATCCGCAACAGTTTGCTACATCTTCCACCTAGGTACTTTATAGTCGCCGTTCCGACTTAGACATGTGTCGCAGCGCTGTACCAACTTCCCTCTACCGTCGTCATCGAAGGCAGCTACTTGTGTTTTCCGTCACTTCTCTACGTTGGTTTGCATTCCGTTACCAGTGCGAAGATATCTTCTTAGCTAGCGGTTCATGTGAGCGGAGATGAACATCAGAGGGGGCGAAGTCCGGGCTGTACGGTGGGAAACCAAACACTTCCGCCGGAAACGCTGCAGGAGTGTTCTCATTACCCCTGCAGTGTGCGGCCGAGAATTATCGTTAAAAAGGGGAATGCATGACAAGTACGCTATGTGCGGTTACATAAAATCAGGCGAAACCTCGCGGCGGGCACCCATAATTTTCGGGAGACGCTATTGTTTTAGGCATCTTTACATGCTCACTGTGTGCTCAGAACTGAAAAGAGTGACGTGACGGGATCCATGGGCATACTTAAGATACTGCCTAACACATCTGTGCAAAGCTTCATCTGATTTTCACTATCGTTTCCATTTCGCGACCGATATAAAGAAGGGAGAAAAGGACATCAGTGGTCGATGTGTCTGGAGGCTATGCGGAGGATGTGGGTTCGGGTCCCGGTACTGTCTGAGATTTTTCCTAGGTTGGAGGACTGATACGGAGTGCACTCAGCCTCAGGAGACAACCTGAGAAGATATGTGGTTGAGAAGTGGTGGCTCCAGTGTCAAGAAAGCCGAAGACTGGGAGAGCGTGATGACCTCATCCTCTTCTATACCGCATCCAAGTGATGCCATTGGCATAGGATGACACGGTGGTCGGTCGGTTCTGATTCGCCCGTCTGAGCCAGAAAGCAGATCTTTGGTTTTTTATATGCGTTTGCTGTTAGCTGTTCAGGTAAATGGACACCTGCAATGGTCACACATCCATACCTTAGAGATGGCGGTTTTAGCGTAAACAACCGGTTTTCGGTTTCACCGTTTTTTGCTCTTCAGTTTAACATGACTGTTAAAACCGCTGAAAATAACCGGTTTCTGAAACAACCGATTTTAGTTTTTTTATTGCTATTATTTCCAGGAATAAATGTAGACGTCGAACAAAGAGAGAAAACTTCTAATGACTGTGAAGGAGTAGGAGATCTCGACAGACATGGAGCAGAAACGGGTCTCAGTGTCTCCAGCAAAGATGGCGAGACGGGCATGGTGATGCCGAGAGTGAAACGTCACAAGTTGATGACTTTCCTACACCATCAGTTATGGACAGTATCAGTTTTTCACCATGAAGCAACCACAGTATTAAGAGATCAGTTATCATCCCAAGTTTATAGCGTGTCAATAAAATTATCGATACATCAGTTAAATTTACCTTCTCTTCCAAGGAACATTGTGTGTATTTTTTTCTTTATGTTACATCGCAACTTTGTTGCGCCTCCTCCCTTTTTTAATCTTTTGTGGCAAATGGAGCATTGTACTTGACTGCTACCACACTTCGTAAAATATTTGCCAATTAGGGATAATGACATTCTGTAATACAACCGCCGGCCGAAGTGGCCGTGCGGTTCTAGGCGCTGCAGTCTGGAACCGCGAGACCGCTACGGTCGCAGGTTCGAATCCTGCCTCGGGCATGGGTGTGTGTGATGTCCTTAGATTAGTTAGGTTTAAGTAGTTCTAAGTTCTAGGGGGCTGATGACCACAGCAGTTGAGTCCCATTGTGCTCAGAGCCATTTGAACCATTTTGTAATACAACCGATATCCGAGGACGACAGAAACTACTTTACAGGCCAGGTGTGGGCAAGTTTTGGACGCTGCACGTTTAAATGTACCGCATAATAGGCCACGTCACACGGCAACAGGTAAGTTATTGTCTCCACAGTGCTGTTCCGATTCTCATGTCATACTTCGGTTGCTCGTTTCTGTCAGTGTTGTTCTTAAAATAGCACTGATCGATTTTGCCATTTTCTGTAATAACCAATATTTCAGAGCTATGGAAATTTTACAAAGAAACATGAAACGTTTTTTAAAAAAAATATTTAAAAATAAATAATTCTAGCACTTTGGCCATGCCAAATTTATATGCCTGTTTTTCACCTGGTTTTCGTAAAAAACGAAAATAACCTATTATAACCGAAAAATACTGGCAATTTAGAACTAAAATACCAGTATCGATTTTAACCGGCAGATTTTCCCCATTCATACCATATCTGCAACCATACTATATATGCATCACTCGTGGTACAGAAAATGGCCCAGAGATCACCAGTGTGTGTGTGTTTGTGTGTGTACTGAGTGAAGTGTTATGAAACAATGTGTTTATAGTGTGTGCAGTGACTGATAGTGAGATACAAGTGAAAGTGTGGCATTACATTACTTAATAAGTTATTTGTAAAATAAGTATTGCATACCAGGAGTAAATCTAGTGATTGTCTCTATCTAGAAGTCTGTAAGTGTATGTGTTTACGAATTAGCGTATTTTAAAATGTTCTAAAATTGTACATACTTTGACATGTCCTATATCCTTATAAAAAGAGATCTACGGATGAATAAAGCTACTGCTACTACCACTAGATACCTTACGGTGTGTGGTAAAGGGTACTTAGAGAACCGCCATTATTTCCCCTCTTTCCTCATACATTCGCAAATGATGCGCGATAATGAGACGACTGTCGTTAAGACTCCGTATAAGCTGGAATTTACCAGGAGGGCATATCAAGTGAGAAATGTACTTGACTGTCTGGTTATCAGAAGTTTCCTCATAAAACTTCTCCGTGGTGTAGCGTCTACCACTGAAGCTTCTTGAGCATCTCCGTAACGTTACTAAACGAACCCCTGACGAAACGGATCGCTCTTTTTTGAAGCTTTCCTGTCTCCTCTATTAATCCTACTTGGTAAAAGCCCTACACTGGTGAACAACGCTCAGGACTAGTTCGAGACACGAATGTCTGAGCTACATTATGTGATCTAAGGACACTCCCAAAAACATACGTTTATCATATTATGTGCATTTTGTTGCCAGGTACTTCATATCAGCGACCTCAGTAGTCATTAGACATCGTGAGAGAGCAGAGTGGGGCGCTCCGCGGAACTCACGGACAGAAGTCCATGGTCAAGGGATAGGGTGTCACTTGTGTCATACGTCTGTACGTGAGATTCCCACACACCTCAACATCCCTAGGTCCACTGTTTCCGATGTAATAGTGAAGTGGAAACGTGAAGGGACACGTATAGCACAAAAGCGTACAGGCCGACCTCGTCTGTTGACTGACAGAGACCGCCAACAGTTGAAGAGCGTCGTCATGTGTAATAGGCAGGCTTCTATCCAGACCATCACACAGGAATTCCAAACTGCATCAGGATCCACTGCAAGTACTATGATAGTTACGCGAGAGGTGAGAAAACTTGGATTTCATAGTCGAGCGGTTGCTCATAAGCCACAAATCACGCCGGTAAATGCCAAACGACGCCTCGCTTGATGTAAGGAGCGTAAACATTGAACAATTGAACAGTGGAAAAACGTTGTGTGGAGTGACGAATCACGGTACACAATGTGGCGATCCGATGGCATGGTGTGGGATGGCGAATGGTCGGTGAACGTCATCTGCCAGAGTGTGTAGTGCCAACAGTAAAATTCGGAGGCGGTGGCGTTACGGTGTGGTCGTGTTTTTCATGGAGGGAGCTTGTACCCCTCGTTTTTTGCATGGCACTATCACAGCACAGGCCTTCATTGATGTTTTAAGCACCTTCTTGCTTCCCACTGTTGAAGAGCAATTCAGAGATGGCGATTGCATATTTCAACACGATCAAGCACCTGTTCATAATGCACGGCCTGTGGCGGAGTGGTTACACGACAATAACATCCCTGTAATGGACTGGCTTGCACAGAGCCCTGACCTAAATCCTATAAAACACCTTGGTTTTGGAACGTCGATTTCGTGCCAGGCCTCACCGACCGACATCGATACCTCTCCTCAGTGCAGCACTCCGTGAAGAATGGGCTGCCATTCCCCAAGAAACCTTCCAGCACCTGACTGAACATATGCCTGCGAGAGTGAAAGCTGTCATCAAGGCTAAGGGTGGGCCAACACCATACTGAATTCCATCGTTACCGATGGAGGACGCAACGAACTTGTAAGTCATTTTCAGCCAGGTGTCCGGATACTTATGATCATATAGTGTACATCCTGCGAGAGTGAAGTACGTTGCCTTATGATTGTTCCGCTAAATCCTAGTCTGGATTCTGGTCTTCCTGGATTCATTTTTATGTGATCATTCTACTTAAAGTCACTACAGCCTGATACTCCTAGAATTTTTTTCGATTATGACTGTGTACAATGATTTATTAGCAATAGGGCAATCAAACAATGATGAATCTGTCCACCAGTTGCCCTGCTGTAGGTGATCAACTACTAGCCCCTTTACTGCCTTTTCTATCAGTCTTCCCGCATTTCTCTACGATCCTGGTGTCGCAAATTTCCTTCACACAACGCCATAATTTCTGTTTAAATTCTGTATGTAAGTAACTTATTAACTATGGTCAGCCGGCCGCGGTGGCCGAGCGGTTCTAGGCGCTTCAGTGCGGAACCGCGCGACTGCTACGGTCGCAGGTTCGAATCCTGCCTCGGGCATGGATGTGTGTGATGTACTTAGGTTAGTTAGGTTTAAGTAGTTCTAAGTTCTAGGGGACTGATGACCTCAGATGTTAAGTCCCATAGTGCTCAGAGCCACTTGAACCAACTATGCTCACAACATGTTTCTGTTTAACGTGATTCGTAATGCCTTCTCAGAGTCAGGAAACTGAATAAGTAACCCGTACTTTTTTAGGCCCTTCCGTGTGATTGCCTCATATTTATTTGTTTGTCGCATTGTGGATCTGCGACTGTTTGCCTAAACCGTGCTTCTAACGCTTCCACTCTCTCTTCGACGTTGCATCAGAACGCTCGTTGCTGCGATGTCGAGGTTATCAACGCCTTCTCGGTCACGGTCAACGAGCTCAGGTGCTAAGGCTATGCAGAATTCCATTCCGTCAGTGCTGCGTAAAACAGTTATAGTAAAACGCCCTTGGCGTTGGAACTTCCCACCTTCTCACACTGGTAGCTTCGTTTTTGCCTCGTGTGTGACTTTGCGAAAATGAACGTGGTATGTCGCCGACGGAGTGTCAGTGGTACCAACACAGTTTCTAACCATTTCCTTCGACGAACGAGCCATAGATTGGGAAAGGGTATTTGCGCTATGTCGAATTTTCAGTGCATATCGGAAACACCACTTTTAAACTCGTAAACTAAGGATACCATATCAGGCAGAATCTTTCTTTTAATGAGTAACCGGAACCGTTTTTCTCGGATATTCACTGGAGGGCGTGCCGGTGTTGTTGAAACCTGAACCTTTATTGCTTCTTGACTGTATAGCCAATCTGCACATGCTTTATTACCTCTCAGTTTTTCATCGTAACATGAATAGCTTTCAATGAAAACGAGTACATTTCTATTTAGAGAATCTATGGTGACAGCTTGACGACGGCGATTAACGAAATCATGAGTAGGCCTATATCTAAATAATTGTAGTCACATTACGAGCTTGTTATTTCAATACTCCTAGATGAAACTGAACGCAGGGTCGTTCAGAGAACTAAAAAATATTTTATATGATGTCCCAGTGGCCAATGTGTCTGGCTGCTGTGAGGGGACCCGGCTTCGATTTCCAGAACTGCAAGGCTTTTTTTTCCCTTGGTGGCAGGGCTCGAACGGGGCGCTCTCAGTCTCGTTGTGCTAACTGAGGAGCTAGTTGATCGATTAGTGGCGGCTCCAAGGTTAAGAAAGCCGACAACGCCATGGACAGCGATATGTGCTGACTCCAGGCCCCTCCATACAGCATCTCACGACACGATTGACGGAGGATGACCTGGTCGTCAGTCGATTCCGATTGGCCGATGATGGCCAGCACGCGAAGCTTTGACTTTTCAATATTTTTACATATCCAGGCCAGCGATAACGCACGTAATTCGAAATAGTTTAATTTCATGAATTCATTTCCGTTATCAGACAAAGTAAGATTGAGAGAAACAAGTGGAAAGAAATTTTGCCTCCAACTACAGTTACATTTTCTTCACTTTGCCATTATCGATTTTAAGGTCTCCAGGTTCATCACTAGATGTTCTGATATATATCGACATCAGTTTTTCAGTTGTCATAAAGTATCGTCTGGAAGACGTCAAAGTAAAATTAAGACCATTTAATTGCAGTCAAAGATACGTTCTTTGCTCTGCTTATCCACAAGACTGTGTTCGTTAAAGCCTCTTGAATGTTCGAAAATGTTCAAATGTGTGTGAAATCTTATGGGACTTAACTGCTAAGGTCATCAGTCCCTAAGCTTACACACTACTTAACCTAAATTATCCTAAGGACAAACACACACACCCATGCCCGAGGGAGGACTCGAACCTCCGCCGGGACCAGCCACACAGTCTATGACTGCAGCGCTCAAACCGCTCGGTTAATCCCGAATGACAGAAAGCTATCATAGACAGGGTGGTCAGAAACAGTCGGAAAAGCTTGTAAGTATGTTGCAAGGTATGTTTTGCTGAGAAATATTTTTTAAGAAGAAATTAGAAGCGTTGTGCTGTTTCCGAGCTATTTAGCGCTGAAGCTAGCCAATCAGGTCGTCGCTCGCGCAGATTACAGCAGGCTGCCAGACACAGGGTCGGCAAACTAGCTCTTCGTTTCGTTTCCTTGAACCGAACAAACGTAGCTTTTGCTCACCTAGCTTAAATGTATCACTTTCGAAAATGGCACATTTTAACTGATAATGAGCATTTTCACAAGTGGTAAGTGACGGGCGCACAAATGTCTGTGCACTACCGCAATTTAGCGCGTGCAAGTTCTTAAATTTTCGTGTGCAAAGACCTGATTGGCTAACTTTAGTACTAAATAACTAGGAAACGGTGCAATGTATCCAATTTTTTTCTTAACCGTTATTTCTCAGCACAACCTCCCCTGCGCTTTTCTGACTGTTTCTGACCACCTGTATATAGGGTGTTAAGACAAGGAACACGCTGCAGTGTGTAATCGAGAAGCGCAGAACTGTGATGGAACATACGCGGGCCCTTAGTACATCTCAGCTGCTGGTCCTGACAGCACACCATTAGCTGCTCACTGCTTCGGCCTCCCGTCATTCGCGAGATTGGTAGAGGGAGGCAGCTCGATCGCAGTTGTCAAGCATCGCATCGGGGATGGGATGGATCGACGCGTTCCGTGGCACGGTTGGTGCCCACATTCCGGCGAACGAGAAACTCGAGCGCAGTTCCGAAGGAGCTCGCCTCAGACTGGCCTCCGTCGCGACGAACGAAAGTGGGGCAGCAGTGTCTCTGTGCGGATCTCGAAAACAACGACCGTGCATTGAGAATCGTCCTCTTTAGAAAGAAAGCGAAGTTACATGTCAGTTTTTGTCATATGGACTGAAACTCCTCTAAGCACTTATTATTGTTGTTGTTGCTGTCGTGGTCCTCAAACCGAAGTTTGGTTTGATGAAGCTATCATGTGCAAGCGTCTTCCTCTCTGCATAATTGCTGCTAGATAGTTAATTTGTTTGTTTCATGCGCCATGGATGATTTTCACTGTAAATCATAATGACCTTCGACGAATGATTTTATATTCACATCTCAAATTAATTGTAAGTATGGCTACATGCCTAACATTTATAAGTTTTTTAAATATACATATGTGAGTTAGTAAATCCTACCCACCATCTTTTACTCATTACAATAATAGAAATTCTTCTACTAAATAGAAGGAGTTGTCAAGGAGAATCTTTTTCAGTTTGTTTTCAAATGTTACTTTGCTGTCTGTCAGACATTTTACATCTCTCGGCAAGTGATCAAAAACTGTATTGTGTACCCCTTTTGCGCTGAAGACAACCTTAATGTGGAGTAATGAAGATCATTGTTTCTTCTAGTATTGTAATTATGTAATCCCTGCATCTCTTGGACTGCAGTTGATTATTTGCGACAAGCGACACGAGGGAATAAATTTACCGTGAAACATCAGTCGAAATTGTTAACTCCTTAAAGAGATGTCTACAAGATGATTTTGGGTGAGCACTGCAAATTTTTCTTGCAGCTCTTTTTGAGCAATGAAGGCTTTCTTTCTTAAAGATGAGTTAATCCAGAACACTATTCCACATGACACAACTGAATGAAAATATGGTAAATATGCCAACCCCTTGATTTGTCTGTCCCCATGATTTTCAGTGATTTTAAGTGAAAATGTGGCTTAACTAAGTTGTTTTAGCAGTTCCAAAATGTGCTTTTTCTAGTTAAAATTACCATTAATATGGGCACCTAAGAATTTTGGAACTTTCCGGACTGTTTATTATTTCACTTATCACTGGTGCAAATGACTCTGAGCACTACGGGACTCAACATCTGAGATCATCAGTCCCCTAGGAATAAGAACTACTTAAACCTTACTAACCTAAGGACATCACACACATCCATGCCCGAGGCAGCATTCGAACCTGCGGCCGTAGCGATCGCGCAGTTCCAGACTGAAGCGCCTAGAACCGCTCGGCCACACTGGCCGGCTACCACTGGTGCAGAACCTCTAGATGTGTAGAACTGAATGACTTTTGTCTTTTTGAGTTGCACCGTGGGTCGGGGTTCATATTAAACCTCTGTAAATGTCTGGTAAGTCAGCCCAAAGGTTGGAGGAAGACATGGCATGCTACCTCCAATTACCTTTACTTAGCTGTGAGAATTAACACGAATTCTTAACAGAAGAATGGAAAAGCTGGTAGAAGGTGCCCTAGGGAAGATCAGTTTGAATTCCGGGGAAATGAAGAAACACGCGAGGCGATACCGACCCATATCTTATCCTAGAAGATAGGTTAATGAAAGGCAAACCTACATTATAGCATTTGTAGGCTTAGAGAAAGCTTTTGACAATATTGACTGGAACACTGTTTTTGAAATTCTAAAGCTATCACGGATAAAATAAAGCGAATATAAGTATATTTACAACATGTATAGAAATCAGATGGCATTTATAAGAACAGTGGGGCATGAAAGGGAAGCAGTGGTTGAGAAGGGAGTGAGACGGGGTTGTAGGCTATCCCCGATGTCATTCGATTTGTATATTGAACAAAAAGTAAAGGAAACTAAACAAAAATATGGAGTAGGAAATAAATTCCAGAGCGAAGAAATAAACACTTCGAGGTTTGCCGATGACATTGCAAGTCTATCAGAGACAGTAAAGGTCCTTGAAGAGCAGTTGAATGGAATGGACAGGGTCTTGAAAGAGTATAAGATGAACATCAACAAAAGGAAAACAAGGATAATGTAATGTAGACGAATTAATTCTGGTGATACCGAGGGAACTGGATTAGGAAACGAGACACTTAAAGTTGTAGATGAGTTCGCTATTTGGGCAGTAGAGTAAGTGATGGTGGCCGAAGTAGAGAGGTTATAAAATGTAGACTGGCAATGGCAAGAAAAGCGTTTCTGAAGGAAAGAAATTTGTTAACATCTAACATAGATTTAAGTTTAGGAGGACTTTTCTGAAAGTATATTTATGGAGTGTTGCCGGGTGGAAGTGAAACATGGATAATAAACAGTTTAGACAAGAAGAGAACAGAAGCTCTTAAGTGTGATACTACAGAATAATGCTAAAGATTAGGCGGGTAGGTAACGTTACTAATGAGACTGAATAGGACTGGAGAGAAAAGAAACTTGTGGCTCAATCCGACTAAAAGAAGGGATCGGTTGATAGGACACATTCTGAGACAGCAAGGAATCACCAAGTTAGTATTGCGGGCAGTAACTCTGCAGGAAAACCGAGAGATGACTACAGTAAGCAGATTCAGAAGGATGTAGGTTGCAATAGTTATTCGGGGATGAAGAAGCTTGCACAGGATAGAGTAGTTTGGAGAGCTGCATCAGACCAGTCTTCGGACTGAAGACAACAACAACAAAAAATGGCTCTGAGCACTATAGGACTTAACTGCTGAGGTCACCAGTCCCCTAGAACTTAGAACTACTTAAACCTAACTAACCTAAGGACATCACACACATCCATGCCCGAGGCAGGATTCGAACCTGCGACCGTAGCGGTCACGCGGTTCCAGACTGATGCGCCTAGAACCGCTCGGCCACACTGGCCGGCCAACAACAACAACAGGTGTAACAATAAAATTATTTCGATACTTTGGCTCCGGAGATTTTCAAGGAATGACTCTTGTTCAGAGACAATCGAATAGCAGGAATGAGATAGCCCACACGGCGAGGCGCAGCTGGCGCTGTTTCGTGGGCGCCGGACGTAACGAGTGCAGCACCGCAGGCTGGGCTGGCAGTTGCAGGCTCCTCGACCGTTGGGTGCCACTGATGGCTAAATTGCTCCTTAAGGCGCGCAGCGGCTCCACCGCAGCTCCCGTCCCGGGTTAAGGTAGACAGAGCATCAGTATTACAAGACACACTGCGGTGTCGTCGGAAAGAGAGAAAACGTTTTGAGGACCCCACACACACTAGCGGCGGGTCGCAGCGATCCGTCGCATGAGGTATCGCCTGCAATAAGTCGCTCGCTTCGAACCCGTCACTCGCGAGCGATTAACAAAGCAATTTCAACTAGTATTACGAACGCCTTGCGTCGACAAGTTCTGTTATGAAAAATGAATCGCAATGTTTAGCAGCAGTTGCAGTTGATTTCAGTAGCCCCACGAATACTACGAGGGTGAGTCAAATGAAAACCTTAAATTTGTAATAACAAATCGAAATTTCGCTCCGTTATCCTCTAAGTTGGTAAGCGTCCTAAAACAGCGTGCAGAATGGTCTGTAGGTGGCAGCATAGTACAGATGCACACATACCGTCGCAGTATCAGTATAAAGATGGCCGCCCCACTTGCGACTTGCACCATGGAAGAACAGCGTTCTGTTATTCGGTTTTTGCGTAGCGAAGGTGTGAAACCTATTGCAATTCGTCGACGAATGAAGGTTCAGCACGGTGATGCATGTTTGTCACAGCAGCAAGTCTACGAATGGAGTACGAAGTTCGCAAATGGGGTGACTTCAGTGGAAGATGCTCCTCGTCCAGGTCAGGCACAACGAGTTGTGACTCCACAGAACACTGCATCAGTTGAAGCCATAGTGAAGGAAAACCGCCGAGTGACACTGAATGACATTGCAGCATGTTAACAGATTAGCCATGGGTCAGCACACCACATTGTGCATGATGTGCTCCATTTTCACAAAGTGTCTGCAAGATGGGTGCCACGGCAGCTGACTTTAGAAATGAGAGATGCTTGTGAAGAACTTCTTAGGCAATTTGAACGAGAAGGTGATGGCTTCCTTGCAAGAATCGTTACGGGGGACGAAACCTGGATTCATTTCCACCAACGGGAAACGAACAGAGCGAGCAAGGAATGGCGCCATTCCTCATCACCAAAACCAAAGAAGTTTCGAACAGAGCCATCAGCAGGGAAGGTTATGCTAACTCTCTTTTGGGACGAAAAAGGCGTCATTTTCGAGCATTACATACCTAGAGGGACCATTGTCACCAGTGCATCATACACAGATCTCCTAAAAAATCATCTGCGGCCTCCAATTGAATCAAAGCGACGTGGATTGCTGTCAGCAGGTGTCCTTTTGCAACATGACAATGCAAGGCTCCACACTGCCTGTACAACAGTTACAACAATCACAGACCTGTATTTTGAGTGTCTTCCTCATCCACCATACTCACCAGACCTTGACCCAAGTGATTTCCTTATGTTTGGACCACTCAAAGTCGCAATGGGAGGAAAGAAGTTCCGTTCTGATGAAGAGGTACGCCCACGCGGTGCATGAGTGGTTGCGCGGACTACCAAAAGAATTTTTTTCTAAAGGAATTTATACACAAGCGCTGGAGGACTTGCATTGAGCGTGGGGGAGATTATGTTGAAATGTGATACAGCTTTGTGCCACTTCTGTGCAATAAATAATATTTTAAAAAAATATTTAAGGTTTTCATTTGACTCACCCCCGTAGTAAGATATAAACTGAAAATAGCGCAAATTGAAATTAAACACGTATTGAAACGCTTTTCCTGGGAACTGTACTGGGTGGTTATAAGTAACCTTTTGCTATTTGACAGGCCACCCCCCCCCCTCCCCCCATGTAAAACGAGTGATGGTAGGACAATGAAACGCTGTAGAAACATTTGTAAGGGCACGCGTAAAAGAAATAATGACTAAACCTGTGAAATAAACGCATTTTAATTTCCACATTAGAGGGAACATTTGTTAACTGCGTACCATGTTTACGTTCTAGGTTATAAACATGGCTCACTGTGAAGCCCTTCTGCATCCACGACGGTCTGGAAGCGCACAAGAGATACCATTTCACGACTGTTCGCAGCACTTTTCGAACGGTGGACCAAGGAATATTCAACTGTCGTTACATAGCTCGAAGATCTCACATTGTTCCAGCACTCTCAGCCACGGCAACAGTAACTAATCGGACAATTTGTAGCCCAATTGGCCATTGGCATCTCCCAGGAGCAGTTCCCAAAGCGCCTATTAATTCGAACTTCCGAAACATGTGCTTCAAGCCCGCTGCGGAAAGAGGACCTCTCCGTATTCCTTAATGCGTCGATATTCGCGAATTCCAGCAGCACTATTGCTGTTGTTTTGATAAAACAACGTTACGAGTGAAACCCAGCTCACCTTGTCCAGACCCATGTTGACTGTCTGCAACTCTAATGCACACGGATGCTTGTGTTCCAACGCTATACCGCTGTACCAGTATAAGCGCTTAACGGCAAGCCATGAAACTTACACTATTAACAACGCAAACCCTGCAGAGTACGGTATGAACATCATTCCTATAAAGTTTGGTATCCACAGGATAAATAATTTTCCGTCTACACGGCATTAAGTACCGAAAATTTACTTATAACCACCGTGTATGATACTTTTTGCACTGACGCCTAGTGTATCGCGTACATCTCTCCAGTGCGTTGATAAATTTGTTTTCGTTTAATAGTCCTCAATTACTTTTCCATTTATTAGTCTTGTGATTTAAATAATGCTTTAAATGGCTCTGAGCACTATGGGACTTAACTTCTGAGGTCATCAGTTCCCTAGAACTTAGAACTACTTAAACTTAACTAACCTAAGGACATCACACACACCCATACCCGAGGCAGGGTTCGAACTTGCGACCGTAGCGGTCGCGTGGTTCCAGACTGTAGCGCCTAGAACCGCTCGGCCACCCGGCCGGCTCGTGTGGTTTAACTTCAAGGATTTACACAATTTTCTTTTCCAATCTCGCTGTATCTATAGAAACGTTTTCAATAGCAGAATTATTTTTACCATAACACTTGTCATAAATTGCTTGAGGGGAGAGTTAGGTTATATAGAAAGAAGGATCCTTTATTGTATGATTATATGATAGCGGAACAAACACTGGTAGCAGTTACTTCCGTAAAATATCTGGGAGTATGCGTACGGAACGATTTGAAGT
This sequence comes from Schistocerca piceifrons, assembly GCF_021461385.2. Lineage (NCBI taxonomy): Eukaryota > Metazoa > Arthropoda > Insecta > Orthoptera > Acrididae > Schistocerca > Schistocerca piceifrons. The sequence goes on along the minus strand of NC_060139.1, from coordinate 312,799,747 downwards.
GGAATGATCATATAAAATTAATTGTTGGTAAGACGGGTGCCAGGTTGAGATTCATTGGGAGAGTCCTTGGAAAATGTAGTCCATCAACAAAGGAGGTGGCTTACAAAACACTCGTTCGACCTATACTTGAGTATTGTTCATCAGTGTGGGATCCGTACCAGGTCGGATTGACAGAGGAGGTAGAGAAGACCCAAAGAAGAGTGGCGCGTTTCGTCACAGGGTTATTTGGAATGCGTGATAGCGTTACGGAGATGTTTAGCAAACTCAAGTGGCAGACTCTGCAAGAGAGGCGCTCTGCATCGCGGTGTAGCTTGCTGTCCACGCTTCGAGAGGGTGAGTTTCTGGATGAGGTATCGAATATATTGCTTCCCCCTCCTTATAAGTCCCGAGGAGATCACGAATGTAAAATTAGAGAGATTCGAGTGCGCACGGAGGCTTTCCGGCAGTCGTTCTTCCCGCGAACCATACGCGACTGCAACAGGAAAGGGAGGTAATGACAGTGGCACGTAAAGTGCCCTCCGCCACACACCGTTGTGTGGCTTGCGCAGTGTAAATGTAGATGTAAATGTAGATATAAAATGACAAGGGACTTAAGTACAGCACTTATATATTTAAATTAAAATATCCACTTGATATTATGGTACATTATTCTGCTTAGAAGTTAAAACCTTTAATAACACTCGTAATTGTTTGGTAAATAACTCAAATTGTATCGCGACATTACTATGAACTTCTCATCAGTACTGCTTCTGTAGCATGTGCTTCAAGATGCAAATCACTGCAAAATCGGAAGGTGTATTTCGTACCACTTCTTAATATAAACGCCCAACTCCGGCTTCCACATCAATTTTCAGAGAAGTTCGTGGTCGCTGAATAATTCTAACATAAGGGCCTTACTTGATGTGGGCAAAGCGAATGAAACAAAACAGCACAACCGCTCGTATATTCTGAAGTTCTAGGGAAACGAGTCGTAGTCACATTGCCATACATCAATGCTAACCATACAGGCAGCCATACTGAAAGCACGAATCGCAAGCGATCCATTAGACTGCCAGGGATTTCCATGCGATCAGCAGTCGATCGCTGCGATTTTCCAGCACTCGTGCGACCTACGAAGTGACCGGTTGCCCATCGGCGGATCACTGTCGATTCCTGTCGTGGAATATCTCTGCCGACAGAAATAGAGCGGTAACGTGCTCTGCTGCCATTCCACAGCATATTTACATTTCCATGTAAATACGGTAATATGTTTTATAAGAGGATAGTTTTCATTCTAACTCTCTCTCTCTTTACAACCTGCTTTGAAATGGCTCTTATTACTAAAAATCATCCATCCAGTATTCATTCTTGGCTCGGAGCACTATGGGACTTAACATCTATGGTATTCATTCTTGTTATTAAACTTTTACTTCACGACTTTATCCAGTTAAAATGCATATAGCCTCTCAGCTAATATTAGTACTACTGATGCATGATACGTTCACGAATACAGAGGGTGTGAGGGCTATAAACGCAGATATTTTTATTGATGACTGAGTATAGTGTACTGAACAACATAACATCAGTATCTACTTCCTTTGCAGATTAATAATTATAACTATAGGAATAGTATGTTTTTAGGTAGGTAAGTTCCTGTAATTCGTGTGGCAAGAGCAAGCCAGTAATGCTCAATTTTTCCTGGGCGCAAAAACTTTTGTCTATACTGATAGGCATAGTTCACCTTGTGATGCAGTTACCACCTTGTAGAAGACATCAGATAGTAAATTATGTGACGTGTTCGCGGGAAGGCCGATAGACGCAAAGAAAAAGACACTGAAGTGGGTACATATTAAGGTACTGTCGATCACAATACCTCCATACACTGTGGGATAAAAAGTGTCCGGACACCTGGCTGAAAATGACTTACAAGTTCGTGGCGCCCTTCATCGGTAATGCTGGAATTCAATATGGTGTTGGCCCTCCCTTCGCCTTTATTACAGCTTCCACTCTCGCAGGCATAAGTTCAATCTGGTGCCGGAAGGTTTCTTGAAAGATGCAATCGCCATCCCCGAATTGCTCTTCAACAGTGGGAAGCAAGAAGGTGCTTGAAACATCAACGTAGGCTTGTGCTCTGATAGTGCCACGCAAAACTACAAGGTGTGCAAGCCTCCTTCATGAAAAACACAACCACACCACAACACCACCGCCTCCGAATTTTACTTTTGGCCTACACACGCTGGCAGATGAAGGTCACAGGGCATTCGCCATACCCACACCCCGCCATCGGATCGCTACATTGTGTACTGTGATTCGTCACTCCACACAACATTTTTCCACTGTTCAATCGTCCAATGTTTACGCTCCTTACACAAAACGAGATGTCGTTTGGCATTTACCGGCGTAATGTGTGGCTTATGAGCAGCCGCTTTACCTTGCAATCTAAGTTTTCTCACCTCCCGCCTAACTGTCATAGTACTTGCGTTGGATCCTGATGCAGTTTGGAATTCCTGTGTGATCGTCTGGATAGATGTCTGCCTATTACACTTTACGACTCTCTTCAACTGTCGGCGGTCTCTGTCAGTCAACAGACGGGGTTGGCCTGTACGCTTTTGCGCTGTACGTGTCCTATCAAGCTTCTACTTCACTACCACATCGGAAACAGTGGACCTAGGGGTGTTTAGGAGTGTGGAAATCACGCTTACAGATGTATCACACAAGTGACACCCAATCACCTGACAAAGTTCGAGCCGGCCGCAGTGGCCGAGCGGTACTAGGCGCTTCAGTCTGGAACCGCGCGACCGCTACGGTCGCAGGTTCGAATCCTGCCTCGGGCATGGATGTGTGTGATGTCCTTAGGTTAGTTAGGTTTGAGTAGTTCTAAGTTCTTGGGGAGCGATGACCTCAGATGTTAAGTTCCATAGTGCTCAGAGCCATTTGAACAATTGTTTTGACGGCAATCTTCGATTCACCGTGCGATTACTCTTGAGTGCCAGTGAATTGAATATCCACACACATGTACTTCATTTCGTATCAGTTTTACGTTTGTTGCGTGCTGCTTTCATGGTGTTGCGGTTCAATGGCCAGCAGTGCAATATGTTCTTTGACCCCACCACGGTCATTTGCTGGTTCACAGCGATAATGAAGAGGCTCTTTTTGCGGCGAAATTCACAAGTTTCAGACGTAAATAATACAGAATGCATAGTTTGCTCTAGTAAGCATGGTGCAAGTGATAACACTGATGCCGCGTAAACATCGCAGCTTTAGTACGCTTCCGCGGTCGATAAAAGCGTGAAGTGGCAGACTTGCGAAATGAGCCAGCCGCCAGGGATGACGAAAGGGTCACGGGTGCGATGTGTTTGGAGGCCCCCGTGACGCGTTTCGCGACATTGACCACACCGCAGACGGCGATAAGGGCTGCTCTGACCCCATACCCTGCATCGCAGCTCACGCTTGCCTCGTTTCGTGGCCCTATCACACGCGGCCGCCGCGCCGTGTGGCGTCGCATTCGTAAGGAGGCCGGCCGCGCACGTGACACGCTGCGCCAACCCCACTCGCTATGCTTGCTCCTCGGCAAATATTTACGAGTTGCTGCTTGTTGTTTGGCTATAAGCTCGCAGGCGTCAACATTATTATTATTCTGGATTTACAATGTGAGTACATTTTTCCAGCACCTATTCTAGATTACAGTAAGTCACTAATTATTGTTCTCCACTCGTCTCTATTTGTCCATAAATCTTCAGGAATGTTGTTCTTCCTCATTGCTGACTGAACTCCCTGTAACCATGTATCAGGTGGTCGTCCCCTTTTTCTTCTTCCAATTGGTACCCAGTCGATTATGCATTTTGGTAGCCTTTCCTGTTCCATTCGTCTGATGTGTCCATACCATTTAAGTTGTTTGTGCTCGATGAAATCAATAATTGAATTTTTACATTTCATCTTGTCTCTGATTACTTCATTTCTTATTCTTTCTCGTCTTGATATTCTTGCTGAACGTCTCCAGAAATCCATTTCTGTGGCTAATAATTTTGATTTCAGTTGCCATTTTGTTGTCCACACTTCTGAACCATATGTAATAATGCTCCTAACTATTGTTTTAAAAATCCTTATTTTGTTATCAGTTGTTATGTGTTTGTCCCAGAGAATTCCATTCAATAAAGAGATTGTCGTCTTTCCAGAATTTATTCTTGATCTAATTTCTTTGTCCTGTTTCCAATCATTTGTAATTTTCACACCTAAATATTTATATTCCTCAGTAGCTGTTATTGTTCCCATCCCTTCTTCTAATATTAAGTCTCCATTCACTCCATCAATTACCATGTACTTTGTTTTATTCATGTTTACATTTAGACCTGATTTTTTATATTCTTGAATCAATTTTCTGGTCATATACTCTATGTCCTCATAGTCTTGGGCTATAATCAGTTGGTCATCTGCAAATTGTAACGAGTATATTGTTCTATCATTTATTGGTATTCCCATAGCGTGACATTTTTTCTTCCAATTCTGTAAAGTTACTTCTGTATATATTTTATACAATGTAGGCGTCAACATGCCCTACCTAATACACTACTGGTCATTAAAATTGTTACACCAAGAAGAAATGCAGATGATAAACGGGTATTCATTGGACAAATATACTAGAACTGACATGTGATTACATTTTCTCGCAATTTGGGTGCATAGATCCTGAGAAATCAGTACCCAGAACAACCACCTCTGGCCGTAATTACGGCCTTGATACGCATGGGCATTGAGTCAAACAGAGCTTGGATGGCGTGTATAGGTACAGCTGCCCATGCAGCTTCAACACGATATCACAGTTCATCAAGAGTAGTGCCTGGCGTATTGTGACGAGCCAGTTGCTCGGCCACCATTGACCAGACGTTTTCAATTGGTAAGAGATCTGGAGAATGTGCTGCCCAGGGCAGCAGTAGAACATTTTCTGTATCCAGAAAGGACCGTACAGGACCTGCAACATGCGGTCGTGCATTATCCTGCTGAAGTGTGGGGTTTCGCAGGGATCGAATGAAGGGTAGAGCCACGGGAAGTAACACATCTGAAATGTAACGTCTACTGTTCAAAGTGCCGTCAATGCGATCAAGAGGTGACCGAGACGTGTAACCAATGGCACCCCATACCATCACGCCGCGTGATACGCCAGTATGGCGATGACAAATACACGTTTCCAACGTGCGTTCACCGCGATGTCGCCAAACACGGATGCGACCATCATGATGCTGTAAACAGAACCTGGATTCATCCGAAAAAATGACGTTTTGCCATTCGTGCACCCAGGTTCGTCGTTGAGTACACTATTGCAGGCGCTCCTGTCTGTTATGCAGCGTCAAGGGTAACCGCAGCCAGGGTCTCCGAGCTGATAGTCCATGCTGCTGCAAACGTCGTCGAACTGTTCGTACAGATGGTTGTTGTCTTGCAAACGTCCCCATCTGTTGACTCTGGAATCGAGACGTGGCTGCACCATCCGTTACAGCCATGCGGATAAGATGCCTGTCATCTCGACTGCTAGTGATACGAGGCCGTTGGGATCCAGCACGACGTTCCGTATTACCCTCCTGAACCCACCGAATCCATATTCTGCTAACAGTCATTGGATCTCGACCAACACGAGCAGCAATGTCGCGATACGATAAACCGCAATCGCGATAGGCTACAATCCGACCTTTATCAAAGTCGGAAAAGTGATGGTACGCATTTCTCCTCCTTACACAAAGCATCACAACGTTTCACCAGGCAACGCTGGTCAACTGCTGTTTGTGTGTGAGAAATCGGTTGGAAACTTTCCTCATGTCAGCACGTTGTAGGTGTCGCCACCGGCGCCAACCTTTTGCGAATGCTCTGAAAAGCTGATCATTTGCATATGACAGCATCTTCTTCCTGTCGGTTAAATTTCGCGTCTTAGCGTCATCTTCGTGGTGTAGCAATTTTAATGTCCAGTAGTGTATGTTTCACAACGCCGCGCGCAAGATCGAGATTTTCCCGGGGCTCATATATCGTGTTTATTGATGACAGAAAGGCAGGGTCAAGTGTTCTGGGTAGCCCTTGGGCTAGGGGCGGTTTGTGTACCGAACAAGGGGATCGTCTTATTGTAATTATCCTATAGTGCGGGGCCTTGGTTGAATAGTACGCAATTCCTCCAGCTTAAGCAAACGGAGCAAATCTGTTGGTTCTTTTTGCGTCAGATATGGTCGACGGCGCGCTTTAAGGGGTATATGAAGACACCATTTAGTTCATGGCGGTTCCTAAGAAAACCGAGTCGCGGATTTCAAGGGCACGGCATTGTCTCAGATTTTTACGATATGGTCCTAAAAACCCGATCTCGAACAACTTTGATAATTTCTCTGGAACTGCGCGACCGCTACTTTCGCAGGTTCGAATCCTGTCTCGGGCATGGACGTGTGTGATGTCGTTAGGTTAGTTAGGTTTAAGTAGTTCTAAGTTCTAGGGTACTGATGACCTCAGAGGTTACGTCCCACAGTGCTCAGAGCCATCTGAACTTTACCCGTTCCCGAAGTACACAGGTTTAATGTTACCCTAATCGCATACGTAAAATATGGTGTGAGGCGGAAACGTAGTTTATAAACTGTTGTAGCGAGAGGAAATATGCTGTAACGTGTCTCCGTTATCATCGGAAGGGTTCTTCGAACGCCATGTTGTTGCCCTGGAGCACATGCAAAATTTTTTTGCGTTAAAATCCGGTCTGTGGTGCGAAATTATATAGTTTTCCGTTATTTCAGTTTCACATAAGTAAACTATCAAAATTTAATTGACCCAGAAAGTTCTTTTCATATGAGTGACGAACCCTGCTGTAACAGGAAAAAGAAGGGAACCAGAGGAAAAATGCTCCTATCTGAGTGCAAAAAAGTCGGATAGGGTCTTGTTTATTAAAAGACTGACTGAAGAGGGGGGTTACAGCTGACTCATTCAACCTTCTTTCGCACCTTTAAATTTTTTTTCAATATTCGCACTTTTTTATGCTGAGAGAGAAGGAAGCAGTGGAAGTGGCAAAGAGGCGAAAAAGCAACAAATATTGGAAGATAGTAGACAGTGGTTGTGGTATAGAAAAAGCGAAGGAGACAGTGGCAGTGTGTATGTGTGAGAGAGGGACATACTGACAGGGAACACAGTTGACATTGACAGAATAGTGCTAGCAAAAAGATTGAAGGAGAAAAGTGGAAGTGGGGGAGAGCCAGTGATAATGAGAGTCTATGACAATGACGACGAGGAAGAGAGAGATAGTGACAATGAGAAGAGACAGCAGCAGTGGGAAGAAATGAATGAGATAGTAGCAGTAAGAGAGAGCAATAGGGAGGCAATGACAGTGAGAGAAGAGAGTAGAACTAGGACAGAACGAAGGGGACTGTGGGTATCACACAGGGGACAGTGATAATGACGATGAGTTGCGCTGAATGAGTGAATGAGAGTGGAAAAATGGAAATGGTTCAAGCGTCTTAACAGCTGTGGACTAGTGGGTATGAGTGAGTTACAGTTAGTGGAGCTTGTGGAAGTGAGAGGCGAGTTTCATTTGTAAAACAGGGACAATATGCTCACATGTCAATTTTTTTGAGAAATTTTTAAAGGTGCTGAGGAAGGTAGAATGAGGCAATTGGTAACCCATTTTTCAATCAGAGTCTTTTAATAAACATTTGGATATTCGCCTTTTTGTGTTTCGATAGGAGCATTTTTCCGCTGGTAGTTCTATGCGACCGCCTGGGTTAGTCCAGCTCGGGACGGACAAGTATAAGGCAACAAGGGGAACGCAGGTTTGATTCTTGCCGCGAGCATAGTTGGAATTTAACCTACATACTTTTCGGGTATGTCGTCTGCTCCAAATGGTACCAATCATATCACAGACGAGATCGCTAGATCAGAATCCATATGGATGTAGAAAGTTTGTCAAAGGTTTGGCTGGTCGTCACGTGGTAGCACTTTTGGCTGTTACCCATACTGTGAAGCAGTGTCCCAGTTTAAATCTCAAATGTCTTTTTTTTTTTTTTTTAATGGCTCTAAGTACTATGGGACTTAATATCTGAGCTCATCAGTCCCCTAGACTTAGAACTACTTAAACCTAACTAACCTAAGGACATCACACACATCCATGCCCGAGGCAGGATTCGAACCTGCGACCGTAGCAGCAGCACGGTTCCGGACTGAAGAGCCTAGAACCGCTCGGCCACAGCGGCCGGCTCTCAGACGTCTCCTCACTATCTTGTGTTGGATCTATAAGTGCAGATATTTTTATTGGTGACTGAGGACAATGTACTGAGCAACATGACATCAGTATTTACTTCACTTACTGACTAATAATCATAGCTATCAGCAGTAGTATGTTTTCATGTTGGTTAATACCTCCAATTATTTGTAGCAAGAGCAGGCCATTACTGTTTACTTTCCCCTGAGAAGCAGGTCAGGGAGCGTCGACGCAAAACACTTAGTCTACACTGAAAAGCGTAGTCCATTTAGTGGCGCAGTCACGACCGCGTAGAAACCATCAGATAGTAAATTATATGACGTTTTGGTGGGGAGACTGTTAGACGCAGAGAAAAATCAAATAACACACTGAGGTGGGTACATATTAAGATTCCAATGATCACAATACTCCTAACACATGTAGAGATGGGCTGGATGGCACTCTTTATAATGGAGCACCCATAGAGCGAGGTCCGAGTACCCGCATGTACATTTCGTTAGAGCTACCTTTTGCGGCAAAGCGTATGGTACCACTATCATTGCCCCCCCCCCCCCCCCCACCCCCACCCACCTCTGTTCATTCAGCGAATGGGATTTGTGGAATTTGGGAAGACAACCATAAATAAACCTTCGTATGAGCTCTAATTTACTCGTTATATTCAGTTTCGCGAGACATATGTAGGAAACTAAAGTGTTGCCCATTCTTCGAACACATACTCTCGGAATTTCAACAGTAAACAACGTCTCCGTGACACAAGGCCTCTTGATGTTTTTCGTAGTCTCAGGCGTTCTGCTCACTGACATCAACTTTTCCTCAGTGATTTCCATATTTGGTTTCGGTCTTTGCAGTTCATGATAAGTTCAAACGAATCCACTAGTTCACTAATTACACTGTATACGATCGGCCTGAAGTTAATTCGGCGTGGTCTTCCTCCTGTGGGCATTACTCCATTAACAAAATCAAACCAGCTTCAGGCGACTCTTGATGAAAGCACAGGACTAAATATTTCGCCGTATATTTTACCGTTCCTTGGTTGGGTGTTTCGACTGGACAGGGTTAAGTAGACTTTGTTTTGTTATCGTCGAATAGAACTCTCTGGTCTGAAGTTTACTCAGTTCATTTTGTAGGTAACTAATCATTACGTAATACTGGCAAACGTATTCGAGTTCAGCACTGATGTAGTTCCCATTAATCGGCAGGGAATATCTATCGGATCTAAAGCCATATGTAATCTTTGTGTGAAACTGCCTTGGCTCCTCACAGAGCCACCAAGGAATGAGGATTTTTTAAAAACATGTTCTATTCCGCCGTGTGGTTTAGCTGTCGCACATCACTTCTAAACAGAAATAAAACCATCTAGAGAGAAGCTTTGAAGCACAAGCACTGCGTCAATCTTACCGTGTTTGACGTGCATCTTTCCTCTTTCCTAGATGAATGGCCTACTATATGAGAATGTCATTAATACTTTACACTAGTTACTGTAATGGACGGAGAGCGAAAACAGAACTGAAGTATACCAAATTCTCTTACTGGTAAAGGAGTTGACAAGAGGCAAGAAGGGAGGAAACGAAAATAAATGGAAATCCTATTTGCAGGTTAAATGGATAGAGATGTTTGGTAGTGTATGTGAGACCGTCAGATGGGCGTGGACTGACTGACGGATGGATGAGTTTAAGGAAAGGCATAACAATTACGGTGAGAACATAACAAAAATAGCATGTACGGGTCACAGCATCACTTGACATAATTTTTGGCATCTCACATAATGATATGCACAAGATTTGATAATGGACCGTGATTGTGAGAGGATTATTCATTGTCTATGTGATGGTTTTTAAAGTTGATTCTGACTGTTTTTTACTATTTAGAAAAGAAGCAAAATTAGATTATGTGTTCCGTCGAAGCTGAGACCATCAAAGACGGAACACGAGTTCGCGTTGGAGAAGGTCGGGCAAAAGAAAATGGCTTTCACCTTGTACAGCTAACCATCCCAGCCTTTGCTTTGGGTAGTATGCGTAACCAATAAATTCAAGTGGCCAGAATAAGAGTCCGCCGAAATGACGACTGCTCCAAACCGCTCAGCGGGAAGGAACGAATTGCAGCAACAGTGAACAGCGGCAAGGGCCTCTCCCATCTGCTTGCGTACGGCTTCTTGTTGGGGGAGAGAACGCGATGCCCAGTGACCAGTGAGGACGGAGGTGCAAAGTAGGCAAGGGAAGCGTTAGAGGCTAGGCCAGTCTGATTCTCTGGAAAATAATACGCACTGGTCAAGAGTCACCGCGCATGGGCGGCATTTGGAAGTGTACAAGAGAAATGTCTGAGGGGATTGGCTGTGTGGGATTATGATTTTGTAGGTGTAACCTGAAGGGGAGCGCTGTGGTAACCAAGTTCAGCATGTACCAGCGGCGTTAGTCCCAGTCTAGAATGACTTTTATTTAGTGAATTGGTTTCATTGTAGTTTAGTATTACTATCAGGTATTTTACCGTCGGAGTACGGAAAGTGAAAAAAGAATAATACATAAATAATATAAAAACGTGTGTATGTATGTGTGAGTGTATGTTCACAGCCCTCCTAAACCAATGGACCGATTTCAACCCATCCTTGGTACCCGTATCCCTTACTGTCAGGTAACGATATCTGTGGGTTAAGAACCACCTACCTAACATAGTTCAGGAGATATGACGTCACAATCAATGAGATGCGTGAAAAACTGCCTCATGATGCATGAAATTTTAATACAGTTATTTAGTGCTAGGACACTCCCACAGTCGACTCAAATCCCTGACACTTGGCAGTGTTTATGACAGCATTCAACTGCGAAGCGTAAACGGGCGGAAACAACAACCGTCTATTGAGTTACGAAGAGGCGTTGCCATAGACACGTTTACAGAATCGCGATGTAAACACGCGAAGCAGCTGCACGCAGCGTACTGTTCCATAATTTGAAGTGCTTTCACGAAAACATGGAAATCAATTTTTTTTATATTACACTAAAAACACAGCTCATTTTTTGTTTCCGTTCCTAATAGAATATTGACAAAATGAACACCCACACAATGGCGGGTTTATCAGGCAGTTTATTATATGCACTTCGAAAGATAGAGGAGGAATTTTTGTTACATGTTTGAGAATGACTCTCAATGTTTATGTGAGATGTTTTCGGAGACTTAAACCGTTCAGTGCCTGCGTGATATACAACAGATGTCGTGATATACAACAAACGTGGCCAGCAGTATCACCAGGTCTCTTGCCTACTGAAAACGTGTAGGACGTGATGAATCGGGAACTTACTCGTCCTCCAGGGCCTGCAAGAACCATTGCCGAATTGCAACAAAAGCCGCGAGATGATGAGGACAACATATGGATGCAGAATGAGATTTTCACTGTGCATCGGAGATTGCGCTGATATGAAACTTTCCGACAGATTAAAACTGTGTGCCGGACCGAGACTCGAACTCGGAACCTTTGCCTTTCGCGGGCAAGTTGGTAAGGGACTTGCCCGCGAAAGGCAAAGGTCCCGAGTTCGAGTCTCGGTCCGGCACACAGTCTTAATCTGCCAGGAAGTTTCATATCAGCGCACTCTCCGCTGCACAGTGAAAATCTCATTCTGGAAACATCCCCCAGGCTATGGTTAAGCCATGTCTCCGCGATATCCTTTCTTACAGGAGAGCTAGTTCTGCAAGGTTCGCAGGAGAGCTTCTGTAAAGTGTGGAAGGAAGGAGACGAGGTACTGGCAGAAGTAAAGCTGTGAGGGTGGGGCGTGAGTCGTGCTTGGGTAGCACAGTTGGTAGAGCACTTGCCCGCGAAAGGCAAAGGTCCCGAGTTCGAGTCTCGGTCCGGCACACAGTCTTAATCTGCCAGGAAGTTTCATATCAGCGCACTCTCCGCTGCACAGTGAAAATCTCATTCTGGAAACATCCCCCAGGCTATGGTTAAGCCATGTCTCCGCGATATCCTTTCTTACAGGAGACCTAGTTCTGCAAGGTTCGCAGGAGAGCTTCTGTAAAGTGTGGAAGGAAGGAGACGAGGTACTGGCAGAAGTAAAGCTGTGAGGGTGGGGCGTGAGTCGTGCTTGGGTAGCACAGTTGGTAGAGCATTTGCCCGCGAAGGGCAAAGGTCCCGAGTTCGAGTCTCGGTCCGGCACACAGTTTTAATCTGCCAGGAAGTTTCAATATATGGATGGGTGCCTTTAGGCACCTTTATGATCATTTGCATGCGAGAATACACGCCTAGGCTGCCGCTACAGGATGTCACATTGTGTATTGATGTGTCTGTTCGGGCACCCTTTGCTGTGACATGTGTGGTTCATATGGTCTAAATGTAATATACTGCCACGTTAATGAATTACCTGCCATCTCACTTGTCCATAAAACGACATTGTCCTTGATGGTTTTGTATTTTTTGCAGCAGCTTGCTTATCTGATTCTTGGGGTCTCTCATCGACGCTTATTTTCATAACTTCGTTTCTGTTACCAGCGTGATCTTATTCACAGTGGTTAACCTAGAGGCCAAGATTAATTTGACCTGCTAGTTTGAGAGGAAGCTGGTGTCTGGATCATGCACAGGATACGAAGCTGGAAGGCGGGGTGCCCATTTCAGCTAGAGCGGACGGCGCTGGGGGAGGCTATTACTCCAACTAGCTGTTATTGGCGCCCCTCGAGGCTGGACTACTAGCGAAACTGAGATATAAGGTTGCTTACAGCTGCAGGCTCGTCGAGCTTAGCTCGGGCAGCAGATTGCGGGAACACGCAAACAAACAAACAGCGCAGACACGGACGGCTGTGCGCTTATCTGTCGCAGAGCCGCTGCACCGCGGCCGCAGACGGTTGCGCCACGCTGCGGAGGCCATTGGGTGAGCGCCGGTTATCGGCGTCGCGGCGCGTCTCACCCTTCCGCATGCCCGAAACACTGGCCACGGCCGCCACAGATAGCGCCGGCCCCAGGGCGCCGAGCCGCGTGCGCACAGCCCACAGACCGCGTCCAGGACCCGCCTTATCGCCTTAGCTTCACTGACACATATACGGCAGGCTGCCGTCTGGTCAGAGTCCTCTGAGAGGCCCGCGCTCTTACACAAGACGTACCACCACACTTTAAACTGCGCGATTCCAAAGAATCTCCGATTTTACTCATCTTTGGATTGGATTGGATTGTTTGTGGGAAGAGACCAAACAGCGAGGTCAGCGCTGGCTCGCCACACGCGGAAGCTTGCTGCCTCAAGGCTTCCAGTGGCCGCTCGGCGCCAAGGGCTGCTTCGGAGGGCGAACGTGCACGGAATGGCCGTTGTGCCTCGTTGTCACTGATACGGCTGGCTGCTCCATACGCATGGTAGTGTGCTGAATCACCATCACAGATAGGGGTTCCAGGAAGCAAACCTTCATGTTCTCCCCGAACAACATTTTTCTCCTGATCTCTACCGGTTTGTTTAAGACCCGCCAGGGTAGCCGAGAGCGCTAACGCGCTGCTTCCTGGACTCGGGTTGGCACGCCGGCTCCGGATCGAATCCGCCCGATGGATTAACGACGAGGGCCGGTGTGTCGGCCAGCCTGGATGTGATTTTTAGGCGGTTTTCCACATCCCGCTAGGTGAATACCCGGCTGGTCCCCACCTTCCGCCTCAGCTACACGCGTAGCAGACATTTGCACACATCCGCACTATTTCACGATTTACACTAGCCGCAGACAGTTGGGGTACACTGATTCCGTACTGGGGGGTACGGGGTGGTGGCAGGAAGGGCATCCAGCCATCCCTACAACTAACATTGCCAAATTCGTTGTAACCACGCCGACCCTGGGATCGCTGCGAGACTATGGCGTAAGCGGAAGAAAGAAAGAAAGAAGAAGCTACCGGTTTGTTTAACAAAAATGGCTCTGAGCACTATGGGACTCAACTGCTGTGGTCATCAGTCCCCTAGAACTTAGAACTACTTAAACCTAACTAACCTAAGGACATCACACACACCCATACCCGAGGCAGGATTCGAACCTGCGACCGTAGCAGCAGCGCGGCTCCGGACTGGAGCGTCTAGAACCGCACGGCCACCACGGCCGGCGTTTGTTTAACAAAGTCCACTTACGGTCACTTGTTAGACATTAACATGGCGTATAGGAAGAATTTTCTAGATCTTTACAAGGCGTTAAAAAGTGTCGAATATTTTAAGAGGTATAAGTACCCACCAACACAAGGAAAAGCCCAGTAAAAATGGGCTGTAAGATGCGTACATTAAAAGCTATGAGTACTTGTTCACCTCCGATACTGTGAAACACATTTCTTCTACTGCAGGCTGTTTGCTTTCTATCTTTTGGGCGGAGGTAATGTGGGCCAAAATAAGAAAAAAAGTCCAGTAAACATGGCCTCTAAAATGCATACCTTAAGAGCTAAGAGCTTATCCAGTAGATGAGATTAGCGAATTACACATTAGCGAAGACAAACAAGTACTCATAGCTCTTAACGTATGCATTTTATATCCCATTTTCACTCGACTTTTGTCTTGTTTTCGTCACCTCACAAAATATTCGACTTTTTTTTAACACACTGTGTATCGTGTGTCGATCTACACTCATGCTCATAAATTAAGGATAATGCTGATACATGGTCAAACAACGTTCTGATGGGCGGTTTGCAGGTTTATATCACCTCGGGGTATGACCATGCGGTGGATTTGACCTGCGGTCGTCGCACGGTGGCGCTGGCAGCAGTCCACGTAAGCAGAGGTGTGTTGGTGCATGTCAGAGTACGGTGCAGCGAGTAAGTGTGCACATGTTTCGAGACGTGCTATTGGTGACTGTGTGTTGAAAATGGCTCAAAGAACACATATTGCTGACGTTATGAGAGGTAGAATACTAGGGCGACTGGAGGCTGGTCAGACACAGCAGGTCAAGATTATGGCAACGATTCCAGCAGACAAGAAACGTGTGCAGGTGCTACAGTACGGGACGTCCACAGTGTACAACATCACAAGGAGACCGATATCTTACCATCAGTACCCGCAGACGGCCATGGAGTACTGCAGGTAACCTTGCTCGGTACCTTACCGCAGCCACTGGAACAGTTGTCTCCTGACACACAGTCTACAGACGACTGAACAGATATGGTTTATTCGCCCGGAGACCTGCAAGTTGCATTGCACTGATCCCTGGTCATAGGAGAGCCCGTAAAGCCTGGTGTCAAGAACACAGTACATGGTCATTCTAACAGTGCTCCCAGATTATGTTCACGGACGAGTCCAGGTATAGTCTGAACAGTGATTCTCGCCGGGTTTTCATCTGCCGTTAACCAGGAACCAGATACCAACCCCTTAATGTCCTTCAAAGGGACCTGTATGGAGGTCGTGGTTTGATGGTGTGGGGTGGGATTATGATTGGTGCACGTGTACCCCAGCATGTGTTTGACAGCGGAACTGTAACAGGTCATATGTATACGGACGTCATTTTGCACCAGTATGTCCGTCTTTTCAGGGGTGCAGTGGGACCCACCTTCCTCCTGAGGGATGATAACGCACGGCCCCACGGAACTGCCATCGTGGAGGAGTACTATGAAACAGAAGATATCAGGCGAATGTAGTGGCCTGCCTATTCTCCAGACCTAAACCCCATCGAGAACGTCTGGGATGCTCTCGGTCGACGTATCGCTGCGCGTCTTCAAACCCCTACGACGCTTCGGGAGCTCCGACAGGCACTGGTGCAAGAATGGGAGGCTATACCCCAGCAGCTGCTCGACCAGCAGATCTAGAGTATGCTAACCCATAGTGCGGCCTGTGTACGTGTGCATGGTGATCATATCACATATTGATGTCGGGGTACATGCGCAGGAAACAGTTGCGTTTTGTAGCACACGTGTTTCGGGACGGTTTTCTCAACTTATCACCAATATCGTGGACTTACAGATCTGTGCCGTGTGTGTTCCCTACGTGCCTATGCTATTAGCGCCAGTTTTGTGTAGTGCCACGTTGTGTGGCACCACATTCTGCAATTGTCCTTAATTTATGAGCATGAGTGTAGTCGCCGATACATACGCTACAGTTTATAGCTGTCTTGAGTCTAACTCGACTGTGACTGTAGTTAAAATTTGTAAACAGGTTTTCTAGAGACCAGCAGCGCTCATAAGTCCTAATAATCTTCCTTATATCATTTTATTATTTAGCACGATTTGAAGTATGGAACATCTCAGGCAAAAGTGGCATTACATTTAAATAATTTACTTTAAATAAACATAAGTCGTACAGTAATAAATTTTACTTTCGGTACGTGATGTAGACCGTTCCGTTCACCAGACAATGACGTCATAAGAAAGCACTATCGGATTAAGACTTTGAGTATTCAAATTAAATGCGTTTCTATTGAAATTGTTTCACGATATGTTCTACCTCAAATTACGTAACCATAACAAAATAATTTAAGTAAGGTAACAGGGAATTGCACCTATCAGCGATTTTTATAGCCGTATATAACTTGTTCCGTTAGTACTAACGTTCTACTAAAACGTCACTATCGTAACTATTTAATGGATAAAGTTAAAAAGTCTTTCTAGATTTATTATTTCATCATTTTTTTCTTGAACACCCATTCCCTCTCCCTCGATGTTCCTTTATTTGATAGCGACCGCAGTACAATCGTTAAACATTAAACTGGAACGTGAGGAGAATGGAAACTTCGCTTTCGCAGTACGCCGCTATACAAGGTCAACCAGAGCTCCACTGACAAACTTTCAGAGGTCGTTCAACGATTCCTTCTGAGTGTTTTGGTTTAAGGTACCAAATGGCTCTGAGCACTATGGGACTTAACTTCTAAGGTCATCAGTCCCTTAGAACTTAGAACTACTTAAACCTAACTAACCTAAGGACATCACACACATCCATGCCCGAGGCAGGATTCGAACCTGTGACCGTAGCGGCCGCGCGGTTCCAGACTGTAGCGCCTTTAATTTAAGGTACCCGCTGTTTCCGGCACCTCATTACAGAGTAAAAGGTAATTATGCTTTATTTGGTTTGTTACCCTTGTTTCCGTGAAAATACCTTTACAAAAGTGAAGAAGTTTGTAACATACAATAATCAAAATGCACAACACTCAGTACAGATAATACAGTAGCCCTCAGACGAAAGATGTACACTTTTATCACAGTGTGATCAATCTGTTTTGTCACTGTACGGTACAGCACACTACGAATGCGGAACTGTTCTCTTATAGGTACCCTTCAACATTGAGAATACCATGATCACGGTAGAGTGTACAGCAACGCACCATGGGCTGTTTACACGCTCAAGAATACTTCGGCGTACTACTTCCGTGCCTGCGATAATCCTAGCAACGAGGTCCGTGCGAGTATTGACCGGAGACTCATAAACTAGGCTCTTCACTTGGTCCCAGAAGAATAAGTGCATTGCTTTCACGTCTGGTGATCGAGCTCGCCATGGAACAGGACAACCGCGACGAATTCATTGAGGTCCAAACAGTACTTCATTGTGGTTGTTAACATCGAGTGCAAAGTGTGTTGTATCGCGAGCGAATGGAAACAAGGCACACAGTGCTTACCGTCGACATTTGCAATGTTGTGTACTATTTTCATTCTAATACAGATACAAAGCTAATTGTGACAAGAACCCAAGCGAAATGCGGTACCTCTGTAACGAGCTGCCGGAGACCATGGATCCCTCATACCACCAAAATATTCAGAAGATATCTCTGAACAAATTCTGAAAGTTTGCAGAGGAGTTATGGTTCACCTTGTATACAAATGGAAAGTACTTTCTAGGATAGAGAGAGGCAACTTAAAGAAAAGTTTACGGTAATAGTGAAATGGAGGCAGAAAATATTCGTGTGATTTGGGTGACGGGAATGCCAATCCTAAGACTTTAATGTTAGCTGATTTTTTTCATCGGATATATTAATGTAAGGATTGTTTGAAAAAGATGAGTCAGCAGTAAGTAATAGTGATCGTGGTAACAAGCTGTATGCAAATGCGGTTGCTGTAGGATTGAAAGACGAAGAACTGCATCAGCATGTAAGAATAGTTTTCCGTAGTCGAACTCGATGAAGCACGCTTGTAGAGTGGCACTCGATTCGAATCCTGACGACAGAAAAAAGAATTATCTTCAGCAGAATTTTGCCGGCAAAACAGGAAGCGGAGGGAGTGCAATATTGCTAATTATCAGACACTGCGCCATTTCTGGGATACATTTCAAACGTCGGTGCATTGTCTCATAGGGTAAGGGTACGTGACACTGTTGAAGATCCGTCCATCAGATAGGGATGTTCGACTCGTCGGTCCTCATGGTGTCCTTCGAGGGAACAGACTGTGTAAAAAACTGTGTACCGAAAGCGTCACCGTCAATGCTGTAACTTACAAAAACACTCTCACTATAGCCACCTACACGAGACATTTAACAGTTCAGCTCCTCAAGTGACGTCAGGTAGGAAGTCATGCACCAGGCTGTGAGCCATATGAGTAAATAAATAAAGCATGCACGTAAGGCCAACCATGAGAAGCACGTGACAGATAAAACTTGCTCCCTGAGAATGGTGCAATTCCAAGTTGACGATTGCGCGCAGGCTGCAGTAGCAAAACGTGAGTAACGCTTCTCTTCTTAGTGGAAGTGGAGGTCTGCCAGTTTCCTTTCAGAGCAGTTTCATTTTCTCTTTTGGCGGGAGTGCATTACTCATTGGTAAATAAGACCGTTCCTGGTGCTGATATAAAAGTCAGTTGTGTGAGTGCGAACCATCCATTGGGCTAACTTGTGTGCTCACTTAGAAACCTACCTTCCTAACATCGATAATGATGTGTCAGTATAATACACTGGAATGCAAAGTAACACTGTAATACATTCTACTTCTCAGAAACTCGGAATCAGGCTGTAAGGGCAGTCAAATATAACGAGACAGATGGAAAAAAATAAGTAAACAACTTATTATTTCAAAAGTAGTCGCCATACCAGTTAGGCCTAATACATTTATCCCACTCTGAGACAAGGCGGTCAATCCCATCGTGAAAAACTGTTTGCGGTTACCTACGGAACCATCATTGTAGCCAGGCGTGTATCTCTTCGTACGAAGCAAATCGACGGTCGGGAATGTCTTTCTTCAGGGTTCCAAAAATATGGAAATCGCATGGGGAGAGATAGGGATTGAATGGAAGATGTGTAAGGGCTTCCCAGCGAAACCTCTGCAGAGTAGTGGAAACAACCTTGGCAACACGCTGGCACGCCCACGACGAAGACGTGCACGGCTGGGTACAATCGTGGTTCTGTAGGCATTGATCTTCTTGTCTCACAGTGGGATAAATGTATTAAACGTTATGGTGATTACTTTTGGAATAATAAACAGATTACTTACTCTTTTCCCCTGTGTCTCGTTTTCATTTGACTGCTCCTCATACAACACGTCTGGCAAAACTGACAAATGTAGGGGATTAGCCGAGTGGTCTAAGGCGCCGCAGTCATTGACTGTGCGGCTCGTCCCGGCGGAGGTTGGAGTCCTCCCTCGGGCATGGGTGTGTGTGTTTGTCCTTAGGATAAATTTAGCTTAAGTAGTGTGTAAGCTTAGGGACTGATGACCTTAGCAGTTAAGTCCCATAATATTTCACACACATTTTTTGACAAATGTTGCAGTGCAGCCTGTTGAGGATGACAGCGAAGCTTAGAGAACACTTATAATTAAGGATCAACATCACGCTGTGTTCATCCCTGATTATAACATTTTCACAGTCGTTGACTACAACAGTTCTTAATGGAATCCAACCTTAGATAACTCTCCCTTGCGGATAAGAAAGGAACTTGATGGCCCCAGTTGACACACGATTCGTGTGCCTAGAGAAGCTGTCCTCAGGTAGAGTAGTAAAATTAATTTATCCACTTGACAGAGCTGAAGTTGTTTTGCATTGTCCTCCGGATACGAAACTGTGGGGCTTGTCCGGTAAGTAAAACAACGTGACGAACTTCAGTCTTGTGGGCGTTAGGCACTGTTCCCAGTGTTTCGAAGACATGTAGTGGAAGATACCATGAACATCGAAACTAGGTGTAGTGATACGGTGTTAGGATTAGCCCTAATTGATCCACCAATTTGAGCAGACCATTCTCGTCTTTGTGTTGACAGCCACAGAGTTCCTGTTCGCGTTGCCAGCTGGCTGCCATAGTAACGACCTAATGAGAAGTAGATAGAGGCCCACGGAAACTGTGACGCGCGTTGTGACGTATGCCTCTGTAAAATTTCCGCTCTTTGCAGAACAACTACGTCGAACTGCAATGAAACTTTGTTAGTTAAACGATTGGCGTCTCTGAAACGGACAACATGGTAGCATTTTTGGCGTTACAGTGCATGTGCACGACTGCGCAGTTTTGGTTAGAATGTGGGAAATGCATAGGGATTTTCGCAAATGACGTTGAGAGATACTCTATATAATTTCGCAGGTTGTGTTTTTCTCTGCCTAGCGCACTATTTTGGTACGTTTTTCTTTAAGAGTTTCCTAGATAGGAGCAATTTAGGTCACATTAACGGATAACGTGACGAGGAATGCAGCTCTCTCCATTTGGCGTAAAAATAATGACGTCGTCAACACGAAGATCAATTTAAACACCGCAGTGCTTTTGCTTTCAAAGGCATTCACATGAAATGATTTAGAGGTGCTGCGAGAAACCTGAGTTTGGATGGTCGGACGGGGTTTCAACCCCGTTTCAGTCTAAATGTGAGTTCAGTGAGTTAACAAATTGAGCACCTCGCTCAGCATAAAATGCAGTGTGATGTTTGTGTCTTTGATGACGTGACTCCGAGAAGACACGCGGCGAAATCCAGCCCTATTGCATAGTGTTCTTCCCTCGAATGACACCAAGGACAGATCATCAACATTATCATCATATGCCGTCGCTGTAAACAGTATTGCACAGACGTGTGGGATTTGACCCAATACACTGAACAGCATAACTAATGCTTTTGATAATAATGTTAATATACCCGCTCTGACCTCTGAACTCGGATAGGTCTTTAAACGTCTGATTTTTGGTACGGCACAGTTTTAATGTAAGTAATGTTTGTCCCATCGAATACATTAGAAATAATCAATCTTTTCGCATAGTTTAATTAGAGGTTAAAGCAACAACCATTTCTATTCTTCCAGGATGCGCCAACATTAAATATTTAACAGGAGAGATGCTGAGAAGATCAAAGTTAATGGCGCTTTATGTTGGTGCGTGTACCACACAGCTGGAAGAGCACTTTCTGAGAAAAGTACGACCCCCGTTTCGATTCCCGGTTGCCCAAACAGCTTAAATCGGTCGTGACTGTTTTACTTATCATCATTTAATAATGAAATGCGATGAAAGACACATTAATTCTGAGACATGCAGCGATGTCCGATTCACATATTGATTTCTTTTATGCATTTGACAAGAATGGAAACCACAGTAAAAAATTAAGAGTTTATTTGTAAAACAACCGTAAGTGAAGTGTTTTGAAACTGGAGTGTTATCAGGTTTGATTGTTAAAATGATGCCCGTTAATAAAATGCACCGAGTACGAAATTATCATTACTCTATGGTCTGTAGTGTCTTAAACCTTTACTTCGGTCAGTTATCTACTCCAAATCATTGCAAACACTGATCTCTTTACCAATATATTGTAGGAATTTCTCTTATAGTTCTGTGAGTGTGTGGTTTACGGACATTGCTCTCTTGATTTGAAGGTTGATTCCGAATAAATGGCATTTCTGTTTTGCTCACGTCGCATAGTGGAATTAATCAATGTAGCTGACGTATATGTGTTATTTTTCTGGAACACTGCTTGTTTTGTTCTCTTGTAACCTACCTCTTCCTCTAATCGGTGAATGAGACATTTACTGGCGATGACCGCATTTCCTGTATCCCAATAAATCGTGCTTCCATATATGAATCTGAACACATGCAGAGAGCACACAGAAACGCAATACAGGATGTTTATAAATGAGTATCGGGGTTTTAACGCTTCATAATATTTATTACATTAAACTTACAGTTATAAATGATATGTCAAATGAAAGGGAAACTGAAACAGTTTTACGAAAAACCTTATAAATGTTCAATGTGAGCACAATTTGTCACACGGCACACGTCAAGTCTATAGCCGAGCGCTGGATAGGCCGCAAGGGGCGCAATGACAGGGCTTGCTTTGCATGGCCTCCACGTTCACCTGACCTAACGCCATGCGAATTTTTCCTTTGGGGCTTCACCAGGGATCGTGTGTACGTGCCTCCGCTACCAGCAGACCTCGCTGAATTAAGAAACCGGATTGAAGCAGCTGTTGCTACAATCACTGAAGACACACTTATCAACGTTTGGGAAGAACTCGGCTATAGACTTGATGTGTGCCGTGTGACAAATGGTGCTCACATTGAACATTTATAAGGTTCTTGGTAAAACTTTTTGAATTGCTCTTTCATTTGACATATCATTTATAATTGTAAGTTTAATATAATAAATATTATTAAGCGTTAAAACCCCGATATTCGTTTATAAACACCCTGTATTTTAAAGCACCTCTCCAAATGAATGCATAAACTCCCACAAATGCGACACAACCATCAAGAGCACTGTACTATGCGAATGTTTAACAACAGGCAAAATTACAGTCATTCGTCAGTCGACGTGGCGTTAAATACTAATGCTCAGATACTACGACGAACACAAATGTTGACATACGATGTGAATTCTGTGGAACCACATGCTGCGCGATAGCCATTTGGGGAACAGTACTTGGTCTGTTGTCATCGAGGATAGGGGTGTCCTTGTTGTGACACTGGGCCTGCATTTGGGAGGATCTCAGCTTAATTTCCAGTCCGGCCATACAGACTCAGGTTTTCCGTGATTTCTCTAAGTCTACCAAGTCTAGGATTGTTCCTCTGAAACCTACGTGGCTCATTTCCTTCCCCAATCCGACCATGTGCTCTGCCTCTACGGACCTCGTCGTTGATGCGACGTTAAATTCTAATTTTACTTCCTTTCTGTTTCATTTCCGACTGCATGACAGCAAGATATATGCCTAACCAACACCTCGTCCATCGTATGCAGTCGAAAATCCACTTCATTGCGACTTTTCTTGGGCATTGCGTAGGCCTTGCCTGAGATGACGAACTTACGTTAAGCGATAACGTATCGGCGCTTGTCAACAGATTGATGCACGGGTTATGGATTTACGTTATCAGTGAACCCCAGATATCACACAATAAACATATTTTCTTGAATTTACTCCGCAAACACGACGGTTATTTCTTTTAGAGTGTACTTGTACGGCGTTATGCCATCGAATGATTACAAATGTCACAGCCAAGAGTCGTTCTTTGTTGTGATCATTGCAGACAGTTTCCGGTTTTACACGTTTTTCGCTCGTAGCGAGGTGAAGCTGTGGCTAATATCTAGTTCACGACCGGGAAACGAGAACGAGATGCTGATAGTGCCTTGTCTGTCTCGTGTTAACGACCTACAATGGCTGTCCCTGCTGAAGCCGTTTACCGACGAATGCAGGTCTCCGCTATGACAGGTCCTCTGGCGCACAGAATTCGACTCGGACATTAAGTTTCCAGGTCGTCATCTCTGCATAGAGACGAAACGAGTACGCATAACGGCGGATCAGGTCTGCTTAGTTGTTCCTTCAACAAAGTAATAGCTGATATCTCTGTTTACAGCTCTCTCTAACCCGTTTCAAACACGAAAATGATCGCTACGATGTAATCAATCACTAAATGTGTGATCGCGCACCTCAGTCATCGATATGAAACTTGCTGCTCTTATGCCTATAACATTAGTAAGAACATATACAGACCTTCGGACTGAATGCTCAACGAGGTGACGTAAGATGGAATAACTTCCGTGAAAGTCATTGAAACGATAAGACACTGAAACAGTTTCTCAGCGTCTTTCTAATTAAATCCAGGTTTTCTGAAGCTTGTACTGTTACACCATTTGAGACTCAAACTACTTGATCGCATTATTGTGGCAGCTGTTCCCTAGCACAGCGTTTCTCAGTCGCCGTGTCGCGACACACTGGTGCGCCGCAAATACTTGTCAGATGTGTCGCGAAATTTTTAATGTCTTCTAATTCTCCGCAGATAAAATATCTAGAACATAAAAAGTTTGTCGTCATATCGTTTCTTGAGTAGCCCAATTTGCAAGAAATCACGCATCATTATACATAATCATACACTCGATAATAAAAAATATATTGTACGCGTATGTACTTTATTTGTTTGCTTTTTTGCACCTAGGAAAAAAAATCACGTTTAGAGGTTGTCGCGAAAGTTTGAAACGTACTTTGAGGTGCCCCAAAGGAAAAAAAAGGTTGAGAAACTCGATTGTAGTAGACCTCAAGATGTTCCTTAGGTATATGATCTCTATCAGGAAAGTGTATGTAAAGAACTCATTTTCTCATGTTCCGTTTGACCTTTTGCTGCCAACTAGGGTCCGCGTTTCCCGATGCCAGTTTATCTTCAGCTATTCGTATTTAGGTGTCTCATTTACATCTGATACTGAATTCTAACCAGAAACAACCTCATCGACGTTGGCAATTACGTTCCTATTCCGCATACATAACAGGCTTATAGTTTGTAAGGATGACGTAAATCCTGCCAGCATTATAAGGAAGACGTAATCCAGTTTCTATTTTCTTTGATTATACGTTCTGTAAGTAAGCTAGAATTGGTATTTTTAGGAGAATAATTCCTTCTGAGGTCCGACTAAGTTTTAGTTTACCAAAGGAGGGGCACTGTTTGGGCTTGTTTCTCGTTCAGAAGTCGCTATCCCAGAGATGAGTAAGAAGTTAGTCATGTAATTTAATTTTGCGCTGGGATATATTTTCACTGGAGGCCACGATTTTAGAATTATTCAAGAAAAATGCAAAAAAATGATTCAAATGGCTCTGAAGACTATGGGACTGAACGTCTGAGGCTATCAGTCCCCTAGAATTTAGAACTACTTAAACCTAACTAACCTAAGGATATCACATACATCCACGTCCGAGGCAGGATTCGAACCTGCGATCGTAGCGGTCGCGCGGTTCCAGACTGAAGCACATAGAACCACTCGGCCACCGCGGCCGGCAAGAAAAATGCATTTTAAGAAGAATTTTATGTTTCTTTTGAATAATTCGAAAACTATGTCTTTTAGCGAAAACATGTCCTAGAAGAGGTTCATAACTTTCTGAACAGCATGGCGGCGAGTAGGTATTACATGGGCATACAAAAACTGCCACAGCGTCTACAAAAATGCTTCGACACAAATGGTGATTATGTCGAAAAATAGCTAAATGTTCAAGTTGTAGACTGATATAAACCATTGTAGAAATAAACAGGTCTATTTACTGATAAAAAAAATAGGAGACCTTACTTTTGGGATTACCCTCGTACATTAAATCTCCTACAAAAGATCCTGTTCGTTTTTTCTGTAGGACTAATGGTTTGTTCAAAAATGGTTCAAATGGCTCTGAGCACTATGGGACTTAACATCTGAGGTCATCAGTCTCCTAGAACTTAGAACTACTTAAACCTAACTAACCTAAGGACATCACACACATCCATGCCCGAGGCAGGATTCGAACCTGCGACCATTGCAGCAGCGCGGTTCCAGACTGAAGCGCCTAGAACTGCTCGGCCACACCAGCCGGCACTAATGGTTTGTGCGTAGCGACAGAGAGGATATGAAAATCTAGCGTGTGGTATTTGGAGGCGTTGCGGCTTGCATAAAACCAATCGGTAGCGGCAGCCGAATAAACAAGTATACAAATAAGCACGCCGGTAAAATTCCGTCTCAGCACGTTTAACAACCATTGTTGAGATTGGTGTTCGGTGTGCAATTTCCGGGCCAGTGTTACTTTCGCCACCCTGCATTACGCGGCAGTCGTCGGAAGTGAAGTCCTAGCAGGCTTCGTCTGCGGCGAGACGGCAGTCGTTTGGGCTCGGAGTCGAATTTGTGGAAATTCACTTGGAGAGCAGTACCACCGGAAATTAAGCGTGGGAGACACCGCGGCCAGTCCGCAATCAGCGACAGGCGGCATGCCGCGCTGTGTGTGCGCTCGCAGCTGCTCAGGGCCGCCTCCTGCCTTGTGTCTTCTGGGAGCAGGAAGACCCGTCTGGCCGACCGCCAGTCAGCTGGCCTCCAAGGCTGCGCCGGAGCGTTCCTCCCACAGACCGGCGGCGTCGCAGGCCTTTTGTTCTTTTCCGACAAGTGGCTTGCAGAATTCGTAACGGTACATCACGCAGCAAGAAGCCGTACCCTGCCGGAGAGTCTCACCTTTCAATAACAGTAGAGATAAATTGCCTGTTTTGTTCTGTTACGAATCACATTATTTATTTATTTTCTAATCTGATACTTTGCTACGCATATCGAGCTTATGTAGCTCACCACCACGAGTTTTTTTAAATTACATGCCTATGAAAGCAGCAATCATTGAAGCAATTCAAACCCACTACACTACTGGCCATTAAAATTGCTACACCAAGAAGAAATGCAGATGGTAAACGGGTATTCATTGGACAAATATATTATACTAGAAGTGACATGTGATTACATTTTCACGCAATCACGCACGAAATCAGTACCCAGAACAACCACGTCTGGCCGTAATAACGGCCTTGATACGCCTGGGCATTGAGTCAAACAGAGCTTGGATGACGTGTACAGGGACAGCTGCCCATGCAGCTTCAACACGATACCACAGTTCATCAAGAGCATTTACTGGTGTATTGTGACGAGCCAGTTGCTCAGCCACCATTGACCAGACGTTTTCAATTGCTAAGAGATCTGGAGAATGTGCTGGCCAGGGCAGCAGTAGAACATTTTCTGTATCCAGAAAGGCCCGTACAGGACCTGCAACATGCGGCCGTGCGTTATCCTGCTGAAATGCAGGGTTTCGCAGGGATCGAATGAAGGGTACAGCCACGGGTCGTAACACACCTGAGATGTAACGTCCACTGTTCAAAGTGCCGTCAATGCGAACAAGAGGTGACCGAGACGTGTAACCAATGGCACCCCATACCCTTACGCCGGGTGATACGCCAGCCAGTATGGCGATGACGAATACACATTTCCAACGTGCGCTCACCGCGATGTCGCCAAACACGAATGCGACCATCAAGATGCTGTAAACAAAACCTGGATTCATCCGAAAAACTGACGTTTTGCCATTCGTGCACCCATGTTCATCGTTGAGTACACCATCGCAGGTGCTCCTGTCTGTTATGCAGCGTCAAGGGTAACCGCAGCCACGGTCTGCGAGCTGATAGTCCATGCTGCTGCAAACGTCGTCGAACTGTTCGTGCAGATGATTGTTGTCTTGCTAACGTCCCCATCTGTTGACTCATGGATCGAGACGTGGCTGCACGATCCGTTACAGTCATGCGGATAAGATGCCTGTCATCTCGACTGCTAGTGATACGAGGCCGTTGGGATCCAGCACGGCGTTCCGTATTACCCTCCTGAACCCACCGATTCCATATTCTGCTAACAGTCATTGGATCTCGACCAACGCGAGCAGCAATGTCGTGATACGATAAACCGCAATCGCGATAGGCTACAATCCGACCTATGTCAAAGACGGGAACGTGATGGTACGCATTTCTCCTCCTTACACGAGGCATCACAACAACGTTTCACCAGGCAACGCCGGTCAACTGCTGTTTGTGTATGAGAAATCGTTTGGAAACTTTCCTCATGTCACCACGTTGTAGGCGTCACCACCGACGCCAACCTAGTGTGAATGCTTTGAAAAGCTAATCATATGCATATCATAGCATCTTCTTCCTGTCGGTTAAATTTCGCGTCTGTAGCACGTCATCTTTGTGGTGTAGCAATTTTAATGGACAGTAGTGTATAACACGAAAACTTCACAGTAAGAGTTACGTGACCACCTCTCAAAAGTGAAAATAAGCACCTTTTGCTGTACAGAATGCTGCCAAACGTGCAGGAACGGAGTCAGTGTGGTTCTGGAAGGTACCGGCAGGGATATGGTGTCAAGCCAACTCTAGTGTCGTGGTCAGTTGCACTAGGTTTCTTGATTGAAAATACATTGTGCGAACAGCCCGATCGAGGTGGTCCCACAGATTCTCGATTGGGCTTAAGTCCCGGGAGTTTGCTGGGCAAGGGAGTACAGTTAACTCATCCTGGAGCTCTTCGAACGACGCACGTATACTGTGAGTTGTGTGACACCTTGCGTTGTCCTGCTGATAGATGCCGTCGCGCACGGAAAAACGAACTGCATGTGGGGATGAACACGGTCCCCAAGGATAGATGCATACTTGTGTTGGTTCTTGTGCCTTCCAGAATGACGAAATCACCCAAGGAATGCCACGAAAACACACAGACCATAGCGCCCCCTTCTCTCGCCCTGACCGTTCCGACGATTGTTCCGGGGTGTTTGCTTTCGGACGTTTCACGCCGTGCACTCCAGCGGCCATCTGTCATCTGTAAAGACCAACAGTCACCAATCTGTGGACATCCAGTTGTGGTACTGGCGTGCAGATTCCAGCCTTCGTCGCCGACGACCAGCAGTTAGTGTGGCAGTATTAACCAAGTGGCTGCTGCAGAGTTCCATGCTCAGCAACGTACGCTGAACGGTCGTTGAGAAGGTATTGTTGGTAGCCGCTTTGTTCATCTGGGCGGTCACTTCTCAGCAGTTGCAAGTCTACTTGCCCTCGCACATCTCCACAGTCGCCATTCACCCCCGTCATCTATTCTCTATATGTCCATCTTCTCAGAGATGGTTGCGGGACTCGGCTTTTCGATACAGGATGTCAAATGAAACACCTTTCAGCCGTCTAGTTTCCAAACTTATTTTATTTGACTACCAGAATCGGCGATTTACTACGGCATCTTCAGGCCACTGACCAATGTGTAGGAAGAGTCCACCTTGGTTCTGGTCAAAACAGGGGCCAGCAGTACTGGTATTAGTATTGCTGGCCCCTGTTTTGACCAGAACCAAGGAAGAATCTTCTTACGCGTCGCCAGGGGCCTGTAGATGGCGTAGTAAAACGCCGAAACTGGTAGCCAAATAAAATAAGTTTGGAAACTAGACGGCTGAAAAGTGTTTCATTTGACATCCTGTCATCTACGACCCTTGGTACACCACAACTGCCTCGGCGTCAGTTTTGGATAATGCCATTTCACCATGCACGTTATACTTCTATCACAGCGGCACGCGAACATTGTACTAACTTAGCCATTTATAAACTTAGCCGTTTTTAGCCGTTCCTGAAATGCGTCCAACTCTGGCCCAAAAGCCAATGAAGGTGCCCTTTTGGACTTCAAATGAATCGCTCCGTTTCCGCATTACAACGACTGCACTGTTTCCATGTCCTGCCTACAGGCTTCATATACCCTCCACTGCTAGTGCTGCCATTTGCCATCGTCTGTAAGTAGTTATTGCACGATGTCGTCGAACATAGGATGGGTCGCATTAACGTGACTGGAACGTGTATGTTTTATATAATCTTGATGCAGTTGCCTTTTATGAGAAAATGGAGTGTTTGTATGTGTGTAAGTGGAGGGAGGCTTGCAAGAAATAATAATACAGTGGCTGTACCAGTAAATACGTCATAATGAAGCTTGAGACCCATGCATCGTAAGTAAAACCCCTGGCATCAAGAGAGATTGTTAAAAAATTACTGCGACGCGCTAACTGATTTCAAAATATCACCAAGCATCCAACACAGACAATTCCAGTCAAACAAGATGCGGAATCGACGCCTTCGGCGCCTATCGCATCCGACGCGCGGCTCGAAGCTACGCGAGAGGCGTCATTGTTTTAATCTGCCGCCAGAGCGCCACCGCTCCCTGTTCGTCCGGTGGCGCCACGCACACGCGCCGCTAGAGGACGCTAAATTGACCTCACTGCACGCGACTGTGATTGGCCGGCGTATCTTTCTAACAAGGGAACCTCCCCATCGCACCCCCCTCAGATGTAGTTATAAGTTGGCACAGTGGATAGGCCTTGTAAAACTGAACACAGATCAATCGAGAAAACAGGAAGAAGTTGTGTGGAAATATGAAAAAATAAGCAAAATATACAAACTGAGTAGTCCACGTGAAGATAGTCAACATCAAGGATAATCTGAGCTCAGGAGCGCCGTGGTCCCGTGGGTAGCGTGAGCAGCTGCGTAGCTGAGTAGCTACATCATTAAAGTTCACCTCCAAGTGGGTAGAAGAGGTAAAAGTAATGCACAAGAAACTGATATTACACTAGCGATGATCCAAAAAGAGAAGAATTTAGAAGCAGCCACTCCACTCACGAAAACTGACTGTGACCACATGCCCTCCCTATCCGCATCTAGTGACGCCTAACATCTGAGGATGATACGGCGGTCGGTCGGTACCGTTGGGTCTTTGAGACTTGTTCGGATGGCGTTACGTTCAGTTAAATATGAATGTATTAAAATCTCTTTGACGATATGCGAATATCCACGACGCTAATGCAAAACAAAAAATTGTCTTTGTAGTGGATATGGTGTATGAGGAAACATTCCTTAAATAAATTTTACTTGGCATGTATAGGAGGGTCTAGGTCTGTCTGAGAAGCGTAGCATCGTCAATGATCACGTCGTCAGCGTAGCTTCAATATACAGCAAAACAAAAAAGAAAGTGATTACCTCCAGATTGTTTGGCCGGACGCCTTCTCTAAGGAAAGCGCTGTCGACAGCGTGTTAAAACAGCAGAAGAGGCGAAAAGAAAAAGAAAGCGACGCTGACATGTGAGCGTGTTCTTCGGCCGTGCGCGATGCAAACAGCGCTGGCGCTGACCCGATGAAATTCAAATACCCTCCATAAACAGCGGGCGGCCCTCGCCCTCCCCAGAGAAACGACACGTGTCGCAGAGGCGCCGCCGGCCGCTCTTGCCCGGCTCTGCTGCCTATCTGGTGCTGACTGGCACGCAGCAGTTCATTCACTGTCGGCCGGAGCGCGCGTGCGTCGTCGCCGAGCTCAGAGAGGCGCGTGTCCGACTCGTGCTGCTGTACTCTGTCCTCCGCAAGCCACTCAACGGTGCCCGACAGAGAGAGTTTTGCATCAGTACACAAGCGATTTTCTGTCCTATACCATTCATGCACTGAGCGAGAGTAAACTGTTCGCCTTCCGTAATGTTCGCACATGCATTGACAATTCGCTGACGCATGTTGTCAGGCGTTGTCGGTGGGTCACGATAGCAAATATCCTTCAACTTTTCCTACAGAAAGAAATCCGGGGACGTCAGATCCGCTGAACGACCAATCCACCTGTCATGAAATATGCTATTCAATACCGCTTCAACCGCACGCGAGCTATGTGCCGGACATCCATCATGTTGGAAGTCCATCGCCATTCTGTCTTGCAGTGAAATATCTTGTAGTAACATCGGTAGAACATAACGTAAGAAATCAGCATACATTGCACCATTTAGATTGCCATCGGTAAAATGGGGGCCAATTATACTTCCTCCCATAATGCCGCATCACACATTAACCCGCCAAGGTCACTGATGTTCCACTTGTCGCAACCATCGTGGATTTTCCGTTGCTCAATACTGCATATTATGCCGGTTTACGTTACCGCTGTAGGTGAATGACGCTTCGTCGCTAAATAGAACGCGTGCAAAAAATCTGTCAATTGTCCCGTAATTTCTTTTGTGCCCAGTGGCTGAACTGTACACGACGTTCGAAGTCGTCGCCATGCAATTCCTGGTGCAAAGAAATATGGTACGGGTGCAGTCGATGTTGATTTAACATTCTCAACACCGGCGTTTTTGAGATTCCCGATCCTCGCGCAATTTGTCTGCTACTAATGTGCGGATTAGCCGCGACAGCAGCTAAAACACCTACTTGGGCATCATCATTTGTTGCACGTCGTAGTTGACGTTTCACATGTGGCTGAACACTTCCTGTTTCCTTAAATAACGTCACTATCCGGCGAACGGTCCGGACACTTGGATGATGTCGTTCAGGATACTGAGCAGCATACATAGCACACGCCCGTTGGGCATTTTGATCACAACAGCCATACATCAACACGATATCGCCCTTTTCCGCAACGGTTAAAAGGTCCATTTTAACACGGGTAACGTACCACGAAGCAAATACCGTCCGCACTGGCGGAATGTTACGTGATACCACGTATACGTTTGTGACTATTACAGCGCCATGTATCACAAAGCGGAAAAAGTAGTCCAACGAAAACATTCATATTTCTTTACGTACTACACGAATATGTAATAAAAAATGGGGGTTCCTTTTTTAAAAAAAACGCAGTTGATATCCGTTTGACCTATGGCAGCGCCATATAGCGGGCCAACCATAGCGCCATCTGGTTTCCCCCTTCAAGCTAGACGAGTTTCTTTCTTTGTAGTTTTTTCGTTTGATGCTTATTTCGTGAGATATTTACCCCGATCACTATCAATGCACCACCCTCTATATGCCCCTGTTAGCACCATAATCTCGTCATATTCTCACTATCCCCACAAGTGAAATAAACTCACCGACGGAAATATTAATCATCCACTTGAAAGAGCACTCTGATCACTTTGCTACGTTTTGGGTTAGGTCCTCTGTTGGGACCTACTGGTCCAGATTGTGGGCCTCCAAATTGATTGCCAGGCCCTGGCTGGAAATTTTGGTTCCCATACTGTTGACTGGGTGGTAGCTGATTTTCACCGCCGAACTGAGAGGTACACCTGGTGGGGGATTTGCTAATCCACCCTTGCCAAAGGGAGGTGGTGGCCCCCTATTGTCAGAACCACCCAGTGGTTGGCTTCCAAAAAGTGGAGGAGGCTGATTTGTGAACTGTGTGTTTCCACTAGCCTGGCCCATGCTCTGCCCAGTGGGAGCTTCTCTATTGCCATACGGTTTAAGATCTGCCCAATTCATGATTTCCACTATCCTCCTCTTCTTTGTTAGGCTGCAGTGAACTCTGGTCAATAAATGATGATCCCTGGGCCCCAGTGGAGTTTTGTCCACCAGCATTCTGATTCAAAAAAAGTGGAGTTTTGGCATGACGCAGATGTCAAGTGGTCTGCTCGATCGTCTGTGTCTTTGGCACTATTTTCGGTTCCTTCGGGGCCCCACGTCCGTCTGCAGATACTTTCTTCTCCCTGTCATCTGTTAACAGATCCAAGCCCGAAATCACATCATCTTTCACAGGGCTAGATTTAGGGAGTTTCTCCACTGTTTCTTCTTTTACGTCCCTCCTTTCCGTGCCATCCTGACCTGTTTGAGATTGGTCTGTCTCTGCAGATGTCTGAATGCCACTGCCGTCATCTGGTACTGTCTTCTGCTCTGTGCCAGTTACCCCACCCCCCTCTTGTGTGGCAGGTATCTGGCGGTAGTCACCGTCAGGATTCAGCTGTGTTTGCTGTTGGTCATCTTGTTGCTGGTTTTGGTCTTGTTGCTGTTCTTGATGTTGCTGTTGATCACCCTGTGGAGCAGTAGTGAAGTATCCTCCAACAGGAGGACCACTACTCACACTGTTGCGGTCACGGTTCGGCTTTCCATGATCAATCCACAGTTTTATTAGAATTTTCTCGCTTACTGCGCTTTTGCTCTCTCCTGTGAGGCAGCTCTGCTCGCCAATTCTCCCATTTTGGTTCATACTCTCTGTACTGTACCTTATCTGGATGGTTGATATTTTGCTCCTTACATTTGTTAAACTGTCCTGTTGATCAGTACCAGACGATCATGTGATGTTAGTGATGGTAGACAAAAATATGGAAACAGCAAAAACACAACACATTATAATGCCTAACACAGTGTGCGGAAATCTTTGGTACTCAGAACACCTTCCAATCATCTCGAAATAGATGCACCCTTCTCTCCAAAGTAGACCCAAAATTATCAACAATACTGAGATCTGGTGACTGGTGGCAAGAGGAGATGTAACAATTCATTCTCCCGCTCACGAAACCAGTCCTGTACGATGAGAGCTGCTTGAACAGCGCCCCTGTCTTCTTGGAACAGAACATCACCATGGGGGAACAAACATTGGACCTCGGAATTGACCTCATTGGCCAGCATAGTGGTATAATTCTTGGCAGTAATGTGTCATTACAGAGTAACCACGGGGCCCATGAAATAACACTTACGGCTGCCCAAATTACTACCGAACCCCCGCTATGTGTCATTCTTGGGACGTAAGCTCGGCCAGAAGTTGGAAACGGCAACCGAATAACTTCCCTCCATTGTTCAACAGTTCAGTTCTACATCTGCATCTACATATATACTCCGCTAGCCACCAAGCGGTGTGTGGCGGAGGGCACCATTCTCGCCAAAGTCCTATTTCCCCCCCTCTGTTCCACTCGCGGATCGCGCGAGGGAAAAACGACTGTCTGAACGCCTTAGTACGTGCTCTAGTTTCCCTTATCTTTGAATGTTGACCATTGCGCGATTTGAAAGTTGGTGGTAATAATATATGCCCTACATCCTCGGCGAAGATCGGATTTCGGAATTTTGTGAGCAGCCCCTACCGTTTAGCGCATCATCTATCTGCAAGTGTGTCCCACTTCAAACTTTCTATGAGATTTGTAACGCTCTCGCGATGGTTGAATGTACCAGTCACGAATCTTGCCGCTCTTCTTTGGACTTTCTCAGCCTCTTGAATGAGACCCAACTGATAAGGGTCTCATACAGACGAACAATACTCTAAGACTGGACGAACTAACGTATTGTAAGCAATTTCCTTTGTTGAAGGACTGTATCGCTTCAGGATTCTACCAATAAACTGCAATCTAGAGTTCGCCTTACCCGTTACTTGTGTAATCTGATCATTCCATTTGAAATCATTTCGAATAGTCACACCCAGATACTTGACGCATGTTACCGCTTCCAAAGACTGGGCATTTGCTTTGTACTCGTACATCAATGGCGATTTTCGCCTTGTTGTACGCAGTAGGTTACTCTTAGTAATACTGAGAGATAACTGCCAGTCATTACACCACGCATTTATTTTCTGCAAATCCTCATTGATTTGTTCACAACTTTCGTGTGATACTACTTTCCTGTAGAGTACAGCATCATCGGCAAACGGTCTAAGGCCGCTGTGAATACCACCAACCACATCGTTTATGTAAATCGTAAAAAGCAGCGGATCTATTACGCTGCCCTGGGGCGCACCTGAAGTTACTCTTGTTTCTGTTGAAGTCACCCCATTCAGGACGACATGCTGCTCTCTGTCTGTTAGAAAACTTTCTATCCAACCGCATATATCATCGGATAGACCGTAAGCGCGCACTTTTTGTAGCAAGCGACAGTGCGGAACTGAATCGAACGCCTTTCGAAAGTCGAGAAATATGACATCAACCTGGGAGCCAGTATTTAGAGCCTGTTGTATATCATGGCTTCGGCACTAGGATTACATACTGAAGGCATCTGCATCAGTGATCAGTGGTTTTGGAGTTCCAGCTCTCCCAACAATCCTTGATTATGGAGCTTCCCTGGCGTTGTTTTAGTACTTACAGGGTTAGCGAGTGCGACACTCAGTCGTGCAGTGACCTCTGCAGCTGTGGTTCTCTTAGTTTCCACCACATACTTACGTCACACACTGCCATTTACGCGCTAAAATTCAGAGCCCTCTAGCGACACACGGCAGCAAATATGAAGACGTCAATAATAACGATGTAGAATGTTAGTAAGATTTGTTTTATTTAAAAAGATTCAAGAGTTTTCACTTAAGAAATTCGGAGGCGTTACTTTTCAGCACGCCCTCGTAAGTAGACAGTGTCTGCCTATTTAACAGTATCTCCAACTTGCGAGGAAACACGTTTGAGTAAAGCGAGTAGTATTTCACAGCAGTACTTCTCCTAACCCCCTACTGGTTATTCGACACGAATTGTTTTCTTGCAGGAGCTTAAAATGTGCTGCAGCATCCTGCATCCAAGTCGACGCTCATATCTTTGTGCAGGCCGCATACCTACTTTCGCGGCACTATCACGTCGTGTTCCTATACGGCCATCCTGATTTCAATATTTTATGACTCCTCCATACAAAAATCTAGATAATGTGCCTGCAAACAATAGCAGGCGGACAATGCTGTCTCAGCTGCTGTAAACTCCACGTCACGTAGCAAACGAATGAGGGTACTATTGGTACCCAAGTACGACTCACGCCCCCTCCTCACAGCTTCACTTCTGCCAGTACCTCGTCTCCTACCTTCCAAACTTTACAGAAGCTCTCCTGCGAACCTTGCAGAACTAACACTCCTGAAAGAAAGGATATTGCGGATACATCGCTCAGCCACAGCCTGGAGGATGTTTCCAGAATGAGATTTTCACTCTGCAGCGGATTGTGCGCTGATATGAAACTTCCTGAAAGATTAAAATTGTGTGCCGGACCGAGACT
The DNA here is from genome assembly GCF_021461385.2 of Schistocerca piceifrons. Taxonomy (NCBI): domain Eukaryota; kingdom Metazoa; phylum Arthropoda; class Insecta; order Orthoptera; family Acrididae; genus Schistocerca; species Schistocerca piceifrons. The sequence continues at coordinate 312,763,266 of NC_060139.1, read as the reverse complement.
CGAACTCGGGACCTTTGCCCTTTCGCGGGCGAGTGCTCTACCATCTTTTTTTTTGGCCCCTACCACGGTTTTTTTTACACAGAAACTTCTAGAAAACAAAAATGAAATAAAGGACAAAGGATTTTGGAAGGTATTTTTTTATTTATTTTTTTATACAAATGGATAAAGGAAAGCCGTTCCTCTTCGGCTACATAACCAGAATAATAGAAAGTCGTCCCTTTACGACATAAGGATGCTTCATACTATAGCCCGCTGCGAATTTTTCGATGACTGTCTTCTCGTTGCTGTGTTGTTTCCGTTGTTTGTTCAAACTCATAAAAAAAGAAACTGGAAAGAGGTGCGATGGTTATCGTTTCATGTCATCGATAACCCAGCTGCGAGGCGGATTATGGAATGCGCGCAAAGAAAATTAGAAAAATATTGCCTGTATTTAGGGTTCTTGACGATCGCACAATGCCGTTCATTGAGGTAATACCAAAAATCGGGTACTGTTTTCTTGCCATTACCGAATAGGTAGTGAACAGCGTGGCCGCTAATCCACGTCAGAGAGTTCGTTTTTGCTCTTGGGAAATACATCTCATCGGGGAAAAGAAGTGATCGGGTAGTTATCCTGTCGGGAGTCTTGCGTGTGAGAAAAGCCAATATCTGACGTACCAAATACCAAACGTCCTTTGCTGACCCGCATTCGAAACTTGGCATGTGGCACACAAGGGTGACTCAGCGAGGTGGATATGATGTAGGCGGGACTGGCACAATTGTTTCCCATTAACAGTTAAGTACCATGCAGATTGCACGTCAGTATCAAGGGTGGTTGCATTCACTGCCTGCCACACAGCACGCCACTTTGTAGTGGGGTGTTTGCTTTCAATCACATTCGAAAACTGTGTGCCGGACCGAGACACGAAAACCATCTAAGCTACCCAAACACGAATCACACCCTGTCCTCATAGCTTCACTTCTGCCAGTACCTCGTCTCCTACCTTCCAAACTTTGCAGAAGTGTGCGCTGATATGAAACTTCCTGGCAGATTAAAACTGTGTGCCGGACTGAGACTCGAACTCGAGACCTTTGCCTTTCGCTGGCAAGGAAAGGAAGTGACTAGCAGTGGTACAAGGTACCCTTCGCCCCGCCCACCACTCGGTGGCTTGCGGAGTATGAATGTAGTTGTAGACCACAAAAGAATGAACTCTACGTGCGCATTCCGTTCGCGCTTAGCTAAAACAATAGCCAATGTTCCTGTTTTAGGCTGTTAAAAAAATACCCTTCCCCCACCACCACCACCCACCATGCCGCGTTTAACAACTCAGAAAAGTGATGAACACGTGTCGTTATGAGACATGTTCACAGAAAAGATTGGTTTAAGTGACTAAAAAATTATTCACAGTGATAACAAGTAACCTTGTTTTTTGTTACATCGAAGATCAATATTTTGTCTTTAACATCGGTGTTGCAAGGACCAGAACCGATATTAGGCATTGATTCGTAAATGCTCAGGCACTGCGCTCTCACTGAGGGGAAAGGCTGTTCAGACCTCCCCCAGACTATACAGACTTAGGTTTTCTGTGTTTTCCTCAATACATTAAGGCAAATGCTTGGATGGTTTTCTTGGAAAAGTATATGGCCGATTTCCTTCTCCTTCCTAATCACATCTGAACTTGTCCTCCATCTCTAAAGTCCTCGTCATGGGCACTACGTTAAACCCTAATCTTTGTTCCTTCAACGTATGACGTGGACTTTAAAGTGACCTCGGTGTTTACGGAACGTCCTTTGTTTCCTAGCCGTGTCAGTTGGTTAAATTTTCACGACATTTCGTCATCAGCTACAGTGAAGTGTTATGACTGGTGTACACAGAATCGGCGTATCTTTCACTTCTCACAGCCGGCCGCTGTGACCGAGAGGTTCTGGGCGCTTCATGCCGGAACCGGTCTGCTGCTAAGGCCGCAGGTTCGAATCCTGCCTCGGGCATGGATGTGTGCGATGTCCTTAGTTAGGTTTAAGTAATTCTAAGTCTAGGGGACTGATGATCTCACATGTTAAGTCCCATATTGCTTAGAGCCATTTGAACCATTTTGGAGCTTCTAACCGAATAAGGTGAAATGGTTAAACGCGTTGACCTGGTACTGCTGGTGCGGGGGGTGGGACGTCTTAAATCAAGTTTACCTTGAGAGTGTTAGACGAAAATTCAAATTTCTTTTTTTTATTTTTTTACTGCAGGGAAATAACGTGACAGTTCACTCCGACAATGTGTTGTGTGTGATCCATAGTCTGGTGCAAACCTTTCTACTGGATCTCATTTCGACGGGTTATGTGTCCACAGTATCAGATTTGTGTTAAGAAGGGCAACAGTTATGAGTGGTTGTAGTATCCTGCGCTGATATTCAATCAGCGTTGGCGGATTTGGATTACTCAGTAACTGCAAGCTCAATGTGCACATTTATTTCTGTTGTGCGGGCTTAATACGAAAATGGCGATGAGGATTAAGGGAGATGAATCCCAATGCCACAGAATAGCATATTTTTCTCGCACAACACAAATGGGCCTGAAAGCATAATGCCATGATCTGTCTGGCGGATCACTTCTACGGTCACATCTTCGCACTCCATGATCACGAAGAGCGGTTCGGAATTTCATCCAGAGCATCACCCCCATTTCTGTCGCTTAGGAACTGTACACCATCCCCACGCCCATATTTGTTAGTCAAATAATAACTACGAAACTTTTGTCTACAACTATTTCTATATCTATAGTCACCACACAAGCGCATGTTAACCACATTATCTACGGTCGCAGATGTAGTGGTAATGTACGATTACCATGCCACATCGAATACATTAATTGCTGGGTTTCCATTCCAGCTACAGACAGATGTGGAGCGGCCCAATTCAAATGCAAGGCGCCTAATGCCGGCCAACTTTTGCTGTGAGCCAGTTTCTATATTTGTCAGGTGAAACAAACAACAACAGTAGCACTCTGCAGCACATGAGCTGGCGCCAGTAAAAGGATAACCTGCGTGCCAGGCCCTCCGACCTAACTCGGGCCGTAATCCAGCCAACGGATTATTATTGGCGAATTATTGGCGGATTCGGCTTGCCCAATACCTGCACGTTAAATGTAGAGTTTTATTTCTGTTGTTTGGACTCAGTATCAAAACGAAAGGGAGATAAAATCCCGCGGCCTACACATCTGAAAAACAGTAACGAGGCTACCACTTTTAACTTTTATTTTATTGTATTTATTTGCGTCTTGGTTTTGCTGCAATACAGCCGTCGTCACCAACAATTCTTTCTGCCAAGCCAACATTCAAGCTATTACAAAGTCTTAAGATACAGAAACTATTCTACACTTCAAATACGTCTGTATATTCAGATACTTCAGATAATAACATCTAAATCAGTCGTTGAAGCTCGACAAGTACATAGTTTGGCGCTACATGTTTCTTATTCAATAGTGGTGCATATATGCAGACTGAAGCGACGAATGAAAATTTGTACCACAGCTGGGATTCGAAAGCATGTCTCTTGGTCACTATGCCACCCTGGTACAGTAGTGGCTTTGCACACCTGCAGCCATTACCCTAGCACTTCTCTCTCCTCAATCAAAATTGAGGAGAGAGCTTCTGAGGTCATCAGTCCCCTAGAACTTAGAACTACTTAAACCTAACCAACCTAAGGACATCACACACATCCATGCCCGAGGCAGGATTCGAACCTGCGACCATAGCGGTCGCGCGGTTCCAGACTGTAGCGCCTAGAACCGCTCGGCCACCTCGGCCGGCTCTTCTCAATCCAAATTCCCATTCATGCCTAACCCCGCTTAGTATCCCCCTACACGCAAACAGCCTTGCAGAGGCCTCTGCAACGCTGTTTGAATGTAGGGGGAATACCAAATGGTTGAGAATGGTGGCTGCATGGTACTTGTAACCCAGAGCCAAAACAAGGAAAAAAATGGGTTGAGGCGAGAACGGGAATTTGCACTGAGGTGAGAGGCGTGCTAGTGCAGTCCGTGCAGTTGTGCAAAACCACGGTGCCAGGTTGGCGTAGCGGTTAGAGTATCTGACAGCGAGCAGAAGACCTGGGTTCGAACCCTGGCCATGGTACAAATTTTCATTCGTCGCTTTAGTCTGCGTACGTACATCACAGACGTTTGAGACTTGAAAAGTATCTGGAACAACATGCTTGTCTTGCTGGTAAGTCATAATCAACAGTGTCCCATATAGTTTCGAGTTTCAAGCAGAGCTGTAAGACACAGAATCAGATCAGAGGCAGTACAATGCCATTTTTTCATCCCCTTTCATGGCCAAATCCCGATCAACATTTTACATCGCCAAATACTTCCATTCCTTTATCTTGGCGTAAAAAGTGTCGCAGAAAGTACATAATGATTCAATTCCTCCAGAGCCATTCACGAATGGTGCATCAGGAGCGGTAAGATTGCACCGAGGGGGGGGGGGGGGAGGAAGGAAGGGAATTATGTTTGTGATAATCTTATGTCAATGGAATTAATTCCTTTGGGGTGAATCAGCGAAAACGCAGTGACATGAAATGTGAACCTGAAATTTTTCAGCTATGTTTCGCCCAAACGTGGAGGTGCCTCAGCGACTATTTCATGCAGCTCTTACAAAGAAACTGCACCTAGTTATTCGATTAATAGCAATTCCAATTACGGTTTCAAATGGTTCAATGGCTCTAAACACTATGGGACTTCACACCTGAGGTCATCAGTCCCCTAGACTTAGAACTACTTAAACCTAACTAACCTAAGGGCATCACACATATCCATGCCCGAGGCAGCATTCGAGCCTGCGACCATTGCGGCAGCGCGGTTCCAGACTGAAGCGCCTAGAAGCGCTCGGTCACAGCGGCCGGCTATTCACGGTTTCACACAAGAGGAAAAATTACAAATCAGGTGACCACAGTCAATGGTCGATTGCAGGAATATTTAAGAAATCAGTAAGTTTAATATGGAAATTTATAATGAAATATCGGTTCTACTCGGTATTCTAGACCTGCCGACATGTTTAGGTACAGGGCTATCGTATGGTGAAGTCAAAATAATGTTGACATCCAGCAATCATATTGTTTAATAAAGTCACAAGATAGCATACGTCTGGAAGGAAAGGACCGTTTTATTCAAACTTGCTTTGCAGACTATTTTTCGGTGGAGTACGTGACTCATGCCACTGCAGAACGGCCAACATAAGCGCCAGGGAGTCTCCCCTGGCCATTCCAACTGAAAATCTGCAAAAATGATCAGCAATGACTCCCTGGTGAAGTTGGCTGCAGGTACAATTTTTTTTTTTTTTTTTTTTTTTTTTTTTTTTTTTTTTTTTTTTTGCCGTTGTAGACACTTCACTGTGTCTCCACTAAGTTATAAAACCAGAAGAACTGGGCTCACGAGTGCGATATTCAGTTTTGCGGTGACTTTAGCAGCTATTGTCCTCTCATTTTTCGTCACAATCGTCTTAATGACCGTCTGTCGTTATCACTCAACACACACTTTCGTCCGTGTTGTGACTTAACGGATGATGCTTTCTATGTGTGCGCTGTAAAAACTGGAAAGACTGGAAAATTGCTCAAGTCACACCAATACCCGAAAAGGGAAGTAGGAGTAATCCGCTGAATTACAGGCCTATATCACTAACGTCGATTTGCAGTAGGGTTTTGGAACATATACTGTACTCGAACATCATGAAGTACCTCGAAGAAAACTATTTATTGACATCAGCACGGTTTCAGAAAATATCGTTCTTGTGAAACACAACTAGCTCTTTATACTCATGAAGTAGTAAGTGCTATTAACAGGGGATGTCAAATTGATTCTTTATTTTTAGATTTCCAGAAGGCTTTCGACACCGTTCCTCACAAGCGTCTTCTAACTAAACTGAGTGCCGACGGAGTATCGCCACAGTTGTGCGACTGGATTCGTGATTTCCTGTCAGAAAGGTCAGAGTTCGTAGTAATAGACGGAAAGTCATCGAGTAAAACAGAAGAAATATCCGGCGATCCGCATCGAAGTGTTATACGCCCTCTATTGTTCCTGATCTATATTAGACATAGGAGACAAACTCAGTAGCCATCTTATATTGTTTGTAGATGATGCTGTCATTTACCGTCTTGTAACGTCATCAGATGATCAAAACGATTTGCAAAATGATTTACATAAGATATCTGTATGGTGCGAAAAGTGGCAATTGACCCTGAAGAAGAAAAAGTGTGAAGTTATTCACATGAGTACTAAAAGAAATCAGCTAAATTTCGGTTACGCGATAAGTCACACAAATCTGAAGGCTGTAAATTCAACTAAATACTTAGGGATTACGATTACAAGTAACCTAAGTTGGAACGATCATATAGATAATATTGTGGGTAGAGCAAACCAAAGAGTGCGATTTATCGGAAGAACACTTAGAAGGTGCAACAGGTCTATTAAAGAGTCTGCTTACACCACGCTTGTCCGCTCTATTCTGGGGTATTGCTGTGCGGTATGGGATCCGCATCAGGTGGGACTGACGGATGACATCGAAAAAATACAAAGAAGGGCAGCTCGTTTTGTATTATCGCGAAATAGGGGAGATAGTGTCACAGACATGATATGTGAATTGGAGTGGCAATCATTAAAACAAAGGCGTTTTTCGTTGCGACGGGATCTTCTCATGAAATTTCAATCACTAGTTTTCTCCTCCGATTGCGAAAACATTCTATTGACACTCACCTACATAGGGAGAAATGATCATCACGATAAATTAAGAGAGATCAGGGCTCGCAAAGAAAAATTTAAGTGCTCGCTTTTCCCGCGTGCCGTTCGAGAGTGGAACGGTAGAGAGACAGCTTGAAGGTGGCTCATTGAACCCTCTGCCAGGCACTTTATTGTGAATAGCAGAGTAATCACGTAGTTGTAGAAGTAGATGTAAATCTTTAATACGGCACCTCTTGTAACACCAGGCACTTGGCCCACCATACGAGCACCAACAATTTGCCCACATTCGAATTCACTTAGCTCCGACACAATGCTCCCACAACTACATAAGACACTGTTCTGACCGCGAGTGATATTTGCAACGTTCTGGGGACACTGCTCAAGTGATTTTCGTGATAAGACACAACTGCGCAACCTCCAGGCTTGACTAGCATTGCATTTGTGTTTAAGCACGCATTTCTCGCGGTGTTAGCGTATTTTTGTCCAGCCCTTGTAAGCAGATACTGCAATAGCGAGAAAGGTGAGCACAATCGGTGACCCACTGGTTGTGCGCTTTCCTTACGAGTGCGATGCAGTGCAATGCAGCGGGGTGCATAGCGACAGCGCAGCGGCGATGACGCAGCCGGAGTGCACGGCGCACAGCTGCGGACGGATATAGACAGCCACTGGGCGCGCGCCGCTACCACGCGCCCACCGCGTGCTAGCTGCCTGCCTGCCGCCTCTCGCTTACCCAAGAGGGCGCTGCCAGTGCGGCTGCACTAGAGAGCCTGTGTACAGAGAGAGTGGCCATAGGGGAAGTTGCCCGTGATTGGTTGATTAGCTTTGGCAAACGTCTCTCGCGCTTCCTATGTTCGCCGTGCTTTTAAGCTGAATTGAAGTTCAGAGGACTTTTTGGAAACGATTAGAAGGTATTTGAATTATTGAGAGACTTGTTATGCATTGTGCATGCATGTTCGATTTAGCTGTATATCGTTTTTAGTACGTAATTAGCGTTTGCGGTCTTAAATACGAGTTGAAATAATGAAGAGTTTTGTGATGAAGTCGGTAGGCCTACATGTTTGAAGTAAACACGTTAGTAATTGTACACTATTGTTTTTGACATCTGTAATTCGTTCTGCATCGTCAGGTTGTGCTGCATTTGGTTGTTCCAATAGAGGCGAAGGTGGATTTCGCATGTTAGCATTTCCACGCAATGAAGAAAGACGAAAGCAGTGGGCAGTCGCAGTCAACAGGGCTGACATAAATCAAACAGGAGCCTTGTGGAAACCAACCAAGTACTCTTATCTATGCGAAGTAAGTCGTTTTTGCTTTTTACTACATGTAAAACAACTTGCAATATACACAGTTAAATTTGAAAGCAGACCTGTAAATTGGCTGTGCGAAAATTATTATAACACATTATTCTTGTAAACAAAGGCATTTAACGAATGATGTCGCCATATTGTCTTGTGCTTTTGATTCGGTGAGTGTGTACTCCACTACTCCACTGCTGGCCTTTCAAAAGTCCCGCCCATAGTTTGGCAGAAAAATGGCTGTCGTATCGTCCGGTTGGCCACTCTCTCCCTATACAGGCTCTCTAGGCTGCACACCACTGTAACTTATTATGTGGTGTGGGGTCTGAGTGGGGTACGGTCAAATGGGAGGTGCCCCAGGGATCAGTGTTGGGGCCATTCCTGTTCCTTATTTATACAGGGCGGTCGAAAATTCCCGTTACAGACTTCTAGGACTTGTAGAGGGGAGTGAGTACATCGTATTTTGAATACGAACCCATGTCCGGAAACGTCATCCAACGAGACTACAGAGCGTCAGAGTTATAGGCGCGGGCGTCTGTAAATGTACGTATACACTGGGTGATTCCGTGATGATGTTACAGACTTTCTAGGATGATGGAGAGCCATAAATGTACTAATTTGAAGTAAGAATCCCTGTACCGGAAACGAACGAGTCGAAAGTTATAAACGAAAACCGTTCTGATACCTCTGACAGTTAAATACATGTACCAGTTCTTGTGTTGCGAAGAGTGTAGGGCTGGTAACTTTCAGAGGTGGTAGTGTGGACAAAAACGAAAAAAAGTCCAATAAACGTGGGCTCTAAATTGCATACATGAGTAGCTATGATCATTCGCTCATCTTCCCTAATGTGAAACACATCTCCTCTACTGAGAAACAGTTCATAGCTGTTAAGGTACGCACTTTAGAGCCCACGTTTATTGGACATTTCTTCTTGTTTTTGTCCACACTACCACCACTGAAAGTTACCAGCCCTACACTCTTCGTAACACAAGAACCGGTACATGTATTCAACTGTCAGAGGTATCAGAACAGTTTTCGTTTATAACTTTCAACTCGTTCGTTTCCGGTACAGGGATCCTTACTTCAAACTAATACATTTATCATTCTCCATCATCCTAGAAAGTCTGTAACATCACCACGGAATCACCCCGTGTATACGTACATTTACAGATGCCCGCGCCTATAACTTTAACGCTCTGTAGTCTCGTTGGATGACGTTTCCGGACATGGGTTCGTATTCAAAATACGCTGTACTCGCTCCCCTCTTCAAGTTCTAGAAGTCTGTAACGGGAATTTTCGAACACCCTGTATAACTGATATGCCCTCTAGTATTACGGGAAACTGAAATATTTCCGTTTACTGGTGACACTAGCTTGGTAGTAATGCATGTTGAGTGCAACATTGGCTCTGTTTCAAATAGTGCAGTTCATGACTTAAGTTCGTGGCCTATAGAAAATAAACTAACGCTAAATCACAGTAAGACTCAGGATTTACAGTTTCTAACATACAATTCAACAAAACCCAACGTTTTAATTTCATAGACTGGGCATATGATTAGTGAAACTGAGTTGAGATACATAGTAAACGGCCGTGGAAAGCCCACGTTCAGGATCTTGTTAGCCGGCCGGTGTGGCCGAGCGGTTCTAGGCTGGAACCGCGCAACCGCTACGGAGCAGGTTCGAATCCTGCCTCGGGCATTTATGTGTGTAATGTTCTTAGGTTAGTTAGGTTTAAGTAGTTCTAAGTCCTAGGGGACTGATGACCTCAGATGTTAAGTCCCATAGTGCTCAGAGCCATTTTAAACAGCGTATTTACTTGCATTTCAAATTAAAGCATCTCTCAGCAGCGTGCTGTCATTCCACAGGTATTAATAACGAGCAGAATAATAAACAACTGTTTAACGAAAAGGCAGGCGGAGCACTTTAGTGATCTTCGGATCGCTCCTAACTTGGATGGCGGGCGAAGTGGTTCGGCTGTAAGATCAGAGCTGGTTCGACAGCGTCGGAATAGAGACATGTTGTCTGCCGCGGTCGGTGTCAGTTAAGACTTTATTAATAATCTATGGTTTGTAAATATCAGAGCTGGTTCGGCAGTGTCGGAAGACTGACATTTTGTGCTGCAGTATCAGTTAAGACTGAATTTGCAATGTCTAGTTTATAAATGTGAGAGCTGGTTCGGCAGCGTCGCAGGACTGACATGTCGCCTGCCGTGGTCGCAGTTAAGACTTAATTTGGAATGTATAGTTTGTAAATAAACTGGCTCGGCAGTCTCGGAGGACAGACACGTTGTTTGCCACGGTCGGCATGAGATTAAGATTTTATAAGTAATGTATATTGTAATATGGGCACGTAGTTTAGAACAGTGTGATAGTAATTACGGAAATATAGCAGTTCATTATTTTGTTGAATAATGGAAATTATTTGTGACTCTAAAGTGGAATGCAGTTGTGTAATTTCTCGTGTTCTGCCAATAAAATACGAGTGGCCTCCTATATAAAAAAACTAACTCTTTTTCTACTTGCCATTGGTGTTGATAAGTCTATAGATGCACTTCATCTCGGGCAAAGCTCCGAGTGTGGCTGCTTACAAGGGAACCTCCCCATCGCACCCCCCTCAGATTTAGTTATAAGTTGACACAGTGGATAGGCGTTGAAGAACTGAACACAGATCAATCGAGAAAACAGGAATAAGTTGTGTGGAAATATGAAAAAAATAAGCAAAATATACAAACTGAGTAGTCCATTCTATCTAGGTGTCCATAAAATTTAGGCCGTCCGCATTATGTACGTTAAGTTTTCGGTGTGCTAGTAGAGCTCCTCGTTTCTCTTGCTCTCCAAGCCTCTTCAGCAGTCTTCTGAAGTCCCAGAAACTTACTTCCTTCTTTTCAAGTTCTTCCAACAGTCCCTTTTTATTTAGAATGAGACACTCCGAAGCAGAGAGTCCTTCCGGTTTTATGACTGAATTGTAGTGCATGATTCTGACTTTGTAGGACATCACTGTACAACACAATGCATGCACCTTTGTGTGCTTGCATTCAACATTCTGGCAGGTACACCGGTTATTAATGTATCAGAATTTCCCATCTGCAATGGCTTATCTTGTGCTTACATTCATCTGTGATCTTGCAATGTTAATCACTTTAATATGTTACCTTGAGAAATGTATTACCAAATTTTCATCACTCTGCATTAATTATTTTTTAGTCTTGCGATTTTTTTCCCTTCATTGCATTTTGCAAGTTAGAGAGAAAAACACATTATTTTAAACGTCCTGTACATCTCGTAGTTTGCTACTACTTATACTGTGAAATCCCAAATCAGTTTCCATCTTTTAATTATTTCTGGCTCTCATACTACACTCAGGGTTAATGATGAGAAACTGGCCTCCTGTTTTCCCATTAATTAAAAACATCCTTTCTCATGCTGACTGCAGGCGTTATCCGCATGTTCCATGCGGGATATGACGTCACTGCATCCACAGAGCTATTCCGGGAGTGTTCGGCGACTATGGGAGCTAGCAGTCTGTTGCTGATATCCGGGTGCCGCGTCCACTAATAGCACAGACAGCGCAACGGCTAAGGGCAGAGGGGAAGAGGTTCGCGGAACGTCGTCCCACGCCTCTGTCCGTGAACAGTCTGTGACGCATCGCATCTCGGGCAATTGTAGGGCGTCGCAACAGGCCGAGGATGATTAAAGTGAGCCCTGCTGCCTGGAACAGCGGAGCAGGAAAAACGTTGACCTCTGCTCGTCGTGTCAACTACTGACTCGCTCTGCGAAGCCAATAGATCACGTGTGAGTGGCTGCAACTGCCCAGTCTGCCGCGATTTTTCCTGGTACTCACACTCGTTGAAGGATAAAGTTCCCAGTAGGCGAGTAACGCAAGTTTATGTGTGCGAGTTCTCTTCAAGGAATCTGATAGTAGTGTACACTCACGAATCACCGCTTTTTAAGTCCACAAGGTAACTACACTGTCCAGTCACGTGACCATCTCTCAAAAACCCGAATAATTACCTTTTGAAGCGCGGACCGCTACGAGATGTGCAGGAAGGTACCGGCAGGGCTTTGGAGGAATGACGATTCCAATACTGTGGCTAGCTGTATTTCACTACTGGCCATTAAAATTGTTACACCACGAAGATGACGTGCTACAGACGCGAAATTTACCGACAGGAAGAAGATGCTGTGATATGCAAATGATTAGATTTTCAGAGCATTCACACAAGCTTGGCGCCGGTGACGACACCTACAACGTGCTGACATGAGGAAAATTTCCAACCAATTTCTCATACACAAACAGCAGTTGACCGGCGTTGCCAGGTGAAACGTTGTTGTGATGCCTCGTGTAAGGAGGAGAAATGCGTACCATCACATTTCCGAATTTGATAAAGGTCGGATTGTAGACTATCGCGATTGCGTTTTATCGCATCGCGACATTGCTGCTCGCGATGGTCGAGATTCAATGACTGTTAGCAGAATATGGAATCGGTGGGTTCAGAAGGGTAATACGGAACGCCGTGCTGGATCCCGACGGCCTCATATGAGTAGCAGTCGAGATGACAGGCATCTTATCCGCATGGCTGTAACGGATCGTGCAGCCACGTCTCGATACCTGAGTCAACAAATGGGGACGTTTGCAAGACAACAACTATCTGCACGAACAGTTCGACGACGTTTGCAGTAGCATGGACTATCAGCTCGGAGACCATGGCTGCGGTTACCCTTGACGATGCATCATAGAAAGGAGCGCCTGCGATGGTATACTCAACGACGAAGCTGGGTGGACGAAAGGCAAAACGTCATTTTTTCGGATGAATCTAGGTTCTGTTTACAGCATCACGATGGTCGCATCCGTGTTTGGCGACATCGCGGTGAACGCACATTGGAAGCGTGTATTCGTCATCGCGATACTGGCGTATCACCCGGCGTGATGGTATGGGGTGCCATTGCTTACACGTGTGGGTCACCTCTTGTTCGCATTGACGGTACTTTGAACAGTGGACGTTACATTTCAGATGTGTTACGACCCGTGGCTCTACCCTTCATTCGATGCTTGCGAAAACATTTCAGCAGGATAATGCACGACCGCAAGTTGCAGGTTCTTTACGGGCCTTTCTGGATACAGAAAATTTTCTACTGCTGCCCTGCCGGCCGGAGTGGCCGAGCGGTTAAAGGCGCTACAGTCTGGAACCGCACGACCGCTACGGTCGCAGGTTCGAATCCTGCCTCGGGCATGGATGTGTGTGATGTCCTTAGGTTAGTTAGGTTTAAGTAGTTCTAAGTTCTAGGGGACTTATGACCACAGCAGTTGAGTCCCATAGTGCTCAGAGCCATTTTTTTACTGCTGCCCTGGCTAGCATATTCTCCAGATCTCTCACCAATTGAAAACGTCTGGTCAATGGTGGCCGAGCAATTGGCTCGTCACATAACACCAGTAACTGCTCTTGATGAACTGTGGTATCGTGTTGAGGCTGCATGGGCAGCTGTACCTGTACACGCCATCCAAGCTGTGTTTGACTCAATGCCTAGACGTATCAAGGCCGTTATTACGGCCAGAGATGGTTGCTCTGGGTACTGATTTCTCAGGATTTATGCACCTAAATTGCGTGAAAATGTAATCACATGTCAGTTCTAGTATAATATATTTGTCCAATGAATATCCGTTTATCATCTGCATTTCTTCTTGGTGTAGTAATTTTAATGGCCAGTAGTGTACGTTTCTCGGCTGGGGACCCATGGCACGAACAGCGCGATCGAGGTGGTCACACAGATTCTCGACTGGATTTTAATCCGCGGAGTTTGATGTCCAGGGAAGTAGGGAAACTCAATCCCGGTGCTCTCTGAACCACGCTCGTATACTCCGAGTTGTGTGACATGTTGCACTGTCCTGCTGGTAGATGCCGTCGTGACGAGGAGAAACGAACTGCATCTAGGGGTGGTAATAGTTGCCAAGGATAGAAACGTACTAGTGTTGTCACATCGTGCCTTCCACAATAAGGACATCATCCTGGAAATACCACAAAAATATTCCCCAAACCCAACTAGCACTTTTCTCACATAACATACTGAAAGCATTGGATCAAGATAGGCAAGTAAATGCAGTATTTCTTGATTTACGAAAGCGTTTGACTCACACCTAGGCTTATTAACAAAAGTACGATCATATGGGGTATCAAGTGAAATTTGTGACTGGATTGAGAACTCTTTGGTAGGAAGGACGCAGGATGTTATCATAGATAGAGAGACATCATCAGGTGCAGATGTAACTTGGGCTGTGCCCAAGGGAATTCTGTTGGGAGCCTTGCTGTTCATGTTGTATAATAATGTCATTGCAGACAATATTAATAGTAACCTGCGACTATTTGCAGACGATGCAGTTATCAATAATGTTGTATTGTCTGGAAGAAGATGCATAAATATTCAATTAGATCTTTATAAGATTTCAAAATTAGCTTTAAATGTTCAGAAATGTAAAATTGTGCAGTTCACAAAAAGAAGAAACATAATATCCTACAACATATGTTGGAATCGGCTAACTCGTACAAATACATTGGTATAGTAATTTCTAGGGATATGAAATGGAACGATCACATAGTTTCAGTCGTGGATAAAGCAGATGGTAGACTCTGGTCTATTGGTAGAATACAGCGGAAGTGCAATTAGTCTACAAAAGAAGTTGCTTACAGATCACTCTTGCGACCCATTCTAGAATTGCTCAAATATGTGGGACCCTTACCAAATAGGACTAACAGGGGATATATAGAGATGTACAGAGAAGGGCAGCATGAATGGTCAGAGGTTTGTTTGAGCGATGGGAGAGTGTTATAGTGATGCTAAAAAAAAACTAAAATTGCTGATTCTTGAAAATAGGGGTAAAGTACCCCGAGAAAGTCTTCTAACAAAGTTTCAAGAACAGGTTTTAAATGATGAGTCTATGAATATAATACAATCTCGTATGTATCGCTTACATAGGGATCGTGAGGACAAGAGGCGTTCAAACAATCATTCTTCCCGCTCTCCATACGTGAATGTAGTGGGAAAAACCCTAATAACTGGTACAATGGGATGTACCCTCTGCCATGTACTTCACAGTGGTTTGCAGAGTTAGATGTACATGTAGATGTATGTGCTGACTGTCAATTGATTGACCACATCCCACCAGAGTAATGTCCAAGTACCTCGCCCAATCGCGGTATGCTTGGTACATCATTCATAGGCCTTAGCTTATTATTGAATCAGGCTGGATCCCATCTTACAGTTAAATCTTCCATGTTTTCTGTCGCTGTCCTTAATGACATTGTCACTGTAATAGGCATTGTACAATGAGGCATTCCTCAAGTGTCAAAACGTTTCTACGCTTTGCAGATGTACTTTTCTAGAAGTGGGAGAAAATAGCGGTCCCTCCCCTGCACTGGACCCTTCCGACGATTGTTCCTGGGTCACACAAGCCAACAGCCACCTGTCCGGTGGAGCATAAAACATGATTCACCTTAAAAGGTCATCTGTCGGCACTCAGTGGACGCCCAGTTCCGTTATTGGCGTGCAAATTCCAGCCTCCGGCGCATGAACCAGGCGGCTGCTGTGGAGTCATCTGGGCAGACAGTTGCTCAACAGTTGCACGTCTACTCGCCCACACACATCTCCGCAGTCGTCGTTCACATCCGTCGTCTAAGACTCGTGGTGCATCACAGTTGCCTCGGTACAGGTTCTGGACAGCGCCATTTTGCCAAGCACGGCGTACTTTAATCACGGTGGCACGCGAACATTTTACAAACTTAGCCGTTTCGGAAATGCTTCCACCCTTGGCCCGAAAGCCAATGATCACGCCGTTTTGGACGTCAGATAAATCGCTCCATTTCCATATTGTTATGACTGTACTGTTTCCTGCGCCCCCCCCCCCCCCCGACACATTTTGTATTCATTCCAATGCTAGTGCTGCCACCTGCCGTCTGTGAGTGGTTACTGCGCGCTGACTTCGAACATAGGCGGTGATCACATTAATATGACTGGACCGTGTAAGAACGGGGCGGACCTCCCAAAGCACATCAGTGCCACACTGCATGTGTTGTTGTTGTGATCTTCAGTCCTGAGACTGGTTTGATGCAGCTCTCCATGCTACTCTATCCTGTGCAAGCTTCTTCATCTCCCAGTACCTACTGTAGCCTACATCCTTTGAATCTGCTTAGTGTACTCACCTCTTGGTCTCCCTCTACGATTTTTACCTTCCAAGCTGCCCTCCAATACTAAATTGGTGATCCCTCGATGTCTCAGAACATTTCCTACCAAACGATCGCTTCTTCTAGTCAAGTTGTGCCACAAGCTCCTCTTCTCCCAAATTCTATTCAATACCTCCGCAATAGTTATGTGATCTACCCATCTAATCTTCAGCATTCTTCTGTAACACCACACTTCGAAAGCTTCTATTCTCTTCTTGTCCAAACTATTTATCGTCCATGTTTCACTTACATACAAATACTTTCAGAAACGACTTCCTGACATTTAAATCTATACTCGATGTTAACAAATTTCTCTTCTTCAGAAACGCTTTCCTTGCCATTGCCAGTCTACATTTTATATCCTCTCTACTTCGACCATCATCAGTTATTTTGCTCCCCAAATAGCAAAACTCCTTTACTACTTTAAGTGTCTCATTTCCTAATCTAATTCCCTCAGCATCACCCGACTTAATTCGACTACATTCCATTATCCTCGTTTTGCTTTTGTTGATGTTCATCTTATACCCTCCTTTCAAGACACTGTCCATTCCGTTCAACTGCTCTTCCAAGTCCTTTGCTGTCTCTGACAGAATTACAATGTCATCGGCAAACCTCAAAGTTTTTATTTCTCCTCCATGGATTTTAATACCTACTCTGAACTTTTCTTTTGTTTCCTTTTCTGCTTGCTCAATATACAGATTGAATAACATCAGGGAGAAGCTACAACCCTGTCTCACTCCCTTCCCAACCACTGCTTCCCTTTCGTACCCCTCGACTCTTATAACTGCCATCTGGTTTCTGTACAAATTGTAAATAGCCTTTCGCTCCCTGTATTTTACCCCTGCCACCTTCAGAATTTGAAAGAGAGTATTCCAATCAACATTGTCAAAAGCTTTCTCTAAGTCTACAAATGCTAGAAACGTAGGTTTGCCTTTCCTTAACCTTTCTTCTAAGATAAGTCGTAGGGTTAGTATTGCCTCACGTGTTCCAACATTTCTACGGAATCCAAACTGGTCTTCCCCGAGGTCGGCTTCTACTAGTTTTTCCATTCGTCTGTAAAGAATTCGCTTTAGTATTTTGCAGCTGTGACTTATTAAACTGATAGTTTGGTAATTTTCACATCTGTCAACACCTGCTTTCTTTGGGATTGGAATTATTATATTCTTCTTGAAGTCTGAGGGTCACCTGAACATCCTGCAAACGGTGCAAACTGTTCATGTACCCGTGGCAAGCAAAATGTACTACATGGCCCAAGCACTTCAGCTTCATCATGTTTTGGCGGAGAGTATTCAACGGGCATTCAGCCGTTTCTTCTCCATGATAACATCCTCAAAAGTACAGTCAAGGCACTCACTCTGCCTCCCTCGTAGGACGGCGCTGGGCTCGCCCGCGTTCGGCATCAAAGCGCGACTTCCGTCATCAACCGAATGAGAGAAGAAATTCAGCGTCAGGACGCATATCTTCTTCGTACTCTTTTAACCAGCATGAGACCAGCGATCCAACCGCCACCACTACACCTGGCGATGACTCCTCTTGAATACCAGCACATTCAGAAATACTTTCTTGGATTTAGTTACGTGCGTACCAGTACGTCAAGCTCCTCACAGGTTCTTAAGTGGACGACATACAAAATCATGACAGAGACCGCACCTGGAAACCCCGCTGAAGAAAGGGAACCGTAGGTGAACTGGACAGGTTCTTAACTGGACAACACACAAAATCATGGCAGAGATCGCACCTGGAAACCCCACTGAAGAAAGGGAACCGAAGGTGAACTGGACAGTACTGCGGCAAAATATTCACCAGACGCTCCTGCCCTCATGGATTTGCTATTGTCAGTGACAAAATCCCTACGAACCACAAACTGCACAAAATGCACCTCAGTGCAATCGCTATCTGCCACAAATGCGAAACAGGTGACTCGCTCTTGGGCAGTTTTGTTTGCGGAGCACTGACGGAGATGCGGATTTTTTTCAGCCTCCGACTAGCCATCATCGATAGGACGAACGCACGCTATCTGAGCGTTCGGGAACTGATGCGGCCTGACAACATGTGATCCCCAGCTACTAAACACAATGCAGCTCTATGAATGATCGGGCATACAGCCACCTACGTTACTGAGAATCGAGGTGCTACATTCTGGGAATACTTTTCCCGTACTGAAGGGGAATATCATCGAATTTCGTGGAATAGCAACCAAAGGAAAACATTTGGTAACGTGCTGCATATCATCATCAAGGAATCACCACAAGTGTTCTCCTTCATGCTAGTGACTAAGTAATCGACACAATGAGAAAGCCAAATCCACAGACGAGCCTCTTATGTTATTACAGTTATTTCATGTAAGCGACACAGTTGTGTGTGAATAAATAGAAGAAGGCAAGTAAGGAAAAAAATTGTTCGTAAGACAACTTCTCTGCAATCTTGAAATTCCTTATTCTGATGCTTCCGTGCTCCGGTCTCGTCAACTACAGAGGTATGTATATTTATATGACTTGTATTTCCTTGTATTAATCTGATGGATCCTCGTAAAATACTCCTTCGACAGTTAAATCACTGATTAAAAAGAACAAAAATGTGCAGGTACGAGTGGGATTCGCTCTCTGAGGGTACCATACAAACTTGATTGTGTACTCGTATGCAGGCAGTTCATCCATTCCGGGAATCCATACTTTCCACGACGATTTTAGCTTGTTATCGGCATTGATACTGGCAAGATATCGATCCCGGGAATTCCAAGACTTTCCAGAATGCTTTAATCAAAAGTCTGAAGTCGGATAACAAATGACAGAAGAAATACTTTTCCGAGTAATATAATTACAAACTAACACTTCTCTGATTCTTTTTCGTGTGGTTGTGCTGTGAAATCTTGCTTCTTGTCATATTTCGTGATTCTGGGTCAAAGGGAAGTACACTACAGGTTCTGATGAGTGAATTTGGGAGCATTAAAATATGTGGCATAAATGGCCGTATGTTCTGACTGTATTGATTTAGAAGCTTACATTTATACAACCACAGATCGTAGTATGTGACGTAACTTTCAACTCGATACGCCTATCCGTTACAGACAGCCAGATGGACGGACAACAAAGTCACTCTATAAGCGTTCCGTTTTTACCGACTGAGGTACGAAACCTTAAAAAATAGTATTTTTGATGGGCGTCGAGCCAGGCGTGGTGCGTTTATGTTAGCCTAGCTTCCAGGGAGCAGTAGACGAAGCGGGAAGACTACAGACTGCTACTCCCAGCGTCGTGGATTCGAGTCCCAATGCACAAACATGTTTTTTTTAAATTATTTTCAGTTAACTATAATCCGAGGATCGAGGGTTCGAGTTACAACGCGGTTGGGTCCCAAAGATGACCCCATCGCGGGTTGAAACCGGTTGGCGGCACAATAAATAATGCGATTGTGATTGTCATTTTGAATAATTGAAATCCTGCCTTTCCCAGCAACTGAGAACATTTGGAGCGTAATGGGCAAGTTCATCAAACAAGCTCGGGATTTTGACGATCTAACGCGCCAATTGAACAGAATTTGGCACGATATCACTCAGGAGGACATCAAAGATCTCTATCAATCAATGCCAAGCCTAATAACTGCTTTCATAAGGGCCAGACTCGCTCAGTTGTGAAGTTCTTTCTCTTTATTAAATCATCCAGTTTTTCCGATTGTAATAATTTGTTTGTTTGTGCGTGTACAACACATCTATCGATTTTCGTCCCATTATGATAATTCCTTCATAGTGCGTCGTTTTTTTCTTTCTTAGAGCGTACGTTAACGAAGGTACGTATTTCTCCCCTGGATTTGCACTGATTCGAAGTACAAAGTGACTGAACTGAGTTGTTTTAGAAGTCCTAAAATATGTTTTTTCCACTTTAAAACGTCATAGTATGCGCATCTAAAAATTTTGAATTTTGCTACTTTGTTATCATTTCATCAGAACGTCTTACACTTATCATTTGTGTAGGTCACAGTACGTCCAGACGTGCACAACTGAATACGTTGTGCCTTTTTGAAACTCAGAGTGAGAGAGTTTGCAGAAAACCACTCAATACTACTTTGAAGAACATTAATTACGATTTCTTCTGTTGCTGTATGTATGCTTAGACAGATTACTAGTGTCATCTGCAAAACACTAATTCTGCTTCGTGTATACTGAGATTTAGGTAGTTTTGCTATATGACATACATTAGCGGACCTAAAATTGAACCTTGTGGTACCTCGAAAGTGGTTTCTCCACAGTGACAATCAGTTTACAAACACGTGCTTCACACACACTGTTCATTCAGTACCTAAATTATTCATTTTAGACCGCTGGTTTCCTGTCTCAAAGTAAGCGAATTAGGGTCTCCTGCAGGCTGTATAATTTGGCCCTGTGCCCTCGCCTACCGAGAAGAAGCTGCCTGTAGCTGCTCGGTGCTCTGCCTGTGCCTCTGTGTACCGCCTGCCTGACGCGGCGTCTCTGCCACCTGCTTCCCACAGTGCGGCCTTGTGCGACTCCCCGTGCGTGTGACACACTTACCACACTCCCAGAATAGCGCAGCACGAGAAGCGTCCCGAAACGCTATGATCGCAGTCTCTGCACGCCGTTAGCAACTCTGTGTTACTGATCACAGCCCATGCTACTTCGTGAATGACTTAACACATATCCTGTATACCATTCCGTAGTCTCGATGCCTATAGATGCATATCCTTGAAGCTTTTCTCTTCTCAAAGGCTTTTGATTGTGTAAATCATGGAATACTTCTAGACAAGCTCAAGTAATGTGGTATGAATATGGCAGCGCTCAAATGGTTTAAATCATACCTCACTGGAAGTGCAGAAAGTTGAAATAAGCAGTTCACATAATATACAAAAAAACTGGTGATTTCTCAAACTGGGGAACAATCAAGAATGGGGTGCCGCAAGGTTCGGTCTTTGGTCCTCTGCTGTTCTTAATATATATTAATTACTTGCCATTCTATATTCACGAAGATACAAAGCTGGTACTTTTTGCCGGTGATACAAGTATAGCTATCACACCCAACAGACAAGAATTAACTGGTGAAATTGTAAACGATGTTTTTCAGAAAACCATTAAGTGGTTCTCTGCACGTTAAACTTAGACAAAACACAGTACATACAGTTCCACACAGTAAATGGAATGACACCATTAATAAATATAGACTTCGATCAGAAATCGGTAGCTAAGGTAGAATATTCAAAATTTCTAGGTGTATGCATTGATGAGGGGTTGAACTGGAAAAAACACGCTGAAGATCTGTGGAAACGTTTGCGTTCAGCTACTTATGCTATTAGGGTCATTGCAAATTTTGGCGATATACATCTCAGTAAATTAGCTTACCACGCCTCTTTTCATTCTCTGCTTTCGTATAGCATCATATTCTAGGGTAACTCATCATTGAGTAAAAGAGTGTTCATTGCACAAAAGCGTGTAATCAGAATAATTGCTGGAGCTCATCCAAGATCATCCTGCAGACACTTATTTAAAGTGCTAGAGATCTTCACTGTAGCCTCACAATATATATATATTCACTTATGAAATTTGTTATTAACAATCCGAACGAATTCAAAAGTAATAGCAGTGTACATGGCTACAACACCAGGAGAAAGGACGATCTTCACTACTCAAGGTTAAATCTAACTTTGGGTCAGAAGGGGGTAAATTATGCTGCCACAAAAGTCTTTGGTCACTTACATAATAGCATCAAAAGTCTGACAGATAGCCACATAGCATTTAAAAGGAAATTAAAAGGATTTCGTAATGGCAACTCGTTCTACTCATTAGATGAATTTTTGGATGTAGTAAGTGGGTAATTTCCCCAATCCCCACAAAAAATTAAAAATATTAAGTGTCATGTAATATTTTGTGTAATGTAATAACTTGTATAGACACTTTTTATTAACCTGACACGTTTCACATAATTACGAAGTGTCGTATTCAGGATCTATGGAACAAGTACTAATCTAATCTCATCTCTATCTTTTCGTTTTGGCCATCTGAGGACCATCTGAATTCGGATCAGCTTCGTTCCTTCTTGTTTTTACCTTTGTCCAGTAGTCCTCCATTTTCATGCTTTGTAGTCTTCTTCACTCTTGTGTCCGCGATGTCCTGGGTCTAATTCTATCCTGGAAACCTATGAAAGCCTGCATTTTTTACTTGAAGGAAATTATGACATAAATCCCTGTTCCCTGTACTCTCACTTCCTCCTGGCCACTTTGAACTTGTTGGATCCGTAGTACTTTTTTCCCCATGTTCTCAAGAAACTTCGTTACCTAATGTGGTTAATTCTAAGGAAGTTTCCGAAGAACGTGGTCCTTTTCCTTGTCGTGTCCGAGACCCTCTCCTCTCGCGTTTGCTCGTCTTCTGTATTTACCATATCACCGAGCAAGGTGACTCAGCTGTTAGCACACGGTATTCGCATTCGGAAGGACGACGGTTCCAATGCCCGTCCCACTATTCATATTTAGATTTTCCTTGATTTCCCAAACTTGGTAAAGACAAATGGCGAGATCCTTCTTTTGAAAGGGAATATCCGATTTCCTCCACCATCATTTCTCAGTCCGAACTCGTGCTCCGTGTCTAATGGACTGGTACGAAATGAGGAGCTTCTGCGTAAAATCTATGAGAAAAGGGACATATGGCTGTTTTTACCAGTTGCGATTACCATTTTCTGACAGTTTTAGCATTCCCCTTCGCTGTTTACGTTCATTCTGTATAAAATCTTCCCATTTATAACAAATGTGGATTTCGATGTTTCTACTATTTTCTTCTTTATTC